>NC_140583.1:751357951-751957951 GCF_964204655.1 Triturus cristatus
TTTCCTTAAAGCAGAGAGAAATTCTTCAACTGACTCATTTTTTTTTCTGTTCACGCAAACCAAAATGATTTCTCTCCATGATGGTACTCAACCGTGGCAGATAATGACGGTCTAATTGTTCTATACAAATGTCATATTCGTTCAAATTTCTCTGTTCTGCGACAGTTAGATCAGGTAAATGTTCCAAAACTTCCTGTCCTTCACCTCCTAGACAATGCAATAGTAAAGAGTGCTTACATTCTGCACTTAGATTAGTTCCACAGACTCTGGCGTAATTCACAAAAAGTTTCTTCTATTTTTGCCATTTTATATTTGGCTCACCAGGACTTGATAAAAAAAATGGTGGTTGCGTAACATTCTGCATTCTGGTCTAAAATATCTAAACTAGATACTGGACACCTTAAAACAACACCCGTCATAAAATGAGATTTGAAAAATAAATAAACACAACTCTCATAAATAACCTCTCTTTTCCATCTCGTATAAACTCTATAACCTCTTACTGGTACTGTCCCTCACTGCAAAAAAAAACTTCAGTACTCAAATCCCTCTGTGGTGCATCGACATAGCATTAGTAAATTTAAGTCTCCATGCAATGTCACCACAAACACGTAAACTGAAATTCCAATAGAGCGTTATCTTCCTCCTCTCAGTGATGTCTTCTTGCAGCACAGAACAGTATATTTAACTCACCCTTCGATTACCCCGAAGACTGTAAAATAGTACATGGTTCTTCCAGCTGAGTATTTAGAAATGAAACAAACAATAAAAAAAAAAAATCTTGACTCTTCAGCATGTAAACAAATCGCTTCCGTTAAAGCGCACACGCAAATAAACTAGAAGAGCCTTCTCCAACTCTTCGCGCATGCGTGAACCACAGACAATGCTCTCACGTAATACGCACGCTGCCTGCGCTCCTGGGACATGCGCAGATGACTTCTCCTCCACGTCACTGACCCGCACAGCTGAACTGACAGTTGATACGCCGTCACTGGAACGCAGACCGCAGAAACCGGCTGATTGCCACTCCTTCCTCAAACCCCTTCACCTTGCCGGGTTTGTTCTTCTGGATCTCACAAACAGCCGCACACGAAGAGTTAACTCGTCCACAATCTTCAAAACCAACAGCTTATGAAATCTGCCGATTATCACCTTTCAAAGACGCGCCGGATGTTGCGGTGATTTTCTTCTTTAATACTCCCACGATCGTCGCCAATGTAAAGTGGCAACTTCACTGAAATAAATCTTCATCCACGTAGTTTAAGTCAGGTAGGGTTTATTCACCTCATCCACCTTACACGCAGCTCAAACTCTCTACAAAGAAAAGCTCTCGCTCCCCCAACCAACATTCCACTTGGAATTACAATTGTAAAAGGTTCTCAAACCTTAAAGCGACAATGCAATGTCACAGGTTGCACTTCCATAGTCCAACCTGGGAGCCACCAGTGCTTGCACTGAATGCTTGAAGTCATTGTTGGGAGGAAGAGGTTTAATTTTCTCATAACTTTCATTTGGTGGTTCACTTCTCTCATGGCAGCACTGATGTATTTTTCCATGTTGAGGTACTTGTTGAGAGTTAATCCCAGTGATCTCGCTGTGTCAATGACTTATGAAAAGCAGTTGAGGGCAGTTAGATGTTTCAACCATTCTTCAATGACAGGTGACTGATTGGGTGGGGCAATTAGGAGGAATTCATATTTTTGAGTATATAGTTTGAGGTGATTGGATACTAGCCAATTTTGAGTTTTCAGTAGAGTTGTATTTAGGAAACTGATGTCTTCCGGGGTGGGGACTTTTAAGTATACATGGTTATCGTCAGCGTACATGTGGTAGTGGATGTTGTATGAACTCCGTTAGAGGCTCCATGAACAGGTTGAAGAGAGTGGGAGAAAGTTAGGCTCCCTGTGACACTTCTAATGTGACCTGAGTGGTCTGTGATAGTGAGTGATTAACCTTGACTCTTTGAGTCCTGTTTTGGAGATAGGAGGTGAACCAGTTATGTACTGATCCTGTTAGCCCCGTACAGTGTTCCATAAGGTCTAGTAGGTGATCATGCTTAACCGTGTCGAATGGTGATGATATGTTAAGGAGGGTTAAAAGGCAAGAATGGTTCTGATCAAGCATTTTTAGTGCATTGTCCACTATGTGTGTCATAGCCCATTTGGTGCTATGACCTGGATGGAAGGCGGATTGAAATTGGTCTACCAGCCGGAATTGATCAATGTGGTTACAGGGTTGGATGTAAAAGCACTTTTTCAAGGAGCTTCTTCAGGGTAGGGTTATTGGAGTTAGGTCAGATGTTGTTTTAGTCAGTTTGATCTGCTTTTAATTTATTTAGGATGGGGGAACCTGACTGGACTTTAGGCAAACAGAGATAGTGCCATGAAGGGGGCAGCATGAACAAGCTTGGTCCAAAGTGGGAGTATCAAGAGTATGATCTCCTTGAAGAAGTTGGGAGGTAGAAGATCATTGAAGTGGTTTGAGGGTTTCAGCATTGTTAGAATCTTGTGAATGGCACTTTCCTCAAAGGTTTTGAAAGAGTTCAATGAGGTGTTGTTTTGGGGGAAGTGCCCAGGAGGACAAGAGGGAAAAGTAGTTCGGGAGGCAGAGAGGATGGTTTGAGGTGGGAGAGCACATTGCAGATGATTTCTCATGCTTTCTGTCTTCTGAAAAAAAAGGAGGCAAATTCCTCATAGTTTGGTAGTGGACTAGATCCAGCAAGTTTGAGTGTGCAGTTCATTGGTACTTTTAGAGCTCAAAAAGGTTTTGGGGCTGGGTACTATCTTGAACCTGATGGTTTCTGAAGATATTTGCTTTCAAAATTCTGATGCTTTTATAGTATCTGTTCCTCAATGATCTCAGATGCTTGAGGTTTTCAAGGGATGGAGCTGATCTCCACTGACGTTTACTTAGCCTCAAGTTGCGTCTTTCTGTATTGAGGCTACCATCATACCAAGGCTTGGAATCTTTTGTGGGAGCTCATTTTAGTTGTAATGGATCAATTGAGTAAAGAACAGTCTCCATGGAGCAAGTGTAGTGGTTTGTAAGATCGTGGACATCTGACATCTCTCCAGGAGGAGGCAAGATGTTGTGGCTGAGAGAGGTCAGTTTCATTTTGGTTGATGTTGTGCATGTTCCTTTTCCAGAGTCTGGGTTCAATTAGTTGAGCTGTTTTGGTTATTACAGCTTCCGTAATAAGAAATGTGATGCAGTCATGGTTGGTCCCCTCACAGGGGAGGATAGATTCCAACTGAATTTAATTGAATTGGGTTTGCAATGATAAGATCTAAGGTCAACCTTTTTGTTGTGCGTGGGCCTCTCACAAAATTGGGTCAGGTTAAGGTCAGCAACGAGGGTTTTGAAGCTTTTAACTACAGGATCATTCATATCATTCCAGTGGAGGCTGAAGTCTCAGGAAGATTTGAGTATACTATTGACCAGTGTTTGTCACAATGGTTTCCATGATTTGTTCTATGAAACCCAGATTGTCTCCTGGAGGTTGGTGGATCTTGTGTAGTTTGCAGAGAGGTCAATGCAAACCATAGGTATTCTCAGGTGGATAGAATGGGGGTTTGTGCTTGTTAACTGACAGGTTGATGCTGTGTATGCAAGCGATACCTCCACCTGGTCAACAGGTTCTATTCAAACCAGTAATGCCATGGTTAGGAGGGAGTAGTGTGCCAAGGATACGAACAAAGTAATAATTTAGCCAGGTTTCAGTCAGGATTAGAAGGTTAAGATCACGTGTGAGGATAAGGCACACAATATCTGCCACATGTCTTGAAGCTGATCTGCAGTTGATTAGCATGCATTTCAATTGGGGTTTGTGGTGCGCTGGGGTAGACTGAGGCTGTGCGTGTTGACCGCTCTATGGTTTAGTCTAGGAGCTCTATGAGAGTTTGCCGGTATGGCATGGATTATTCCCTGTTTATCATTGTTATCAGGGTGTGAAAATTTATATAACAAGAGGTGGGTTTAGATATCGTTGTCTGATAGAGTGACTTTATGAATAATTGATCACATGGGCGCATTGGGATAGGGTCTAGTTCTCCAACTCCATTGTGTGGGGGACGTGCAAAGAAAGGTCAGATTGGTAGGGAGGTATGTTGGAGATATGGCGGGCTGGTTGAAGGGTTGGACATGAGTGAGAGTATTCATTCTATGGTTCCTAATAGGACACTGAAAGTTTTTCATCTCTGTTGTGATGTGAATGATTCTATGTAAGTCATCTTTGAGATCTTGCAACATTTTTGTAATCTCATCCAGTCTGGATTGTAGTAAGGTATGGGGGTGGGACTGTCAGGTCTTGAAGCAGTGGGCAGGGGGTAAAGGGGGTGTTGGTGTTTGTAGAGTTAGGGTGCGGATGTTTTGGGGAGAAGGCATAGGGAAGGGCGGATTGGGGTAGAGGTAAGATCGACATTAGGAGGGGGAGAGCTCAACGGATGGGTGAGAAGAGTGCCAATGGTATGTGATTGGGTGTTATTAGGGATCAGCATTTGGGGAAGGCAGGTGAGGGGTCAAAAGTATTGTTGGGGTGAAAGTGTAGGTAAATTACACAAAATAACCTCAGCTCTAAACTGTAGAGAGTATGACTGTATACAGACCAATGTAAACTAAAGAAGGAGTCCTATATTTAAGGACGTATTCCCATCACCCACGAGGTGGCATGCTTATTCATCTGGGATTCTCCTCTTGACGGGGACCCCTAGCCCCGTCAAGGGCTACAACCCCCTCACTGTAAGGGAGAAGCTCAGGGATGTTTTTAAACCTGATAGGAATGTACTAAATCCTGATGATAACTTTCTATTGGCGGGATGGGCGCAGCGCAAAAAAGGTGATAATGTGAAGGGAATTAAAACTAGCTATCAGGAGCGATAAAACCTTTATTACTCTGCGGCTGGTGCCAGGATTAAAAACAGAGCATATTGCAGTTTGAAAAAATAACTGTAAAAGATAGACACACTCTGTTCCGCCCACAGTGTCGAAGGGGCTAACAACAATTTGAGACCATGTGGTGTTGTTCTGGTTGAAGAGATCAAGAGCAGTGATAGCAGGGCTTTCCTCTATTGTGCTAATCTATTTGTATAAAAAATTAGGTCATTATTATAGCTGTTTATTCGTGCAAAAGTAGGGGTCGAAAACCAGGGTATCTGGATGAGATTTGAGGAGTCTGTGTTTTAAGGACTTTGATGCTTTTTTTGATAGATTCAGGTGGTAACTCATTTTATAAGCATAGCATCTCGATGGCTCTAATCTGTGTTGGTTGTTCTTTGTGGATCCATGCAAGAAGCAAGCTGTACATAGGGTGACGGAGGAAGTAGACAGGTGGAAAGGGAGATGCAGGATTAGGGTTAGAACTTGTAACTGCAGATGAATGCCAGTTACAGGAAAAGGTAGAACATAATTAGGGCAATAGGCAACTCCAAGGTTTGCCGCAGGACTAAGTAATGTCAGAGTAAAATGATGATGCAGCCAGCAAAGGGGCAGGCAGCGAAGGCTGGTGGGTGAGGTGAGATTGTGTAGGGGCGAATAGCTGATGTGTAGAGGAGTAAACTAACATATTTGTTAAATAGAGCCCTTATGGATGGAGTGGGGGACAGCCTATTGACCATTTAAAGATTGCTGTCCTAGAGGAGGCTCAGTTATACAGTGAGGGTGTTTATAGTACTTCTTTCATTTCTTTAGTGGTGGCTGTTCTCCTGAGAGGGAGGCAGGAATTGGTGTCTTCATGATTGCTTCTGTGTCTTGGGATGCAAAGGAACAGCTGGTGAGCATCTGACCAGATTACCTTGGGGTGCTGGTAAAAAGACAGAGTAATTAGGGGTATGGCCAGTACCATACCAAGATGGCCACCACATGAGAGCTACAATTGTGTAGGTGTACACAGCCTTCTTTCATTTCTTTCTGGCTATTGGAGGGACTTAAGTAGTCTTTCTTTGTACTAATTGTACATGACAGTTCTGATTTTATTCCCATTGTAGATGTTTTGTGCCAACTCACAAATGCAGTACTGAATAGACTATACAACATTTCGATTTTGTGAAGTGTCATTTGTGGTCTTTATACCTGATATTTTAATTTAGAAAAACTTGAAATCTTGGTTTGTCAATACGACCTCCAACCCTGAACCTGGAAGTTTTGGGTCCAGAGTCTGAGGAACCAAAAATTTCAGGTCTAAGGACACCAATACTTGTAGTCGACTGAAGTGGTTTTGCAATTGAGGACACTGTTTTGGCCAACTTGGAATGATGGCCCAAGGAGAAACTTAAGCTTTAATGCATCAAATCAAATTCCACCATGCCTTTAAACGATTTGCTGTCAAAGGCTATTAATGGAAACATACTTCTACCTCTGGATAATAATGGAATGAAGTGAGAATAATTGTATATCGTTTGTGCAATACCTTTATGACTGTTCTAAATCCTAATTCTTTCAGATTCTGGATAGTTTAAGAAACTTCAAAATAACATTAGCTTAGACCTTCGCTAGTAGAGTGTACAAAATAACCTTCTCACTGACATCAACGATTGGACTCATTCCATGTAATTTCATCCATGGGGTTACAGTTTCTTCCTCCATTCAGGACACATCTTTCCTTAACTCAGGTTCTACCTTCATACTCTACTTGACTCAACAGCATAGACCTTTGTAAGTGATTTTTAATATTAACAAGAAATTATCTATTTTGTATACATTTGTCCTAAAGTCTCACCTACAGACTGTTTGGCTGTGTGGTGAAACTTCATCTCACTACACAACATACAAAATGTAAACTACATACACAATCAACATATATTTAAATGTTACTGAAAGGGTCTTTTGGACAGCCCCTTTCTGTCATTGTCTATTGCTGCTCAGCTGGCTTTTGTAATAGACTGAGAAGGGCTGTCTGTCAACATTGGTATCAGACTGCAGCATTACGCAGATTGTGAACCCTTAAAATGTAGCTCATGTACATTGAATTTAATGTCTATATTTATTAGTTTTTGGCAGCATTGGGCAATGGTCATAGCAGGTCTGGATCTCAACTCACCAAACAATGGGCAAGGTGAAAGCCTGGGCGAGACCTTGCTTCTTGCCTCTGCCCTGACCCTCCAACCACGTGGTCAAACAAAGGTGCTCTGCATTGGCTGTATATTGTCCAACATGGACCAAAGCACGGTCGGTGTGTGATTGCTTTGTCATTCACTTCTCTCAATGCCCCACCTGCATATCTGAACCTTACAGGTATTCAATTTGCAGTGTAGCAGGATCACCTATTTTATGTACACATTGGACTGTGGAGGTGAAAGACGTCGTCATGAGGGGTTGGCAAGCAAAGACCTGGTATATACATCTGTTTCCAGCTCTCTATCTTGTTTGTGGACATTGTGCCAGAGAGCCTTTCCAACATAACAGACTGTGTTGTGGACTGATGTAAATTTTTGCCAATCAAAGTAACGTATCCATGTCGATTGCTCTTAACTGTTGCTGTGTTCCTTTATGTATTTCAAACATTTTGACACAATAGGACCTGGTGACTTGTGTATAATTTTGTATTTAAGTGATTCCAGCATGGCATGTTTGTAGGGCTGGTAAGCGTGTTATGTTTGGGTTTACTCACTACTATTTCAGCAGAATTGGTATGGCGTATTTGGAAATGCACAAAGTGATGTGCTTTTTCTGTGTGACCAGTTACCTAAGGAGAGATGAAGAGGTGCTCAGCCTCGACCAGGTGAGACTACAGAGTAAGGTAGGCTATGGCTGAATGCATAAGGCTTCACAGCACCAGTGCCCTGCCTATCCAGTGACCACGATTATACTACCCCTGGGGACTATATTCAAAGCTTATGCTCACCTTGCATAAAAGGGCCCAGTTGCGAGTCCCACTCTGCTGCAGCTTTTTTCACAGAACGCCAAACACAAGAGGCCCAGCTGTCAGACAATCTCTTATACATTTCTGGCCTGACTCTTCCCCTCCTGGTACCACACAGCAATACATAGGGGGAGAGCCCTCTCAACCGAAGGGGGGCCATTACAGCAAAAAGGTGCCATCCTAGCAGAGGGACAGCAGTAGGATGCTGACCCACCTATGTAGCCCTGCAGGCAATGTGATCAGATAGATTTACTTCTGCCATTATATGGCTACAAAAAACACAGTTTAATTTTAGTTTTAATCTGTTTCATGTGCCACTGCTGTTCTTCTTCAATACAATACTTTTCTAGAAAGAGTCGTGATAATATAAGTATCTTACTCATTTAAAAAATATTTTTAAAGTCATATCACGGTTACTAAGCAGCGCCATTGTAATAAGTGCAGCTGCTTTTAATATGGAGACACTTGGAAACAGCATGCAGCACGACAGGAGCCTAGTCACAGCAATGATGCATGCGTGTGTTGTCATGAGTTAGGGCACTGAAGTCAGCCCCATTGGCATCGCCATTACTATCACTATTGTGAGGATATTACATGATGATGGGTTTTCTTCCCACAAGCCCATCGCTATTTCTCTATGTTTAGTTGTATTGCCTGTGATTTACTCTAGAACAGTTCCCCCATTTTTCCACCTGTATAGAAAATCATCTTTATGTTTTTCATTCATGTTCGTCATTTGCTTGTTAGTCTCCACTTGTCCTTTTGTACACAAATGCTGGGCCGGCTGACTCAACATGCACACTGAATAGTTTTGCTTCCTGTATTTTTTCTCTGTTGTCTGGGTGGCTTAACACCTCTGCACAGAAGGCACACCACTGCATCAGGATGAAAGAGATGGATGTGGTTACCTGTTTGTGTGCTTGTTGTGGTCATTGCTGTTGTCAGGCACAGGTAGACCACGGCCACTATGTTGCCATCGGATCCGCAGGTCATGTTTGTGCACTTGCCCATCTCGCCTGTTGTAGTGTAGATCACTTCGTTGTATTTGTACACCTCTCCGTTGTATACACAGAAGCAGGCTGCAAAGAGCAAAGGCAACAATCAGGGTGCTTACAGCCAGCAGACAGCATTTAGAATCATGCAATGCCCATTACTGCAGCAGATTCCAATTTATTCTGTCATTTATGGTCACACCATGAACTCAATATTAACAGGTCACTTGGAAAGAGGGAAGAGGGGTCAGTACCTACGATTGCATGGATAGAACACCTACACATCTGATGACCTACCATGAATATCATATGCGCACTGTATTCCATTCACTGTGCAGTTGCTGAAAGACAACAAACACAAGCGTTAATCTACCATTCCTTGTAAATCAAGAAACTCAGAGTTTGCCTTTCGTAAAACAAATACAGGAAAGAAACTGTCCTTTGGCCAGAACATCCAGTCACGTGGCCCCTTTCTGAAGAGACTCGTCGTGCTCAATCTTGACATCATAAGCTCTACACTTACTTATGTCACCTAGGTGAGGGCACCATCGCCTCAGAATACTGGATGAAGGGTTATGGAGCAGGTTATTCACAACCCCCTGAATTTGTCTGATCATTTAGTTTTGAAAGTTGAGATACACAAAAGTGTGCGAGCCACGAGCTAACTGCTCTTTCTGCCCTTTGGAAATCTCCTGTGATTTGAGTTAACCACCACTTGATAATTACTATAAAGTAGTCAAATTTCATTTTGGGTTAATATAATTTTTCCTTCCACAAGCCGGTCAGGTGTATAGATATCATGCTCCATGCTGGGCAGCACCCCATACCAAGAAACCATGGGGGATATTATGAAGCACCGCTTTAGCGGCAGAAAACTGCCGCTAATGCGGCGATAATGGGCTTCATAATATGCTGCAGAGATATCCCATAGAAGCCCATGTTGACAACAGAACATGGGCTTCTATGGGAATTCTCAAGGGCATATTATCAAGCCCATTATCGCCGCTTTAGCAGCAGTTTTCTGCCGCTAAAGCGGCGATAATTTTAACGCCGTTTCTTGATAATATGGCCCCATGTTAGACTATGGTGAGCAGCATGTTCTCATACACTAATCGGATGTGGGATCATGAGCATTTGCTACAGTCTATTTGGGTCACCCCGCATTCTGTCAAATGGCAATTAGGCTACCACCACCAATATTGTGAACAAATACAAATGTATGGGCCTGATTATAAACTGGCCTTCGCGGATGTGATGATTAGTACAACTAACAAAAATCCATCACTTTACAGTTCGAAATTTATTGAATGTGAAAATGATTGCATATCAGATTTTGGTGCCTACTGCAGGAGGTCGGACACTTAGGGCCAAATGTACGAAAATGCAAATATGGATTACCTAAATAGCGACTCCATTGGAATCGCTTTTTAAGAAATGCAAAATGATAGGTATGAAATTACCGATTTCCTTAAAGCGATTCCTAAGGAGTAGGACTCGCTATTAGGAAATCGCAATTAGTAAATGTTATGCCATTCATACCAATGGGCTGGCTTTGCATTTCTAAAACAACGATTTCCTATTAGGAAATCACTATTTTGGAAATGCTAAACCAAGGATGGCTGTGGGCATAAGGCTACCCGTAATGCACCCCAAAAGTCGTGGCACACATGTAGAGCACACAAATGCCCTAGGGGCATGTGTGTGCTCTATTGCACTTTAAAAAAAACATCTTGGGGTTAATTTTTTGAATTGCACATGGTTACCATCAACTTTGAGTCAATGGTAATTTCATTTCCTAAATGCTCATATTGCATTTAGGAACTGCTTTGTACAATTGTTAAGAAATCATGAATAGGAAATCTCTATTTGCAATTTCCTATTTAGGGAATCGCAAATTGTGATTTCAACTGGGTAGAAATTGCATTTTACAACTCCCTAAAGCCTTTGTACATAGGAAAAAGCTGTATTGCATTTCTTAAGAGGCCAAAATTGCGATTTAGTTGGTAAGAAATGCAAAAGGCCTTTGTACATCTGGCCGTAAATGCATTTTTTTTATTTTGCACATAGTTACCATCGACTTTAAGTCAATGGTAATTTCAATTCCTAAATGCCCAATTCGCATTTAGGAAATGCTTTAAACATGTGCTTTGGAAATTGCAAATAAGCAATCCCTATTTGCGATTCCCTAAATAGTAGTTGCAATTTGCGAGTTCCACGGGGTAGAAATCGCAAATTGCGAGCTTGATTTGGCATTTGTACATAGGAAAAGGTTATTTAGCATTTCTTAATGGGCTAAAATAGTGATTCAATCCATTAAGAAATGCTAAATGGGTGCGTACATCTGGCCCTGGGTGTAAATTGAAAAATGCAGTCCTAAAGTGATCCACAGTCTACCATGATCAAGAGCTATACTTTTTATGGGGTGCAGGGCATCTTTAGAGGATTATTCAAATGACTTGATTTCATAAACACTTCTCAGGTACGTTACAACAGACTTTATGGGCTTAGGTACCTACCAGGTCTGACAGCTTTCACAGAGATCCACCTTTTCGCCAAGCTCGTAGCGGTTCCCTTCGTCGTCGTAACAGCCACACATTTCCACACACTGGTTTTTATCTTCATCGTAATATGGTCTTTCTTCTGGGCACTGAGGATAGCATCCTAGAAAAAGGTTTTGAAGCCATTTTAAGCATTGAGACATAATTCATCCTGTAAACTGTTACGAACACAAAGGCAATTGAGGAAAAGAACTTGCGTAAAAATATATTGTTTTAATTTTCTTATTCTCCATTGAGTACAGTTTTTGTAAAGTGAATATTTGCATCTATTCCCTGTCCTTTTTACTGCCATGGCTTGTAAGGTAATGCAGAATCTTGAGCATTCATTGTCAGAGGATGGACAGTTTGAGTGGAGAGTGGCTAGCTGAGCAAGTTAGATTCTGCTCATGGTGGGATGGCCTCCCCTCGTGCCTGCAAACAGTATCCTGTCTAAACAGCACCCTTTTTCCATGCCTTAACATCTTTTGTTCTTTTGAACCCCTTGCCATGTCCTCACATGTCCTGATGCCTGATTCACAAAGAAACCCAGAAGCTGCACTAATAACAAAGGTGCAATGAGATTCTGTATTTATTGATAGATTTCTGTCTGTGTTTTAAGGTAAAGCGCCTGGAAAGTAACAGATTTATCCCTGGTGGAAGGGGCCAGTGTTCTCTGTAGTTCTCTGCCCTAGGTGTGGGATTTGCCATAGACTGATGGATATAACTGAGCAAATTGATTTCATTGTCTCATGTTTGAGATGTTGGCATCTCATGTAAATAGATACGGCTTAGCTGTACGAAAAGCCAGAGAAGTGATGCTTGGACCTCATTGCATTTTGTTTAGAACTCAAGGAGCCTCATCTTGATGAGTTCCACCCAATCCACACAGAGCCAATCACCTACTATTGTGCACCTGAGGAATCCAAAGTTTATACTGATAACTCTGAATTTCTGTGACTTAATGCATGAATTTTAGACAGAACAAGTCTAATATGGAAAGAGGCAATCTCTGCTCACCTATTCCACCTAGTTCTGCACCATCTTGATAACCAGCGTCTCACCCTAAAGGAACATTTTTCCAAAAGAACAAAGACAGCCTGGCACCAACTCTCTTCTCTAAAGAAAGTGAAACCATTTCTTCCATAGGGTGACTTCAGAACTGCTGTTCAAGTCTTTTCACTCTCGCATTTAGATGCTGGTAATGCCCTACTACAAGGCCTTTCAGAATTCACACTGACACCCTTTAAGGACATTCTGCAAACTGCAGCACATTCCATCCAGGTCCTGAAAAATATAACCAGATCACGTTCTCCGCATGATGGAACTCGATTGGCTCCAATTGCCAGCTCGCACAATGTTTAAAACCAGCTGTATCATGTGCAAAGCCATTATGACCCACACTCCCACTTATCTTACAGACTAGCTCATCATCGCTGGTGGTTCTCAGCACACTCGCAGCCAAGACACCACCAGACTGCAGAATAAGAAGGGTACAAAAGAAAAAACGTGGCAGCAAGACGTTTTAGGTCATGCCCAGGTAGCGCATGCGCTGCTCTGCAAGGCATGCTGTATTATTGTATGGACTTGAAGCTCCGCCCACTCTCCACCCATATTTTTCATTGGCTCGAGTGATTGTTCTTTAGGAACTGTGGCTTTTCATTGGTCAATAGGCTTAGTAGCCCCTCATTAGTACCGCCTTGTCTCAAATTGTAACCTCCCAAGACGACACTCCCTGTTACATGTGTGGTTACTCAGTAGGCTTTAATTGCAGCCTCTGAGCACTATTTTCCTAAATAGATTTCTGCCCCGCTGTTGCTTTCAAGACAAGCTCTTTTGCAACCCTTTCTTTTTTTAAATGGCGGGCTAGTCCCTTTCTTTAGACGGGGCTCGTGTAAAAAACTGGGGCAACTGACATTATTGTGAAAATGTGTCATGGGGTGCTATTACAAAAAAAGCATTTCTTTGTCAACATGACAAGCAAATGCTTTTGTCGTCTGCCCATTTAAAAAGGGAAACGCGCTAGGAGCCAGCAGAAAGGAAAGAAAAACCAAAGGAAAACTTTACTGTAGCTCTCCCGGCTCAGCATGGGAGCCTATACTATAATATTCACTGCACTACAGAAACTCGTCCCATAATGCTTTGCGGGGCGCGTTAGTAAAAACAAATGTTTGCCCATAACTCAGACTGTGGTTGTCTTAGTACCATGGGACCACCACAAAACCATTCCGCACTGCATGCTTTCCCTTTCTAGGTTATCATCTGGATACTCACCTTAATTTGGAGGGCATCCCAAAATAATAACCTTTCCTACTGTGAGACGATTTATACATCCACTCTTCCATAGTTGGAGCTAATGCTCTGCTTCTGGGAGGGCGTGAAAATAACTTTTCCCCCTTTCTTATGACGAGTCGCATGTGCGGCTATTAATAAAGTGTTAACTGTGCCATGGGGAACATTTACAATAAAATGGATTTGTTTGTCAACCTGACAAAAAGATGTATTTTTTGTAAAAGCACCCGATACTGCGCTTTCATTTTAATGGCAGCCCAGCCCCTTTCTTTAGACAAGGCGAGTCTAAAGAATGGGACTTAGCTGCCATGAATATGAAAGCGCACCATGGGGCTTTTGCAATACAATAGGTCTCACATTTGCGAGAGTTTAAGCTATTGGACTTGTCATTTACAATGCAAAAAGCTCAAATTCACATAAATGCGAGACCTCTTGCATTGCAAATGCTTGTTCTTCTATGCACCCAGGATCTGGAACAACAACACTGCATCATTTAGGAATGCCGCAATGCTGCTCCAGTTTAGCAAATAGTTGATTACTTACCTTATTAAAGAACACTACATCACAATGTATTAACCGCCCACAGCACACTTAACCCTCCTATCGCTCATTGGATTTAGGCTTGTCTTTTACCCTGTACAGCATTCCTCTTACTTTTGGCTAGGCTTGCATCAGAGAAATAGCATATACACACATACATACATACATACGTACGTACATACATACATACATACATACATACATACATACATACATACATACATGCATACATATAGATTACCTGGGAGAAATAATGAGTTTTATGTAAGAACTTAAGATGTCTAAGATGAACAAGAAACATGCACTCAGTTCTGTGTTGAGACAGTGTGCCTCATCATGAAATTACAGCAGATACACTGAGTGGCTTATCATGCAGCTGGAGCTTGCCTTCTTTTGTGTGGGAGGCTACAATGTAAGTTTAGGCTTTTGTAGCCATAGGGGCCCTAGACCCAGGTAAAAATCATGATTTCAAGATGATGGGGTCCGACAACATGTTAACTGATAAGTGTTGATTTGCTTTGTGGTTTTGGGAGCCTAGGACATGTGACTGATTATGGCTTTGGGAGAGCGATCCTTCGACCTGTGCCTAAGTGTGGAGATTGTGTGTGTATAGAGTCTAGGGACAATATAATAAACATTATGTGTGGACTCTCAGTACTGACAGACATTTATATGTACATTTTTTTCAGATGTCTGTGTTTTGTCTTTCTCTTCCAGGGAGGGAGGAGTCCTAATGTGTATGTATTCATTGTTCCTCTGCTTTCCTCAGTCTTGGGAGGTCATGTGGAATGCTGGACCTATGACAAAGTGGGAACTGACAGTTGCTTGGGTGGAGAAAGGCTGGAAGTGCAGAGTAGATGTTGCCCCTTTGTGATACTCTCTCTGCATAGTTGTGACCTAATTCCTAAATAGAATGAGTTTGTTGCTTGCACCTGGGCATATTCTGACTAGTTCTGCTGGTTCAAGGGACACATTCCCACGCTACAACACCCTTGGTTGATCTATTCAACTATCATCCTTAAGGATCTGTCCTTTTCGAGCACGCAAATCTAGGAAGAATGGGTCAGCTGTACTATTTCCATTTGCAGCTAGGGATGCACAATTTGTACACTGCCTGGCTTGCAAATGGGACTGTAATTTATAATGCGACCCATGTAGTAAAAGGTAACATCGCAAATTGGCTATGTGCTGCGGTTTGCAAAACAGCATATCTGATGAACATTAATTCAGTAGGTCGCAGTCTCCCCCCTTAAATGCCTATAAGTGCAAGGATGGAGGTGTTTAAGGGAGAGCATTAAAAATAGGAATCATTTTTAGGGGCCTGTAACTAATTACTGATTCGAAAACATATATGCAGTCACAGACCATAGATAAATATCGTTTACGAGTCAGAAAGATTTTTATGACTTATAAAAGGGCTTTTGTACATTGTAAAAAGCCTTTCCGAAGCTGCACACTTGTTTGCAAATCGCAGGGGTTGTACCCTCAAAGGGCTTCGTAGATCTGGCCTTTATATGCCTGTTTTCGTGTTTTTATTTGGGTATTAGAGGGAGGTGACATTGCAGTGAACTTTTGTTCTTGCTTTATTCAGCAGGAGTGCAGTGAAATATTGTTCAGGAAAAGTCCTGTATGTATGAACGCAAGAAGAATGACATTAAGACATCCCCAATACTTAAAAAGTGCAGATTCCTCCCCAATTTGGGTGTTCTCTAAAGGCTGAGATGACAGTTCTATTTTCAGGTTACTATCATAGCTTGCTTTGAAGAGTGGTGAATAAGAATTCAGTTTTGGGAGGTAATTTGGTCTAGTGGTTAGCTGTTGAATTAGGAACCTCAGGACCTGGGATCCAATTTAGCCCCCGCACTTGACTGAAAAGTTGAATCCTGGCCAGCCGCGGCTGCTGCAGGTAAGAGCAGTGGGGCGGAGGGGCCGACTGGGGGGGATTTTGAAAGAAGACCACAGGAAAAATTAAATAAATAACTAATTTTCCCTCGTGGTTGTCTCTCGAAATCCCTCCCAGCCGGTCCCACCGCACTTACCTGCAGTAGCCGTGGCTGATTCTGGCATATCTCTTAATCTCCTTTTTCTTAAAATTATAAATATGCGTGACATATATGCAATGCATTGTCCTCTTCACATAAGTAAACCCCAAATTGCTTAGGTTTGTGCTAAATAAATATGACTGTACGCATATATTCATCCATCGAGTCCACACCCATTCATCAATTCCATCTCCCTCTCCAAGAATCTCGTCTTGAAGATTGAAAGATCACTCCCATTCCCATAGGCTCCTACACCCCTTTCTGCACAGTCAAGGGCAGAGTAGACATTATAATTAGAAGCAATACGCAGGCCGAGCAGACAGTTCTGCAACAGTTATGATATGGACTACAAATGGAGAAGGAACTAATGGCACGGCGGGGTATGATGGCATGATGGATAGCCAGCACTTGCGCCCAATAATCACATCATGCACCTGAGATGTCACACATTTGAATCACCTGTCCAACCATTTGGGCTGTAGCATGTCCATCCTACTATCCTGCTGTGTTTGTCCATCCGTCTGTCAAGCACTCCAAAGTGGCATAAAGAAGACATGTAGCACTTTAAAAACACTTCATAAAAAGTGGGTAGATTTCTCCCCTTCTTGCTGTTACCCTGCTTTGCCTTCCCTAGTTTTTCCAGAGCACCCCTCCCCCGTCGCTTAGCAAGTACTAGACATGCGGCTCTCAGGAAATATCTCACTATCAGTCAGTAGCTCACGACTAATGGTGGTGCCACGTGGTCGAGTCGGTGGACATCCTATGTAGCATCTGCACTTTCCAACGCTTTCTCTTACCTTCCATTGCTGGCAATACATACAAGCACTCCCCAGTGGGGTTCCGACAGGTCTTCAAGCAGGGGGCGCCGCAGGCCTGGTAGTGCCAGTCGCAACCATCATGTTTGTTATAATAATCACAGAACAAGGCTGGGGAGAAGGAAAAGATCAAAAACAGAATTAGAATCCAATTTTAAATAACACCTATAGAAATAGCCCATCTTAGGGAATGCCGTATTGCTCTCTATATGTCACTGGCACAGTACAAAAATGCATTTTCATTAAGAAGACTCAATCACAAAATGTGTTTATCATTACATCATCCAGAGTTTCATTGATTGCTCCTGTTAAAGCCAACATTCTACCTTTAGTTGTCTTTGATGCCCAGGAACAGAAATATGAGCAGGCGGCCAATTACTTACGAGGCTCACGATCTGTGTGTGTCAGTGCACACCTTTATCTGGGGCATTCACTGCAGATCAGTCCCATGCGCGCATTTACAGAAGATGCTCTTTCCTCAATGCAGACTCTCCTGAAGTGAAGGTCAGAAGGATGGCTCCTGACCATAGCCATGCTTTTCACGGCAAGCCAAGCCAGCCTAGCTTTGGTGGGGCAGAGAGGCTGGTAGGACTTAGGCACTCCACAGTTATTCTTTCCAAATGGAGTCATCATGAGGACTGCAGTCGGTGATTTATTAACTCTATGCCACTTTCCCTGGATCACACAGTCTCTTCACCTCTGCGTCCATATCGAAGATTTGCAAGGGCAAGGGGACTTTCTCAGTTGCATGAGGCCATATCCTCCGTTCAAATAAAGGAACTCATTTGTAACACTGCGCCCGCTTGAAATGAGAACACTGTAATTGGTATTAGAGAATAGACTGCACACGTGTTCGCAAGCCTTCGGAAATGTGGAAGTGTGCTTATGGTGCAACATGGGGCCGCAAACTCCGACTGAGCTCAATGCCCACTTCTGTATCTCAAATCTGGCCAAAGGTCCCACTGGATTTGTTCCACAAGTCGGGTTGTTGTGAATATACAAATACGATTTGCATGATGCATTCGACCGCTCAAACTACCCAATAGAACATTTTTCCTGTCTTCTCCAAGCTCCCACTTCATTCATTTTCTAATAAATCTATATATCTGAAGTCAGTGTCTCTTTACTAATATGCACATGCATATGTTTCTTGTTGCCTAAAGCCTTTACTTTACAAAGACTACAGAGCCCATCTTGGAAAAAGGACTAGGCTAATGAGTGAGGGTAGGGTTACTCCTTAAAATTACCTTACCTGCCTGGAAGTCCGAACGTTTTAATCCTGGCACCTACCAGAACGATTGAAAACAGGAAAAGTTGGGAAGTCCCGGGGCTCTAGTTACCTCTACTTCCTCTTAGGGTTAACATGTTTCATCCACTTATATTCTCAACTATTCGTGGCTTTTGTCAGGACTGATTATACTACCACAATCCACACCTATTCCATAATGCTGACGTAACTGGTGAATTTACCACATGTATATCAAGCACACGTAAACCACCTACTTAGTGTCTGTAAATGGGTGTATATTAAGGCACTTAACAGTGCTCCATAGGTACATGGAGGAGAGGCGTGCATGTTGTCACACAGACTCCAAGGTCTCTGCCAGCTCGCCTAAAATACCACAGTCCGTCCATTCACATTTAATGCTTTTTATGATATGGAAAGATTCTATGCATTCTGTGGAAATATTGCTGCACGAGGCATGAGCATAGCATGCTAGAATCCCCCGGGCATGGTGTATTCAAAGATAAATACCTGTGGGTGCTGAAGTCTTTAAAGATGTAGAGTGTACTTCTCACTACAGTTGGAAATGCGCACATGTAACATTTGTGTTTCAATTTTAGGGATAGGTAATTTTCAATATCTCAAAAAGTAATGTCACGTCAAAGTTTAGGAAAAGAAGCAATAATGCATCACAAACATCACAAAAGCAATAATTCTGTCATCACTAGTCATCATTTCAATTCCCTGGATTGGATGAAAGGCGTCATGGATTGTGCCAGGTTTCAGAAGACTTGCCGGTTGTGTGGCAAGTTCTATTGATCCCCTGAACAGTTTGTTGAGAGACTTAGCGAGCTGCCTTGGCCAACCGATTTAAAATCTGTTGAGTGATACAGAGTCCTTAGCAGTGTGTAATCACTGTCATTAATGACACAGACGAATACTGAATTGAGTTAAAATTGCAAGTGTAAAACGCTTACTACGTCTGACGAGGTGTTGAAGAACATAATAGCAAGTAGCAGGCTCTTCATTCAACCCAATAATCCATTTTACTGACAAAAACGAAAAAGCTTTAATCTTTCATCCCATATGATGAAGTTAAATGGAATATTGGGTTGAATGAGGAGTACCCAAGATCATTATTGAAAAATAAACACACTGATGGAAATCTGATTGATGAATTTGGATTTACTTGTATGAACTATATACAATTCCCCTTGTCATAGGGAGAAAAGGCAGCGCTAAAGGGGACGGACCCCAATGGGGTAACGCTGCTTCTTACTGTTATTTCTCAAACTCTAGGATCAGAGAGTGAAACCCTTGTGCACGCTACAAATTGAGCAAGTCTCATAACAAATTGAAAATTTTGAAAAAGGACTGCGTGATCCTATACTTTTGTGATAAAATGAATTTGTAAAATAATTGTTGACAAATGCTGGCAAATGCTGACACATGCTCAAATGCTGTTATCATATGGTGAGCTTTATTGCCTCAGTGAAAAGGTTCAAAGGTGGAAGAGACAGGACTATATTTCAGTGTCTTTGGATGGGGTTTTTCAGAACTTTTGACACACTCATGAGTTTTGATAATGTAAGCAGGAGCAAGACACAACTACTCACAGAAGACGCTATGAGAGAGGGGCCCTTAAGCGTTGTGCTTGTGTTCCTGCTTTTGGTTTCCTTCCTCCTGCTTCCCTTGTATTGCCTGGTGTTGCACATTTTGTTTTGCAAGATAGATGTGTGGTACTCACGGCATATTTCAGGGCTTCTCCAGTAGACACAAATTCCATTGTCGCTGCATTTCTGGGCGTAGGCAGCTACGGCAGTGCAGAAGCATTCACAGTCTCCACCAGTGTCGCAGGCACAGGCATCACCCACACATATATCATAGAATGGCACTGGATCGACCTGTTCCAGGATGAGAAAAGCACTTATTCGCCCACACTCATGTTTTTACTTATACAATATTTATTCACAATACGAAATGTAACCCATTGGTTTCTTGGCCAATGCCAACACAAAGAAAAACACTCCACACGCACACACGCACACACACACTCACATATTTAAATATAAATATATATGTGTGTGTGTGTGTGTGTGCGTGTGTGAATGTGTTTGTATATGTAGATATATATATAGATATATATTTATAATACTATTTGGCATTAATCAGCAGTTGAGTTATCTTGGTAGTGGACTGGTAGGTTCACATTGGCAAACCTTTGGCTAGCTCTCTCTTAAGCTTGTTCCAGCTTTTATAAGCTAAATGACAAGAAGACATGAATTACTGTGACTTCTGTTTCCCAATCTTCGCTTGCTATGTCTGATTCTGTTGTTTCAGACGTGTGACTGGTTAAAGATTAGAAACGCACTCTTTTCGTTTGTTTTTAGGGTGAATATTATGTGGTTAATGCACATTGCATTACTTTAATAATATGTAGAGACAAATTGCTGAATTCTGAGTCTTGTGGAGTTGTATCTCTGCAGCAGATAAAAAGTCACGCAATTCCAAGTTTTAACAAGGTGCGGAAACACACAGTATGAAACCTAAAACATTTCAGCACACATTTTTGGCCTGAAAAACTGGAGGAAAATGGAATGAAATTGGAAACGGTATGTGATAATGTCCCTGATAACTCTAGGTACAACGTGTTATTCCCCATTCTTGGAACACTAAATCATAATGCCCGATAACTGGGTCAGCGATACCTGCCAGAAATAGTACCTACAGCAGGGTTTCTCCTCCATTTATTCACAAATTCAGATTAGACCCAAAGTACCCAATCACCCAGTGGGGAACCGGTAAACACTACGGGGCTTATTGACAAGCCCCTTGTGTCACTGGGACGTCACTTTTCAATATTAAACATGATGCACCTGTGGCACAAGTGGCTTGTAAATAAGCCCCTATGAATCTAGTTAGTCCTTTTACTTTACTAAACTCTGAGCGAGAGACTGCTGTGAAAGTTGTATCAAAAGCCCTTCCTCCAGGACCGAGGCCTAGTATATCATATTTATTTATCTTCTCTCTCTCTCTCTCTCTCTCTCTCTTTACCACTATGATTTTCTGAATTGTCTCAAGTTTTACTCTTACTCGACATCTTAACCCCCAATACTTCAAGTTGGAGCAATGCATCTAAGTAAAATCTCCATGCAGTCCCTGAATAAAGTGGGCATGAGGAAATGCCTGGGCAGAATCGAGCTATCTCTAGCATGTATAGCGCATGCATAGCATATTTGTCACATGAGTTCTGTCTCTGTAAACTGCCATACTGTGATAGCGTTATGGTAAGCTGAGAATATGGTTATAGTTGCTTCCTAAGGTTTTTATCTCAAGGGACCCTAAATTATAGCTTGTAGCCCACTGCCCATATCCTGCTGCAATTGGCTGCATCTGTAACGACCTCAAACCAGAGTGAAAGGCTTAAGCCACAGGGTAGAGCCTATAAGGAGGGAGATGGTCTTTAACTATTGGTAAAGCCTGAGGCAGAAGGACTAGAATGCTATTCTATTCACTGAGGACAGAATAGTCTACATTAAAAAGGGAGAAACAGAAGGCAAACATTGGAGTGGTGACTCAATTCCACAAAAGTTGGTCATTCATGAATAGCCTTAAACAGCAAGATAGTATGTCTTCCGAGCTACCATTCAGTTGCCAAGTAATATAGACAGACCACTAAAGGTCATCGCACCCACTGCAGACTCACTGACAAACTGTGCATGATAACCCTTCTGCGATGCTGATACAGTCCATGACGCCCCTTCTTCAAGGACAGGATGAGGTTCAAGCCATCACTGACCTGTCTCTCCTGTGAAATGTGAAAACTACTTATTGAAATACATTTCAATATGTAGTAGACCTATGCATGTCTGGCATTGGTGAAATATTTGTAGGTGGATGAAAGTAAGATCTTTAGACATGTTAGCGTATATTTAAAAAAACACAACCAACAAAATATGGGTCTGATGTGCAAAGGTCTTTTTCGGTCACAAAGGCTGTGGTTCACGAAATCAGATGGGTTGCAATTGCAAAATACCTTTTTTGCAATGGGCAAAATCGCTTTTACGAGCCAGCAAAGTCTTCCACTCATTAAAAGGGTTTTGCGGCTCTTAGCGATGTGCACATAGGATAGGCGTGAAAGGGTAACCTGCTTCCTATTTACGAATTGCAATGCCATTTAGCAATGATTTATAACCACAATTGCAGATGACCGCCATTGATCAGTCATGGGCCCCCGACCTGGGGTGGTAATGGATTTACTAAGTGGAGGCTGCCCACTTAGATAGCATCCTCTGGAAATTGTGCGGGGCAGACTGGGGTGGGGCAGACCGAGGTCGAGTGCATGCTCCCCCGTTATCTTTCTAGCATGTAAAGGGACAGGAGCTGTCTTTGAAAACAAGGATTGAGATGGTGGAGGAGGTGTCCCTCGTAGGCCTCGATCCCTGCGTTTGCAGCCATTCATAGAGGTGGCAACATGTAACTGGCCTCATTAATATCCAGGAGACAGAAGGTTTTCCGACCCTCCATGAATATACTTTTTGCAGCTACATTGCAAAATGCTGGGCAGGTCACAAAACATTACTTCTTAATTTGTACCCAGTCTTAGCACCCTGCCCAATGGCACGCAGGCTCCTATAGTCTTCGGGGAATACTTTAAAGACTGGAGAGCTGATTTATTTTTATCTGCGAAGTGCTAACATTGTATTCCTTTTTTAGGCAGGATGTTTACTATTACAGCATTTGTCAGACAATGTAAACGAAAGGAATTAATTGCACGGACATCATTTCCAAACACGAAGCATACAGCCACCCCAAAATGCATCTGTAAAGTGGTACATCCACAAGTAAGAAGATGATTTTCTCGAAAGTTTTGCATTTTGTCATTTTCAAGCACATTTGCGTTTAATATCTGTTTTGCTGAAATGTGACTACCATTGTAGTTTTGGAAGATAATCATTACTTGCAAATGTTTTTTAAATATAGTTACGATTGTAAACACAAAACAGGAACAGTACAAATTGTACCAAAATGCAAAGTGAGCTATGTGGCGCAAATCAAAAAGCAGGTTACATTTTCGTGATTAGATTAATCTCTCTGGCTCCGTTTAACCACGTAAATCCTGGACAGGAATTAAGGTAGTCCCCCTTCTTTGACACAGACCTTCACCTGAGAGGTGTACCTTACTAAAGTGGCTAATTGAACCCTGAAAGAGCGCTGACGTTCTAGGGGTGGTGGCCCGGTTAAGTACCTGGCGGTGGCAGTCGGCAAACGTGACACTCAAGATGATGTTGCATTGCTTCTGGGCCCAGAATCTCCTGGGTGCATTGTCCGCACAGGGCACTGGAGGGGGGCCCACATCCCCGCAGGACGGTGAGAACTTCCAGCTGTTGCCAAATTCGGCCACGTTTTCAACCACGGAGTGGCTTCGGGTGGTGAAGTCATTCAAACTGTTTCCATCGAAGTTCCCACAAAGGCCGCAAACCACACCCTATGGGGTGAAGGATTCAAAGTTAGAATTGTAAGAGGCATGCCATTCACATCTGCTGTGCATGAGTACATTGCCCTCATACATTTATAAAGACTTGTGTGGTTAATCAGTACCCCAGGAATGTATGGATATACATTTTACATTGTTGATTTCTGGGGCTAACAGAACAGCGAAAAGGGATTTTGGGGTAAAACATTCAACAAACAATACGTACATTATATGCTTTTTCTGTGGAGCTGCCAAAGGAATGGCTGGAGTATCATTTATCTAGAACTCATGATGAAGGACCCGCCCATCTAGTGCCGTAATCTATATTCTATGTCTGAGTATAGTGTATGGTTTTGTCATGACTTCGGTCATTTTGAATAAATTGCTCTCAATCTCAAATGTCTGAAGTAGAATTTGGGCCTGATTTAGAGGTTGGCAGGTGGAGGTAAGTTCTTGGGTACTGCGGAGTACTTCACTCCCACCATGTGGAGGGCCCATCTTTCACCAAATTTGAATTGTCCACCAGCCTGGTGCCCAGTCCAAATATGGGCAAGAACAGCCATCGCAGAGGTTCCTGAAATATTGAAAGTATGGCAGATGGGACCATCAAACTTTTAACAAGTCTTTGTTTTTTCAAAAACAAAAACTCAAAGTGTGAAACAGCAAAAACCTTGACCACCACACCCTGGGAGTTTTCTCACATTGTGTGGGGGTCATTTAGATGTTTTAATGTCCCTTACTGCCACGTTTTTCATGACAGTAAAGAAGAGTAAAAACTGGCCATTTGACTGCCCAATCAATCAATCAATCAAATCTATATCAGGTAGGCATTCGAATGGCTAAAATGTCCAACAGTCCTTACCCCATCAGGTCGTTGGAAAGTATGTCATGCTATGTCAGCGTGAGACAGAGAAGTCTCTGATGTTGACATGCTTAAAGTCTGCCCACCTGTAAATCAGGTGAGCGGACCTTCAGTTTGTCGGAGAGGGTACTTGCAGTTGGAACGGAGTGCCCTCTCCATCAAACTCTAAATCCGCCTCTTTGTCACAAGCACAAGGACTGTGTTCACTACCCTCTCATCATCGGTGTTTGATACTATTTCAGACAACGCTACAAAATCTTTGATTTCTCATTATTCAATTGCCTATTCAAGTTTAATAAAAGGTTTAGCAATACTACTCAGTCTGATAGTACCTGCACCATAGATGTTAATTGTAAGTCACTCACCCCATTCAGTATCTCACTGAACCCCATATATCACCACTAACACACTACATCACTGCAAGTCACGGCTGCGTACATCCTTTGTGTCTTATTCTACTTCTTCACCTACAACACTGAAAGGGACTTGATGTATCTTGGAGGACTTGGCTTCATCCTCCACTTCTAAGACACTGGTGAGCCCATCTCTTGGACTTCGTGAAACTCTGTTTTCATTTTCCAATTGCAAAGATTGGGAAGAATCAATGAGAAATTGTGCAAGCAACAATAATTCTTTCCCATGTCCCAAATAGCCAATTTTCAAAAACAGACATTTTTATTCCATTAGTCAAAATTGGTACAATTTGGCACATATTTTCTTCTTAACTGACCAGGGTTAACCTTTTCACAGTGGTGCAATTTTAAATAAAATGACAAAAAATGACAGCCTAGAGTGGAGGCCTAATTTTCCGGCAATCTCAAGGAACATGCCTTCATTGTCAGTGAATTTATTTTTCACTAGACCTTTATTCGTTCCTCTCTTTGTGAGCCCCACAAAGCAGACCATACGACTTTCTTCTGGTCATTATAACATAGACATATCTATTCATCAGTACATAGACATAACATGGATGCTCCCTTTGTAGTCTGGTAGCAGGCCTACAGTTCCATACTGTTTACTGATAGTTTTAATCACAAAAAGCTACCTTACATTCTGTATGATTGCAAGTCAATCCCCCATTCCCATTGTGTGGCTATAACTAAGTGTATCTTGATTACTCAGTGTGCTGTGAATCAATTCATCAATATCTCTTTGGTATTAGCTCTTTGAGACTGTTTGTAAGCAGTTCTGTGGCTCCACCCCTGTTGTATCACCCTTGCCTGTTTAGCTAAGGCTGATCTGAATAAGGAGCTGTAGGCCTTCCACTCCTGAATTATAACAACCCCGGGTCTACAAGACTCACCGTGAACGCTGTAGTGAGTTTGACAAAGATGGTAGTCTTCTTGTCCCACAAGAGGATCATTCCATTGCTTCCTTCCACCACCAGGTATATGCCCATGTAGCGGATCTTGTAGGGGATGCGCTTTCCTAAAGCCGTGTCCACCACTGTGAACTGCGCATCGCTAAATGTGAACTTGTAGCTCTAATCCAAAAGGAAAAGTGAGAGGTTATTTATAATGTAACCAGCACTGACTACCAGATGAAAGGTTCGACTACGAACTACAAAACAAACGAGAATCGGGCATTGACATATTTTAGCTCAATTCTCTTAGAAGGCCATGTTCCATGGCAGTACCTACTACACTTACACAAAGAAAATGTAAAGCACAGTAGGCATTAATGAAAGCGTCGACACCACAGCGGATACAGCTCAGACTTCTGTAGAGAAAATGCCAATTGAAACTGTTGCATGGTGTAAGGACACATAAACATACATTTTCTTATGAATATAGGGTTTTTAGAGCCCTTTATAACACCGGAAAGAATTGTAAATACTATAGTGTGATTCTACGGAATGTAGTAGCTAATCATAAATGCAGTCTGAAATAAAAACATTAAGTACAGCATGTTTTCCTGTTTAGTATCTCATTTGCTCTTTAGCTGTGGTAAGAGTGTGTGAACTAGTTTCAGTACAGAAATCAGCACACACACTGATGATAATTAATGTAGGTTTGCAACAAAAAAGATTAATCACATAAACCTTTCACCATGATATATATCCTTTAGCACTGGAAAAAGTGCTGAAATTGTGAACCTTGAACACATGGATGAGAATGCAAATTTTAACAAAATGAAATGCAATAGTGTTAGTTTTATACTTTTTGATCATTCTGATACATGTAGCTGTGTATATAACTCCGACTAAGAAATTCAAATAACAGGTTTATAATGTTTTGGCATTTAATATAACCTATGCTCTAGAAGGAGCTTTTAAACTTTGAAACATATAGACTACTTTCAAATATAGTTAGCGACATTACAAAAATAAATACAGTTTTTAAATGAAAACAGCACGCAGACTCATGTCTGGCATTCTATTTATTTAGTTTTTACTCTAGAAACATTGTTTGATTTGTGACCCAAAGGTTTGAGCATAGTTATCAATACGAGCAATGGAAACATAAAATGTAACATATATTTTCTTTCTTTTGATTGCACAGTTGTTTTAATACTGTTAATTAACGCATTGAAACCATTGCTTTTCTTACATATCTCAGGTGGTCAACCAGCATTGACCGGCCACCCTCACTGCATTTGACCTTCAGCCAAGACCAGCATAGGATGGTTGAGAAGGTCAGACGCTCTTCACGACCTAATGCGAGTAGCCAAATAAGTGTAGAAGCCTTCAAAGTTTTGTAAAAAATTATTTTTAAATTAACATTGTCATTTATTTCTTAATAATAATTTTTAACGTTTTTTAGGGTTTCTAAACCTTATGGATTTGCAAACCCTTGAAGACTCATGGGCCTTCTGCATCGTTACAGGTGCATAGACCTGGAACCGGGTTTGAGAAACCGATAGGCATGGGCAATCAGGGTCCAATTCTGCACTAAATTCCATTATTTTTAAATTAAACAAATGGAGGGTCCAGGGGATGCTCTACCTGCTACATTTTGGCTGTCCTCAATTTGGGGCATATTATCAAGCACGGCGTTAAAATTATCACCGCTTTAGCGGCAGAAAACTGCCGCTAAAGCGGCGATAATGGGCTTGATAATATGCCGCAGAGAATTCCAATAGAAACCCATGTTGACACCAGAACATGGACTTCTATGGGAATTCTCAAGGGCATATTATCAAGCCCATTATCGCCGCTTTAGCGGCAGTTTTCTGCCGCTAAAGCGGCGTTAATTTTAACACCGTTTCTTGCTAATATGCCCCTTTGTTTTTGACAGAACGCGAGGACCAAGTGCCATATCCTGTAATGGCAATTGTAATGGAAAATGTTATGTTGCAGACAGCCAATCAGATCCTTTGTGATCCTGGGCCCATAATTGGGACCAGAGACTGGAAATCGATGACAAGAGCAAAAAGTTTCATCATTCAGTCGGGGCATTTCACATTTAAGGCAGGCAGGGGCATATTATCAAGGATGGCGTTAACAATTATCGCCGGTTTAGCGGCAGGAAACTGCCGCTAAAGCCGCGATAATGAGCTTGATAATATGCCCTTGAGAATTCCAATAATAGTCCATGTTCTGGTGTGAACCTGGGCTTCTATTGGAATTCTCCAGGGCATATTATCAAGCCCATTATCGCCGATGTAGCGGCAGTTTTCCGCCGCTAAACCGGCGATAATTTTAACGCCGTACTTGCTAATATGCCCCGCAGTCCGCAAATGTGGATTCAAGAATTGTACATGGACTAGTGTAATTTTAATTTCTCGAAAAGTACTAGAGGGAATTACTCTAAATAAAGCAAAGGCATTTTCCTAAGCAGCGCTCTGGTTTCATGATAAGTTTGGAGTAATTCTGTTTAATTTTGTTGTTGTTGAGAAGACAGCAAACATTGATATGAGAGTTAAATTGTAAACACTTCTTTGTTTAATCCTCCGTTTTAATTGCCATCCACACTTTTATGGAATTGCATCAAACTCAACTGTTAAGATTCAGCTCCAAGCTAGCCATGGTTAATGTTTTGAAAATCACGAAAACAGCAGTAACGCTATTAGCATGTTAATGATTTATTGACTTTTCCCTTTATCTTTGCCCTCCCTCATGAGATCTTCGAACATCTAAGATTCTTGCATTGGCAGAACTTGCTAACAGACATATTGTATACAGATCAATAACCAGAACCAAAGTTATTAGCACAAGAATTGTGAACCCTCACCTGAGGGATCTGCATGAAACTAGTCATACCCGTATGACACTAGCTATGGTACATGACTGCCAATTTCGTGTGTAGTCATCAAAAAAATAAGGCCACGATTCTTAACAAATAAACATTTCAACCACTTGGCTGCTAAGCCTTTTCTCAATAGAATGCCAAGGCCGTTTATTGACATTCTGGACACATCTTGCTTAAGATTTTCTAACTTTTTCTACAAAAGGCATCCAGTCCAACTTTGCTTTCTTTTTCCCACATCTTGGGGATTCCACAGCTATCCAAGGTTTGGGGATTTCTATGGAGAGTATCAAGAAACTAGCCAAACTATAACATTTTTTTTGTTTTTTTGACAATTGGAAAAAAAGTGCCGTGCAAGTAGGCATATTCTCCTAAAATGGCAGCAATCTACTGACATCCCCATCTTCCCAGCTCTCAAGAACAAGCAGATCTGTAAAGGAAAACGCATTTCCTACCACAGTGTGTGTATTAGCCACTGGCTAACTGCCCTGTGAGTGAGTGTATTTTGCTCCTTCACAAGGAGCACATCCACAAATAAGGTAGTTACCTTCAGTAACGTCGTTTTTGTTATTACTTTATTGTACTTTACTGTTCCCTTTATGTTTACAGCCTGATGTGAGCACAGAGCACATTCCAGTGTTATCTGTTCCTGTCTCTTAATGTTTTTGTAACATCTTTTTAAAGAAGAGGTGGCCTTAGCTTATCTGATGCTGGTATTTGACAGAACATCAGATTGTGTCCATTTGAAACTACTCATTAGTAAGCAGGCAATGAAATGCAGTTATAACTGCACCCCTGTGAGTCTTGATGGTATGTTTCTTAATTGAGGACTACAATCTTTAAGTGCATTTTCCAATCTTCAATTGACTCTCAGTAGCAGAACGAACGACGGGGCAGAAGGGCAGTAATGAGGTGGCTTGGCAAAGCTGCATGTGGGTCCTAGAGCCAGAATATTGTCAGATACTTGTCACTTTCTGTGCCATGGTTGGCTGCTGAAGGATGGCTCTCAAGCAAACCCACTTTGGGATATAGTTTACCCAATTTTTGCGTCTGTGCAGCTTGTGCTCAGCCTTGCCATTAACTGTGGAGGTTCTGGTCTGGGGAATTGGGCAGGTCTCACCTCCAGCTGAGAGTCTGACAAGGAGTCCCTCCCTTACCCATGAGTTCTCTCTGATTTCTTAGTTTTTTCAGAGAGGGGGCTGCACCCTCAGGTGGTAGACACCCTCCTTCAACTTTTAGCCTGCCATCTCAGGTGTGGCAACCTGAGACTGGCTTCTTATCCCTCTGTACCCGGAGACTGAACAGTTGCCTGGCATTCCAGAACTTTCAAGGGAAAACCAATGTCCACCTCATGAGTGACACTCTCTATCTGTGTCATACATGGATTTCCCTTGGGTAGGCCTCCTGTCCTCTTTCTCTGTCCTGAGGCACCTCCAAGTCAGAAGTGACCTCACCAGGGTTAATCTTAGGGTGCTGTTTTCATAAAGCAGGTACCCCCTAACCCACTGGTCCTTTCACTGTGTATTGCCTCCACCTTCTACCCCTTACTCTCCATGTGTGCCCCTGTACACTCTGTCTAAGGGCTATATGGTCTGGAGACAGTACCCCAAGAAATCTGTGGGATTGGGCCACCCGGCGTAGCCGTCCCATCTAGCTTCTCTCTCAATAGATGATGTTTATTACCAAGGATGCAACCAATAGCCATCTGGAGACTAATAACGAACCTCCTCTGGGTTACCCCCCCCAAATCCAGGAATACCTTGTCCAGACGGCAGAAGAATTCCTGCCATGTGCCTAGGTTGCGAAGAAACAGTTGTGGGAAAACAGATTTTCCACCCCCTTTGTCTGGCTGGCACAGTTATCCCTCAGAGAAATGACAGGGGCTCCAATCACAAAGCCATGATATTCACCTTCCATACGATATCATGGCTAAGTCAAACTAAAAGCAGGTGTAAGGGAAGTAGCGATAACCAAGGTTAGCGCTACTTTTCTTATCGCTATGCCTGTTAGCGTGCCCATTGATAATTGGAGAAATGTCGGTTAGTGACATTTCTCCAGTTATTTTGGGACGGAACACCCACTTTGCATCTCATTAGAGATGCAAAGGTGGGCGTTACGGGAAAGGGAGCTAATGCAAGGATTCAGGCGATACCGTGACCTTATTGATAAGGCGATAGAATTATCGCCGCTTTTCGTCCGAAAACGGACACAAAAGCAGTGATAATTTTATATCGCCTCCTTGATGATATGCCCCCTAGTGGTTTGGCAAAACACAAGTCCTGGATCCCAGCGCTGAAGAGCAACATAAGAAATTGGGTTATTAGTTGAGCGGAGTAAGTACCCGCCTCAGGTAATAATCATAATCTTGTCAGGGTAAACCAAAAAAGTCACTAGATAAACCTAACCTCAGCCACCTTGGAGCTATGGCACAGAGCAGAAGAAAGGCTTAACTCAGAGGCAATGTGCAAAGTATTTATATAGTACTAAAACAGTAATAAAGTCATAATGGAAAATAATAAGTATTCCAAAATGATTTTGAAAAATAGAGTACAGTTTAAGTTTAATAAACAAGTGCTAATCGTAGTAAATGGCCATGGCAGTACAGGACTTAGGTGCAATTTAACTCTGACCGTGATGCCGCTCAGGTCATATTCAGTAACAAGGTTTGTCCTGTTCAAAGATTTTACCTTCTGACTTTAGCCCTTAAAGTCCAAGTCCACCCCTGAAGTACACTTCTAAAACCTCCCAGGACATGTGGGAGGCACTTAGAAACTCACAGCATGACAGGCAGAGGAGGGTGCAGTCTAGATCAGATTCAGTTGCTACTGTTCAATTGGGCAGTTGCAGGAAAATGCCTTTCACAGCTTGTTGTGTTCCCGTAGCTTTAACAGGAGGTCAGTTTATTGACAATTAAAGGCCACTTCTTTGTCCTAAGTACAAGAGGGAGAGCTGGTCCAGTCTTCTAAACTTTTCTCAAATCTTAAACAGCAGGTTCAGTCCTCTTCTGATCTTCTAAAGTCCAAGGAGTGTTCTGAAGTAGATACATGAGATGCCATATTTATGCCTAGCACTAGGGTGGGAAGACCCTGGGGATGCCCTAACCGAAGGGGGAAGGTTCCTGAAGCTAACCCTACCCACTTTGAATATATTCAAGATGGCCAAAGTCTTTGGCCACACTAAACTTGAGCTCTGAAGGAAGGGGTGTGTGTGGTGAGTGCAGTATGATAATCCTAGTGATCTCCCAGTTTTAGGAAGTCCCTGTAAGCCCAGCAAACTCAGACACAGAAATCTCGTAGGGTAAAAAAAACTGAGATTTACGTGACCAGTTGGCTGATGCATATAAATTGTTTTGGCATTCTGTTTGCCTTCTTTGAAGTGCACCCCAATGTCATATAAAAAAATGCAAACAGACTTGTTAAGTAGGTCTTGACACTTCAGCGGGATCAAACACTGTAATGTCAACAAGAGGACCACTGTGATGAAAGATGGTCTGGTTGTGCTGACAATACAAAAATTAAGGTCTGGGTGTTTGCTCCATCTGCTTGTGGCAGGGTATGCCTCTTTGAAGTTATTCAAGTCCATGGATCCAGCCCACATGCCATCCTGACAAGGGCCCCAAACACTTCCTCACACCCAAGGCCATTTGTGCTTGTCTTGGGAGCATGTTTACATCCCATCCACAGCCACTGAAATGATAATTCCTGTCTGGCAGAAGAGAGAACAAAATGCAAATTTAGCTTACAGGGACTTCAGACAGGGTAAAGGTAACTTTTTAAAAGCCATCTTTCCAAAATATTATTATAAATCCAACCAGTGAATTGGGTTGTGATTAAATATGTAAAAGGTCTGAAAACTAAATCTGTACTGTTTCCTAAGCAGAAATAATAATATGAAATGTAATATTGTATCCCAACACTTTTCTATGGACCAGCCAACCCTGATATAGTAACAATAGCTTTTAGGGCCTTATCACTGTAAGGACATGTTTAACATTAATCTTTACATGTCCTACCTTTAAATACCATGCATACCACCTTTATGAGCAGTAAGGCTTGCTTAGGGTTGACTTATACATATTTTAAAAAAAGGCTTTTAGGATTGTCAAAATGGGTTATTTGACTGAATTTGCAGTTTAAACCCGCCCAGCCAGGCAACTTGAGGAAGGCCTGCAGTATTGTTTGCACTGTCTCTGCAGTGGGCAGCACAATGAGAGCTGCAGCCCACTAGTGATATAGGTGGAGTATAAATGAGCACTGATGGGCTGGACATGGGGGTGCCCCAGAGAGGTAAAGCACAAAGGATGTGGTCCGTCGGCTGCGCTGCCGCCTATGTTGCAGAAAACCAGGGTTCGAGCCTCGAGGTCGCGTCCACATCCTGTGATTCTGTGAAAATCACTTAATCTCCTCGTGCCTGAATGTGTTATGTAAATACGGTGCTATGTAAAGCGCTCCAATACCTTCGGGTCGAGTTTGCGCTATATATATATGCAAAAAAAAAATGCTCAGCTGTGAATGGAATATAACTGTTAGTAGATTAAGGGTATCTTTCATGGCGCCCTACGGTTCAATAAACACTTCCAGCAACTCGGTTGAAGGTGCTTGAGGAGGCTCCTGTCCCCCTCTCTGTGCAAGGATTTACTCTTAGCCTCTGCCCACCTCATCACTGCACACACCGCGTACTTGAGAGGGGAGGTTACTCATCCAGTTCAAGACTATGTATCACTCGGCAAGTGGGAGAGACAAGTCCAGAAATTTGGTTTCAACTCTGCAGGTTTTTGAGCATTTCAATAGAACCAGCAGGTTGCACTCGATGACCAATGCACCAGTGATTTCTAACAAAAGCTGCACCCCCTTTGAGGCCTGGAGTCCCACCAGTCACCAAAACCTTGAATGCCCCGCAGACCTCCTGGTCACAGATTGGCAATTTCATAGCATCAATAAAGTCTGATGGGGTTTTAGGCATGTGTATAAGGTGTAGAAAAATGTGAATGGGTCATAAAGGGGCTTGTAATAATTCTAGAAAGTGGCGTGTATTTCACATTGCCAGTATCACACATGGCTGAATATATGGCAATAATGGAGATAGGCGGTTTCTCCTGCTGTACGAGACAAGCCAGAAGTCTGCCAGACTTGTCAATCTCAGAATGAGTTTTGACGGTGTATGGGTGAAAGTCAGAGCAGTGCAATCTTTCAATAAGGAAGGCATACGTCTCGCCTGCGGTCATAAGGACTAGTTTAGAGGCACACCAGACAAGCAGGATGGCATCAGCCATCCCAGGGATGGCTCGCGTTCACCCAATTCACTGTCCAGCACCCTGCAGCTACCATGCCTAACATGGATTACCAATTAAAAACAAGCATTTGCGATGCAATAGGTCTCGCATTTACACAAGTTTGAGCTATTGACATTGCAAATAACAGTGCCTTTTATTTTTGTTTTCGTTTTTAAAACATAAATAAAAGGCATTGTCATTACAATGCCAATAGCTTCAACTCGCGTAAATGCGAGACCTATTGCATTGCAAATGCTTGTTGTGCAGAGGCATCGGCTTTTGAATTGGACCGCTGCTCTGTTTTATCTCAAAAGAGCTTTTTAAAGGGAAACTGGCATTTGGGCACATAGACTATGTCCAGCAGGGCCTGTAGGATAAGACATCCACATTATGTGCCAGGAAGGCTTGTCCACACAGCCTTTGAGCAACTACAGTTTGATTCATAAGGAGGCCCACTGATGTTGAATGAAGGGTTAAAGCACGTATGGGTTTACGAGGTCTCTTCTGAAAGTAAGCTTTAAGCTTGCTGCGCCGACCTGGAACTTCATGCCGTTGTCACTTTACTGGTAGACGCCTACATTCCTATGCACTGGGCCTAGGCAACAGGGTGGCAGGCTTAAGATGGGGTGGGAATAGAGGTCAGCAGGAGTCTGGGTTATAGAAGGTGGACTTCCACTAGCATAACCCAATAGTAACGCCTATCATTTCCCAATCTAGTAACCAAGATACAGAGGTTCCCTGAAGATACGGAAGCAAAAACGCACCTATTTTGGGTACGGTATTACCAAGAGACTCAACCGCTACACACTGTAACATTAACCTTCAGACATTTTTAAGAAAAAAAAGATGCTTCTTGATTGGATGCATTAACCACTCAGTCTATGTTCACGCCACATGATAGTACAGGATTTTATAGTGCACCCCACTAAACACGCAGCATGTCCAACTTGTGTTCAACAACATTTCCAGAAGTTAGTTCATAACGGTCGTAAATCAAAGTGTCACCACCAGGGCAAGGTGAAATTGTGGTTATGGGAAATTCCTGAAAGTGCGCTATTATGTGTAGGAGAGTAGGGTCTGCTTCCTATGGTCACCCCCACTTTTTGCTTTTGCTTTACTGGTTTTTGACTTAGATGTGGCTGTGGGCCTGCTAATCAGACCCACAGCCCAGCTGTTCTCTCTCTAAATTCATACTATGTACTTTAGGTACATAACCCAATTGGTAAGGATCACCTTATAGGGCCCTGTACAGTGTACCTTAGGTACCCAGGGCATAGGTGTACCCTAGGCCTACCAGGGGCTGCAGCATGTATTGTGCCACCCCTGGCTTGCCTCCCATCATGACACAACTGGCTGATCACTCAGCTGGGGCAAGGACGTGTAATCACCCCTTGCTTAGGTGTAGTATCCCTATACCTACCTCATATATAGACACATGGGTAACTTATCAACCACTCTTATGGCAGGCCTTAACAATCCTGGCGGCAGAGTGCTTGGCAACATGTGATATGGTGCTCTAGCATGAGCTTAGCCTGTCTGCAGCTTTTGGAACCATGTCCTTACAGCTGTTCTATGATATCGCCTACCATATACTCTTAAAGTGCCTTATAATCCTCGCGGTTATGGTAACTATGGTTTGGCTTTATCAAAACATGTCGTGTAAGGTGTATAACACTTTGGAATACTACCCCCACACCATTTCTGGTGATGAGGATAGTATTCCCCCCTTCTAGAGGGGGAAGACATGTTGAAATCCTACTTACCCGGTTAAAGTTATCCAGAGCCCCAGTGTCACAAAATGGACGCTGCTGCCACAGACACAAGTCTGACCTCCTGCTGCTGGGAGTCCTTCCAGCGAGGGAGGCTTGGACAATAGGTTTCCTGCCTTGGGAGGTGCTAGCACCACCCTAGACAGGACTTAGTGTATTGGGGCAGGGAGGGATGAAAGAAACGAGACACTGCCTGGGGCACACAAGGTGTCCCATGCATAGCCCAGTTCAAACCGGTGCTGGGGCACTCCAGCCCCAGTCCTGGCACGAAACTGGACAAAGGGAAGGGGGTGTAACCACCCCCCTCCCTGGTCCCACCCATAGGAGGGACCTAGCAGGTAACCCAGCCCCCAGATTAGTATAAGAGTGGGAGCTGAGTCCCTAGGACTTTGGATTATCCTGAACGGAAACTAGACACAAAACTCTGGACCTTTGACATTCAACGACAAGAAGAAGACTGAAGAATCTCCCTTGTGGCCAAGGAGTGGCTACCCTGTGCAAACAGGCACCAACAAGCAACTTGCCATTTGCTTTGCCCAAGTTCTACGAGGAACCGACTGCAGAGCCTGACCAGCGCCTTGACTTCCAGACTTTTTCGACCCTGATCCACATCCACAGCCGAGATGAGATCCGTGGAGGCGACGAGAGACGTGGAACTGGCTACCTGGGAAAATTGGCGAGTAGCTTCCAGCGCAGCTTCTGAGGCATTCTCGAAGTTGTGCTCTGGGGATTAAGAAGCCCCAGCCCCGAGCACCATCTGCACCGCAGATCAGCCCTCCACACTCCACGAGTTCTGCGTGGGGCCCTTCTGCATTTTCCTGCTCGACGCGTCTGTCCGGTTGCTGGCCCATTGGCTAGTAGCCTCAGTGACGATGAACCCTTAACTTTCCACCGCTGGTTTGGTTCCTCCAGACTGGCCCTTGCTTCCCTGTGAAAGAGAAGCACCCCAGACCTCCCTGGTCTGCACCTGAAGCGAATTTCCCTTTCCACATGGGTTGCCTTTGCCAAGGCTTGTTGACTCCAATCGGGACGTAGACTCTGCCATCAGCAAGATCCTTCATGGGACAGCTCGTATCCTGGTTCTGGTCATCCTCGACACCTCCTGATCCACGCAGCTGCAGAGACAAGGTTCATGACATCACCTGTGTTCTGCACGACATCGCCTGGTTCCTTCCTGGTTCCACACGGTCACTGGCTAGTGACCAAGACTTTGTCCCCTCTGCTTGCAGGTGTTCCTCCTTCAAGATGCACCCTTTGATCCACCGGACATCTTCCTCCTGGCCACCTGCCAGCATCTGTTCTTCAGGCATCCATAGTATCCAGCGACGACACCCGACACATCTTCACACCTATGCACCCGTCTCCTGTGGGTGAGGTAACGTGAGTACTCCGGTGCTCCAGTGGGTATTGACTATCCAAGTGTCTAAGTCTTGAGTTGCTTCCTCCTAGCTCCTTCAGAAGTGTCCTTATTCCTCCTATTTCTAACTGTTACATTCCCATTGACTTTAATGTAACCCACATGTGTGTTTCCACACTGCACACGCTTCCCGTGGGCCTCCCACTTCCTAACTATTGGTAGGGTAGTGTAGCCCCAGCGATTCCCTAGGCCTACTCCCTGTTTGTCACGTGGTACTTATACCACTTTCTTAGTATATGGTTTGCGTGGCCCCTGGGCCTAACTGTATTTTCCTGTGCAACTTAACATATGCTACTTAAGAAATTGTTTGTACTTAGACCTCTGACCTCATAAAGAGTGCTGAGGGTATATGCTAGAATAAATACATTTTAACTTTTTATATACTTGGTGTGGTGTCCTTTCATTTGGTATTCAAGGGATTATAATGGTATAACAGCTGGCTTCACATGCCATACAGAGTTTAGCCTAAGACTGGTCTTGTCCATGCTACCACTAGGGTAGCTAGTCTATAAGGTTGACTTTACAACCAATCACCATAAGTGTTGTTTGGACTGATACAAGGTGTACACTAGAACTAGTGACATCATATATCAGGCAGCGGTTGGGATCTTAGCTTGCTGTTGTGATACCATTATAATCTTGAGATATCAAATTGAAAGATCACATTAGGTACTGTAAGGTACATATAAAACAAAACCTTAGAAAACTTAAGTTCTACTGAACTTAGTAGTTGTAGGTTGAAGGGCCTAGCACACCCTGACTACAACCACTAGAGATGTTTTATTACATACAACTAGTGTAGGTAGGTGCACACACCACACCCTCACTAGATCATGTCTCTGAGAGGAGATCAAGATGATTCTCTCTCAGGAGGGGGATATCCTAGAAAGATACCCTCTAGATATGATACCCTAACTTTTCAGGAGATGAGACAATTGTGTACCTCCAGAAAGTTAAAACAGGGTTCAAAACCCTACCCTCATTTATCTAGTGGAGATCTTAGAAGAGTATGATTCTCAGAGAGCCTCCCAGGATGGTACCTTAGGTACAAATGAGGGTCTGCCCTCTGCAGAAGACTCCCCTCGCCACACTGATCAAGATGAGTCAGAAGGGACTTCAGGAGATGAGGTGGACAGCCAGGTCCAAGTTAGGAGACTTAGCCAGGCTAACTTAAGCCTACATGGGAGTCAGGATGGGGTCCCCCCATTCAGACCCTCAAGTGGACTTAACCAGAGAGGTAGGAGAGGAAGATCCCCTTCAAGGGAATCTATCCACTCCCATGTCTCTAATAGCTCCAATGCCTCTTCTCATAGGGGAATGACTTCTCCACAGAGAAAAGAGCATCAGGCCAGAATGAGGGAAGTCAATCTGAGGATTGAAAGGGAAGAACTTGCCCTTGCCAAAGAGAGACCCACTGGTGGCAGCACTATCCCTAAGGATAGAGACAGGACCTATGACAATAGAAACCTGAGAAAGATTGTCCCTCCCTATAAGTGTGGGGATGACATCCACAAATGGATAACTGCTTTGGAGAAGGCTTGCAAAGTACAGCAGGTACCCCAAAGTCAGTGAGCAGCTATCTTGTGGCTCTCCTTCTCTGAGAAAGGTAGAGACAAGCTCCTCACAGTTAGTGATGAGGATGCTGATAATTACACTGTCCTGAAGAGTGCTCTGATTGATGGGTTTGGCCTAACCACTGAACAATAGAGGTTGTTGTTCAGGGATACCCAGAAGACACATACTCAGGACTGGACTGACTTTGTAGATTGTGCCACTAAGGATTTGGAAGGCTGGTTATTGGGTAGTAAGGTTAAGGACTATACAGGATTGTATAATGTGATAATGAGAGAACAAATCCTTAACAACTGTCAAAACCAGCTACTGCATCAACACTTGATTGACTCTGACCAAACTTCTCCCCAGGAATTGGGAAAGAAGGCAGATAGGTGGGCCAGGACTAGAGTTAAGCAGAAATCCCAGAACCAGGGCGGTGATCAAAAAAAGGCAGACCCGAAGGGTAATGAGCAGAAAGCAAAATACCAGAAGTCTTCACCAGGCCCCCAAAAGGCTCAGGGGGAGGGTGGTCCCAAAAAGGATAAAAAGAGAGATGGCCAAAAGAAACCTTGGTGTAACTATTGCAAGTCCAATTCCCATTGGTATAGCGAATGCACCAAAAAGGACAAGCCCCCAACCACAATTGCCCCTAAGGCAACTGTACCCCCTAGTCCAGCTGTAAATGGTGGTTCCCAGCAAAAGGGTGTAATAGAGTTAACCCTGGGAACTGAAGTGGATTCTGGCCTAGTCAGAATACCAACTCAGGCTGTTCTGATCTGTGATGGGGACATAGCTTTGTCCCCTACTATGAGTCCCAGTAACCTGGGAAAGTATAGACAGACTCCTTTAATCAGCCATAGAATGGCTCAGGCCTACAGGGACACAGGTGCTAGTGTCACGATGGTGACACCTGCCTTTGTGGACCCTGGACAGATCATGCTAGGTGAGAATTACCTAGGGGCATATGTATCAACAACACCATTTGCGATTCTCAAATAGCGATTTTGAAAGAATCGCTATTTGAGAATTGCAAAACGGGATGTATTTAAAAAATTGCAAACTTTTTGCGATTTCTTAAAATTCCTTAATTGCGATTAGCAAATTGCGAAATCGCAATTAAGGAATACCTGCCCATTCATTTCTATGGGCCAGGAGACCCAAAGGAATGAATGGGAAGTAATTCTCAAATAGCGAATCGCAATTTGCTAATCGCAATTCGGGAATAATTTCAAAGGTGCAAGGGTGTCATGATGACACCCTGATGCACCCCTTAAATGAGCATGTGTGTGCATATGGCGCACACACATGCCCTAAGGGCATGTATGAGCGCCACGTGGCACTTTGTAACATTAAAAAAAGTGCATTTTGAAAGGAAATCGCAAATTACCATCAACTGGAAGTTGGTGGTAATTTGCGATTTCTTAAGGATAATTCGCACAACTTGGGTGCTTTTTACATCTCATTTAAGAAATCGCAATTTTCGATTTCTTAAATGCGTCCGCAAAATTAAGAAATCGCTAAATTAGCAATTCCTTAATTTTGCGATGGGATTTGTCTCATACATCCCGATTACCGATTTTTTAATCGCAAACGCTGTTATTTTGCGAATCGCAGCGTTTGCGACTAAAAAATCGTTTGATACATATGCCCCCTAGTGACCAACGCTAGCAATGCCACTACCTCACATAGTGTGGCAATTGTTAACTTCTCCTGGGGAGGGGTAACTGGCCTCAAGAAAGTTGTGGTAAGTTCAGACCTTCCTGTAGAGTGTCTGTTGGGAAATTACCTTGAAACTTCAGTTTGGGCTGAAGTGGAGTATAGGACCCATGCAGAAATGCTGGGAATAGATGCACATGTCCTTGCTGTGACTAGGTCACAGGCCAAAAAGTGCCACGCTGAACAAGTGCTGGATCCTGGGACAATGGACCAGACACAACCCAAGAGAAAGAGCAGTAGGGTTAAGGCTGTGCCTTCCCCCCTGCCTCAGGTAGAGAATCAGCCCTCACAGGAGGAGGATTCTGAGAGCCCTGAAGGAACTGTCCTAGAAGAACTGGAACCTGACCAGGTTGAGTTTCTTGGAACAGGGGGACCTTCAAGGGCAGATCTGAGGCAGGCACAATTAGACTGTCCTTCTCTTGAACCCCTCAGACAGCAGGCTGCTGCTGAGGCTGCAGGGAATGCTCAAGGTACCCATATAGTGTATTGGGATGAAGGGCTGCTGTACTCAGAGGCTAGAGACCCCAAGCCTGGTGCTTCCAGGAGGTTGGTCATACCATTGAGGTCCGAAGAGGCTTCCTTCTTACCTTGGCCCATGATATTCCCCTTGCAGGACACCTAGGTCAGAATAAGACTTGGGACAGACTTGTCCCTCACTTTCACTGGCCTCACATGTCAGAAGATACCAAGGAGTTTTGTTGCTCCTGTGTCACCTGCCAAGCCAGTGGCAAATCAGGTGGCACCACAAAGGCCCCCCTAATACCACTACCTGTGGTGGGGGTTCCCTTTGAAAGAGTGGGGATAGACATTGTAGGACCAATGGATCCCCAAACAGCATCTGGGCACAGATTCATACTGGTGATAGTGGACCATGCCACCAGGTATCCAGAAGCTATACCCCTGAGGACCACAACAGCCCCTGTTGTGGCAAGAGCCCTACTTGGAGTGTTCTCCAGAGTGGGGTTTCCAAAGGAGGTTGTCTCTGACAGAGGGGCCAACTTCATGTCAGGATATCTGACTGCAATGTGGAAGGAGTGTGGTGTTAACTACAAATTCACTACACCCTATCACCCACAATGCAATGGGCTTGTTGAAAGGTTCAACAAGACCCTAAAAGGGATGATAAAAGGTTTACCAGACAAGCTTAGGCGAAGATGAGACATCCTTTTACCCTGCCTTCTGTTTGCTTACAGAGAGGTCCCACAAAAGGGGGTTGGCTACAGACCTTTTGAACTTTTGTTTGGGCATCCTGTAAGGGGACCCCTATGTCTAGTAAGGGAAGGATGGGAGAGACCTCTCAGACAACCCAAGCTTGATATAGTGGATTATGCACTTGGCCTCCGCTCAAGGATGGCAGAGTATATGAAGAAGGCTTCTAAAAACCTTGAGGCAAGCCAAGAACTCCAAAAAGCTTGGCATGACCAAAAGGCTGTGCTGACTGTGTGGGTGTTGGATCCAGTGGCCCCAGCAGCACTCCAAGACAAATGGTCTGGACCCCACACTATTGTTGAACACAAGGGAGAAGTCACCTACTTGGTGGACCTTGGGACTCCCAGAAGCCCCCACAGGGTGCTTCATGTCAACAGATTGAAGGCATATGTTGACAGGGCAGACATAGGCTTGCTCATGGCTACAGATGAGGGGCAGGAGGAAGAGAGTGACCCTCTCCCAGACCTGCTGACTCAGAACCCTGATGATGGTTCAGTTAATGGTGTAGTCTTTTCTGACAGCCCCATTAACCATCAGCAACAGGACTGCAGACAAGTTCTACAGGCCTATAGACATGTTCTCGCTGACCCCAAGTCAGACAAACTGGTGCACCCATGAGGTGGACACTGGTGACAGTCTGCCTGTGAAGAGTAAAATCTACAGGCAACCTGACCATGTCAGGGACTGCATAAAGATTGAGGTACAAAAGATGTTGGAGCTGGGAGTCATTGAACTTTCAGAGAGCCCTTGGGCTAGTCCTGTAGTTCTTGTGCCAAAACCTCACACCCAAGATGGTAAGAGAGAGATGAGGTTTTGCGTAGACTACAGAGGTCTCAATGCTGTCACTAGGACAGATGCCCACCCAATACCTAGGGCAGATGAACTCATTGACAGATTGGCAGCTGCCAAGTTTCTGAGTACATTTGACCTGACAGCAGGCTACTGGCAAATCAGGCTAGCTGAGAGTGCAAAAGCCAAAACTGCTTTCTCAACCCCAGGAGGACATTATCAATTTGTGGTAATGCCCTTTGGCTTGAAGAATGCACCTGCCACTTTCCAAAGGTTGGTGAATCAAGTCCTTACAGGTCTGGATGACTACTGTGCAGCTTATCTTGATGATATTGCTGTCTTTAGCTCCACCTGGGAGGATCACCTGGTCCACCTGAGGAATGTTTTAGAGGCCCTGCAAAAGGCAGGCCTCACTATCAAGGCCACTAAGTGCCAGATAGGGCAGAGCCAGTTTGTGTATCTGGGCCACCTAGTAGGTGGGGGTCAGGTTCTGGACTCCTCCAATTACCCAGACACAGGTCAGAGCTTTCTAGGGCCTGTCTGGGTACTACAGAAAGTTTGTTAAGAACTATGGGTCCATTGTGACACCACTTAATGACTTGACCTCAAAGAAAATGCCAAAGAAAGTTCAGTGGACAGTAAGCTGTCAGAAGGCATTTGATGACCTGAAGCAGGCCATGTGCACTGCACCTATTCTGAAAAGTCCAGATTGCTCCGAAGAATTCATTGTCCAAACAGATGCTTCTGAGTTGGGTGTAGGAGCTGTTCTTTCACAACTGAATATAGATGGTCAAGAACAGCCCATTGCTTTTATTAGTAGAAGGCTGACCCCTAGAGAGAAACGTTGGTCAGCTATTGAGAGGGAGGCCTTTGCTGTGGTCTGGGCCCTGAAGAAGCTGAGGCCCTACCTGTTTGGCACTCACTTCAAGATTCAGACAGACAATAAGCCCCTCTTGTGGCTAAATCAGATGAAGGGTGAAAATCCCAAACTTCTTAGGTAGTCCATTTCCCTACAGGGGATGGACTTCACAGTGGAACATAGACCTGGGACTGACCATGCCAATGCAGATGGACTCTCCAGATATTTCCACTTAGAACATGAAGACTCAACTGGTCAAGATTAGTTTAATGTCCCTAAGTTTGAGGGGGGTTGTGTAGGAGAGTAGGGTCTGCTTCCTATGGTCACCCCCACTTTTTGCTTTTGCTTTACTGGTTTTCGACTTAGATGTGGCTGTGGGCCTGCTAATCAGACGCACAGCCCAGCTGTTCTCTCTCTAAATTCATACTATGTACTTTAGGTACTTAACTCAATTGGTAAGGATCACCTTATAGGGCCCTGTACAGTGTACCTTAGGTACCCAGGGCATATGTGTACCCTAGGCCTACCAGGGGCTGCAGCATGTATTATGCCACCCCTGGCTGGCCTCCCATCATGACACAACTGGCTGATCACTCAGCTGGGGCAAGGTCATGTAATCACCCCTTGCTTAGGTGTAGTATCCCTATACCTACCCCATATATAGACACATGGGTAACCTATCAGCCACTCCTATGGCAGTCCTTAACAATCCTGGATGCAGAGTGCTTGGTAACATGTGAGATGGTGCTCTAGCATGAGCTGAGCCTGTCTGCAGCTTTCGGAACCATGTCCTTACAGTTGTTCTATGATATCGCCTCATGTAATGATATCCCCTGTGCAGGGAAATGCTTAATTCCCGCACTCTTATACGCCGATGATGCCGCCTTACTCGCAAGAACGGGAGTGGGCCTTCAGTTACTGCTAGATTCATTTTCGGGCTTTATGAAGGCGTTGGATTTAACTGTCAATTTTGCAAAATCGCATGTTATGGCTATCGGTCCGAAATCTTCAAAGATTAAAACTTTTAAATGTGGGGGCCACCCATTATCCAGGGTATCTTCATTCCCTTACTTGGGTGTTCTTTTTGATGAACAAGGTTCTTGGGTAACCCAAATAACAGCAAAAAAGATTGTTTTATACAGAGCGACTGTGGCTGTCCTAGGTTTTGCTAGAGAGCTAGGTGCCAGACCAATGAAGGCCCTTATTCAAGTTTATAGAGCTAAGTGCTTTTCTTTGGCAATGTATGGAGCCGAGGTATGCGGCATCAAAAATGTTAAAAGTATTCAGATTGTCGAGGATAGGTTCCTAAAAAACCTCCTTTCAGTTCCGATCTCAACTGCCAATTATAATGTCCATCAGGAGCTTGGAATCGGTTTTGTAGAAGATAGCATTGCCCTGGCCCCATTATTGAAATGGATTAACATTTGGCTAAACCCGGACCTACAGCTCAATCGTACAATTATGAAAGATTGTACATTACTAGATTATGGGTCACGCATACCTTGGCTGAAATATATTCAGAACCTGGCCATAAAGCTAGGTAGACCTGAATTATATCAGTCCCCAGAAGCCCTAGTAAAGGGAGATATAAAATGGTGTAAAGAAACATTTATGCATATATCTACCATGGATAGGGAAGGGAATGAGTTGATAAAGGGCACCGTTAGGGCTCACCAGCTATGCAAAACAACACCATCCATGGAACCATACCTAGGATATGTTACAAATGTAAATCACCGTTTCCTATTGACTAGATTCAGATTAAATCAATTACACCTATTGCATGGAGAAAGGAAAGGCTGGAAAAGGGTTGAGGATCTTGGCCCTTGTTCCTGTGACAATTTTTCATTACAGGATATGACACATTTTCTTTTCTTCTGTGAGCACTTTATTGATATTAGGAAACAATTTTTACTCCCTATATTAAAAAACAAAGGCTTTGTGCAGGTGAGACCTGCTCTTCTTTACCTTCAGATGTTAAATGATGTTTGGGAAACTTTTAACATTGCGAATTTTTTATCTGTTGCAATTAGATTTCTGAGGAAATGAACTGTATCCTCTTTTAATGTTTTTAAATGGATTTGCTGCTCTGTTTTATTAATTCGTGTTAACGTGTTTTTAGCTGTAGTGATTATTTAAAATGAAATTGTATCTTTTTAAGTGTCTTTTATTGTAGTATGCTTTTATGGTTTGCACTTAAACCGAATAAAGACTTTTGACTGACTGATATCGCCTACCATATACTCTTAAAGTGCCTTATAATCCTCGCAGTTATGGTAACTATGGTTTGGCTTTATCAAAACATGTCGTGTAAGGTGTCTAACACTTTGGAATACTACCCCCACACCACTTCTGGTGATGAGGATAGTATTTCCCCCTTCTAGAGGGAGAAGACATGTTGAAATCCTACTTACCCGGTTAAAGTTAACCAGAGCCCCAGCGTCACAAAGTGGACACTGCTGCCACAGACATAAGTCTGACCTCCTGCTGCTGGGAGTCCTTCCAGCGAGGGAGGCTTGGACAATAGGTTTCCTGCCTTGGGAGGTGCTAGCACCACCCCAGACAGGACTTAGTGTATTGGGGCAGGGAGGGATGAAAGAAACAAGACACTGCCTGGGGCACACAAGGTGTCCCATGCATAGCCCGGTTCAAACCGGTGCTGGGGCACTCCAGCCCCAGTCCTGGCGCGAAACTGGACAAAGGGAAGGGGGTGTAACCACCCCCTCCCTGGTCCCACCCATAGGAGGGACCTAGCAGGTAACCCAGCCCCCCAGATTAGTATAAGATTGGGAGCTGAGTCCCTAGGACTTTGGATTATCCTGAACTGAAACTAGACACAAAACTCTGGACCTTCGACATTCAACGACAAGAAGAAGACTGAAGAATCTCCCTTGTGGCCAAGGAGTGGCTATCCTGTGCAAACAGGCACCAACAAGCAACCAGCCGTTTGCTTTGCCCAAGTTCGATGAGGAACTGACTACAGATCCCAACCAGCGCCTTGATTTCCAGACTTCTCCGACCCTGATCCACATCCACAGCCGAGCTGAGATCCGTGGAGGCGACGAGAGACGTGGGACTGGCTACCTGGGAAAATTGGCGAGTAGCTTCCAGCGCAGCTTCTGAGGCATCCTCGAAGTTGTGCTCTGGGGATTGAGAAGCCCCAACCCCGAGCACCATCTGCACCAAAGATCAGCCCTCAACACTCCACGAGTTCTGCGTGGGGCCCTTCTGCATTTTCATGCTTGATGAGTCTGTCCGGTTGCTGGCCCGTTGGCTAGTAGCCTCAGCGACGACGAACCCTTAACTTTCCACTGCTGGTATGGTTCCTCCAGACTGGCCCTTGCTTCCCTGTGAAAGAGAAGCATCCCAGACCTCCCTGGTCTGCACCTGAAGTGAATTTCCCTTTCCGCATGGGTTGCCTTTGCCAAGGCTTGTTGACTCCAATCGGGACGTCGACTCCGCCATCAGCAAGATCCTTTGTGGGACAGCTCGTATCCTGGTTCTGGTTGTCCTCGACACCTCCTGGTCCACGCAGCTGCAGAGACAAGGTTCACAATATCACCTGTGTTCTGCACGACATCGCCTGGTTCCTTCCTGGTTCCACACGGTCACTGGCTAGTGACCCAGACTTTGTCCCCTCTGCTTGCAGGTGTTCCTTCTTCAAGATCCATCCTTGGATCCACCGGACATCTTCCTCCTGGCCGCCTGCCAGCATCTGTTCTTCAGGCATCCATAGTATCCAGCGACGACACCCGACACATCTTCACACCTATGCACCCGTCTCCTGTGAGTGAGGTAACGTGAGTACTCCGGCGCTCCAGTGGGTATTGACTATCCAAGTGTCTAAGTCTTGAGTTGCTTCCTCCTAGCTCCTTCGGAAGTGTCCTTATTCCTCCTATGTCTAACTGTTACATTCCCATTGACTTTAATGTAACCCACGTGTGGGTTTCCACACTGCACACGCTTCCTGTGAGCCTCCCACTTCCTAACTATTGGTAGGGTAGTGTAGCCCCAGCGATTCCCTAGGCCCTAGGCCTACTCCCTGTTCGTCACGTGGTACTTATACCACTTTCTTAGTATATGGTTTGCGTGGCCCCTGGGCCTAACTGTTTTTTCCTGTGCAACTTAACGTATGCTACTTAAGAAATTGTTTGTACTTAGACCTCTGACCTCATAAAGAGTGCTGAGGGTATATGCTAGAATAAATACATTCTAACTTTATATATTCTTGGTGTGGTTTCCTTTCATTCGGTATTCAAGGGATTATAATGGTATAACAGCTGGCTTCACATGCCATACAGAGTTTAGCCTAAGACTGCTCTTGTCCATGCTACCACTAGGATAGCTCGTCTATAAGGTTGACTTTACAACCAATCACCATAAGGGTTGTTTGGACTGATACAAGGTGTACACTAGAACTAGTGACATCATATATCAGGCCAACTTCTCACATTATGCACCGGTCCTAGGATGCTTGTTTCCTGTCCAGGGAGGACTGGACAGTTCCCATTGGGCACAGGGTCAAAACTGATTTGCATATGGCCAGGTTTAAACTGGAACGGTGAGCAAAAAAACCGATAGATTTAGGCCCGGCACTCTGTACTGGGGAGAATGTATGACATTGTTCTGCATTCTGTTCATCCAATTTTTCTTTTTGCAGTTGTCGACGAAAGCACCCTATTATGCACAGTTCTCGGCACAAAGAAAATAAAACATATGAGTGAGCACACGGGTGTAAACAGAGCCGGGGCAGAAGATGGCTCCCTGTCCAGCACTCACGCATTCCACACCGCACGTTGCTTCAGCTCCACTCTCCAACTTCCACTCTTGCTGCCTGCGAAGCCCCCAGCAACAATGCGCGAGAACCGGTTCAGATTAGTTTTCTTGTTCAGTACAGCCCACCGACCCCGTCATGTGACATGTTCCGCGCTGGATTCAGGCATATGCTGTCCCCGGAAGAGCTGGAAGCTACACAAGCAGACGTACACCAGAGCACGCACACTGTTAAAACAACAACTAGACAGACGCCGAAAAGCCATGTTCAATTACAGGAATGGTAGCCATCATGAATCTCTGTCTCCCACCTAGGCTCCTACATCTGTTTTCTGGGAGACCATGACAAACTCAAGCGGCAATACACATGCTTGTTTGAGCTTTCAGAAAGTAGCTTTGCTACTGATTTCTGGAAAGACACATCTGAGTCATTTTTATTTGTAATTTACAGATCGTGCTAACTAGCTCATATTTACGTGTATCATGCAGGTGTACGTGGTGCTATAATGAAGCACAAATTCCTGCTGACTAAATCCGTAACGTTTTTATTGTATTTCTGAGTTAGATGTTTATTTAATGTTAGGTAGGATTTTGCGTTGTCTGTCTTACTAGGGGATAGAATAGCAATTTTTTTGGTCTCTGATATATTAAGAGTGGAACTGCAAGGTCTTCACTGTCGTCTGGAATTGTAGCTGTGTTTTTAGGTCTCGCTGGGTCAGCGCACATGCGCTGCTCGGAGAGACTTTAGTAGGTGAGTTTTCAAAGTGCTGCTGAAGGCTGGCGGTTCGCGTGTGCACGCTCGCGTGAACGCAAGCTTCTCGCCAGTCAGCAGCACTTTGAAAACTCACCTACTAAAGTCTCTCCGAGCATCGCATGCTCGCTGACTCAGCGAGACCTAAAAAATCCATTTAGCTAATAGGAAGGTTGTGGGTGTAGTGTACAAATGAAAATAATCATTTATTTTCTACTGTATGGTGGTCCTAAATGTCTTTTGCAAACTCAGCTGAAACGTACAGGTTGGAACCGGCAGTAGTGTCCTACCTGAGTCTGCCATCATAATAACAGGATTATGGTCAGAAAAGCTTTTGCCCAGACCCTCAACACTAGACACAGACATTACAGCGTGTCTGAAAGAAGGAAGCAATCAAGTCTAGTATGTAAGTAGTGATCGGGTAAGTAAAAGAAATATTCCCTTTTGGCTGGGTTACAAATTCTACATGTATCCCCAACAGACTAATGTGTTAGCCATTGCAATAGTGTTCTGGCAACGTTGTTCACAGAGGAGAGCAGAAGCGAGGTGTGGGATCTGTCAAGGAAGGATTCAAAGTGCAGTTAAAGTCCCTCCGAGGACCCAGGGTATGCAGACCCATCTACTTAACTCCCGGGACAGGTCAGAGAGGAAGACCAACTGTCCATATTGGGGGAATATAGGCAGCCCAAGAAGACGGCAGCACCATTGAGAAATCCTTCTACCAAACTTGTCTGCCTTTCGTCACAGACCTGAATGGGACACTCTGATGCATCCAGATAACCTCACCTCTCACAAAAGCTGAGTAGTTGGTTTAGAAACATGGCTCCTCATCCGCTTCAATACCCTAGTCTCCTCAGGCTCAGTAAAATGGGTTTCCTTGAGAAACACAACACATGCACCTTTGTGCTTAATATAGCAATATATATGTTATGCTGTTTCTAGAGGATATGCATACCATGGACATTCCAGGACTTAAAAGAAAAAGCAAATGAGCAGAGCCATTATGGGCAGAGTATGTTACTAACAGAGGTAGCACCCTCAACAGAGCCGCCACATGAAAGTGAAAGCAACAGCCCTGCAACCACACGTACATCCACATGGTCTAAGATTAAATCTGACATGTAATAATAACCACTGGCGTAACGAACCTTGAGGGGGCTTCCCTGCAAGGCACGTGGAGGGGCCACCTCTGGGCTCAATGAGGAGCTCTGCAGCCAGAGTGCTGTGCTAAGGGGGCCCCCTGGGGCTTGGGGTCCCCTGCACTGTGGGGGCTGCAGGGGCCTGTGTTACGCTCCTGATAATAACCCAACTCCCCATTTCAGGGACAAGGAGAATTTCCCTTCTGCCTAAACTACAAAGAACTTAGAACTGAGTAAAAGCTTCCCCTTAACACCATGCTAATCCAAGGGAATAGCAAGTTGGCAATGGAAACAAGGCAAGGTGGGAGCAAGATGGCGTCAGAGTGAGTATTCGCCACCCAGCCGCCATGCCGTGCAGGAGAGTACCGGCAGACGGCTACACGGCCAGACTCCGTGATGCCAACCGGAAAGCCACGCAGAACGCAAGCCGTCTGTCTCTGCAGTCAGACCGCTGAGGTTGCTTTGGACGGTGGACATGGCTGTGGGGTGCTAATCTTGGCACCAGCACTCCGGGAATTCATTGATTGCTGGCCGGCCTGCTCTGTCTTCGCTTCGGTCTCTTTCAAACTGACACTCCGGTCCAAGCGCAGGCAGAGTCAGAACATGTCGAGACGGGGAGCCAGAATTACAAAAACGAAAGCTGCCCAAGCCAGCGCCACTCAAGGAGATGCCGAGGAGCTGGACATTTTCCCTAAAGGTAAACGTGAGACCAGCAGTCTTTAAAAGGTGATAGGGAGATCTGGGTGTCGAGGAACCTCAAAGAAGGGTGCAGGCCTCCAGCCCTCTATTGTTAAACATTTTTCAGCCGTTAAGGCTTCGCTCCCCACGGCTGACTCTGCATTGCTCCCTGAGGCTGAACCCGACTGTCTTCCACTGGTCAAACAAGGGGATGTGAGCATTATACAACCTGCCGATAATTGAAAAGAAAATCATATCTTTGTTCAGTCTGGGGAAATTGTGGTACTTAGTGAGCAACTACATGGAACAGAGGGGCAGGCTGGCCCCATGGATTCTACTATGGATTCTACCCAATCAGCAGATTCACCCTTAATTTTTATTAATGGAAATTTCGGGCTCCACAGTGAATTCAAGTTTAATTACTCCACTTCTCCCTGGTGCACTAGCCTCTGCTTCGGCTGCTAGCTTAACAGAGCAGGGGTTTAAACTTCAAACAGGCAGAGCTGCCAACTATATCCATAACTTTGGAGATCATTTGGCCCCCCAGGCTCCTCAGACCCCCGAATTTAATGGTGAACATTTTTATTCAGTATCGGATGGCTCTATATCCGGGACAGATGACGATGTAACCAGCTCAAGTGAATATAATGACACCGATCCCTCTAAAGACACAGGAACTGTTCAGCGCCAAAAAAAGTCACGCAAGGCAATGAGACGCAGCCAGCTTAAGTGGTATTATTCAGATTCCCAGATTTATTTTCCCCTTGAAGAAGCTGCAAAGACCTCACATTGGGAAAATATAAAAGACACACCAGAACCTATGGCTGAACCTTCTTTAACCTCCATATTGGTTTCAATTAAACAATTCCAAGAAGAGGTTCGCTCTGATAGTGGTCTCGCTAAAGGGGCTGCTAAAAAGCTACATGGAGACATGAGGAAGCTAAGTAAAATCTGTACTGACATTCGCGATTGTGTCACTATGGTTGAAGGCCGTACAGAAAGCTTAGAAACCAAAGTAACTACTCTAAAAGGCTTTTCCCAAGGTGCATGCCTGACTGACCTAATGGTGAAGATGGAAGAGCAGGAGAACCGACAGTGCAGGAATACTCTTCGCCTACTAGGGATTCCTGAAGGGGTAGAGGGGGATGACCCAAGGCGCTTTATCGTGAAACTCCTGCAAGACGCTTTTCCTGAACACTCAAATTGGAACTGGGACCCTGAGGTTCAGCAGGAACACCGCTTCCCCTTCAACATAAAGCAACAACGCGATGGCAGTAGCTTTAGTAGAAGAAAACCACAGGCCTTTTTGGTGTTTTTTGGGAACTTTCTCCTTAGACAGCTGGTCTATGACTAAGCCCGCCCCAACTCTCAGAAGGGGTCTAATGGTGTAATGTTTTTCGCAAAGTCTGATTTCTGTCATGTTACAATACAACAGAGGTGGTGCCTTCGCCAATTAATAGTCATCTTTCAGCAACAAGGTGCTCAGGTGTTTTTAATGAACCTGGCCAGACTAAAAGTTATCCTAAACGGGTCTTCACGGATCTTTCTGTCAGAGATCAAAGCTGGCGTATTCTTAGGAGAAATTATGGCAAAGAAGGGGCCCTTCTAATTTGTACTTTATGTGATCAGTACTAATTCTGTAGTTCTACTGCTCTCTTATTATTTGATATTCTTCCTTCTGTTACTTCTGTTATAGTCTGTTCTATGGGAGGAACAACAAGAGGGCCCTGGTAGGTCTGTTTAACGGTAAAAACCTTTTTCTTTTATCTACCGGTGTAGTGTAAATCATGTTGGAAGATATATACGGCGTGGCCTGGCGGGGTGGATTCACAAGTGATGACCATCATTCAGGATATACCCGATTGCTCTATTTTGGTGGGGGGGGGGGGGTTCGGGTGGGGGGTTACCAGCACTGTGGTGGGGGGGTTACTGTTTTTTTTATACATTGTTGGCTTTAGTCACTCTGAAGCTAGGTTATGAATCTCTGGCACTAATGGCAGGGTGGTTAGGTGAAATTAAGTGGGAGAAAAGATGGAAAAATAGGAGAAAAACTGTGGTGATAAAGGAAAAATAATTTTCTAGGGTTTATCGCATACAAGATAATGATGTTTTTAATGTCCAGAAAGGTGAAGTAGCTTATGCTGGACCTCAGATGTGCTCTGATTTCTCTAGACATGTAATTTGTATGTTTAATTCTGGCCATTTGATTAAAATTCCTTCATGAATAAGTTTAGTCATCTTAAAATTGTCTCAGTTAACATTTGTGGCCTGAATGATGCTCTGAAGAGGCAGAAGCCCGCGCCGGGACACTCCTCGGAGTAGCTGCGCGCGTAATAAATGCAGTTAACATAACATAACATAACGGAAGGTGGCTTAGGGGCTGCGTCTGTTTGGAGCTGACATCATCAGCTTCCAGGAAACACATATTGAGGGATCGCAGAAACACCTCCTGAACTCATTAGGGTACAGAGTCATTGGGGGGACATCTCAGGGTGCGCTGGTGAGAGGTGTAGGGATTATGGTTCAAAGGAAGCATTCGCTAAAGTCTAGCCGTGTGAAATCTGACTCTCTTGGAAGATGGGTCATAGCGGAATGTTGCTCGTGTAGAGCGCTCTGATACCCGAGACCTTCAGGTCAACCTTGCACTATATAAAAACTCCGTAAAAAAAAGGGGGCTAAGTAAAGGTTATTGAGATCTGCTGTATTATATGTTACAAGTTGAATTAAAGAGAAGCTCATGCAACTATTCCTGTCTTCAGAGAAAATCGTGTGGGATTGCACATCAAATATTTGATAGTTGTGTGCATTCCCAGAGAACTGCATATTGTGATTTTATCATTTGACCATACAGCGGCGATTATGAAATATAGTTAAAAAAGAGAAAACAAATTTGACCAAGTCATACAATCAGATGTTTTTAATTAAACATGCTGAGAAAATAACTAACAATAAGAAACAGAGGGCATGAACTAGGTAAATGCTACACAGAAGAGCTGTAAAGTTGAATATGGAAACATTGGCACTTGGAAAGGTTTAAAAGAATAAAGCGATAAGATTTGAAAAGCAACATTCCATATGGATAAACACTGCAGGTGTATTGAATTACAGTGAGAATGATATTTTCTGTCATTAAAAATGAGTCTGGCATTAATGTACATACTTTTAGGATAGTTATTGAGTTTATTTATTTATGTGCTTGTATATTGTACAAATCACTTATTAGCCTTTCGGCCAAGTGCATTATGCTAAGTAGATAGATGGTACAACAATTAAAGCAATGACTATAAAGTACAGAAAGAAATGCTCATAGAAAAGGCTCATACTGTCAAGAAGATAAACCATAAATGGAATGCTAAACAACAATCAAATTGTTGCTATAATAAATGGTTAATAACAAAAATATGAGCTACATATCTTCTTTGATGTTCTAGCTCGAGTGTTGGACTTGGCCCTTTTTGCAGGGTCCTCCCTAAACTTTTTGCATTCTCCTGTATTGTTTCTGACCTGTTGTTGGCTGTTTTATGACTCTGGGCACTTTACCACTGCTGATCAGTGCTTAAGTGCATATGCTCTCCCTATTGTAAATTGATGTATGGATTAGTGATTCCATGATTGGATGGTTTGGTTTATTTGTCAGACCCTAGTACAGTGCACTAGATGTGCCCAGGGCTTGTAAACCAAATGCTGCTAGTGGGCTTGCAGCACTGGTTGTGCCACCCACAGAAGCAGCCTGTTAAAGTGTGTCTAAGGCTTGCCATTGCAGATCCTGGGTGCACTCTGGTACTGCCATGCTGACTGGGCAAGTGCACCCACTTGCCAGTCCCTAAACCTTCCCTTTTCTTCATATCAGACACCCCTATGGTAGGCCCAAGGGCAGGGTGCATTGTAAGTATACGGTAGGACATGCCCTGGTGTGCGTGGCATGTCCTAATAGTGAATTACAGCCATTTTCGTTTTTCACTATTGCAAGGCTACCTGTTCCCCATAGGCCAGAATGGGCAGTTTGATTATTACATCCTATTATCCTTACTGCCTCAGGGAACATGGTAGAAATTCGAGTTCAGTATGCCTGAACTCAGAATGATAAAATACATCTTTTAGTGAAGTTGGTATTAACATTTTGTGTTTGAAAATACCACTTTTAGAAAGTAGGTATTTTCTTTGTCTAACCGTCCAAACCTCCCTCTGCTAGGCTTTGTATTTCTTGTCTGGAGTTTGAGTGACAGGGGCTGGCGAATTCCCAGAGACAGGGTGAGTCAGCACAGGGCTGAATAGAGAGATATCCATGTAGATGGGTGGGAGGAGTTGCACCTGGGACCTGAATAGGGCTGGCCCTTCCCTCCACAATGCTGGCTCCAGCTCCTGTGGTGCGTCTGATGTCTCTGCCCTGCTCTCTGAAAGGAAAGGAGGAGTCATGTAAACAAAGTGCTCCAGGAATGACCAGAACTGTTTGGACTAGGCAAAGGCCTCTCTGCCTTCAGAGAACAAAGGAAAACTTAGTATAAATATTGGGACCCTAACCCAAGAACTTTGGATCAGTTTGGGAAACAAGAAGAAACCTCTACTGAGGAGAGCAACCAAGAAGAAACTGAGGAGAGACTATCCATGAAACTGGGGGATTGGCTTGCAGGGGTTGTCTACTGCCAAAGAGAGGAGAAAGGAACTTTGTGTGTACTTTTGGTCAACTTGTAAGGATCTCCAAGGGCTTGGAAAAGAGCTTGCCTCCTGCTGAAGTATCAGGGACAACAGACTTCAACCACCAGCTCCCCAGAGTTCTTTGGAAGTGGCTGCTGCTGTTTTGGGCCTTCTGAGGGACTGCTTGTCACAAGGAGCAGGAAGAGCGACTCACGGAGAAGAAGCGTGTCGTCGTCGCAGTCACTGCTGTCGCATCACTGAACAAGGGTGTCGCCGCTGTAGCTGTCGCATTGCACCGCATCACAAGAAGCTCCCCGCAACCCCGAAGAAGCGTGTCACAGCCATCGTAGCTGATGCATTGCACCGCATCAAGAGTAGAATCTCGCATCTAGGAAGAAGCGTGTCGCCATCGCAGCCGCTGCCATCGCATCTTGGATGACGCCGCTGTAGCTGTCGCATTGCACTGCATCAAGTAAAGCACCTCGCATCCACAGAGAAGCGCGCGGCCGTCGGAGCTGCTACCGTCGCATCACTGAACAAGGGTGTCGCCGCTGTAGTTATCACATCGAGCGGAAGCGTCTCGCATCGCTGGAGAAGAGTGTCGCCGCCTAAGCCGCTGTCGGCACATCACTGGACAAGAGTGCTGCCGCTGCAGCTGATACATCGAACCGAGATCTCTCGCAACATCGGAGAAGCGATCCACATCAGGAAGATCTTCACGTCTTTATTTCTTTGCACCAAACTTTCATCGCATCACCATCGTTGCAACACTTTCGTTGCCCTGTGTGTCGCATCTAAAGGTACATTGACTTAAAGTGTCGCATTTGAAGAACTAAAGAGAACTAAGCTAAATACTACCATCTTAAAGTAACAGTATTGTGGACTTTTGTCGTTTATGGTCTTGTGGTAAATCTATATAAGGAATACTTATTTTTTATATAAAACTTGTGTGCGCTCCATCTGTAGTGTTGTCACTTGATTACTGTATGTGTTCACAAATACTTTACTCACTGCCTCTGAGATAAGCCTGTCTGCTCGTGCCAAGCTACCAAGGGGGTGAGCAGGGGTTATTTTAGGAGTGTACCCCCTTACCCTGACTAGAGGCGAGGGTCCCTATTTGTCACAAGTGCATACCTGTGCCAACTAGTGACCCCCAAGTCTAACATCGAGCTAGTCACCAGCAAATGGAAGAATCTCCAGAAGGATTGATAACGCTCTCTTCTAAACAAATAAAGATATTGAAAAACACTGATACTAGAAGACATTATACTAAGTATGTGAATTTTCTACGCCCTAGGGTTCTTGAAGTACTGGACAGACACCAAATGTGATTACTCCACTGTTGGAAAAACCCACTCCCACACCGGAAGGGTGGTGGTGGACTTCCCGAACACACTGTGGTAGCTTGGCTCGAGTGGTCAGGAAACAGGCACCGTGCTAAGCATACGTTATACCCATACAATAACCATGCGTGCATCCGTTCCAAAAACGACTCTACACCGTAAAAATTATGAAAATATCTTTCTTTATCTTCTTTTTCTCTTAGTTGCTGATTAGATAAATAATTACACAATCACAATATACAAACTTTTTAAATAGTGCAGGTCAACTAAATACTGGCTTAATGATTCAATAAATAGGGGTGATCATAAATATTAAAGACATAAATATAAGTGCAGTTAATACAGGCAATTAAATATTCTGAGGCAATAAATACTGTAAACCAATAAATATTGCGCATCAATAAATACTGTGGACCAATAAATACAGTGAAGCAATAAATAGGTTAAATACAATAAATACAGTGCCCCCAATAAATAATTAAAAGCTGACAGTGACACTCATATAATCAGATCACATTTGAGATTACTATGGGCTGAATTGGCCCAGGCACAGCTTGTGGTGTGGTAGTTGGCTTGAGGGTGTCTACTCCCTGGCTTGGACAAGGCTGAGGCCTAAACTGAGGTAGATCAAGGGGGGATTCTAGAGATCTGGCTTTCCCACTCTACACAACCCCACTAAATTAGTCTCAGCTCACCCCTGGCACAGTCAGGCTGGTTCCAGCACCTCCCTAGCCCTCAGAGTAGTCTCTCAGGTCTCCACAGGGCCTTAGGCGCCCTCTACTCCACTTACTGCCCTTTTTCTGATGCTCCGACGCCGCTGGAGTCGGGTCGACGCCGGTAGGCGGTTCCGGTTCGATGTCGGCGGCCTCGGCTCGATCTCGATCTCCGATTCGATGACGTCGTGCAGTCTTGACTCGATGTCGACTTCGGGCGGCTCCGGTCCGATGGCGACCTCGGCTTCGATGACGTCGGCCGGCCTTGCCTCGATGTCGACTTCCGGCGGCTCCGGAGTGCGATCTCCACTCCCGACCTCCGGTGCTCCTCTCCTCAGGTTCCCGGCGACTCCGGAGTGCGACCTCCACTCCCGACCTCCGGCACGATTCTCCTCAGGTTCCGGCGACTCCGGAGTGCGATCTCCACTCCCGACCTCTGGCACGCTTCACCTCGGTCTCCGACGACTCCGGAGGGCGGACTTCACTCCTCCGATGACGCCGCTCACTCGACCTCGGGTGACTTCCTCCTCGACCTCTGGTACTCTCTACGACCTCTGACGGCGCCCTCTCTCGACCTCTGGCGGCTCCGGGTACGACGTCTGCTTTTCCAGTCAGCGCCGCTTCTCCACCTCGGGCTCCAGGTCTCAGGCTACTCGACGTTGGACTCCAGGGAAACCAATATTCAGGTCAGGATCTTGCTGTTCTTTGGTTCTAAGGCCTGTTCCTGCTGCCCAGTTCCTTAGGATGGTTTTTCTTTCTTCTTCCCACACAGGGCTCCAGGCTGGGCTCAGTCAGTAGGGACTAGTATCAAGGGTGGGTTTATGGACCCCACTCCAGGCACAAGTTTCCACCCCTGCTGCTTCACTCCTTCCTCCTTCAGGTTTCTGCTGCTCACTCTTCACCAGTCAGGTGCCAACTGCCAGCTCCAACTGCCAACTCTCTGTCTTAGCTTCCCAACATTCTAAACCGCCTCCAACGGTCACAGGGTTCTGGAATGTTCTGGAAGGTGCTAGTAGGTTCCAGTGGATGCTGGTGATGTCACAGGTGGCCACCATTTTGTGCTCCAAGCCCTCAGACAGAAGTTTCAGGGGTAAATAAAATGGCTCCCTGAATCTGCATCAACACTAAAAAACGAAAACAAATGGGGGAAAAAGGGCCAAGTCCTACATAACCCCCTTCCAGCCAAAAGCCAGGGTAGACCGATCAATGCCTTGATGGTCTTCCCTGCTTGGGGCGAGAAAAGGTGGACGCCGGCCCGCAACGGCAGGAGCTCCCTCAAGTTCTCCTCCACTCTGGAACCCAATGGTTCCCTAACAAACCTCCCTGGACCAACAAAACCACCCCACTGGGGCTCCCTAGCTAGTTGTGGCCAGGACCGGCCCCTGGGCCGTCCAGATGTCTCTGGCCCGGGTGATCTCGCTTAGTGGGGGGCAGTAGCCCCAGGCCTGTAGTGCCTGTTGACCACTCCGGTCCTCCTCCTTACAGTCCTAAACTGCCTCTGGTCCTTCCTCCTGGGGTTCACACCCTTCGGCTGACCAGCCTTCAGGGGCGAGGCTCTCCTCCCCCTAACTCTCCTTCTGGGGTTCCTCACCCTACCCTGCGAGGCACCCTCAGACCAACACTTCCTCCTCAGTCTAGGGCCTTGACCCCTCAACTGATCCTTCAACCTAGGGTCTAAACCCTTAGGCTGAGTCGGTGCCCGAGGCGAGACCTTCTTCCCTCTGCACCCCCTTCCAGATTTCAGCACCCTCCTAACGGGAAAAGTACCCCTGGAAGTCAATTTCGGGGGGACCCGGTTAACAGAGGCCCCACCCGCCAGGTCAGGCAACCCCTGAGCCTGGCATCCCAGCCCAGGACCTAAACCCTGAAACTGGGCCAACCCCAGAACCTCAGGCGCGCTGGTTACAGTCGCCCTGGGTCCTCCTGACACTAGGGGCTCCCCTGCACTGGAGGGCACATCGGGACAGCCTAGGCTCCCAACCTGGGGCTCCCTTGCGGAACTCTCCAGGCCCTGAGACTTCGGTTGGGGCACCTCGGGACACCTCCCCGTCTCACGCCTTCCTACAGATAGGTCGTGAGGCCCTACAACCCTCTCTCCCTGGGACCTAGCTGGGCTATCTGCCACTTCTCCCACCTCGCTGGGTTGGGAGATCCCTGCACCACCCCCTTCAGGTTCCCACCCCAATGCCTCCTCAGACACCCTGGTGATGTCATCCTGGGGTAAATAAACTTCTAGCTCCTGTGGAGCTTCCGGTATGCTGCCACCAGTGTCCTCGCTGGACACACTCATCTGGAGGGCACGCAGCTCCAACTCCTTCATCCGAAGCTCGTGCGCCATCCTTCTCTCCTCCATCTCTTTCTCCAGCCTTGCTAAGTCCCATGTGAGCTGTCTTTTCTCCCTCCGGTCTGTTAACTCCACTTTAGACAAGCCCCCGCTAGAGGCACTGCTGCCCTTCCTAGAAAGTGTCCTGGGCCCCGCTGACAGGTTCCCCACCTCAGGTTGGTACAAACCAGCTCCCTCACTGTCGGGCTCTCTATCCCTGTCCTCTTCCTCAGCCTTGCTTTCCCGTCGTGCCTCCCCCCAAGCCCTTAAGCTGGTTTGGAGTGCACCCTTCTTTGCTCCTGGGGGACAATACACCCCCTCCCGCTGGCAAAACTCCCTGAGTTGGGCCACAGTGTACGTTTCTAGATTTTCTAGTACAAACTCCATCTTGCCCACTCAGGTCAGAGGACAGTTGTGTGCAGTAACTATGCAGGGGGGTACCTTATATAATACCTCCTCCCACCACCAGAGTAAATTTGGAAAAAACAAAAACCCACAATTAGGAAGGCCGCTTTGAGAAAACTCCCGGTGTAGGCCTATGGACTACCCACAGTTATTGTTGAGTATACGTAGGCACAGCTCTATCCCACCACTGAACACCAATTATGTTGGAAATACCCACTCCCACACCGGAAGGGTGGTGGTGGACTTCCCGAACACACTGTGGTAGCTTGGCTCGAGTGGTCAGGAAACAGGCACCGTGCTAAGCATACGTTATACCCATACAATAACCATGCGTGCATCCGTTCCAAAAACGACTCTACACCGTAAAAATTATGAAAATATCTTTCTTTATCTTCTTTTTCTCTTAGTTGCTGATTAGATAAATAATTACACAATCACAATATACAAACTTTTTAAATAGTGCAGGTCAACTAAATACTGGCTTAATGATTCAATAAATAGGGGTGATCATAAATATTAAAGACATAAATATAAGTGCAGTTAATACAGGCAATTAAATATTCTGAGGCAATAAATACTGTAAACCAATAAATATTGCGCATCAATAAATACTGTGGACCAATAAATACAGTGAAGCAATAAATAGGTTAAATACAATAAATACAGTGCCCCCAATAAATAATTAAAAGCTGACAGTGACACTCATATAATCAGATCACATTTGAGATTACTATGGGCTGAATTGGCCCAGGCACAGCTTGTGGTGTGGTAGTTGGCTTGAGGGTGTCTACTCCCTGGCTTGGACAAGGCTGAGGCCTAAACTGAGGTAGATCAAGGGGGGATTCTAGAGATCTGGCTTTCCCACTCTACACAACCCCCCTGAATTAGTCTCAGCTCACCCCTGGCACAGTCAGGCTGGTTCCAGCACCTCCCTAGCCCTCAGAGTAGTCTCTCAGGTCTCCACAGGGCCTTAGGCGCCCTCTACTCCACTTACTGCCCTTTTTCTGATGCTCCGACGCCGCTGGAGTCGGGTCGACGCCGTGAGGCGGTTCCGGTTCGATGTCGGCGGCCTCGGCGCAATGTAAGTTCTTGACGACGCCGGTAGGCGGTTCCGGTTCGATGTCGGCGGCCTCGGCTCGATCTCGATCTCCGATTCGATGACGTCGTGCAGTCTTGACTCGATGTCGACTTCGGGCGGCTCCGGTCCGATGGCGACCTCGGCTTCGATGACGTCGGCCGGCCTTGCCTCAATGTCGACTTCCGGCGGCTCCGGAGTGCGATCTCCACTCCCGACCTCCGGTGCTCCTCTCCTCAGGTTCCCGGCGACTCCGGAGTGCGACCTCCTCTCCCGACCTCCGGCACGATTCTCCTCAGGTTCCGGCGACTCCGGAGTGCGATCTCCACTCCCGACCTCCGGCACGCTTCACCGCGGTCTCCGACGACTCCGGAGGGCGGACTTCACTCCTCCGATGACGCCGCTCACTCGACCTCGGGTGACTTCCTCCTCGACCTCTGGTACTCTCTACGACCTCTGACGGCGCCCTCTCTCGACCTCTGGCGGCTCCGGGTACGACGTCTGCTTTTCCAGTCAGCGCCGCTTCTCCACCTCGGGCTCCAGGTCTCAGGCTACTCGACGTTGGACTCCAGGGAAACCAATATTCAGGTCAGGATCTTGCTGTTCTTTGGTTCTAAGGCCTGTTCCTGCTGTCCAGGTCCTTAGGATGGTTTTTCTTTCTTCTTCCCACACAGGGCTCCAGGCTGGGCTCAGTCAGTAGGGACTAGTATCAAGGGTGGGTTTATGGACCCCACTCCAGGCACAAGTTTCCACCCCTGCTGCTTCACTCCTTCCTCCTTCAGGTTTCTGCTGCTCACTCTTCACCAGTCAGGTGCCAACTGCCAGCTCCAACTGCCAACTCTCTGTCTTAGCTTCCCAACATTCTAAACCGCCTCCAACGGTCACAGGGTTCTGGAATGTTCTGGAAGGTGCTAGTAGGTTCCAGTGGATGCTGGTGATGTCACAGGTGGCCACCATTTTGTGCTCCAAGCCCTCAGACAGAAGTTTCAGGGGTAAATAAAATGGCTCCCTGAATCTGCATCAACACTAAAAAACGAAAACAAATGGGGGAAAAAGGGCCAAGTCCTACATCCACCAGCTGTGTGGTTGTGTATATGCCTCAAATTTGCTAGGGACATTTATCCCTTACAATGCAATTCTTCTAATAAGTATCACATTAGGAATTTCATAAATGTTCTATTTACCTTTGTGGTCCATATTCATTGAATAAACCCAGATCAGTTGACTGGGGGTGAGTGCTTGCAATGTTCAACACTCCGTCCATCATTTCCTTTGGTTTTTGCCATATTCATTGATGCCCATAAAATAAACTTTAGTGTAAGCATTATCCCATCGCTGAAGAGCACAATTCAGAAATACTTTACCGCACTCAAGAAGTAGGATGTGAAATACCACATGGCATTTCATTACCCAGCACATAAAATAAGTGTGACTTAAAATTGTTTGGTTTCGTTGTTCTCTTGTATGTACCAAGTGGAAACTTTTGCAAGAAAGTGAAAAACGTAATCAGAGGATTAGAGTATTAAAAAAAAACATTGGTTTTAACACGTTATCATTTTCAAAATTATATTTTCCAGCTATTAGAAATGGCTTTACAAAATATTATAAGCGGGCCTGTTACATTACGTTTGACATTTTTTGTTGCAGAATACATATTCTAAACAAATGGATTGGGACATGGTCATTGTTTTATAATTTCTGAAATTGCAAGTATTTTTGATCCTTTTGTGTATGTACTAAAATAGAGGCCCTCAAACAACACCGGCCTTTGATTTACACCATCAGCTGAAGTACCTACCCCAAGGGAGAGCGTCAGTGCTTTGGCACAGGTCATGCCACTGGTGCTGCAGGGGACATTTTCGATGATGACGCTAAAGGTGCCCTCATGGGTTGAGCTGCTGCAGTAATCCTGAGAAGAGAAATGATTCGAGTTATTAACAAATCTTAATAATGGTTACTAATCAGTTTTCCCATTTCCTTATTATGGCTGCACCTATCAGCAAGGGGATATCTGGGGGTCTTCAGGACCACCTTTCCCCGCTCCAGAGGGCTGCTATCAGGGGGAGCACTGTCAGGGCGCTGCGCGCCCCCTGACAGTTTCTCTGCCTCCACGTCCTCGTCTATAATATGACGCGGGCTCAGAGACAACGGGATTCCCTCATTAGCATGAGGCCACGCCCCATGCAAATGACGGAATGCCCTCTTGAGAAAGCGCTAGCACTGTATGTGCACGAGTGCCTTCAGTATTACAGAGGGGGGTCGCACAAATGTCTGCGGCCCCATCTGTACTACCAATGTGCACCGGGGGCACGCAAAGCGGGCACAAATGCCTGTTGAGCCCCAGGGGCACTTTGTGTAATATGGCCCCAGGGGTGTGTGAAATTCCCGTAATGTAATTGTGCTTATATATGTGAAATTCAGGAAAAAATACGTGGATTTACGTGAAATGCAAACCTGGAATTTACCACAATATTTTAGCAGAAAATGCCACGAGGGCTATGAAAAAACAATAAAAACGCAAGTGCTGTGAAAGACAACAACTCGCATTCTGTTTGTTTCCATTGTTTCTGTGCTCCTGCAGTATGATTTTATCCAAACACACATGAAATTATGCGATGTGGTGCAATCGCTTAATTTTGGAAGTTCTACAAAACAAGCTTAAGGTGAAATGCTGAAAATCATGCATGATTACGTCGGCATAACAATAAAATCAACTGGCCTTTATAAAGGCCATTATAGTTAACTGATAAGGAATCGGTGGCTTTTCAACTACTTTGCTAACAGTGACATTGGAGGTTCTAAACCCGTCTACCTCCCCTTCACCCCCGTGCCCACAGCTGAGCCAGTACCTGAGCCAGGATGTATTCACAGTTGCCGCTGAACCGGTATCGGCGGTTGTCGAAGGTGAGATAGTTCCCTTCTCCATACGTTGTGCAGGACCCCAAGCACACCCGGTTTGTACAGAGCCAGGACCTTTGTGTGCAGTTGCTGCAAACAAAAAAACAAAACAAGAAATAACTTAGTTAGGAAGGTGGAAAATAGGCTGTCCTTGGTCATGGGTTACAAAGGCGTCTCTATCAATGCATGAGCTGAAAATAACGCTATAAGTGCTACTCCCCTACATATTGTCTCATACACTACAATTTGAATAAGGCGCACAATGCCTATAGAGCCTAAAGGCCTTTAGCCCCACCCCCGTCGTGTCTCTCAGCCTGGCCGCTGCAGCTTGAGCTGCTGTGGCTTCAGGTGATTCCTCTCTCCTACACACCTGAATTTTTCACAGGTCTTTAAAAGACTATTTACACGCCTCTGTGAACTGGTAAACAAGGCTGTGTTTGTTATTTTCACTGGTTCTAGCTCACCCTGGGTCCCCACTCTGCCTATTCTTTACGTTTATTTTTACTGCCACAGTGGGAGAATGCATTGAGTGAAAAGGCATCTCAGGAGTAGGGATGCCACTTTCCAAAAGAAAAATACCGGCCATTAGTTGTTCAAAGAGTCTGCAAAGGCCTCGCATTGACACTAAATAAATAGGGTTGTAATTAAAATGATATGTATTCATTTGTAACATGATGTTTCTGTCTTTGTTTCCTTTCATTATTAATCATGGATCATGGAACACATATAAAAGTGCGTTCTATTTATATTTTATGTTTGAAGTATGCACCGATAAGTGCTAAAAATATTGGCTTTTAATTTTACTGGCTGGGACATCAAAATACCAGTAGTACTGGTTGAAATCCGATCAGCAGGCAACCCTAATCAGGAGACTGAAAGTTTGTTGCAGGAGCAGCACATTATTTAATTCCTACATCCTTCATTGATGCCATAATAGCAATAGTTTAGCTTATATCTGAAACTTTACGCCAGTTGTCAATACAATGCTGAGTTACTCCAGGTGTCTGCGAATACATTCTGCATTCAGACAACTCACTCCTTATTCTCTCTGCTCACCCTTCACTTTCCCACTCACCCTGCACTCGCAGCAATTAAACTGCACTCACACTGCTCACTATGCACACCCTTCTCTTACCCTGTGCTCCCACGAGCACACCACTCACTCTGCACGCACACAACTCTCCACTCACTTATCCCTTTCACCACTCACCCTACACTCGCTGTGATCACACTGCATTGATGTTTTTATCCTGCTCTCACACTGTTTACCCTCCTCTTACTCTGCACTCACTCATGCACACAGCTCACCCTGCACTCACAGCGACCCCACTGCACTCATGACCCTTGCCATGAACTCACACCATTTACCCTCCACTTAACCTGCAGTTCATAAACACACTGCTCGCCCTGCACTCACAGTGGCCACATTGCACTAACATCACTTACCTGGCACTCTATACACTGGCTGCTCCCTCGCACACACCGGGAGTTATGCTGGACATCTGAATGCATTAGAGAGTTGAAATTTATTTTTTTAAAACATTTGGGATCGTTTTTAACTGAAGTGCTATTTGCTCTTTTAAATTGTATTTTTGCACTGTGTTTGCTGCTTCACTGCTTGGAGGCACTGGGGGGCATCTTTGAGCCGTTTTAGGGCTCTGGGGTTGTGCTCGGCTGCCGACTAGCGTGACCGGACGCATCCGCCATCTTTGGTGAGGTGTTTGCTCGGTTGGCGGTCTAGTGCGAGGGCGTTTCCTGCCCCTCGCGCTTTATAAATGGCGGCGAACCCCCGTCCGCGGAGCGGGCGGGCGCAGCGGGCGCGCCGATGGCGCGCCAGAGGCGCGCCAGAGGCAAGCCGTCTGGGCCAGGACGGACCTAGGACCAGGGACCCTGCCGGTTGTGGCAGGTAATCCCCCTAAATACTCGAAAGTAGACTTACTCCTGTTAAAGCCTTCTGACTCACGCTACTGCTTACATGGAGTCAGAACTGATGTTCCCTTTACATCTTGTGAGTATTGCCCCTTTAGGAACCAGGCTGGAGGTAACAAAACCCTTACTAAGGAGCCCCTTAAGTTAGGACTACTTAATTGTAGGTCCTTACCGAAGCACTCCATACAAATCTCCGAGCTGATTCAAGACACTAACTTAGATATCCTGTATCTGACCGAAACTTGGACGTCAGCTTCTTCAGACTTTGACTTAGTTAACACTCTTCATCCCGGCTATCTGATCCAGTGCCTCCATAGACTGCAAGGAAAAGGAGGTGGTTTAGCCATCATTTACAGGGACAAGTTTACGTGCAGAGTAGTCAGGGGTCCTATTCTGTACGCTGAAAGTGGTCATTTTCGGATACAGCTTTTTCCTAATTACTCTCTATCAGGACTGTTAGTTTATCGCCCCCCGGGGACGATTAAACAGTTCTCCAGCTCTATCTTGGACCATGTCCCCGTCCTAGCGGCATCTTCCCCTAATTTTGTGCTACTGGGGGACTTTAACCTTCATTTTGACCTGCAAGAAGACAAAAATGTAACTGACCTCAGATCTGAACTTAGGACAGCTAACCTTAATTTACACAACCTGGAACCTACGCATGTGAAGGGTCACTTGCTGGATTGCGTGTTCTCGAACATCGCGCACCTTCGAACAAGTTCCCCCCGCCCCTTGCCTTGGTCGGATCATTTCCTGGTGTCAGGGGAGTTGAATGTCAGCTTGGACCCTTTTCTCTCTCCGCACCAGAAGACACCTCCTATTTATAAGAGAATTTGGTCTCAACTCTCTATTGACAATCTCTCACGTACCCTTGCTGAGTCTACTCCCTCCCCTGGACGTGGTCCTGTGGAAGCTGACATTGCTTTCCATGACTGGCTTTGCCAAGCTTTAGATGCTGTTTTGCCTTTCAAAAAGATCACAAATAAAAGTAACAGCCACAAGTAGTCTTGGTATACCCCAGAGCTGGGGAGGATGAGAAAGAATTGCAAAAGGCTTGAACGGGAATGGCGGAAGAACTGGGCCGCTAATAGCAAAGACAATTATCGTGAAGCCATAAGATCCTACAAGGCGGCCCGTAAATCAACTAAGGCCGCCCATCTTGAGGATAGAATAAGCAAGGCAGGCAATTCTTCAAGGGAAACCTATAAGATTGTTAAAGAACTTCTCACGGTCCCCACTCCCCCGACCACTCAGGTGGTGAATTCTAACAAATGCAATCAGCTGGCTCAGTTTTTTGACACCAAAATACGGAACATCTTAGCCAGCCTTCCCCCTAGTTTGGGAAAGATGGGCATAGCAGCCCCTGAGGTGGTCTCAGTTGAGAAGGGGCTAGATATAATCTCTCCCGTTTCAAGGGAGGATTTCTGTGAGGGGCTCTCAGCTCTGAAGAGTGGTCTCCCGTCGGACCCCATGCCCATCCGGATCCTCAAACAATTTGTGGATCTCATTGCCGATCCTGCAACTGACCTTCTGAATGCCTCCTTCACCCATGGCATAGTTCCACCTAGCTGGAAGCAGGCCACTGTCAAGGCACTCTTGAAAAAGCCTGACCTTGACCCTACTGATCTGGCAAATTACCGTCCCATCTCGCTTCTGCCTGGCCTGAATAAGATCGCTGAGAAGTATGTCAATCGCCAGCTCTCATGCTTCCTGGAAGCTAATAATTTGCTAGGTCGGATGCAGACTGGCTTCCGTCCAGACCAGGGAACCGACTCGGCTTTGATATCGATGGTTGAGGAAGGCAGATGCATCTTAGATTCGGGAGGATCCGCGGCGATGGTCCTCCTGGATTTAAGCGCTGCATTCGACACGGTGGACCATAATATTCTGATCCACCGTCTGGGGGAGATTGGAGTTGGAGGGTCGGCCCTTCAATGGTTTAAGTCATATTTGAGTGGTCGTTGCTATCAGTTTGCGATGGCAATTTTAGATCTTTGCCTACCCCCCTTCAGTGTGGAGTCCCGCAGGGCTCTTCACTGAGCCCTACGCTCTTTAACGTCTATATGGCCCCACTGGAGGAGGTGGTTGCACCCTTTGGGGTGAAAATCGCAACCTACGCGGACGACACTCAATTGATTGTCTCTCTGTCCCTGTCTGAAAGCCAGGGGGTGAAGTTTGCCGCATGCCTTACCAACATCATGGCATGGATGTCGGATTCCCGGCTAAAATTGAATGGGACCAAAACGGAGCTGATGCTCCTTGGCAATCTGTGCACGTCACTGCCCAAATGTATGTGGCCGGCCAGTTTGGGTGTCCCCCCAGCCCCTAAGGAGGCCATAAAAAGTCTCGGGGTATGGCTGGAACCTGAGCTGTCTATGACTACTCAAGCCAAACGAGTGGCGGGGACATGCTACGGACTGCTCCGTTCAGCACGGAAAATCTTGTCGCTTCTCCCTGATAATTCCAGGAAACTATTGGTGCAGGGATTGGTGCTCTCGAGGCTTGACTACAGTAATGCCCTTTTTCTTGCGGCACCTGAATCCGCATTGAATGTGCTCCAAAGAGCGCAGAATGCAGCTGCGCGTATGCTCACTGGTACTGCCAAAAGATCTTCGGCTCGGCCTGCCTTGAAGGCCTTGCATTGGCTACCAATTCGAGCGCGCATTAAATTCAAATCCCTCTGTATAGTGTTTAAAGCTTTGCAAGGATCGGGTCCCCCCATTCTAAGAGATTTGGTCCGCTCCTATAAACCTGCGCGAGCCCTTCGCTCTGATGATGGGAACCTGGTAGTGATACCCAGGGTAAAAAAGGTGAAAACGGGTGGCTGCCGGTTTTCCATTAATGCAGGTCAATTATGGAATGCCTTACCGCTGGCCCTGCGTAAAGAACAAAATTTGGCAAAATTCCGTAAAGGATTGAAGACTTACCTTTTCCCTCTGTAGGTTCCTCTTGGTGTCCTGGGGTAGTGGCTTTGTGTATTGTTTAGCGCTGGGACGCTCGAGGGCAGCCATGCGCTTTAGAAATCCTTTTTCATTTCATTTAATTTCACTCATGCTTTTTATTCTGCACTTACATGAGCAAACTACTCACTTTGCACTCACGTGACACTCCACTCACCAAAGATTCTCACTATGCAATCTCACTTAAACAAGCACATCAATCACCATGCGTACATTCCTCCCACCCTACTCTCACAGTGTCACATCGCTAACTGTGCACTCACATAGACACTCATGTCACTCACACAGCTCACTCTTAACGTACATGAGTACAGCACTAACCCAACACTCACACCACACAAACAAGCACAGTACTCACCCTAGAGTCACAGCACTCACCCTGCACTCACAGAGACAAACCTCTTCATACAAGCACTCTGTTCATCCTCCCTGCACACAGATGATAATCTACCGGGTCTCATAGGGACACACACAGTATGCACTAACTCCTCTCAACAGTCACTCTCACAGATCACCCACCACTCTTGCCGCTCACCCTGCACAGCATGCAGGCACACCACTCACCCTGCATTTACATCACTCACACCACCCTGCACTCACTCCTCTCACTCTGCACGCAGTCCTCTGACTTGACACTCACATGGGCCCTCCTCAAACATGGCATTCATGCAGTTCTCTCGACACTCATATGGCACATTTTTTGCCCTACACTCGCACCGCTCATGCTGAACTCAATCACAGTATTCACCATCACACAGCACTTACATGAGCACACTGCACAGATACAAATTATATAACTCTCATGACTATATACCTATTTCTACAAAGACACCCACATAATTCCTACTCTTCCCATAGTACTAGATGCATACTTAATTCCATCTGCAACAACAGGGCTGTGCAAGAGGGGAGAGTGGAATGTGAATGTGGGATGGCACAAGTAGGGAGACTAGGGCTTGGGCTTTGGGGTAGGGTGCTGGATTGAGGATCATGTGACACCTTCAGCCACTCCCGGCTTTCCATTCACCACAGTGCTTCATTCCGAGATGTGTTTTTTTTTACAGTGTAAGTTTGGTCTCAAAAACCCCAAAATGCAAAGTGTTACTGGATAAAATCCACATTTGCCAAAGAAGTCAAGAATTTAATAAAATCATTTGGATGCTGTGATATTACATGTTAGAATGTGGATTAGTTAATTTCCAAAACTGTAACTGCTTGACCAAATATAAACCACGTACAGCTCTTTTACAGAAGTCAACTTTTCATTCACATCATACCTGTAACAAACATTAACAAGGCAATATGTATATGTTTTTAATAGCATGCAGAGAATAGTTTTATCAAATGGAAAGGCAGGTATAGCAGAAACAGCAGGGCAAGCGTATTGACTAATGGAAGTGTGAGTTGCAGTGTGTCTTTGCAAGAAGGTGACAGAGCAGATATACGAAACAGTGCAAGGAATATAATGGGAATGTGAGTGTGTTATACATGCATACATGTTATACATGCAAGTGTGCCGCTGTTCTGGCATGCTGGAGGTTATTCTTGCCTTATGGACAAGGGCACTAATAGCATATGAATGGGAGGTGTTACCTATGGCAAACTGCAGGCCCTGACTTGCTTCTATTAAGACACCATCATTGGCTGTGGGGCTTCAAACTGTCTAACTGAGAAAGCTGCAGCTTAGTCATGCCCAGCGTCAGGAACACAGAACACTCAACATCACACTGGTCTGAACGCCCTAACATGATACACTTAATTCTCAGCATCTGGGGTGAATCCATAGCAATGTTGGAAATGATATTAGAGGTAACTCTTGTCATAAGATTTCCTGTACTGATTTTATAAGGGGTTTCAATGGCAAAATGCTGAACATTGTATACTGGAAGAAATTTTTTGAGGTACCAATGACTTTGGCTGAAGTATCTATGGGAAATTCTGGCACTGTCATATTGAATGTACTCCTTGGCATAAGGGGCTCATCCATGAAAAAATGATGACCTTGGTATAGTGGAAGTAAGTTTTGAATTAAGACATTTGAAAAGATCTATGCCTAGGAAAGGCCAGGCTTTCCAGGTGCACCATGAGAGTACTGAAATATTTTATGAATGCCCTGTAAGGGTCTGCTTCGTTTTACCAAATTTGACCCTTGAAGTTTTAAAAAAAGATTCCCAGCGAGAAGACTCTCCCTTAAATCATCTACAAGAAATCTTTTAACATATTTGATTTGCTGGAATTTGGGAGAAGTATCACACCCCACCACTTACATAGATGTTTTTCCTCATATAATGGCAATGAGGCTAGCTGTGACCCATATCTGGAAATGCTTGTCCTGCCCTATTGCTGGAATTAGGGCTGGCTTAAGGGCAATGCGACCAGTGCAGCTGAACCTGGCGTTGACTCTGGTGAGGGGTGCTATGTTTAAATAACATTTTTGTTTAAAAGCACATGTACTTCTGTGTACATCAGGCAGTTTTCAGGCAACAATAGACTGTGCAGATCACAGAACTCAGGACTTCATTTACAAGCCCATTGTGCCACTGCTGTGTCAATTTGTAAGAGACACCAGCGATGCTGTGTACCTGCCCATATTTACTAGGTCACGTAAAGTCAACCTGCATGACATTTCATGGTCCTGTAAATATGGGCCCCTTTCACGCATTACTCTGTGTGAAAAGGCCATTCCTTGGGTGTTGCTGTGGGTGTTCCGACGCAACATCCATGGAACCTGACACATTCCTAGATTTACAAAGTAAGGTAAACCTGGGAATGCATCAGACTCCTGCAAGGGGAGGCGTAGGAGTGGTGCAATAAGGAGAAATACTTTTATTTCTTCTCGTTTTTTGCTCTTTCTATGTGTGATGCATTTTGCAGCACATATAGAATGTGCAAAACCTCATTAATGCGCGTTTTTGTGCAGGATGATGTCAGTTTCTGCATAACAGCAAACATCCTTGCAACGCAGGCACCCTTGCACCATGGCACAAGGGTGTCTGCATTGGCGCATGGCTACCGTTTGTGCACCGGCGCAAGTGGGAAGGACCAGAATGCGCTGTATCTTATAGATATGGCGCATTCCTGCCCTTTTTGGTGCACAGCAGCGTAGCAGGAAGGCTTGCTGTGCTGCCATGTGTCAAAATATGGTAAATGAGGTCCTGAATGTGAGTGAACTATGAGTAGGACTATAATAACATGAAATGTATGTCAGAGAGAGGCAATGGAGAGATGAGGTGCACTGTTAGAGACTGGAAGTGAGGGAATTAATGGTGGAGACGGATGTTATGGGGGAGGAGAGCACCAAAAACGAGTATCGTATTGCCGCCACCAGTAATTGAGCTGGAGTCTTAGCCTCCTCCCCCCTCTGAGTTCGGGTGTACTTGTGCCCCCTATTCGAATTGTTACTGGAATGGACCACTTAGATGCCACTTAGATGCCGCAGATTGGCAATTAAATTGTCTTGACACTTATGCAATAGATTTTTTTTCTCAACTCAGTAACAACCTCACAAAGGACAAAACACTCATTAGCCCTGCCATGATTCAAAAGGTCATGCAACCGCAATCTGTGCCTAGATCTCTGTAGCAAGTGCTCAATCTGCTGAGCTATCTAACTAGAGAGAATGTGTTGTTGATTCTTTAAAAGTAAAAGCTTTCCTATCCCACTGATGGCAAAAAGTGTTGCTGCAACAATGGATGGATGGAATGCTGAATGAATCAAACATTCACACCCAGTCAAGACATCTTATTTGAATCCATTGCTCATTTTTTCACTATGCCACCCCGGTTTAGACCCAGCCATATGCAAATCAGTCTTGACCCTGTTCCTCATGGGAACAGCCCAGCCCAAACTGCCAAGCCAGGTATTCACTGGACCGGAAACAAGCATCCTGGGACCAGTTTCGGGGTAACATCCCTTATCAGCCAGGCTAGCTCGAATCCAGCGGCACAGCGAGCAAGGGGCCCACATCTGGGCATATCTATTCCACTTAGGGCAAAAAGTGTAGTGGCAACAAATGGTGGACGGTTCCTGGGGCACTTAGTGGCAGCACTGCTCCAGCTCGTTCGTTTGAGGCGTTTCTGGGTGGTTCTAGAACAATCTTGAACATCAGGGATTTTTAAGATAGAAGTCTTGCATGATTGGGTGTCTGATAAATGGGTAACTCCCTCATATTCACAATGGTGTGTCAACAGACGTTAATATTGGTGGTTCCTGCCTAAAAATTTAGCAAATACAGTGGATAGAAAAATAAGAATAGAAAGCATTGGCAAAGTCAATGGGTTCAGTTTGATCATTTATTTCTGTACAACTTTATTATTGGAGTAGTTACTAGGACAATGACAATATTAAAAACACACTGGTGGAAAACCTAACTTTTTTTGGTCTCAAAAAGTACACATTGTCATAGTAGGCCCTGCCTATTAGCCAATGCACCGAAGGTAACTACTTTATGTGTTCATGTGGTCCTGGTGAAATGGAAGAATGTTATCACTCACAGTGAGGTCAACTAATGGTTGAAGTGGGCTGCCCACTGCCCCGACCAGAAGAAAAATGTGAATGACAAAACAACAGGCCAAGGGATAAATAGGGTTGGCTCGAAGCCCCGATAAGTAGGTAATATATATATCTATATATATTTTAGTTAAATCAAATGGTCTTGGCTAAGGTCAGACTTATAAATAAGTCTTCTGCTGATGTGAGGAGAAGAGTACAATAGAGACCTGTGACGGAGGGGATTATTCTCTGCCTTAAGAACACCTACCTGTGCTGCTGCTCGTGTGAGCTATATAAGGTAATGCAGGGCTTTAAGTGGGATGAAAAAACTGGGGGGGGTCTATCAAATAAATGAGGGTGTGGCTTAAAAAATGTAAGCTAAAAATCATGCTTAGCATAGTGTGGTGCCCGACTTGTATTTTGCTGTTTCTGTCATTGCATACCTACAACAAATCAGGACTATTGGCTTTGTCAATGGTTGTTAGTTGCATAAGATAAATAAGCAGCAACCATGGCTTGTAGTATATAATATTGAAAAAGCTTCTATTTAAAGCCCTGGTGACACCACGACAATGTTGCTGCTCCTGAGTTTCAAAAAGAGAAGGGAAATCCAGAGAGAAAATGACCGCCTTTAAAGGATTTCCTTTCCCCTACAATGCTCACCTGGCATGACGTCATGCCATAACTTCTCCACTAGTGAGAAGTGAGCAGTGTGAGCACGCGCACATCGATGAGCCTGCTGTCACTGCAGTCCGTTAAAAAAGCTGACCTCCTATGTCAGGGCACAAAACAGAGCCCCATAGAGACCCATTTCGAAGCCCCCAATAAAAAACTGCCGGTGCTCGGCACCTGTGAGACCCGGCCCACTTTAAGCCCTGACGTAATGTCTTTTCCCCAATAGTCAGTGTCATGACAACTACAAAGAGTGCTTTGTCTAGGTACCAAATGTAGGTTCAGGCTCTGTAAAATGTACTGCTTTTTCTTCTTCTTTGATTCTCAATGCATCTACAGGAACTTGCACCACTAGCCTGGGAGTGAAAAATGTAGAAGCTCAAGATGCCTCAAATGGGAAACAACAGCCTAGAGTGAATATGTAAAAAATAGAAAAACTGGTCTCCGTACCTTATTTTTTGTACATTACTGTTACCGGTGGTGAAGGTCTTTACCATGATCTATTGCGGATAAAATTATGATTTTATTTATGCATCACGCATTCTGCTCGAGGAAGACTTAGAGTACCATTTTTTCTTTCTTAGGGATTATCCCCTGAAGAAGGGTTGGACCCGAAATGCATCGGGGATGTGATTAATAAATCCTGTGGATTGTATAAATGGACGATCATACACGTTGTTTGTAATGATGACTACAATTGCAATTACGTAATGCCATGAAGCATTTACCATCTGGAAAACATTGACAATTAAATAGATATGATACATATCTAATGGATAGTATACTTGATTGAGTGACTTTTTTCGCTCAAGAGTGCTAACTAGAGGTGTCTCTCCAGTGGTGAGGACCGTTTTTTTTGTGCAAACAACAGCCTAGGTCACAATAGACCACCATCAGAATCTCATTACAGTGAGTGGTTTAAGCTTTGACCAAGCAGGTTAATTTTACCTTCAAGTGAGAGCAATATTTGTAGAGACATTTGTAATTGTTCATGTGCCTAAAAATGTTTGGGCAGTGTAAATTTAGTCATGGGTTGCTCAGTGTCAAAATATCAACGTGACCTTTCAATCTGTTGGAATGATGAGAGAACCTATGTGGTAAATATTTAAGTAACCAGGGAATGTTTGTAAGACTAGTGTTTTGTGTAACAATCAATGGAGAAGTTACTTTAACCTATCCTTTTAGTTGTATAGCCTGTAGAAGTTATATACTGAACTTCACAACCAAGATTTATTCAGGAACCCTTTTTAAGTGATTAATTTTGCCTATGCTCCAAACCAAGACAAATGATCAGACATGAAAGCTGAGTCTGTTTGAGGCAGACCTGATCACCTTTGTTTAACAATGGTCTACCTAGGAGCTCAGTCACTGGCATTAAGCTAACTTTCAATGGCTGGGGCACATAATTTGATTTTGAAGTTGTTGGTAATTACTGTACATAGTAAATTCTGGATAGGGGAATTACAGCGCACCCTGAACACATTTCACTACGGCAAACGGCAAATTTCCCCTTTGAAAATGATAGGAAACAATATGAATCATTTAGTACTCAGTGGGCAGAACACGATATTCTTCATACTGACCTACCGAACTCGAAATAGGTGGTATTTCTTTGAGACTCTGATAATGAATCTGTCAGATTAGGAGGCAGTATTTACCAGATTCAGTGAATACTGGTACCAAGGAGTTAAATATTTAATGGGTGCGATAAATTCTCCTATTCTGAGTTTTGGAAGGTAAAACAACAACTAGCATTTAGATCTAGTAGTTATTGTACAAAAATCCAAATATTTTGACTTTTACCACACATTGGCCTGACAGAATCAGTCAGGAGAAAACAGCAGAGGTGTGATAATAATGACACAACTTGGAATTCAGGTCCCTGGATTGGAATTTATCTCACACAGAGCTTAGTATTACACGTCATTATTCATCTGCGTGTAACTGCGAACCCAACATCCTTAACCAGCATTCAGTGCATTTTGCTCTAACACTTACATCACAGTTCTACGAAGTCTATCTGGAGCCAAAAGTGTTCTATAATTTCTAATTTGCAAGACACTACAGCAATTACCACCTGTTTATCCTACAAATCTGATTAAGGCCCTAACCCATAGGCAGCAGTTCCCACCAAATGACAGGTGGATCACCTTTACATAAGACATGAAATCACAATGGCAGGTTAAAATGGAATGTCTAAAACCAGCTCTTGGGTTCTTGGCACCATTTGTTAGGCTGCTACAGTCAAAGGTCAGAAACAAAATATCATGCCTGCAATGCACCGTGATGCTTTTAAGGGAAAATGTAAAATACACTTCCCCCGATATGCACCAATCGCCTCGGAAATAATATATTTCATTGGTTGTGCACCATGTCTCTAAGTACCTAGGCTGATATAAGCGTTTCATGAGTAGCTTGATTAAAAGCTTACTGAACAGTTACAGAACAGATCAACACAATAGCATCATGAGAAACAAATTGTAAAATCCGAGTGAGAGGAAAATTAGTGACGGAAGATTGATTAACATGCCTATTGTGTAATGGTGGATAAAGACAGGGTGTTTTCAAGGCTTTGACTGTGGTGTACCTAATATCTGCCTGCCCCATCCTACAATACTAAAACTAAAATGTCCATGTTAGCTCCTGTAATGAACCTAAAGTGTGTATGTTATTTTGATTTGGAGTAATGTTGGGCAACTTGCAAGACATTTTTACTGTCCAGAACTAAATGGAAATTTTTCAGTAACACTTACTGGTTCACGGCTGTTCAACACCTATTCTGAATGAGATGGCCCATAATATACATATTAGGATGTATATTTACGGGGAAGATTGCGTCACATTTGCACAACACAATGTGGTACATGGTCGACGTAAACCTCAAGTAAGATTTATGATGCCACGCAAAGCCACATTGCGTGTCCCTGAGTGGCTTCAATGAATCTGGAGTAACAAAACACATCACAAATCACTGCGTTGCATTACTCTGCCCTGGAAACGCATTCCAGGCGTGTTGAGTGGGTGTTCCCATGCAACTCCCATGTTTTTTGTGCATTTCTGGATTCACCAGAACTGATAAACCAGAGAATGGGCCAAAAGGTTACGCATTCCCAGGTAAGGCATAACGAGGTGAAATATCTCAATTTCTCCTCATTTATTCCTCTTTCTATGTGTGCTGCATTTGGCAGCACACATAGAAAGAAATATTTGCCTCCAAGGAATGTTTTTGCACAGGAAGGTGCCCCGTTCTGCACAAAAATAATCCTGAATCCAACACAGACAGCCTTGCCCCGTGGTGCAAGGGCGCCTACTTTGGTGCTATGCTGCCAAAAGTGTGCCAGCGCATGGGAAAGGACAGGAATGTGCTGTATTTCCTTAAGTGTGGCACAATGCTGCCCTGTCAATTTCATGCAGTGCAGCAAAGCAAGGTGACTTGCTGCACTGCATGACTTTCTCAGAAATGAGCCCCAAAGTGTGAACACCCACAAAGGGATGCAATCAATGAAGGAAGGGAGCTATTAGACGAGTGGCATATAACTCTATCCTTACAAATGTGCCATTTCAACTGCAACACACAGTCCCTACAACAGTGCCTGAGACCTTCTGCACTGGGTGGACCATAATGAGGGCCAAGCACAGATGAGGCCGCCAGTGCAAGATCTAGGATGAAGGTGTTGGACAAGTGCAGTCACCAAATCCAATAGTTTGTTAGTAAGTCTTGTTAATTTAGCACCAAAATCTGAAGGATCTACAAGATGTTGCACACATTATTACAAGCGAAACAGAAAAACCAGGGTGACAGCCTCTATGGACTTGAAACATCATTTTCTTGATAGGAGGACCATCCCTATACTCTATTAAGCATATTACAATGAGCCATGTGTGGCTGAAAATTACCAACCAACCCTGTATGCCTTCACATGCCTGGTTGAACATTCAAGTAAATGATTGCATACTTTGCATAGGAAACTGTTCCTATTACTTTATATCAACTGGTGCTGTCTTCGTTGTTACAATTAGCGCTTTCATTTGTTGATGACAGTGCAGTATTGTGTCCAGATCTGAAATGTATTTATTTATGTATTTATTTTTGAGTTTTATTTAGCGCTGGCTCGACCAGAGGGAATCAGAGCTCTTTCCTTGTTATGTGAATACTTTTACAAGATGAACATGAGAGGGGTAACATAATAGTCAAATAAAAGAGCTATACATCATTAGGTGGCTATAAAGTCACTACAGTATAATGCAAGGAAGCATTGAGGCATGGCATTGGGGAAAATAATGGAGATTGAAAGGGTCAGGTGGCTTTCTTGAAGAAGGCAGTCAATGAGGGAAATGCACAGCAGCTTGTGCTTGTGTTGAAGTAGTTGTTGAGAAATAGAAGTTTAAGTTTTCATTTGAAGGATGGAAAAGAGGGGTTGCTGCGGAGATCCTTGGGAAGTGAGTTCCAGATCTTAGGAGCACTTCCTGAGGAGGAGCACACCTGGGATGATTTCTTCTTTACGTTAGAAGGGATGAGAGAAGAGTGTTGGAGCTTCTCAGTGCCCGGACTCTGCCTGCTCTCGAGATTTTGGTTGTGATCAAATCTTTTGATTCCTGTGAGGAGTCTGGCAGCAGAGTTGAGAACTGATGTGAGGGGCACAAGGTAACATTTTCGAGTTCCTGTCATGAGGGCATTACCATAGTTAAGTTTTGAGATGATAAGAGATTGCGCTACTGTTTTAAGATTGTCTGGAGGGATAAACGTTTTTTTTCTTTTCAGTGGGCAGTTCTACTTGAACTGAGTTGTTAATGTGCTCCTTCACCGAAATGGTATTGTCCAGAGTGATGCCTAGGAACTAAGCTGAGTTAGAAAGAGAAAGTGATCAGCTAAGCTAATCAATATTCTTGATCTATTCTTGGGTAGGTAAGGGATAGTTTTTGGGGAGGAAGAGTATTAGTTCTGTCTTTTTAGGTTCGGTTTAAAATGGTTGGTTTTCAGCCATGCTTGTTTCTTAAGTAGTGTGGTGTTCAGATGTTGGAGGTCACAGGGTAATTTTATTTTGTAGTAGAGTTGTGTGTCATTGGCATACAGGTGATATTTAACTCTTGCTTGGTTCAAAATGACGACGAGGGGTTCAATAAAGAGGGTAAAAAGGGCAGGGGAGAGGATAGAGTCTTGGGGTATACATTGTGTTGCTGGAGTAGGTTTGATAAAGCTATTGATTTTAATTTGCTGACAGCGATGTTGCACATAGGACGTGACCCATCTCGGGACTGTTCCATTGACACCTGCATGGTTTTTGAGAGCTTCAAGTAAACCTGGACGGTTTACTGCATTGAATGCCGCGACACGTCAAGTAGGATTAGGAGGCAGGCATCACCTTCATCCAAGGATCTGTGGATGTCATAAAAAAATTTGAGCATGGTGGTTCCTGAATCCTGATTGGAAAGTGTTGTGGTGGTTCAGTTCCTCTATTTGTTGGTTGAGCTGAAGGAGGACCCACTTTTCCAGCGGTTTGGCAAGTAAGGGAAGGTTGGTAATAGGTCAAGGTTTTTCAGGTCGTTAGGGTCTGCTCATGTTTATTTGAGAATGGGTGTGACTTGACCTAGTTGGCAGGGCCGGACTGGCCTTAGCGAGCACTGGGTGTTTTCTCAGTGGGCCGCCAGGGTGGGGCCAGAGTGTACCCCTTGGGGGCCATTTGTTTTAATAGGAGACGGTTTTTCAGCAAAGCTGCAATATCCGCCCCCTATAACAAAAGCAGCTACAGTGTTTTCCACGCACCCCCGCGAGCAGTCCAACTCAATAGCCAGGGCCAGTTTGCATTCTGAGTCCAGCCCTGCTAGTTGGAGGGAGGCAGGAACACAGCCTGATGAAAAAGAGACATTCATGTTTTTGGTGTAAAAGGGGAGTTGATGTGGGTGAGGTTCTTTACTATGGTGGAGGGCAGTGGATCAGACGTGTGGGATGTAGGCTTCAAGTTTGTCATATTTTGAAGACTTCACTTTTAGTCATGAGTTTGAAGTCTGTCCACAGAGCACTGTTTTTCAGTTGTTGGCAATAAAGGTTAATTTGGGTTCATTTAGGTCATGCTGGTCAGGGGAGGTTTCAGTGGTGACCCAGGGGTCAATGATGCAGGTGGGCAGTGATGTCAGACTAGTAGCGTGGAAAAAAGAATGTTCAATCTACGCAACTTTTTCAGTGAAGTAGTTAGCTACTTCTTCACAGCGTTCAACGGTGGCTGGTGTATCAGGTTCGTAGATGGAGGTGGTTTGATGTGTAATTATGTTAAAGGTTATGTTAGGTCCGTTCTTCGTTTGATCCAGTTGATTGCAAAAGCACGTGGCTTTTTCTCTACAGATGTGTTTGCTTGTAGCATAGCCATTTGGATCTAGGGCGTGGTGGGTAAGCCAGTGAGGGGTTTTGGCTCCAGAGCCTTTCGGTCTGTCTAAGTTGTCTCCTCTCAGAGTTGAGGTCAGAGTTGAACCAGGTTCTTGATTGAATTTTTCGAGAGCGCTTAAGTTTTAGCAGTACAATTTGATTGAGCGCATCAGTAATAGCAGAGTCATAGTGGGTGGAATGATTGTCAACAGTGTGAAGGAGAGGTTCAGAGTGTAGTTGGGAGAAGATTCTGGATTCAAGTTCCATTAAGGGGATGTGTTTTATGTTCCCTTCCCAGGACATGGGTTTTTGGGCAGGGGAAGTGTGGATTATGGGATGGGAACTGAGATTGAACAGTATGCGATAGTGGTTGGACCAGTCAGTGGGCTTGATGGATCGGAGGGAGACAGGCTCATTTTTGGAAATTATGGTGGCAAGAGTAGAGTCTGTGGGTCGGTTTGCTGCAAAATTGCTTAAGGTTGTTGATATCAAGAAAGTTAGTAACCTTATGGTCTGTGGCATCTTCAGCATCATTCCAGTACAGATTGAAGTCACCTAGAAAAATGTCATTAGTGTCAGTTAGGGAGTGCTATGTAAGAAGGTCAGTTAGTTCCTCATTGAAGATTGTATGATCACCGGGGGGTGATAGATGGTATAGAGTTCAGGGGAGTGGTGGCCTTTGCTGTGAGTACGACTTGTCTGTCTCGTCTGATGATAGAATAGCCAAGCTGAGTTAGCAAATCTAGAAACGGGATAGAGTGTTTGTTGAGCCAGGTTTCGGTTAGAAATGCAATGTTGATTCCTCCTTCAAGTATAGTTTGAGCTAGGTTGTGGCCTATCTCACTGCTGATCTGCAGTTAAAGAACATACAGGATAGTGAACGAGGACTATTATTTATGGAGGGTATTGTCCCGATGGTGATGTATTGAGCAGGTGGTCTGGGTAGTGTGTGAGCTCAAGGGACTCAATTTCTGCCCAGAATTACAGGGATTCTGGAGGGCGGTTAAGGGTCAGCAAGTGGTGTTTTTGTGCTGCAGGATTCGCTTAGTGATTCAGCTTCCATTGAGGAGAGGGGTTTGAGAGCCCAGGGACTGGTGGTCTGTGGGAACGTCAGATCAAGGGGATGGATGTATGGCAGGGGTATTGGCTGTTTCTTGGAGTTCTTTTTTTGGGAAACCTTTTCTCTACTCTCGGGTGGAGTAGTGTGTTGCCTTGGTTTGGAACATGCAATCATTTTTTACATGAGAGACAACTTTGGCTAAAGAGTCAAGTTTTAGTTCATTTCAGCTCAGGCGCAAGGTGAGAGTGTCAAGGATGCTATTTTTTCTTAGGGTGAATGCCCAAACGGAGGGTCTCAAGACTGAGGTGGACAGAAGATCCTCAAAGGAGGGAAGGGCAGTGTCGTGAAGGTTTATTTAGATTGGGTGGGTTCAGTGTGGGGAGTCAGGGTTGTGTTGGAGGGGGGCTCAGTATTGTAAGGACTAGAAGTTGAGCTGGCACTATCATGACCTGTGAGCACATATAGGGGATGTGCTGCGGTGCGATCGAGTGTAAGAGTGGGAGCATTGGGATTTGGACTGATGCTTACTAGACTACAGCGTGTGAAAGGAGAAGAGGGAGCGGTGGATTGAGTGGCTGAGGAATCCGGGGGTGTAGTGGCTAGAAGGTTGATTAGTAAGAGAGATAGGTAGGGGGGGTTGGAAGTAGGACCAGCAAGAGTTAATGAGGCAAGAAGTGGTGAGAAGTGTCACTGAATGATGGTGAGGTAATGGTCTGACGCTTGGATTGGTATGTTGCCTGTCTGTAGATAGAAATGGAGACCTCTCTACTAAAGCTTTGGGACTGGGAGGATGTGAGTATAGTTTCATATGGAATGTTTTGTTGTTTTTGAGATATGAAGGTGGAGAAGGAAAATGTTTCTACTTTTTGTGTGGCTTTTGGAGTGGGAGATAAAGTCAGTTTTCAGAGAGCGATTATTGGCTCTGTAGTAGGTATTGGCAATTTGTCTTTCTGGGAGTTGCTTGAGTAGGTTATATTTGAAATTTATTTTGGAATCATCTGAGAGGTTATGTGGGTATTTTATGCTTCAAGAGTTGGGGCCGTATCTCACAAGGGTGAAGTTGGGAGGAGTGGGCTGCTCTAATTAGTGCTTTCATTTGTTGATGACAGTGCAGTATTGTGTCCAGATCTGAAATTTCACCTTGAATATTTCAAGGTTGTTCTAAAAATTATTTGTCAGCAAGACCTTATCTCAGAGATATGCAGTGCTTAATTTGTGCCGGCGGTTTTTGGTGCTCGGCACTGGCACTTAACTGTCAACACCCGCTCTTATGACAGGAGCCACATGATGGCGCTGTTTGTGTGATTTAGAGATAAGCAGAACAACAGTTGTTTGATTATTTCAATATATATTACAAACAATCTGTATCCACCGCCTAAGCTAATCTAATAGCTTTGGGAGGCCTTTAACAGTCCGAATTCTCACACTTTAGCAGTGTGATGATTAGTAGTTGTGCAGGTACTGTGATGACTGTGTTGACCGGTGTAATGAGTGATGCAATCTGAGGTGGCCTTCTTGACAAGGCCCTGGCGCTTACTTTTTACAAATGAAGCACTGGAGAGATGACTTACCTTGGATGTATTCTAAGTAGGGGGATTTAACGCCCTTTAATGATATATCAACCTGCCCTACCTTTTTATATCCTAGAAAGTGATGAGAGTTTTCCTGGGCACTTTCAGGTCACACAAAATACTTTCAATAACAGATTACACCAGTCGCTGCATTCATTAAGCTTTACCTTTCATATTAACTTTATGCATGCCTATTGGCTGAGTGTTATGCAATATTTTTTACTTACCACGTGTTGCAGCTGACTTGAATCTGGTCCCCGGGTTGGTAAATCACTCCGTTGTGGATACAAGGACACTGCTCTATGGGAACGCATCCACCACTTCCGTTCAGTGCCATACCATTGGGGCACATGCAGCCTGAGATGCACTGTCTGCTGATCTGCACGGCGAAAAGGAGACACCAGTCCACAGAGAGGAATGAGACAACAGGCTTTATTTAACCTGACATGAATTAGTGATAGCTCTGAGGCACATGTCCCACTCCTTTGTGCGCCTGACCGAATAATCTACATTTCTGGGAGCCGTGGGTACGCAGGAAGGTTGAAATTCATCTTTGTTATGAAGACCAAAAGTCTGTGAGTTTGCTATTTAGCTAACGCTGTTTTTGGTTTACGTAGTCCAAAATGCAGCCGGCTCAATTGTTTTCTTTGCCCTCATCACACACGGCTTTACGGATAAACAACAACCATTTTTAATACCTGAAGTTTATTCTACAATCATTTCTCCAATATTAGTCTCAATGTTCACTGCGATAAAATCACTGACATTTCGAAATATAGTGTAATACACACACTTGGGATGAGCCAGAACAACATGCACAAATGTACTACTTGTATTGTACACTCCCTCCATCTCATAAAACCCGTTGCCAAAGGCGTGTAAGTAATATCAGTTGCCATTACTCTTTACATCAACCTTGAAAAGATGAAAGTCTTAGCTGCTCCACCCAGGATTCAAAGCTGTTACTCGAAGGCTACACATAGATCATGATCTGGCCCCACCACACTTTGCAGTTTTCAGACTATGTGCATGGGCAGAGATAGGTGAGTCACCAAATAAACAGGAAGAGCCAACCCGGAGCTGAGCCAAGGGTTAACATAGAGCCATCCATAGAGCTGGTGACATATTGGACTCAATCCTAGTCTCTCCTGAAGAGGTGAAAGTCATCTGGGCTGGAATGGTAAATGCCTGGTTTATTTGTGTTAGTCAGTAGGTCCCAATGAAATGTTGCAGTAAACAGGCCACCTTTCCCTTCTAACTGTGAATGTGGAGGATGTCTTCTGCGACCTGGCAGAACTCTCTGCCTACGATTTCTGCCAAATCGACATGAACTCAGTGGCGGAGCCAATAAGTAGTAATATAGGGAGAGTGCTTGGTGAGCACATTTTTACAGAACACAAGGGGCTTCAGTTTATTCGCCCCTTCAATGATTGTTTCAAAGACACCCCCTTTAAAGCAATGGTTGTATCTAGAGAAATGGCTGATTACAGCCATGCTGTCAAATCCCTGCATTAGGCAAAGTCCTTGAGAAAATTGTACTGAAACAACTGGGCACTTTCTTAGAGAACTAGGATGGACTTGACCCCCTGGAACCTGAGTTTCCAATTCATGATAGGACTTTTGAATGCTATGATTTTTGCGACAGAAGAGCTGTGGGCTATTGTTAATGAGGTATATGCAGCCAGAGTAGTTCTTCGACCTCTCAGCATTGTGAACCACTCCATGTTACTGCAACTTCAAGAAGACAAGGGAGCGAACTCTGACAGTCTTCAACAGTTTCTGTCATTCTATTCCACACGAACCTTACAGCATTACTCAAGTTATCACTTTATGAATCCAAAAGTACCTTGTTCTCCATGGACACCCTACTGAGATCTTTTCTGTCCCCACTGCTTCTTTTAATGTGAATTTTAGGCCTCTGTAGAATGTCATCAGATTATGTGGGTGGAAGGTATTGTCCTACGTGGATGACATGCAGTGTATCATCATCCATGTGGGACAATCCTACGATGATCAATCTCTGGGCTTCTTGATTTGTCAGTCGGGCTGTCATCGGAAGTAATGACTAGCTCTCAACATAGAACTTCCTGACTCATCCTAAAAACTAGCTTGTACTCAACAGCACTGTCTCACTGGTAGATTTGTCACAGCTTCAGCGCTACACTGCAGACAAAGGAGGAGGAAAGGCATAAGATCTCTGTCACTGCAGCCAGAATGAATTACTAGGGCTTCATGACTATAAATATCAAAATGGAACTCTTGTACTTTTCTGGCCCTTAGTATAATTGTAAAATAATACCAACCCAAAAGACACTGCATATAGCAAGCATCAAATTGTAAAGGAAGTGTACCCCACGAACCCAAGCTGTACTCCTTGACCAGATCTGCTACACTGACCCCACAAGCACCTTTACTACAGAGGCGAACAACAACGACAGGTCCATACCAGAAGCACCACTCCCCCCACACTGTCTCCTGCTATCACTGTCCCTGAAATGAAAGACAGTGAGGGTGCTGCTGTCTTACACTGAATCTCTACACTACACTGTGCCTATTTGGGAGAAATAGAATCTGAATCCCAAAAGAAGATACATTTTTATATGTGAGGCTTACAAATTAAAACTTTATTCTCTTTTTCCAACTCACCACAAAATTAAAAAGACACAGCCAAGAGAATCAGTCACTCAACAATATGGCCAGCATATTTCAGCACCTCTGCATAAGTCTAAAGAACCAAGATGGGGTATAACTTTAATCCTCGAAACTCATTGGTATTGCACAATACCTTTTTAATAAAACATACCTATCCCATGCCAATCATCCAATGTTTTGTTCCGGAACCATAGGATCTCCATGACACCCCCTAAGCGTTAATTAGTTATCAAGAGATTGCATTGTCGTATTAGTTCATCGCCTCATGACTGCAGTGCTTTGAGTAGCCTATATTAGGTGCAACATTCCAGAGATAAAGTAAGTCTGCTCACAGTTCTTCCAAGCACATGCTGCCCAACTCACTCTAACCAACATGTAGCGCAATACAGTGGGCCTTATGAAAGAGACTTACACAGGAGACACCCAAGTTCTGGCAACTTTTCTGGCATTCAGACCCCGAAGCGCCTGGTGGCGCACTGCTACAGTTGTAGAAGATTTGTGGAGGTTTACAACCTGCAATAAAGAGAAGTACTATGAAAAAGTATATCACAGTTCTCACATTACACCACACCACACCACATAACACCACATCACACCAAAGGCCTAGTTAGAAAGTGGCAGAATTTTATCCAGAATGATAACTCCGGGAGAAAGAAACCCTGCCACCCGCAATTTCTAAGGTTCTCCAGGCCAAGCATTGTGGGGTCTGTGAACTACGGGCCTTATAATTCTGGGCTTGGATACATTACATTTTGTAAGACGCTTCAGGTGGAGTGGCTGTCTTGTGCCCGCCCAACCCCAACAGCAATACTGAAGTGCAGATAATGCTTCCTCTGGACAGGCACAAGGCTTCCTTGACTCCCACCAGACCTTTTCCCAACACTTAGTTTCCACCTGCACAGAAAAGATGGGAGATGTCTGCTGTTTTCGTATAGGAATTAGGTAAAATCACACGAAAAAGGACCCTGTAAGTCTAGATTTGTATGCCATATCAAGGCGAAAACTTGAAATCGGAGGATGTTGGTTACGGGAAACCGCAAGAAATTGCGAAATCTGTCTCTCTGGTATTGGCAAATCAAAATCCTCCGAACTAAATGAGGGCTCAAGTGACATTATAATCTCCTTTAGAGTCTAGTAGATTGTGTATGAAACAATAAGCCCTATGTCGTCAAAGTCAGAGCCATTATCCAATCGTCCCTCTCTCTTTCTGCAATACTGGCACCAATTATGTAGCCTTAAATAGTTTTCAACGATTGGACAGCAACTGGCTGAGTGATAAGATTGTGACCAATATTCTTGTTTTCGAGGTTTTCTCCTAATGGGTGCCTCACTGGCTGGTATTAAATCTGACTCCAGTAGTCAAGGGCATCTTGGGCACGGGCATCCTCCCTCCTCACCACAAGCTGGCTTTTTAATAATGCCTTCACACAGAATATATAGGCCCTGTCTCAGAGAGCTGCAAGCAGAGTTTCATGGAACATGGGCTGGTCATCAGCAGGAAGTGAAGCAATGTGTGTGTTAAGGGATCACTGAGTGTTTCTGTAGGATCTGCCTGCACCTGTGCTCAAGCTAAGATGTACAACAGCCACACTGCGGAGTCTCTTACAGTTCTACTGGGCAGGAGGGATATATTTCTCATGCATACCACTGTACACCAGCATAAAGCTCTGCATTTACCCAGATTCTGCTCTCTCAGGGTAGATTTACCATTTGGCACTATTCAAGGGGGGGCAGTCCCTGATAACAACCCATTGTCCCTTCTGGATATGTGCCCCCGATGACCGCTTTGAATGCAGTTACTGTGCGAGACAGATTTACTACAGTTAAGATATTTTGTGACAATGCACGTTGTGGAACGCGGAGGTAGCGGTCACTGTGTCGCTGCCCACCGATCCATCTACCGCATAAGTAAAGGAAGGTGTCTGTTGACAAGTGAGCAGAGACCTAGTTTTTTAGCCTTCTCCCTTAAAGTGTAACTATTACCAATAGGGCATGGGTACTCCTAAACATTTTACTAGAGGCAAAAAGTATGGTCTGTAGTATCACCAAGGGCCACATTGATCTTGGGTGGCACGGGGGGGGTGTAAGGTGGGTGTAGGGGAAGCGAAGTATATATATGGTGTAAGAACTTGGGTTTTTTGATTCCATACGAAGTAAACAGAGTGCTGCTGTTCACCAGAGAGCTGCACATAAAGGTAAACAGAGTGGCAGGCAGCCCCAAGGATATACTTTGAGTAACTGAGGAGGGAGTGGGGATTATGCCTGTCTCACACAGCTGCTTTGACATTCATTGCGGGTCTGCTGATAGTGAGAATTACATTTACAAATGCTATCTTGGGATTCTGACAACTAGAAAAAATCTGTGAATACCCTGGATTCATTCAACCTGGCAATAATTCACATGCAAAATAATTTGTGTATGTGAACAACAAAACTGCTTGAAATGTTATTGAAATGTGTCTGAATTGTGCAAAAGAGGAGCAATCGGACTTTGTGGCAAAGTGAGAATATTCTGAACTGTGGTAGCAGGAAGAGTGCTGAGAAGCACAAACTAGACCAGTTGTTTTTTCCCACCTCGTGAACAAGAAAACTTGCACTTTTAGTGGGACTATCAGAAGCACACATTTTGGTCTCTACAGGGGCCTTATTATGGGGTCAGGCATGCTAACGATTGTGGAGGCATATTAACAAGGCGGTGATAAAAAATTATCATCGCTTTTGCGGCCGTTTTCGTCCGAAAAGTGGCGATAATTTTATCATCTAATTAGCAAGGCCACGCTAACGTGTGAAACCTTGCTTTAGCGCACAAAATCTTAACGCCCAGCTTTGCGTCTCTAATGAGATGCAAAGTGGGCGTTCCTGACCTAACTTGACAGGAGAATTGTCGCTAAGCGACATTTCTCCTATCATCAAGCCCCACGCTATGAAGCATAGCGGCAAGAAAAGTAGCGATAACCCCTGTTATCGCTACTTTCCTTACGCCTGATACAGGACTGACTTAGCCATGAAATCCTATGGAAGGTGGATATCATGGCTAAGTTTGTGGGGCCCTATTAACAAGCTAACGCCACATTTCGTGAGATTATCGCTGGGTTTCCAGCGATAATCTCACGTTAGGCAGTTAGCGCTAGGATTTTTCTTGCTTTTGAGGTAAGCGTTGCTAATAGCACACTATCTCAGCGATAAAAATCCACGCTAGCCGACGATAATTATCCTAGCGCTAAGTGCGCTTAGCGATAATTATCGCCGGTTGTTGCTGATATGCCCTATAGTTCACTGTGCAAAATGGATCTATATGAGGAAAAGGAAACTTTAATTATTTCAGAAATGTTTTGGGGTTGAGAACATTTGGGTATATTCTGAGATTTTGCAACACTATGGATATTTGGGAATCTGCCATTTTGAATTGTAACGGAATTTTTCAAAAAATTGTGTATATTGTGTTTGTGGTTCCTTTGCGCAGACTATACATATACATACCAGACATATTTTCAAATGTGCAAACTGTAAAATACTCAAAATGTGAAATTAGGGAGTAAGTGCATGTTTTTTTCAGACAGTTATTCCACTGCGCTAGCTTGTGTATGGCTACTGGCAGTGTACTAATATTAAATCCATAAACATTTGGTGTTTTTTTTTTACAGCAAGGTACGTTTAAAATTGAACTTTAATAACATTTTAATTATGCAAAAATGTAATTATGTTTTGCCACAACTATGGGGAATTCCATCCACATTTAAACAAGATGCACAGAGCTCAGAGCCGTGTGACATAGGAAAATAACAACCCTTACCCTCACTGTGCTTGCAGTCTAGAATTCCCCCGGTGCACGTGCTGAAAAAAACACAATAGAAATGTTAGACTTGTACCACTTTTCTCTATCAGAATGAGATGTTCAAGTCCCTCTACTGCAGAGCATGTAACCTTAAACGTGCATTGTCTCTGACTTACGTGCATTTTTATGCATCAGGCTATTGGGATTCCTTTTGATTTTCGTCGATCATCTCTATGAATAAATTTGGCATTTGCATGCCTGTGTCTATAGTAAATCTAGCCCTACCTGTGACAAGAGAAAGTCCCCACCCTGATCCAGCATGCCTCTCATGGGTGTAATGGACACCCCCTCAGCCCGCTGCAAATGGGGGCAACGCACCTCCTATTCCTGAGGTGGCCCCCTCGGCCTCATCTTGTGTTTGCTGTATGCAGTGACACAAGCTGACAGTGTCCCTTTAACAATTTGATGCTCAGTGTGCAAAGAACTACCTTGGAGAACTTCCCAATGCATGAACGTTTGAAGGTTTAATAAAAACAAGCATTGGCAATATCAATAAACCTGGCTTAAAATGTTGTATGGTAATGTGAAGCATCACAATAAAATATCATGGGAATTGATATATATTTGTGTGGAAGCAAAGAACTGCAGAATAATATTGATGAAGGCTAAACGATCAGGTGTTATTTGCAATGTCAAGTAAGACCTAAAAATCAATGTACATTAATGACCGCCCTATCTTTGCTCCTGCCAGAGAAAAACAACATAAATTATGTGGTTATCTAAGCCACTTTAATAGCATTACAATGTCATATGTGTGTGTCACTGAAAGTTCAAGCTCAGGCAACTGTATAAACAAACAAAATGATTACAGCTAGTGAAGGCAAGCACTTTTTTGGAAGCACACAACTTATTCCCAAATAAAACATGTACTCCTTGCTCCCAACATGTTTGTTCTCCATTGACACCAGCTCACTTGTCTGTTCGTGCAACCACTGTGTAGGGTCTGCTCAGTCCGGACCGAATCATACTCGTATTTCTTACCCTCCGCCTCTCACCTGGCATTTTGGCCTGGTGAATTGTCTGTCTTTGGCCTCCCACAAACTTGACATCTTCTGTCTCTATGCTGATTCTAGGCTTGATGTATTATTTCTCCTGGAGAAATAACAGAGGACTCTAGGCCTGATGTGGTTCAAGCCTTTCTCCCTAAGTTTTGAACTGTAAGGTGAGTCAGGCTGGGTAAAACTCTAGGTGGGATCACAATTATATACAGGGAATAGCTAAAGTGAAAAACTATGTCACTTAATATTCAGGGCTCTGAAAGTCTGCTCTTTTCGTTAACTGTCTGTTCTACTTTTACATTTTCAGGCCTACATTTGTATAAACCACCTGCTCCATATACCCAATTTCTTCAGGCCCTTCCTGAAGTAATTGTTGGATTAGCTATGAAACTGCCCAATTTCACCTTGGTGACTTCAATCTTCATATGGACGATACGAATGCCTATGCCCCCAAAACCCTCTTACATGATATGGCCTCCTTGGAGTTAAGGCAGTTGGTGGAGAGCCTGATGCATGATAAGGGTCTCATGACTGATCTTGTTTTTCGCAATATTCACAAACTTCAAGTCCAGACCCTCCTTCCCCTAACCTGGATGGACTATTTTTGATCCCTTTTTATTTTTCCAAATCTCATGTATATGTACCTTCACCGCAATTCAGGCCGCTGGAGCGTGCCTGGTCCAAACACCATCTTGAAGAATGGCTAGAGGCTCTGAAAGCATCTATACCAGAGCTCTCTGCCAAAGTTGCGGCAGTCACTCTTCAGTTTAATGCTTGGATGTTCAATTCATTGGATGAGGTCCTTCCTGTTAGATAGCTGAAAGACACCCAGAGGAACAACAAATCCCCCTGGTTTAATGATCATCTGTTGGCTCTAAGGAAGGAGTGTAAGATTCTGGAGAGGAAATGAAGAAGGACCTATGATGAGAGTAGTAAAGATGTACACAGGAAGTCTATCAGATCCTACCATGCAGAAATAAAATCTGCTCAAGCTCCTTTTTTTGTTCTAAAATTGTTAATTCGTCCAACTCTCCTAAAAATATCTTTAGTATCCTTAACAATATTGCTGAGCCTCCAATCACCAACTCTACTCCAGTTGCCTATGAGGAGCATATTAACAATTTGGCTCTTTTCTTTCAGAAGAAAATCTTGGATATCTACTGCTCTGTTCTGGACACGCGTAACTCGGAGGTGTCCCGCCATACCGTACCTCTCTCGGATTGCCAAGAGGGTGTACTTACTACATTTCCTATGATCACTGTGAACCTCGTTAACAATCTTCTAATACACTAAAATCTAGCTTGCTTTTGGACCCCATTCCCCCCTAGATTTTAAGGCAGGGCTTAAAATGCATTACCCCTGTACTTACAAAGTTGCTAAACCCCTCCCTCCTGTCTGGGCAGATCCCCCAGCTGTGAAAGCACACTATGGTTAAGTCATTGCTTAAAAACCCTAATCTGGATCCCCTTTGTTTGAGTAACTTTAGATCAATCTCCTTGCTTCCTGAAGTCTCCAAGCTATTAGAAAAGCACGTCAATATATCTTTGTCTGCTTTCCTCAAATCGAAGGATCTGCTCCACCCCACCCATATATGCAGTATATCCAGAAACCACATTGTTGCCTGTTGTCAAGGAGCTCAGGCAACTCCTTGATCAAGGAGGAGGATTGGCAGCTATTATTCGCTTAAACGTCATGCAGCCTTCAACACCATTGATCATTATGCTCTCATTCAGAGTTTTACGTGCCGGTGTCGGGGGCACAGCTCTAGAATTGTTCACCTCTTTCTTGGAATATAGTTCTTTCAAGGTCTTGGAGCAGTCTTGCTTTTCATCCACTCTTCCTCAGAGCTGTGGGGCTCCTCAGTGCCCCAACCTTTACATGCTCCCGCTTGCCGAGATTGTTCAGTCATTTGGTCTGTCATTGGTCTCATACACCGATGACACCCAGCTTTCCATTTCAATTGCTCCTGACATTAGTTCCAGTCATCTTTCTTTGGCTGCCTGCCTCCAAGAAGTAGCCAGCTGTAGAGCTGGAGGTAAATGAAAGCTTAATGAGGACAAAATGGAAGTGATGCTGCTTGGGATGAACTTTGCTAGCAACCTTCTGAGTCCTCTATCTGACGTCTTGAGCAAGTCAACAGCCCCAACAAATGCCACAAAGAATCATGTGATGTGGTTAGATACCAGTCTCACCATGGACCTTTCAGTCACTTGACTGCTCATGGCTCTCCTGATGTGAGATGTAGATTGCTCCCAGGCAGTGGACAAAAATATTGGAAGTGGAGAGGGGTTTTTCTTCCTTGAGGAGGATGGTCTGTGGTATGGGCCCAGCTCCTTTCCTGAGCTTCAATGGAAGCTTTCCCTGTCAGTGGTAGATGTGGCTCACACCTAGGCAGTTGTAATATCTGGTATTTGTATAAATACCTATATATTTAATATGTTACGCTCTTTTGGAATGTTTCTGTAGTTCCATTGCTTTACCATCAGGTCTGATGCTTCTGACTCTGGAACTGACCTAACCAGTTCGCTTTTTTAGGTCTTATACTAAAAAATAGATGCTCTTATTTGACTCTCAGCTTGATGTCTCTGTGCGGATTATTTTTGAATAACTTCAATGGATTCCATGCCAGTGGGAGGGAAGAGCTGTCACAGAAATGGTTGGGAATGTTTGCCAATTATCATAGTTACACCTCTGGCTGAGTGGGCACAGGGAGCTCTGAACAGAGGAAAAAGGGTGCCGCAATGTTGAATTTATGTAGAGAGGGGCACTATGGGTTATCTTACAGTAAAACACACAGAAGATAGTGAAAAAGTAGGAAAGGTCACCCTTTGGAATGTTTACCCCGTTGATTAGGAAGTGGCCAGGAGGTTCCCGTACCCACAGGATGGCACTGGGCATGAATGTGGCATTCCCAATTCCCAACCTCAGAAAACTCCTGGGCCTGGGGAGAATACTAAGGACTGCCCTGCAGCCTGAAGATGACTGGACCTGCTTGTCTTGAACCCAGAACACCAGATGGGACTCCAAGGTTCAGCTGGCTGACTTCTTGTTTGGGGACAAAACGAGATATCAGAAGGCTTTTCCTGCAACTGCTCAGCTGACTAGTACCAACTGAACCTGCCCTGATGCTGGCCTCTTGATGTGAGACCTAATCCCCGAGTGGTGCCTCCCAGGTCCTGGACCCTTTGCTGGCATTAGAGTGTATACCTCCTGCTCCCAAACTACAAGTTCTGGCACTCAGAAACTTTTTGCCAATTTTCTGCCTAGAGAACTGACAGAGACTTGGAGGACTGTTTAAGCTGCAGCCGTTGAAGTTGAATCACTGGTTGCTGGTTTTCCCAGCTGAATGAGATCTCTTTCCCAGAAAAGTATGTACAGGGCTTGAACATGAATGTTGCGAAGCAGCAAACTATCAATGTCAAGGCCTTCCTTGGCATAGACTTCGCCTGCTCTGAGCTTTCCCCTGTTTGTCAACGTCCGGACCAGGACCCCACTTCAACAACAAGCTGTCGTTTCAAAGTCAAAAGGTGATTTTTACACTGGCATTAACCTGTATCTGATTCGTGCTACTTTGTGGTTGGACTTAAATTCTGACTTTGACCCGGTCTAGTTCAACTAGCTATCCGCAGTTGTCGCTTTGTGCTTTTTGTCGTTATTTCTAATTCAAGTTATAAAATGTCATATCTCTGGTTCTACTTTTTAGTCATTTTGGTGTCATTTTATTTATGGAAATATACTCTATTTTTCAAAACTGATTTGGGATTTTTTTCTGTTTTGTTTTTCACTGTATTAGTATTTGAGTACTTTAAAAATACTTTACACATTGCCTGTAAGTCAGGCATGACTGGTTTTTGCAAAGGTATCAGAAGGTTAAGCAAAGGTTTATTTAATTACTTTTCTGATTCACCTTGACAAAGATTGTGATTATTATTTGAGGTGGATTCTCACCCACCTCAAATAACAGTTTGGTTTCTTACAAGGTCAATCCTCTTTGGTCACAAGGGAACTCACACAGAATCAAGGCAACAATGTTGACCGGATCCCCTTGAAGAAGAGAAAGTTCCCCAGAAAAGTTTCATAGTATGAAGATAAAGTTTTGACAGAGGTCTCCAACCAGGGTTCCATCGCAAAACTTTGACTTTGTCCCGGTCAAGCGTAACCAGATCTCCCAACTTGGCGATATTGTTTTTTAAGAACTAGAAAGAGCTTTTTCCTTAAGTTTATTCTTTAAAAGTTCTTATCTCCGGTTCCCTACATTGTATTTCTGTCTTTTTTGATGTCTATTTGTTCATAAAAATATAACCTATTTCCGTTAATTGTTATTGGATTTTTTGTTGTGTATTTTGTCTTACTTATTTAATGTATTGATGTTTCTAAATGCTGTACACACCTGTCTCCTAAGTTAAGCCTGCCTGCTTGCAGCCAGCTACGAAGAGTTGAGCAAGGGAATAATTTATTGACACCTTGACTTGAACCTATATTGGGATTGTGGCCTTATTACTAGTGGTAGGTACCTACCTACACCTACTAATAAATTACCTTACAACACACGGGGAAAGAGTAACTTACTCCGTCCCCATATCAGAGGGGTTGCCTGCCAAATATATAAATGACAGCCAAGCACGCAGTCATTTATAAAAGCATTGCCAAGATCTGTGCTATGGGGCTGCATCAGCAGGATGCAGCCTTGTAGCACAGGGTATTATTTCTTTCTTTTCCAAAAGAAAATCACAAAACAAGATTTTCTTTTGTAAAGAAAGCAAGTAATTCTCCCATCGCCATGGGAGTCATCTCTCATTGCGAGGGAGCATTATTGAAATTTTACTGTCCCCCACCACTAGGTTTTGCCTGGTAGTGAGGGAGAGTAAAAAATGGCCACATGTCCTCCCATCTCAATTGGGCAGGAGGACATTAGCCATTTCTCCAGGGCAGAACTGGGAACCAAAATCGGCCCTGACAAAGTGCTCTGCCGGCCCCCCCCGGGGGTTGGGGGTGTGGCCGAGCTCTTTGCCAGGGCCGGTTTTCGGTCGATTTTGTAAAACGGTCCCCAGGGGCCGAAAACCGGCCCCCACCCGTGCGGCGCACCGGGGGATTGCATTTCTCCAACAGCCATTACTCCCCAGGGCAAGATGCGCTTGAGACGGACTTTGCAGATATCCTGGTGTGTTGCCACCGGGGCATGGGGGAATAGAACTCGTGATTTTAACCATTTCTAGGTAAGCTGACAGAAAGCTTTTCTGCAGTGAGTCTGTGATTATTCTGTGATCTGAAATTATCTTTGTTCTATGTGAAAGTAGAATCACATTACAGATTGTGCTGAACTTCCCACCAGCAGCATATAACAAATGCACTTACACATATGGCTTCTCCTGCCAAAAGTTCCATCACAGAGACATGGGAAGTCTCCTCTGTTTACAGACACTGACTCTGCAACTCTTACTTCTGTCGAATGTGAGGCGGGCCTATATTTTATGGAATGACCCTCATGACTCTAATGAGAATTAGGACATGCCAGAGCCTACTGGATACAATATAGTCTTGACTCTAATTGACAAGCTCTTTGGATGAGGTAAGAAAGCATTGGATTTAGTGTTTGTCTTTGCTAAATCCTAATTTTCTATGCTATCTCTTTATATGAATAAATGGACCATTCATGTGTTCACTTGAAATGACCTGATCATTTTTAGCTCACCATGGTGGGTACATAGAATGGTATTTTTGCAAAGCTAAGGGACCGCTAATCTGCAAGAGCTCGGACTGGGATCTGAGCTGCTTGATCATGCGGCTGAAGAAAGCTGTAGACGCGGAGTATTTACAGGGTATTCATCACAACACAGAATATCAGAATCAGTATCAAACTGGACCCCCTCCCCCACTTGCCTATGAGCCAATGATGGATGGAAACAGCTTCTCTTACCATATGAGGCCATTGCCATTGACGGTGCTACCAGAAGGCACAGTCGATCCCTGGTAGTAGCAGGGGCATGCAGCTGCAGGGACACATGTTCCAGAGTAATCCAGATATTCCCCATCAGGACAGACACAGCCGTCCACAGGCACAAATGGGGTGTTGCAGGTCATGTCAGGCTCACTGATGGCGCTGCAGCTGGGCTGACAGGTGGTGACATTGTAGTTGTAAGTCATGGTGTTTGGACATTCGGATGAATATTTGCCTGAAAGAAGAGGAGATAGGGCACCTGAGATTTCCATCCTCAAGGGAATCCCTTACATTAAAAAACATACCGGGCCTGCTCTGTTAATTGACAGGGAGCGGTAAATCAGGGTGCTGCCGCGGTGCAACAATCAGGGGCTTTGGTGCAATACGAAATACAAAAGTAATTACTCTTACAACTGTCCCTTGCATTTATGCCTGTTAGAGAGTAAAGCGTGGATTTCAGAAAGCCACTGAATGTGTTTGTTGTACGGCCATGCACACCACGGGAGAATGGTGTGTTAATTGTTATTGAATGTAGGGGGGAAGTATGAGTGTAGAAGATTTGAGCTATCGAATAAATACAAACTACCTTGGGCTCAAGGTCCAAATTAGTGTTGCTGGAATCATTAGGGAAAACAAGATGTTAAAATAACAGTGTGCATTGAAATGAACCACCAAAGATAATACATAAATGGACAGGATGTATACTCTTAGTTGCTCGGGGGAAGAGATGGAGCTTGTTGTCATGTGCTCTAACGTTCAGCCCTGCCACCATTAAATTTTCAAATCCAGCCTTATACCAGGCGTGGGTCACCACCTTTTGGACTTGCCAAAAATTAAATTGTTAATTCAGCAGTTTGAATTCTTTAAGTAACGGAGACAGCTATGGCTGGGTTTTGTTGTTTGTTTGGGATAAAAATGACCTCGTTAATCTGCTCATTTTATGCGTCATCAAGGTTACGACTGCAGAGTATGTTTGATTCAGATGTTTGGGCTTCAATGTCTTTTTTTTACGGAGTTTTATACATCGCAAACTTGACCCGAAGGTATTGGGTATCAGAGGGCTTTATATGAGCACCGGTTGCGTTACATGAGGACACAATTATTTTTCTTATGCACGGGGACATTAAGTGATTTGCCCAGAATCACAGGATGTTGTGGTCCTTGCGGAGACTCGTTTCCCCAGATCTGAGGTTGACCGCCCTAGCTGTCAGGCCATATCCTCTCCCCTCTGGTAGCTTCTGAAGGTACATTTGAGTCTGGATTGCGGTCCTTTTTTAATAGAAGATACTTTCCCATGCAGTAGATGAAGTAAGTCTACTATATCGTCCAGCCTGGAAAGGTTTGGGAAGTAGGATTCCAATTTTTGAGCATCCAAAATAGGTTTCTAAGTGTCGCTTAGATTTTTTAGTTTATCTTTAATATCTTTTAATACCATTGTTTGTTCAGCAAGAGCCGATGATTTCTCCCCTAAGGTATCTGCCGTTTTTGGTAAGGTTCTTGTCCCCACTCCCACTCCTTGAGAAACCGGGTAAAGTGGTAGAGTGTTCACATCATTTGCGCCCTTACAGGAGCAAGATTACCATTTTGGCCTAAGTGATGAACTTAGAAGCTGAGCAGTTGAATATGTGTTAATAATTGCCAGATCATATGGGCTGATTAGGTCCTCTAGGAACTTGTAATTGTCTAACGAGTTTGTAAAAAAATTTGCAAAGGAATTATTTCTCCATTGGATGGTCATTGGTTGTTGGACAGAATCCAGCAATGCTGAGGATGAAAAAAGGTCCACAACAAAAATTAAATCAGACTTCACAAGATTACCTGGAGATTTTGCGTGCTTGGGAAAAGTATTGATTATTGTCATCTTTGTGAGGATTTTATGGATAGGTGGTGCTTGTTCTAAAAGGGATGTTTTCTCTAGTACTACACTGGAGTACGAGTCAGTGGCGTAACGAAACTTGAGGGGGGCCCTACCGGACTCAATCAGGAGCTCTCCGGACTGGGTGCTTTGCTGAGGAGGCCCCTTCAACTTGGGCCCCCCCCACACCACAGGAGCTGCAGAGGCCTATGTTACGCCATTTTTTTGAGTTAGAGCTACTTGAGTCCGAAAATGAACTAATTTGTCCCTGTGAAGAAGAGATCTTGATGTTTGATTTTGAGGTTGCACTGAGTCGAAAACTGTCTCTATTTTGTTATTTGTTTAAAAAGCTGTTTTTCTTTTTCGGGAGCTGATGGTTTATTCTCACTAACCATTCTAAGTTATTGCTGGAGGGTTGGAATTGGCTGCCGCTGATACATATTCTGTTTCTTGAGATTCTAAAAGTTGGAAAGTTTGCAACCCTGGAGCCACCAGTGAGATAGCCAGAGGAGTTGGATCATTATTAGTGGTCCGTTTTGTACTCCAGGTGCCTATAGACTCAACAGGCTTTATGTCATATTCTGATCTGAAAGGCTTGTTTTGAGATCTGGTCTTCATGTTGTCAATTGTGGAAAATGTAGAGCAAAAATATTTCACTAAGCATTCTTGAGAGAGTTCCAGCGGCCAATACAGATGTAGTGTGAAAAAATGCACCACGGTAATATGACAGTAACAACTCTGGTGGTGAAAGTGAAAATGCAGCTGCCAACATTTTGGGAACACTGAAAGGGAAGCCAGCCTGCACACCAGCGTGACCCTCAAACTACGTAAAGAACAATAGTGCCCAGGCCACACACAGTGGGTGCCTAGTCTCCCACACTACCTGCTACACACAGTGCCTCCCTAAAATGTCTCCCTACAGCCTATCTGCCCACAAGAAGTTAACTCAAAATAATTCAGCTCACCATATGGCCATTCACAGATAGCTGCATGTCTTTCTGCCTCCCCAAATCTCTCAAAGACAGACAGTCTCTCCCACAAGACAGCAGGTTCCAAAAGGATGGGGTGCAACAGCTCAACCCGGTGAGGGCCCCATACATGTCATGAGCAAGAACTACTCTGTATGTGCACGGGACAAGGACTGCTGAGCCAAGGACAAACACTGAGATCTGGCTGGAGGCAGGGGAATCCAACAGTCTACAGCCTGCAATAAATGGCAGGGAAGGGCAGGACAGGGGCGGGCAAGGCAGTGTAATGGCGCCTTGCAAGGGCACAGGCAGAACCCCACCGACAGGTCATGCTGAGACACTGAGACCCTCAGTACTACCCCCACACTGGCACAAGCATGTGTGTCTCCAACGCCAGCATTTCTTTCTCAAGTGACTCGCTGAATTAAACTGCGTAGAATCTGTGAGCAGAACCTGTCAAGTGGATATCTTACTCTGACACTTAAGCATTTCATTTGAACTGGAGTCTCAGACTCCACTTGGCAAGAACCAGTTTCCCTAGAATCCCTGGTTGAGCAATTCATGCTGATTAAGCAAAGAACTGGTTGAAACCCTTTGAACCATGAGAAGATTAAGCGGTTATCATGTAATCCAAGCATCTTTCGGTCCTAGCGGCTAACACTGCACATTCCAAAGCCCCAGCAAGAAATCAACTCAGGTCTGCAACTGCCTGTGGACATCTGTCAAATCTTTGATCCCACAAAGAATATACTTTAAAGAATGGGATGAACAAAATAGACCCTTTGCAATTCATCGTGATAATCACGTAGAGAACGTGCAGGGATCTCTTCCTATTCAAATTATACAATTAAAAAAATAAGGTCAACGTGTGTGCGAACTATTTTTGAAGGTGTTCAAATCTGCAAAGTGCCATGGACTGAAACCAACACTGAGGGACTCTGTTAGCCAATGTTTAAAGACGTTTGAGCCGCAGTAGTCAATGAGTGAAAGAGGCTCTCTAAAAAACCCTTTCTGTACCTGTGTGATGTGCATTGTGTGGTGTGTATTGTGTGTTGTTTGTGTGATGTTTCAGGACTTAAATTTCACTGGACAGCTACTGACTGCAGGTGAGACCTAAAAAGATACTGGCAGTTTGAGTGCTCAAAGACAAGACGCTGTTTAGACAACTATGTTGAAGGAATCCCAAAAACAACATTGCAGTAGGGTTATAAAGAGCCGAAGGAAGGAAATATCCATGTGAAACACTGCAGGGGAAGTCTAAACCAAAATAACAATCTGGAACTCTGTCATCTGGTAGAAAGGAACCACTCCTGCAAATGTCTGGTAGTTCCATCCCATTCCTCAATTATTAAAGGAGACAGATGTCAGCAGAACATAAAGCAGAATCTCTCCCTGGAAGCCTACGTGGGGTGACGTCTATTGAGCATCTTTGTTACTTACTGCACAAATTGGATCTCCATTCAGTCAGGACAAGTCCTTTTATGGCACAGGCTCGAACATAGGATGATAGGGCCGCGCAGAAGCAGTCAATGGTGTTCTTGCAGGTGCAGGTATCGAAGAGGCAATTCTAAGAGTGCAACAAACAGCAAGTTTCTTTATGAAACACCTTAGCATACAAGAAAAGTTTCTTCAACATGAACCGTGCTAGCTTCTACATTGCAATTATGTTGACTGTCTCTGCTGACTAGGTGAAGCCAATAAATCACACAGGGCCCTTGGGTCTATTCAGAGAGGGAGAAAAAAGGAAACAGAGGGTGACCAAGAAGGAGGCACCCCTTCAAACCTCCTTATTTGGTGGGTGATGGAAACCGTCCTTTAAAGGGGTGCCTCCTTCTTGGTCAGCCTCTTTTTCCTTTTTTCTCCCTCTCTTCATAGACCCGAGGGCCCTTGTGTGATTGGTGATTATTTTTATGGAGTTCGCCCTCGCTGGTCTTTAAAATCTTCTCTGGCCTCCTCCTTGTGTGAATACATAGGGGAAGTCAATCCCATCTTCTGTCGTCAACAGGCATACTGGGTCAACTAAACCTGCTGACGTGTCACCTGATTCGTGTCACTGAGATATCTGAAGCCAAGGACAAGTGCAGCAGTGTCACAGGTCCGAAAGTTAAATTGTGCAATGAACTCCTGGACAGTGGTGGAGCCAGCGAGGAGAGTCTCTGCAAGCAAGTGCTGTGGGGAAGAGGAGAAAGGACTGGCCAGTAGACCATGAGGAGTAGATCATGTCCTCTTCCTGCTGCTCACATTCAGGGCCGGCTCTAGGGCGGTGCGACCGGTGCCACCGCACCCGGTGCTGACTCTTCATGGGGCGCCATCCTTGGAAGTATTTTATAGCTTTAAAAGCACCTGCTGCTGCATTGCTAGCCTCTGGCAATTCTCATACAGCAATACAAATGTCAAGATAACTACAGTGATTAATGTTCTTCCTGGAGAGAGAAGTTTTGTCTAGTGGAAGTTTTAACTCATTTTATGGTAGCACTGAGGGTTTTTACATGCCTGCTTCCAAGAATGTGTATGGTGCAGATCAGAAAGTGCATATATTTTATATCAGTCAGTGCTTTTATCAGAGAGATCCTTTTGTTACTGTCATTGTAGATGTTAAAATCCTAACATGGAACAGTGAGCTAATAACTGTCAAAGAGCTGCAAGCAAACTGCACGATATAGATTAGAGCATTATAATTTTTCCTCTGTCTTTCATTATTCTAATGTTTCAAAAAGGGTTAATTGTGGTAAAAATCACTACACTGGTATAAGAGGTGCTATACAACTAATTAAATACATGTGAGAGATTTTGCCTCCCTCTCACTGTATACATATCTTGTGTTTATATATAAAATGCACACGGTATTGTTTTCTTCAAACAACCCAAGAATTACATGATTTGGGAATTTGATTTTCCCCATATATATTGCTGGTGTGACAATTGGGCACTTACCCCACAAAGTGCAACAATTACATATGAGCAATCATTTGTAGGAGACATGAATGTTTACTAGTTGACATATTTTAGTAACCGTTTATTATTTTTTGTAAAACAATATCTGCCTTGCTGAAACACATGCTTTTATTTACTGTGTCAACACTAGGTAATGTCATAATACATTACCCAGAATGCTACATAATAAGCGGCACTGGCACTTTGTATATAACAGCCAGCAAAAAGGGACTGACCGACTGTGAGCAAAAATAGTCGAAATGCATTGGTGTTGCCACGCAGTATTTTGAAGAAGCTAAATTAACTGGAGCCCCCGGAGAACCGGGTTGTCTGTGGTTAGGATACCTTAAGAGGGCCAGTCTCCCTCTCCTGCCCGCAACAGTAGTGAGCATGCACCGTGAACCTGTGACCGCATTGCTTTACACACGCACGCACACACACACACACCATATACTTTTCCCACAAAAATTATTGGCTAAAGTGACATTATAGTTAGGTATGTTTAAGCCCTAGAAATTTAGGATGTCATTAATTATATAATTTAATATCTCATGAGTGATGTAATATGTGAGGTCATGAGCAGTGTCTGGTGGGAGTGCAAGTTAGAGCGAAGAGAGACCCCTTAGGAGGTGATTTGAGTGCTTTACAAATATCACTAGCATAACATAATTAGCTCATTACATATATGTGTGTGTGTGTATATATATATATATATATATATATATATATATATATATATATATATGCGTCAAAGTGAAGGAGCAAAAATGCACCATATCTACTAAGGTATTGTGGATTATTTCTCTCACTGTGCTCTGATACACTTTTGGAAGCCACACACCAATGCACACACCCTTAGTGCATGTCTGTGTGTGTTCTCTCAAGCAAAAGACTTTTCTTTTGCTTGGGGTGGGGGTACGCTCCGTACCTATGGGGTGGGGTGGGGGTATGCTCCGTACCTACGGGGATGGGGGTACGCTACGTACCTATGGGGGTGGGGGTACGCTCCGTACCTACGGGGGTGGGGGTACGCACCGTACCTGCGGGGTGGGGTGGGGGTATGGCGCGTACATGGGGGGGGCTGGGGGTACGGTGCGGACATGTAGGGATGGGGGTACGGTGCGTACTGGGCCCCCTTTTCGTCGTGCATCGCGGCATACTTAGCTTTTCCGGCACTTTTTGGGTCCCGTAAAAATATTGCCGTGCGAAGTGCTGTGGGTACGAATCGTACTTGCTGATCCGTAAAACGCTGCCTGACTCAGTGCGAATGTCGCGTACGCGGTGTCCCGGATCCGACTTGTGGGTATATTTTAGCCGGGCGGTGTTTTTTACGAATCGTACGGAAATGGTGTTTCCGTACGAATCGTACTTGCATGTTTGTAAGGTATTTTTCCCGGGTACGTGTCGGACGGAGAAAACGCTCCGTCCGACGATTTGTACCCGGTTTTTCCAGGATTGGAATCGGCCCCTAAATTGTTAAATACTTTCGTTCTCACATTAACAAGATGTTGTAATCCTTTTGTGTGTGCACAATGGTGTTATAAAATGATTAACTAACATATACATATTTCTTATAAATGTAATTCATAAAAGTATTAGTGTTTACTTTGAAGATGTGCTGCTGTTACTAAACGTTGCCCTCTATGCACCATTTTCTGCTCCACGCGAGCAACTAAACAAAAATTGCTCTATGATTTGATCTTCTTATTTTGATTAGTGTTTCTGAATCTTTAATTTTCAGTAAACAATTCTTCATTGCAGCATACAAGACAGAGCAAGCAGTCTGGTGCCAAGAAGTCACATGGCCCCAGAGTGCTGCCAGATTATGGCCAGTCTGTGCTCGTTGTCTAATTCAGCTACCAGTGAATCTGTTATCATCCTATTTGTGTGTTGCAGAATGCTGATACTAGGAGTAGGACACTCGCATTCTTTGGGGACGCCTGCGACTCTACGTTTCCCTTTTCAATATTATATAATTTGTAGGTGGTTCATCTCTGTAACGAGTCTTTTAGAAAGTCTGCTATTTTGTAGGTGACAGGAGACGTCAACGAGCATAGGTTCTCAACCGTAGGCTTCCATATGGCTCAAGGTTAAATGATGCGCCATAGTTGTGTGAACCCTTATTTTGCCAATTTTTTCTCTTTGACAGAGGTGTGATGGTGTTGTCTGTCCACCGATTAGTTTGTCCTCTGCCATTTCCTGCTATCGCGTGGCTGTGTATTGCGGGAGGGGAAGGATCAGTATCTTGGGAAATCAGCGTCCTTCTCTTCATTCTAAATAGGATCGCTGCTGGCGATTTCCCTGTGGGTGCAGTGAGATGTGCCAACATACCCTCCCATTTTGTGGCAAAGTAAATGAGATAATAGTTTGCATGTTAGTTTGGCAATCTGCATGAGTTTCTTCAACATGTGCTTGTAGTGTCCCATTGTACTGCAGATGCTATCAAATGTTTGAAAAATGTGTTTAGAACTGGCATTGCAAAATGATCTGAGATGCTACATTAAGGCATACCTCGAAGGAAATGTGAAATATTAGTCCTTAACATAGATAAGATATAGTTTTGTCCCGAGGGCCTCAAAGTCGATATTTACTACTTTTGAATTACTTTGGGTGTGTCTCTTGTTGTTGTGGCTTGCCCTCATTTCACACCTGGCTATTCTATTCCTGCATCTTGGTTCTCCACTCCAACTCGCCTTGCGGTTTTCCAAAGCTCTTAGGGCTGAATTTGGGTTTTGTAACTCATTTGGTCTTACTATTTTTTCATGGATGATGGGTTATATTCCTGCTAAACTGTTTTTTCCTTTTCATTTTTTATGTGCTTGCATGCATGTGTTCGATTGCCATCCTCACATAATAAACTGTAAACATTTTATAACCCAAGTCTAGATTTTCTTCAGGCCATTTATTAGAGTTTAATAAACTGACGTGGAAAGGCATATAATTCCCAAATATATCAAACACTCTAATTTTCCTAGAAACAATATGGACTATGCTGTCAGTAATGAATTTTCTAAGAAACCCTCCTAAAACAAATAACTCCTTTAAAAAATCAATGATTCTATATATTTTGACTTGCATCTCAAACTTTATCTGGCCAACAGGAATAATAAATTAAGTGCAACAATCTCGCACTAGGGACCACCCTACAATGCCATATTTTCCCGAAATGTCTAAAGTGATATTCTTCCAGGGTAGTCGGATCCCCTTGACATTATTGATGGAATACACTATTATCTTTCGTGCTTCATCACTGTAAGATGTTGAAATGAAGGTTCTCACATTGTTTTTTCCATGCTACAATCTAGTACAGGGCCCAAAAATAAAATCTGATTTAATTCTCCTTCTTGTTACACTCATTTCTGGTTGACATACATGTGCCAGCACTAATATTCTCTCCATTAGCCCATCTGCCACCACCACTACTTATTTTCTGTAGAACAGGCCACTGTGGACAAATAAATCATTGGGTATCCCATAAAATTAAAGAAAGATGCACACAGTTCTTCCCTGTTTCTCATAAATGTTGCCACAATTCCCTGCATTTTATCCTCTTGGGTGGCCTTAGCCATCTCCTCTTTGGAAATACTAGCCCTATGCATTCATTTACACTTGCCACCACAATTCCATACTCTTCCCAGTCATAAGCAGGCACTTACATTGACAGCCTGGATAAAACAATCAGTAGTTCCTCATATCCAAAACTCCCACTTAAGATTGCTATTGTCTGATAGTAAAAAGTTATTATAAACATGTGCTCCATGTACTTACATCTGCTTTGGAAATACAGCATTGTCTAGTAATGTTTTGAAATGGTAGTGATTGTTCCCCCTCTAGCCCTGCCCCCACTGATCCCGCCCCCAATGATCCCTCCCCTACCGGTGCGGCCCTCAGCCACAAACCACACTGTAAATTTGGCCCCCGAGAGAAAGTTTGTGAGTACCCATGCTCTAGCTCATGCACGCTTAGACTCTCACACACTGCAAGCTCTAAGCCATTCATTGCACACTTGTCTGCGGGTACACAGATCCAGGAAACAGACTTGCAAGTGGAGACATGAATACAGTTTTGGCAATAATTGTTGCCACAGTAAGTATGGGCACCATGGCTTTTCTAACTTCTTGGAGAATTGTTGACCTCCTCTGCACTATTTTAATGGTTCTTGGTTCTTCATGTTAGTGTAACAAAGAAAGGCTGGCCCTCCCACACATGACAGTAAAACTGTACGGCTTGAATAAGTACTCCCATTTCAAAATAGAGCTCTGCAGCTCTCACTTCACCATGACAAATAACTTTTGACCATGCCTACAGTATTTCCAATGATGCATACATTATGTGAGCATTTACCAGCCACCTCACAGTTTCTTCTGCCTACTTGTCAATACTTTGAATGGGCACTCAAGCAACTAGAGAAATCAGCCTCAGGCTATGCTAAGCGACTGGGGGCACCCACTCCTCTCCTCTACACTAATCACGCACTAACATAACATTTGCTATTCTTGCAGGACAGAGAATCCGCTGACTGCTGGGATTAAGCCATCTGACATCAGTTAATAAGTCTGAGTTAAACAAATGTCCTACAAATGATGGCATCATTTAGAAACAAGGTAAGAGAAAACAAGACAAGCCCACCACACATGTACCTTGTGGTAAGGCTGTGGATTCACCAAGTGATGACAAGCAGCAAACGGCCCATTGGACTTGTTGAGCAAATCACACGTGTCATGAGAGTAGTTGTCTGAAAAAAATATAAGAGAGCATACCATTCAAGTTAATGTCTTGTTGTCATCTGAGGTCATGAACGATTTTAGAGGCCCATTTACTACAGTTTGCTAACAATGCAAAAAAAATTCCTGACATAAATCTTAGTTTGCCTCTTTAACAGTGAATGAGGAAAATGTTTTATGTGGAAAAGAAGCATGCATAGATAATTGTGTGCTAGAGCAGGGAGAGCAAATGAGTTGAAAAGATCATGTCAAAGGAGCCAGGCCTTCCTGAATGGGAGGTAGAACAAGCCAGGTATAATCTTCCAATGTCTGGGAATAAGAAGAGCCTCAGGCAGCTGAAGATTAATTGATCCAGAGGTAAACGAAATCTTGGATCAATGGGATAAAAGGATCTCAGGAGAGCCAAGACACTGATTATGAGTGAGGTGAAGGGGAATTTCCGTTTGTTATTTCTCTCCACCTGTACATGACTGGCCTGCTGTTCTGGCACCAGGTTTCTCCAGGCGCGACAATATCTGGTTAAATTTCACCCGTCATGCTAGCCACTAAATGTGCATGGAGCTTTGGCTCTCCATACCCACCTCCCTCCACCAGTGTGGCAGACAGAGGCTCCCGCACACACATCACCATCTTGGAGCAGGTGGTGTATGTGCTGCTAAATCTCTCGAAAGGGAATACCACGAGGAATAACGTGTTGTAATTCTGTGTGTGTGCAGTTCCAAAGCTTGTATTTGGAGCAGACATGAGCCGAGATATCAGTCACAAATGGTAATTGCAGAAACCTGCAATATTTGAACATGTTTATTTCCTAGTCATAATCCCCTGATGTTAATATGATGGAAAGCAGTAGACTTGAATAGAGACAAGAACATTGCAGTTTGTGGATAGACCCATGGATAGCCCCTTTGGATGTGGAAGCCAGGGGGGTGGGGAATGGGGGAATGCTAACATATCCAAGATAACCAAATGAACGGTCTTGGATCTCTCAGCGATTCAGTGGGCGATAGAAGTGAATGGGGGGAGCTCAAGAACCAAAGTAAGAGCGTCGTGTATAGTTTGGGGGTGTGGGTCTCGAGAGATATTTTCGATGAAACTGCTTTTGCAGACAAGGCGGGATCATTACCATCACAACACGTCAACGCTGTCTGGTCTGCCATGCCATGGCAGCATAAAGGACTGGGCGGTGTTGTTTACATTTTGCCAACAATAGGCCTTTCAAGCAGGGGCTTGTTTTGAAAACTGAAAAAAACCATGTCCCTGACGTAAAGGAAGATTTGTCATAGGGAGTAGGGGGCATTCCCATGCATGGCAATTCTAGACTGGAAAAACACAGATATATGGTATCATGATTGGGCTTGGCCTCCTGTCTCCAAGTCCGCTGCGGGGCGTGTAGCTCAGGTCAGCTTTCACTCTCTCGACCATCTATCTGAAAACATAGCCCGTCTTCCTCCACTAAATGAGGCAGGGGAAACGTGTTTAGTGAATGGGGCATTTATCAATTTATGGTGATGCTCCATTACCATTAATGCAAAAACAACAATTGATGGACAGAATGCAGAACAATGTCATACATTCACCCCAGTACAGAGATCTCGGCCTAAATCCATCGTTTTTTTGCTCACCTTGCCATTCCAGTTTGAACCCAGCCATATGCAAATCAGTCTTGACCCTGTGCCTCATGGGAACAGTCCAGCCCGAACTGCCAAGCCAGGTCCTCCCTGGACTTGAAACAAGCATCCTAGGACCGGTTTCGGGGTTTCACCCCTCTTCAGCCAGGATAGCTTGACTCCTGTGGCATGGAGAGCACGGGACTCACGTCTGAGCATACCCGTCTCACTCGGGGTGACAAATGCAAAAACAACAATTGATGGACAGAATGCAGAACAATGTCATACATTCACCCCAGTACAGAGATCTGGGCCTAAATCCATCGTTTTTTTGCTCACCATGCCATTCCAGTTTGAACCCAGCCATATGCAAATCAGTCTTGACCCTGTGCCTCATGGGAACAGTCCAGCCCGAACTGCCAAGCCAGGTCCTCCCTGGACTGGAAACAAGCCTCCTAGGACCGGTTTCGGGGTTTCACCCCTCTTCAGCCAGGATAGCTTGACTCCAGTGGCATGGAGAGCACGGGACTCACGTCTGAGCATACCCGTCTCACTCGGGGTGACAAATGCAAAAACAACAATTGATGGACAGAATGCAGAACAATGTCATACATTCACCCCAGTACAGAGATCTGGGCCTAAATCCATCGTTTGTTTGCTCACCATGCCATTCCAGTTTGAACCCAGCCATATGCAAATCAGTCTTGACCCTGTGCCTCATGGGAACAGTCCAGCCCGAACTGCCAAGCCAGGTCCTCCCTGGACTGGAAACAAGCATCCTAGGACCGGTTTCGAGGCACAGGGTCAAGACTGATTTGCATATGGCCATGTCTAAACTGGGGTGGTGTAGTGGGCAAAAGAACGATGGATTTAACCCAGATCTCTTGACTGGGGGAGAATGTCTGCATTGTCAGCATTCCGTCCATCATTTGTTTGTTGTAACCCATTACCATTAATGGCGCCTTAGTCTTCAACTGCTGAGGATAACTTATAAACACATATGTGTTTCTGTGGAACAAGGTTGGTAAAAGCCAGGTTTGAAAAGTGTGAGAATAAATGTAGGATGAAGACTTCATGTAGGCCTGAAAACAAAGTAGACAGAAACTTAAATCCCCACATATTTCAGAGCAGCTGTGCCTTTCTGGTCCTTCTTTGAGTATGCTGTAATGTTTATATTTAAGCTGACACTCCCTGTGAAATACAGGAGATATGTATGCACTTTTCTGACTGTGGGCATTTGGATGAGCGATGATCCGGTCTACTTGGATTTACCCTACAGATTAACAGTGAGAGTCCACTTACATGGCATATTTAAGAAAAATGCTCTTCAAGCCATTTTATCAATTTCTCTGCATCCTAACGAGGGGGATTAGAAACGAATCAGGCAATCTTCTACCATTTTAGATTGTCTTTGGGTGACTGTCACACTTCGGAAAAGATTTGCATGTTTACCACCATTCCCTTCCCTGGAGTAACGCCAAAATGGACTAGGAGAGGGGCTACATCATAGGATATGTTACCATTAATATAGCTGTTGAATGCTATCTCAGGTACATGGTGCCTGCAATCCCTCTATAAAAGCTCATCTCTAATTTCCTTATTACAGTTGAGTTGTGATGTCTCTTCCCACAGGGTAATACAAAAAATGAGGTAGCTGCTCAACTCTAATAAAGAATCCCATCGATTGGCATTTCTTGACACCCCTTACCATCACCACAGGTCCCATTTTTGGGCTCTTCAGAAGAAATACTGGATATTTTATTACATGCCACTAGTCACTAAGATACTGAGCTGTATCATTATGACTATGCTTCTCATAACACCTTGCATTGCCTTTCCTATGCAATGGTGTGCTCTCAAAAAAGGGAAAGCTACCTTTCTCTGAGTTAATGAGGCAGGGATCATCAAATATGTTTTTGACTTCAGCACATTGGGGGTAGACCTTCCACGAATTGCCAAACGCTGCCGCTGTTCCCTCCACCATTCCACTGCTGCCTGTGAACTCATCGCCCTGGATGTTGTTGAAGTTCCCACAGAGACCTGTGTGGAGAAACAGAAAGAGTTGTGAAGGTAGTCAATTTTAACAGACACTGGGAAGGGAATCTCGCAATGAAGATAAGGAAGAGAGACAATTTCTTACCACAGAGTTTCCTCTGGAAGGAAGGGTCGATCTGGATATAGAGTTGCATGATTGGTACAAGCTGAATCTCAAGTTGTATGCCAATGTTTAGGTTTACAATAAGGAAGAAGGAGCACGGTTTGAATATATGGAAATTGGCTGTGGACAAAGAAATTGATGCTTCTGTAAGATTTGTTTCAAAAAGTTAAAGTATGACAGGCACAACATGTGGCCATTTGTTTTAGATGTTTTATATTAAAGTGCTGACCTATACCCAAAGTGCTGTACAGAGAACATTTCAAACAAAAGGTGCTGGAGGTACAACAATAATGCATGTGGAGTCTGGTTAGACCAGACTACAAAACTCAGGATGCGAGGGATAAAACTGTGGTCGCAAACACTTGAGACAGTTCTGGTTGGCACACTGTGCAGTCCTTTTTACCAGTAGGGGCTCGCATAGGGCGTGCTGTGGGGCGGTGGGGCGGGGTGGGGGAGGGTAGGGTTAGGGGTAGCAAACACGGACATAGGACAGAACAGAGGAAAGTAATTATTTCATTCCTCCGTTCCGTTGTATGTCCGTGTTTCCTACCTCCCCACCCTGCCCCTCCCCCGCCCCACCCTACCGCCCCGCAGCACACCCTATGTGAGCCGCTACTGCTTTTTACATATTTTAATTGCACATATAATAACAATTTGATGTCATTTGTTAGCATATCATGATCTTGTAGAAATAACCGTCCTCTTTTTGAAACTCATAGGTTTCAGCTCTACATTGCTACACCAGTTTGTATGGTACTGGGTCTCATTGTGTTTATCCTGACAGGAGTAATTCATTTGTACACCTTAGGAATGTGACTAACCTGGTGGTGCAACACACCTACTTGCATATCCAATTTTCTCCCTGTCCTTGTACCAGATGGGCTTCAGGGCAGGGGGTGGCATCTCCCAACTCTTGAGGAACCCGGGAGTGCATATCAAAGGTGGCAGAGGCTTTGATTCCGTTGGCCTTGGTATGAAGATTCACTAGCCATCCTGATGCTGGAGGTGAAAGCACCTCCTGCCAGAGCAGGTGATGTTTCCGCCCTCTGAAAGCATGAGCTTTCACCTCCAGGTAGTCAGAAACTCATCTGTGATAACAGGATGGGAGATACCAGCCAGTAAGCACACTAGGAGGGTGGTAATTTTTCAGGGGCACCTCTAAGGCATCCTCTGGGTGCATGTTTCAATAAATTCATTTGTAGTATCAGTATGTATTTATTACCACCAGGTGCTTGATAACAAACACCATAGGTTTCAGCAAAGCCATCATGTAGCACGGGAACTTGTGATGACCAGTGCTCAGTACATGTACTTAAGATGGCTTTCCTGTTCACTTGAAATATCTAGCAATTGATCTAGACAGCACAAGGGCAAATCTGCTCAGGCAGATATGTCCTTGCATGTAATATAATGCACCCTGCCTTAGGGTTGTAATGTAATGCCTACTATAGAGGTGAATTACATATATTGCATGCAGTGTCTGTAGGCATGGCACAAAGGATGTGTGCCATGTTGTGTTTTCACATTTCTTTGCACCATTTCATGCAGCCTGCAATAGCAGTCTGCATGAGTTTGGCAGTAGGTCCTTTAGGGTGGCACAATACATGCTGCAGCCCGCAGAGACCATCTCTAATATCCATGCCCTAGGTACCAGAGGTACCATTTACTAGGTACTTACAGAGGTACTAAAGAGCTTGCCAATTGGGGAACAATTGAACAGCTACCTTGTTTTAGGGAAAGAGCACTGGCACTGGGGACCTGGTTAGCAGGAACTCAGTACACAGCAGTCAAAATTGCATCAAATGCCAGGCAAAAAGTGGGGGTGACATATCAAAAAGGGGGCTTTCCTGCACAGCCCCCCCAACCGAAAGACAATGAGACTAACCTTTCCCAAGAGATTACTCATCTTCCAAGAGGAAAAGCCTGGAAAAGGCCATCTTCCATCATGGTCAACCCAGTTCTGTGCTCCACTGTAAAGTCCATCCTCTATAGGGAGATAGACCACCTCAACAGTTTGGGTTTTTCACCTTTCATTTGCATCAGCCATCCAAGAAGCTGTTGTCCATTAGTGCAAGAAAGTGAGCACCAAACAGGTATGGTTTCAGCTTCTTCAGGGACCAAACCACAGCAAAGGCTTCCCTTTCAATGCCACTCCAATGCTGTTCTCTGGGAAGCAGCCTCCTGCTCATGAAAGCAATAGGATGGGCATGGCCATCATCATTGGTCTGGGTTAGGAACGCTACTATCCCATGCTTAGAGGCATCAGTCTGCACTGTGAACTGCTTTGAATAATCTAGAGCTTTTAGAATAAGTGATGGGCACATTGCTTCCTTCAGAGTTTTAAAAGCCTTTTGACAACTCACTGTACAGTTTATCTTCTTTGGTTGATTCATGGAGGTCAGCTCTGGTGCCACAATGGTACCATACCCCTTCCAAAACCTCCTGCAGTACCCAGTCAAGCCAAAGAATCCCCTGACTTGAGCCTATGTTGTTGGACCTACCCAGTCTACAACTGTTTGGATCTTGGGCTGTAAGGGTTGAATTTGGCCTCCACCTACAAGGTAGCCCAAGTATACAGCTGATCACTACGCAATCTGGCACTTTCTTGCCTTGATAGTGAGATCTGCACTCTGCAGTGCATCAAGGACCTTACCAAGAGGAATCAGGTGATCCTGCAACGTGGAGCTATAGACAGCAATATCATCATGATATGCTGCCTTAAAAACTCCAACCCATCAAGAACATTCTTCACCAACCTTTGGAAGGTGGTTGGGGCATTCTTTAATCCAAAAGACATTATAGTAAACTGGTAAAGTTCATCTGGGGTCGAGAATGCTGATTTCCCTTTTGCTCCTGGGGTCAGACCAATCTGCCAGTACCCTGATGGTAAATCAAGAGTACTCAGAATTTTGCCTACCCCCCATCCTGTCAATTAATTAATCGGCTCTTTGGATTGGGTGTGAATCTGTCTTGGAGACAGCATTGAGGCCTCTGCAGTCCACACAAAACCTTGGCACTGGCTTACCACCCTTGAAGTGAGGGTTGGGGACTAAGACCACTGGGCTAGCCCAGGGACTTTCAGAGGCATAATCACCCCTAAAGCCAGTATCTTGCGGACTTCCTCTCTGATACTTTCCTTAACTTGTTCTGACTGTCTGTATATTTTATTTTTGATAGGTGTGCTGTCTCCAGTGCACACATCATGGGAACACCAGTATGTCTGACCAGGGATGAGTGTAAAGATCCCAGCAACTTTCTCAGAACGTGTCTGCATTCAGCTTGTTCACATTCCATGAGAGTATTGTGAGTCCCCCCATTGTGTGTTATGTTTCACCATCCCTTGTGTCCCAGAGGGCCCACAAGTGATCATGAGAGTGCCAGCTCCTTCATGTATGCCCCACATGTGGTGTTGAGACCTCCCTAAAGACTTCCCCTCTCTACTACCCCAGGCTGCAAGTGTGGAACTACCCACCCACCTATTGCTGTGCTCTCTTTTCTCAACATCAAACCTGTTTACCTAGTTAAAAGTCTAGCAATCCTGTTCTCCCAATCAGGAGGCAGGATGGGAATCCTGACTGCGGCAGTGCCAACTCAGACTTTACAGTCGGCTCCCGTGGCTCAACATCAGGTTCAGCCACCCCCTATGTCACCTCCAGTCTCCCCATGTCCACTGGCGATCTTGCTGTCTGCTCTGTCAGAAAGGGGGCGTCATGGGCTCCCTCACAGCAGCCACCCTGCAGGTGCAAACTCTCAAGCCAGTCTTATGCTGTCTCAAGAGCAGTTCAGAAACAGGATTTTTCACCATCCTGGATGTGCAGTTTCGCTGGAAAAATCATTGAGTACTGCAGGTTGCATTTCCTGAGTTCCTGTTTGATTTTATCAAATGAACGTCTCATCATTTGCATCTCTTCGGAGTGAATCCTGGGAGCACAATGACCATGTGGTTCTCAAACAAAAGAAGGCCCTGTTCCCTAGCCGCTCTCCAAACAGCGTCCCGGTCCTTGAAGTTAAGGAATTGAGCAATGATTTGCTGTGGGTGTTCCCCCGGTTGGGGTGGTACTCTGCGCGCTCCATTGGATCAGACTACCGCAAACTGTGGAGATAATTCCCAGATGCGCACTAAAGTTACTCACATCCATTTCTTCTGCCTTTTCTGGTATTCCCACAAACGGTGCATTGTTGCAATGAGACCTGCCCTCTGTGATTTCGGCCCTGGCATGGAGCCACCGAGTGGTCTCTTGTAGTTGAAGGATATCAGCAGCAAAAGTCTTAATAGGAGCGTTATGGTGTTTCAAGTCGCACTCCACTGTGGTCACATGATCAGCGATCTTTCCCATGTCAACCTGAATAAATGTGATGTCCACCTCATCAATTTTGTCTCTAGGGCCACCCTGAAGCAATTCTTTCTTGGTAGGACCCTTGTTCCCAGCATCATTTGCATCCATCGCAGTCGGAGAGCCCTCTCCATCTGCGCCCCCTTCTACCTAGAATACATGCTTATCCAGGCAATTAGCCTAAGGTGCCTTGAAGCCCTTGTCTCGCACCATTAAGCCTTCAATCTGCGTTCTTTCGCTGCCTGTGGGGCACAAGACAACAGGGGTGCATCAGGTCCATTTTAACTCTCAGGGCTCGATTCCCACAATCTAGAAGCGGATGGAAGGTTAGGGGTCTGTATCCAAAAGAAGGGAAAAAAGAGGGGGGCTATGTTTCAAGCCTCCTCTTGTCCCCCCGATGTTTCAATAGTTGTTGTGCCAGTTGGCAGGCCGTAGGAACAGTGCAGCAGAGCGGATGGCGGTGAGGTCCCTTCTGGACCCAGATGGGTGTAGGGATTATGCAGTGCTTCTGTGGGGCCCACAACACTCCCAAGTAGATTCAGAGCGCCACTTTGGCCCAGATCAAGCAGGCAGCAGCGAGAGCATATGGGGTAGGCCAGGGTATGAGGACAGTTTACTGCGCCTGGGGCCAAAGTGGTTGAGGCCCTGCATAGGCCCAAATAAGTGCAGGGTCGGTGTTCCACAGAGCAATACCCTGGCGGCACTTCTTGGGGACTCTAGGTGTGTCTTACTGTGATCCTCCCAGGTCAGTAGCAGTGAAGGGAGGGGCCATGGGACTCATGCTAGGTGGACCGAAGGTCAGAGGGCCACACGTCTGGCTTCGATCAGCAGTTGAAGTGTGGTTCGGCCGCCATCTTGACCTTCATCCACCTACAGGAAAGTGCTACAGCGCCCCCTGGACTGTAAGCCCCATCAGCAGCCTCTTCTTTTATTTGAGTGTATGGGGTGAAGAGCACAGCCCCTGGGAGTGGTGGATGGGCTTCACGGCAGAGAGTCGCCAGCGCAGGAGTCTACAAGTCAGGCTCCATGTCTTCGGCCTTTGCTGTGTGTGTTGCTGCAACTGGTACAATTGTAGTAAATCATACCCTCAACTTGCAAAATGTAAGGCCTTGACTTTAAAAATAGTACCCAATGACATGGAGCATAATGGCAACTATTTGGTGTTCCAACTTAAAGATAAAGTCATAATCCATTGATTTCGATTTTTAGGCACAGCAAAATATTAAATTATTCTAAAACATTCTAGCACAAAATATTCAAAATTTATCTCCAATTCCATTTCTGAATTGTGGGTGTTTGTACTGTGGTGCTTGTTCCTTTTTCAGTGTATGGGGCAGAAATTAGGAATTTCAAGATTCAAGTCATTAATCACAGACGTCAAGTACTGTGGATTTGGCAGTGCTGCAGTAGAGCACTAATTTTAGTTCTAACTCTTTTCCAAACATCCCTTTTACCACTGGGTTAAGGGGCTTTTCAGGTGTGTGTGCCAGTCCCAATCCAGCAGGGCTCATATATAGTATTGGTGATTCTTTCCAAATAGTGATCTGAGAACCCAACGAAAGGCATTGATATCCCATTCCTGGTCCTCTGGGCAGGTTTCCTCATTACTTGAAGCAATCACTGAAATTAAAGTGACGTATTTTTGATAGCAAACACAAAAGGAGGGCTTAGGAGATTTAGAGATCAGAGGGTATGAACTAGCAACTCGTAAATCATTCACACAACGAGATGCCCGGGTCTGACACTGAGCGCAAACTAGAAACCTACAATATCAAAACAGCATTCCTTTATTAGGAAAAAATTCTTCACCCACCAGACGTGGCATGCTTCATCTTATGGAGTCTCCTCACACCATGACACGTTTTGTTTACACATCGAATATTCAACTGACCTCACCACCCTGTTGACTCCATAGGGATTTTTGCCAAATCCTAAAACATCCGAAGAGCTCGTACCGATAAGAGTGACAGTTGTAGCCTGCACTGTGATTTGCTGTCACGGTGTGAGGACAATCCCTAAGATGAAGTTTTCCGCCTCTGGTGGGTGAAGGATTCTGTCCTAATAAAGGAATACTCATTTAATACTGTAGGTTCCTAGCTTGCTCTCAGTGTTAGGCCAGGGAATTTTGTTGTGTGAATGAAGTATTTTTGATGGTCAGTCTTTACAACCACAAGTACGCTCGGTGGAAGAAGTTAGGAGACATATATTGAGCTGCATGACGAGTATTAATCTTGAGGTGCTCTTTAAAGAGTAAAAGTTAATACATAAAAACATTTTCTCCAAGATTTCATAATACTCCAACATTTATCACCATGTAGATTCTGCCACCCCTGCCAATGGCTTCACTAGAGAAGTTGGCTGACACAAGGAAATCTAGACTAAGTAAGGTTTAGTCAGTCAGTTGTCTGCTAATCTTATCTTTACTGAGGCTGGCTTGACCAAAAACTTACTTGCAGAGATCTAATGAATTCTCTCCACTTCTCGACAAAGCAGCCTACAGCTGACGCCAGGTGTAAGGAGATGTGTACACAGATGACCCCTGCTGCATTGGTTAGCAACCTACAGCCCTACATCAGTTGGTCATGTGGTACCACAGAGCTATGACACTCTGTTTTCAAGTTGGATAAACCTACCTGCAACGATGGGTGGCTGCATTTGTGTTCTATTCAGAGATATAATGCCTTTTGAATCAATATCGATGACCTGGCGGGAATAATGAGAAATGTCCATTAGTTCACATTAGGAAGGCTAGAAGAGCATACCTACATTATAAAAACCTTAATGTATTCATATGTAGATGTGAAAAGGTGTATGTATTTTCAAGGATAAAGAATTGTGACTATATAAGTGCACATAGAAAGGATGGTCTGTCATCCAGGAGGTGTAAGATGGATGGTTGACGGCTAATGTTTGGATAACTTTGCATATAAATATATATATATTCTACTGGTCATTGGATTTTAGGTAAATCTGAAGTTATGACTATGACATGGGTATTAAACAACTGGTCTATCATCAAGGCATTCTAAAATATATGTGGACAATCATAAACATGTAAGTAAAAAATGGCAATCCACGCAGAGAGCATTGTGGGATACATACATAAAACAATGCCAAGCGCTGCATGTGACAACACCAGTGTTTCACTTAAATAGACTAAGAAAGATATTGAATAGCAAAAAGAAATGCATGTACGTGACAAGTCGACGACAAACACGTTTCTAAATTAACAGAATATTAAATGAAAATCAATCATTGAAAGAGTACATTGTAAAACTTAGATATGTATTCATTTATTTGCCCAACATAGCACTACAATTCTGCAGGTAATATAGCTTTTAATATATAACATTACTATTGTGGAATGAGTGTGATGATCCGGAGACAGTACATTTCAGGTGGTTCCTACACACATTGCACCTAAAAAGGGCTAATTTGAGTCTTGCTGAGCCTTTGGTTCCATCCCCTGTGATCACTAATGATAGACAGCATATTGCTGATAAATGTAGTTATAGGAGTATAAGCACCTCTATGTTTTATTCAGGCTAATTTAAAATTGCTTCTGTACTTCAAGGGAAAGTGCTTAAATTCATTGATGCTTAAGATAATGTCTGAAAGTGGACCAAGGGCCACTTTTAAGGGAGTGAGTGCAAGTGCACAGGCCAAACTTATGAAGCTAAACTGGCTGGAGCTTGTATTAGCCATGTGAGCGCATTGCTGCAGCACTAACGCTCACATATGCTTCTGCAGCTAACGATGAACATGGCATTTTGCAGAGCTCTGCTACTGATGGCATGGGAAGGCAAGAGAGGGAGATGCCATGTTCTCTTTTACAACGTGTCTCAAGTAACCCTGGGCGTAGTTCGCGAAGTAGCGCTACACGTAGCTACGCAAAGTGCACTTCGCACTACGCGAGCTACGCGTAGCACTTCGCGAACTGCGTAGTACCCTGTTCGCACTGTGCAAGATGCCATTTTCAATGATTGCACAGTGCGGACAAGCATCCGGCACTGTGCAATCATTGAATACGGCATCATGCACAGTGCGAGCTGTAGTTTTCTGCCGCTCGTGTAGATTTTTACTAGAGCGTCAGCTTTCTCAACGCGGACTGGTAGTTTCTCATTGCGAGCGGTCGCTAGAATGCGCGACCACTCGCAATGAGAAACCTGACCTCCCCGCGTTGAGAGTCTCGCCGGGAGGTTTATTTTCCACGCTCGCGATCGCAAACTTGATGTTGCTGATCGCGAACATGGAAAAAGTCTCGCCGGGATGTCATTTTGCTTGCTCGCGGTCGCCAACTTGATGTTGAGGACGCTACGCATGTTTGCACTGTGCTATGTGCAATTCGCGTAGTGCGAAGTAGCGCAAACTACGCGAGCATAGCATAGTGCTTTGCCCAGGCTTAGTCTCAAGGCAGCACCTGCAGTGGGAAGAATGCACCGCTTTACTAATGCTATCAACTGTACCAGCAGGGAGTTGTTACATGTTGGAGTTTGATTCTCCAACAGTTGGATCATTTTCCATTGCTGGGAATAGGGTATATCTATCTGTGCTTAGAGTTAATGTGCAAGGCATTGCTTGAGCGTTAGCTTCAAGGCATGGTAGAAAATCAAATGCTCATTCAGTTCAGATCACGCTGACCAGCAAGAACTCTCTGGTCCTTGGTCAAGTAGTGATTAATTCAAACCATAAATACAGTCATACTTAGCAATGCGTCATTGACATTTGAAATAAATGATGCATTCCATGTGAATTGTATAGAGTATATGGTGGTGCAAATTCAGATCTTAAAAATGCATTCCACGCAATAAAATCATATTCTCCCGATAAACATAACTAGATGAAAGAGGAAATGTACTTAACCTCCACAAGTGTAACTAATAGGACACTATCCAACCACCAACATTTACGATTGATCAACCATCAACCAGTGGCTAACTCATGTATTGATATAATACACCCTTGGTGAACACCAATTGTATTTGGAAGAATAAACCATGCAAAATGTTTTATTCTTAGTCTGGGAGAGTTGCTCAAGCATGTTAAAAGTGGCAGGTGCAATTTTTCTGTAAAATAATGAACAGGCAAATTCTGCCTTTTCTAAAAAGACCAAGACTGCTTTCCCTGTTGGCCCATGAGTCATGGAGCTCTGGATTTCCTGCTCCATAACACTCCACAATATGGCTTCTGTCTAATCCGCCTACGTTTCGGTTTCCCTACACTGTATTACACTCTTGTTCCTTATTGAAACAATTTATGGTTTCAAACTTATCAACTTATGATCAGTTTGTTAGCAGTCCCATCTGGAATATTAACTTGATTAAGAAAATTGTAAAATCATATTTTGGAAAAAGTGGACAGATACAGGTATTTTCACTATTTCACAGTTATTAAAGAATTACTCTATTGTTTCTTTTTCAGAACTATCCAGCATACATGCTCACTAAAATATTATGCCTATTCAAAAAAAGAGGCTGACATATATAAATTGCTTTGACTACCCAATAAGGGAAGTTTCCTATTGAAGCCTTATGGGAATTAGAGTTGCATTGTGCTTAGCTGCTTTCCACCTAGGTTAAAATATGGGCCAAAGTATATTCTACAGTTTGCTCCACAATTTTAACACAAACTCTCTATTTTTTTTAATAATCAGCTGGTTTTTAAATGAATATGTTTTTTTCTATGCCCTGGATTTTGGACTCATGTCTGGGAATAGTTGTTATCAATGTTTCTGTTGTGGGCTACCATGTCTCTTTTGTTCCTCCCTTTCTTGTCCTATCTTGCTTTAGTTCACACATGCGCGGTGGTGTTCTTCCGGTCGCTGATATCTGGAACATGCGCGGTGATGCGCACACTTCCTCTGAAGAGAGCTTGTAGAGTGCCGGTACCCGTGCAACGTTACAGGAGCCCACAGGAGAGAGCCTGTGGAGTGACAGTACCCCGAGCAGTGACAGTACCCGAGCAGCATTACAAGAGCCTACACGAGAGAGCTTGTAAGGTGACAATGTACTCAGCACCATTTACGGAGCTAGCAGTAGAGAGCTCTTTGGAAATTTGATCGTTTGTACATGCGCGGTGATGCGCACACCTCCTCGTTGTAGCCCACTAAAATGTAGATAGATAGATCATTTTTAAGCCAGCAAGCATATTTGATTTGTTTAGGTAAATGCATGTACATTGAGGGATGAGACTATTTCCTGTGTGAGCATATCTCTGGAATTATCGCTACTAGCATTTCCAGTGTACATTTCGAGTTTACTGCGTTCTTGATTATTTGAGTATTTTTCATTGAACTTTGGTTACGCTGGTTAAAGTACTGTTTTACTGATGGTTCTAGTGAGGCACTCACCAACATCATTCAAGATTAGCAACATTGTTGGTCTTTTCATGTAAGTTTTAACTTGGGCGTATATTATTTATTTGTTTATTTCCTCATCTTCTCTCTTTTGCATCATGGCTACTGGCATGTCACAACTAGGGGTGGGCGGAATTTGCGAAATTAACTTTCGCAAATAATCGCGAAAATGTTTAAAATTATCGCAAACAAGCGGAAATATCGCGAAGATGCGGAAGTTTTTTTCTGGCATGTTCGCGAGATTTTCTGCATGGTTGCGGGTCGCCAACTTACCCATGTGGCTCCTTGCGGGCGCGGCCATCTTATTTTGAGTTGTCTCGCGGTGCATGATCGCGAGAAGAAAGACGTGATCGCGTGACGCATGACGTCACTGCGGGCGCGAACTGTCGCGAGACAGCGCAAATGGCTAAAAACAATACAACATCTCATGGAGAACGCGACCGGATCAAGAAAACTTGCCGGCGAACGCAGGGATTCAGGTAAGGCGATCGCGCGCGAGAATGTACCATTTTACAGCGCGAGCAAGAAACAAATTATCGCCAAGCTGCGGAAACCGGAGTTTTTGACATTTTCGCGCTCTCCGCGGAACGCGAAAATGTCAAATTATCGCAATTTCCGCGAACGGAACAAAATTTTCGCCCAGGCCTAGTCACAACCTCCACAATTTCTGTCGGAGTCAGGTGATCCCATCTTGCCATGGAAGAGATGGAAACCTTTGTTTGATTCCTACTTGTTGGCCATTGGGGGAGAGAAATTTTCAGCTGTACGCAAGCAAGCTACGTTGTTACATAATTTGGGGGTTGAGGGCAGACATGTATATGATGGTTTGGATGAAATTGTTCTTGGTCGTGGGGAAGGTGAACCGGAGAACATTTATGATATGTCCATCATGATGCTTGAAAGACATTTTGGCTCTAAAATTAATGTGGTTTTAGAACGCCATAAGTTTTTTAGCAGGGTTCAGGGTAAGCAGGAAAAAATTAATAGTTGTGGCGGCTTTGAAAACGATGGCTCGCACTTGTGAGTTTGAACAATTGACTGATTCCTTGATCAGAGACCAAGTTGTGAGATGTACGAATGATGTAAAAGTCCAACAGAAACTCTCAGCAAAGAATCCTGATCTTAAAGAAACCCTAGCCATTGTTGAAGGGATGGAAGACACCAATATGTGGGTGAGAGAGATGAGGCCTGAGAAAACTAATGATGTTTCGGTTGATGAAAAACCAATTCATGAGATTAAAAAAAATGATTTGAAGAAAGATGACCCTAAGGAAAATAAGCTTGGGTTCAAAGGAAGTGTATGTGACAAGGAAAGGAAATTTCAAGAGTCAGAACAAGCTAGTTCCAATTCTAAATATTTTAATTCTGAACAGAGTGGTTTCAAGAATATCAGGCCTGGTTTTAAGTGTTTCAGGTGTGGTAGTGACAGGCATCTTCCCAATAGTTCAAACTGCTTTGCAAGATCTGTGACTTGTAATAAGTGTGGCAAGAAGGGGCATTATGCAAGGGTTTGTCAATGCAAGGGCAACCAAGTGGTACGTTATGTAAATGAAGAGAAAAAGTTTGTTTGTAGTATCAAGGAGAATGGACTTGTGGATGGTGATGATTTAGACATGCCTGTTTGTGAAGTATCGATTGGTGGTCAACTATTTCCTGTCTTGGCTGATTCTGGTTCACCCTATACTATGGTGGGTGATGCAAATTGGGATGCTGTCTTTGGTTTAGACAAGTTTGAGTTGTTTCCTCCTGACATCAATCCTGTGGGGTATGGTGGTGTCAGAATAGATGTGTTGGGATATGCAGTCAGGAAAATTCAATATAAAGACAGGGAAACTGTGGGGAAGGTGTATGTGGCGAAGAGGGGTGACAATCTCCTGGGCTGGAGGCACCAGAGGGACATGGGGATTACTTTGAATCCCAACTCTCCAGAGAAGGTCTTACTTTTGTCTCGAAAGGTGTTGTCTAACAAAGATGTCAGTTCATGTTTTCCAAGAGTTTTCAGTGATGAGTTGGGGTTACTTAGGAACTTTGAACATAAGATTATTTTAAAAGAAAATGCTCAACCTTTTGTTTCCAGAGTAAGGAAGGTTCCTCATTTAATGATGGAGCCCTTAAAGCATGAACTTGATAAGTTGTTGGGCTTGGGAGTCATCGAGGAAATTGAGTGTTCTGAATGGTTGGCCCCGATCGTTTTAGCTCCCAAGGATGGTGGAAAGGGGATCCGCATGTGTGTGGACTTGCGCGGACTTAATAAGCACATTTGGGTTGACAGACAACCTTTGCCCAATATCTCTGAGACCCTTGCTCTTATCAAGGATGCTAAGTGTTTTAGTGTTATGGATCTGTCATCTGCGTACCATCAAGTTTTACTCCATCCAGATTCGAGACACTTGACATCTTTTGTGACACCTCTGGGTGCCTTTAGATATGTTCGTATGCCTTTTGGCCTTGCTTCTGCTGCGGCATGTTTCGAGAGGGTCATGAATAAGGTGCTTGAGGGGTTGTCGAAGGTTCTTATCTTCCAAGATGATATCCTGGTGTATGGGAGAGATCAACAGGAACATGATGAACATTTATGGATGGTCCTACTAAGGCTGCAAGAAGCTGGTCTAGTTATCAAAAAGGAAAAGTGTAAATTTGAAGTGTCATCTGTAAGTTATTTGGGACATACCATCTCTGCTGGTGGAATTAGTCCTAAATTGGATCTGGCTGAGAGTATTGTGAAGGCTCCTGTGCCTATCAACAAAGATCAAGTACGATCTTTTTTGGGTCTTGCGGAATTTTGCTCCAAGTTTGTTCCAAATTTTGCAGCAATTGCATCTCCCCTTAGGTTGCTGCTCAAAAAAGGGGTGCAGTTTTCATGGTCTAGTGATTGTTCTTCTGCCTTTGATTCTATTAAAAGCAAGATTGGTTGTATGCCGACTTTGGGGCATTTTGATGCTTGCAAGAAAACTGTGCTGTGCACTGATGCTAGCATGCTGGGGTTGGGGGCGGTTTTATCACAAGTTGTGAATGGTGAATCCAGAGTAATTGCCTTTGCGTCTCGTTCACTCAAGGGTGCGGAGGAACGCTACTCTGTGATTGAGCGGGAGGCATTGGCGGTTTTCTGGGCAATACATCACTTTAAGTTTTACCTTTGGGGCATACCTATTGTTATCAGAACTGATCACCGTCCTTTGTGTCAAGTTTTCACCTCCAGGGAATCTGATAATATCTCACCTAGGATCAGGCGTTGGATGGAAGGGTTAATGGAATTTAACTTTGTAGTGGAGTATGTGCAAGGTTCGAAGAATGCAATAGCTGATTGTCTTTCAAGGTTGCCGTTGGAGCAGCCAGGTGTGGAGGTGGAAAACTCTTTGGTGGCATGGGTGCATGAATCTGCGGTTGATTCTGAGGAGTGGTCTTCTAATTCTCATGAGGACAGAGATTTGGAGATGCTCAAGGAGTATTCGGTCAAAGGTTGGCCTATGGACAGGGAGGTACCGGAGTCCTTGAGACCTTTTCTTAATGTAAAGGATGAACTGAGTGTTTTTGATGAAAAAGTATTAAGAGGCAATCGTGTAATACCTCCACAAGGGCTCAGGGGGAAGATTGTCAATTTGGCACATGAGGGGCATTTGGGGAGGAATCTGACCAAAGCCAGGGTGCGTGAGTGGTACTGGTGGCCAGCGATGGATCGACAGGTGGAGGATGCTGTCAAAGATTGTTGGGATTGTGCGAACAGTGACAAGAGTAAAAAGACTCGGGTTGCGCCTCTTTCACCTGTAGATGTTCCTTCTGAGCCATGGTCCAAGTTGGGTTTGGATATTTCTGGACCTCTTGAGCTTTTTCCTCCTGATGAGCGTTATGTGTTGCTTTTGGTGGACTACACCTCTAAATGGGTAGTCACTAAATGTGTCTCTGTTGTAAATACCCAAACTGTTATTGAATTCCTTTCTGAGGAGTTTTCCAGAGAAGGTATTCCAAAGTATCTTATCACTGATAATGGGGTGCAATTTGTCTCGCATGAGATGTCCAGATTCTTAAAGGAGTTGTCTATCATTCATTTCAAGACGGCTTTGTATTCTCCGCAAGCTAATGGTCTTGCGGAGAGTATGAACAAATTGGTTAAATCTTGTGCCCAGAGGGCTCTACAGACTAGAACTTCTCTTAAGAAGATGCTCAGGGAAACATGGTGGGCTCATCATACCACCCCGAATTGGTTGACTTTGTTTCTCCTTTTTCTATTTTGAGAGGGAGAAAGGCTCATGACAAGCTGAGTCCTGCTTGGTTGAAGCCGGATGTGAATGATTTGAGGATGGATGAGCAGGTAGATGTGAAAAGAAGAGTCTATCAAAGAGAATATAAGCGCAGATTTGATCAAAGGAATTCCACATCCCTTAGACGCTGGTGTGTTGGGGACGAAGTTTTGATCAGGAATCCTGGTCTGCTGAAGAAGGGGCGTCCTAGGTTTATGGGTCCTTTTGTCATCAGGGAGGTCAGGAGGAATGTGGTTGTGTTGGACTCTGGTGATGTATGGAGCATGTCAAGGTTGGTTAAGTGGGAACCTGGTGTTGATGCTCCTGAATCTGACCAGGCATGTGAATCAGGTTCCAAGGAGGTCTACGGTAATGCTGCTACATGTGCTTCTGGTTCCGGCACTTGTAGGAGGTTAAGATGTAGGCCGAATTGGCATAAAGATTATCTTATGTCTTGAAATGTATTCTGGCATAAAGATTATCTTATGTCTTGAGATTATCTTATGTCTTGAAATGTATTCTTTATCATTTGAATGTGGCTGAGGTGGCATAAAGTTTATTGTATGTCTTGAAATGTATATTTTGTTGTTGCCATTTCTCATTCCTTTTGTTGCTAAGGAATAATTTTGATCCCACATGTTCTGTTTCTTGCATTTTATTTCTCATATAAGTTTTTCATCCTTTATTTTAAGGGTAGGGGATGTGTTGTGGGCTACCATGTCTCTTTTGTTCCTCCCTTTCTTGTCCTATCTTGCTTTCTCCTCTGGGGTCTGGAATGCATGTGTACATTCCAGGTGTCCAGGGATGAGCTGCGGGGGAGGTTCTGGAACTTGGGGAGCTTTGGCAGTTGGGGAGCTGTGCCACTGCTCGGATGTTGTGTTGCTGTATAACCGTGGTCCAATTCTTGGTATCCTGATTAAACTACTGGAGGACTTCTACACGTCTTTGTCATCTTTTCAGTTTCCTCACCTTTTTCATTTGAGAAATTGTTTTTGGAAGGGGTACACTCTCTTTGGTCTCATAGCATAATGCTAGGGAAACTTGTAGATATTTTAATAGTAATTGCTTTACAGGTCTTCACTTCAAACTGAAAATGCAAAGAACATATTTCTATTCACCTCTATTTAAGCTTTTAGTACAAGATTTGGAACTCATAAGAGATCCACTAGAAATATATTATTAAAAAAAGAATAAAATACAAACATGACATATGAATGAGTAGCAGCTATAAAACTAGTATTGGAAATATATTACACATTCAATATATTTCATTAAATGGAGCATTGCAGCAGAATATTATCGGAGAAAATTAGCACCTATTCAATACATATGTAAAAGACATAAAAAATAATTAAAACCTTGCATAAAAAACATTTAATTGTGTGGGAAAAATGTGAAATGAAGGGCTTCAGCTGCTGCTGAGCATGATATTTAAAAAATAGGGGTCTCAAAAATGTGTGACTGTAAAAAAGCTGTGCAGGGCAAACAAATACTAGATGTTTTACATCTTGTGTGCCATAAAACATACATACATTATCCTTGTTTGCTGATTCAGACCAAATGGCAATATAGGCTTTTAGGGCCAGAATATTATAGGGCAACAGAGACCAACAAGGTATGACACCATGATCAATGTTTCATGTTAAGTACTGCATAAATAAAATTCCTATAGAACAAAGACTTTCTATCCATAATGAATTCACATCACTTCTCAAAAGTCGATAGATAGCCTCAATGTAGAATTGCTACAAGCCCTTGTACAAAAACACTCTTTAACAAAAATTCTAATCTGATAGCTGAGGTAGCCATGTGTGTTTTGAAATCACAAAGTTTTCTCAACATTAGCTCTTCTGTTATATTAACAAAATCCCATTTCCTCACATCAGTTAGTTCAATCCCATACAGTAGGGTCGAAGAGATTTTTGCCCGATACACAAAATCTAAATTAGGGAAATGCCTTCTATCAATCACATTATAGAAATTCCTACACCCATTAGCCTGTGATTTGGCCTTATGGATGTCAGATGCCAGAGTCATTCAGGCTGCATGAAATAATATTTTTCCCAAAAATGGATCTGACTTAAATACCTCTAATTTTTCTTTACCGTGTAATTTAGGGTAAATTAGGATAAATCCAGTATTTTCTACGCTTAAAAATCTAGATTTTACTTTAGTATATGTTAATCTTAAAAAAGGTGTGTCAGCTAATTTCTGAAGTGACATCAGATGACTGTTCAAGCCCTTGGGTGTTAAAACCAGAATCACAATATCATCTACATATAACAAGCAATCCATAAGACAGTCCCCAATATTCGGCAAATTAGGCATACTATTACCCAGACGGGATGACAGATTACATATATAAAGAAAAAACAACACTGGGCCAAGAAGGCTGTTTTTTGGGGAAATTACAGAAGATAACCCATAAACCCCTCCCTAACAACACTTGATACCAAGTAGCAGTGTAGAGCAACAACTAAGCCTAACATAGTCCTAGGCTTACCAAGGGTATGCAGCTTTCCCCACAGCGTAGGACAGTCCACTCTGTCAAATGTTGTGGAGAAATCAATAAAAGCTGCATGTATTGGGGAGTCTCTCGCTTTCACATATTTTACTCCTATCAGTTGAAGAGCTGAGATGTCATCTAGTGTTCAATGATTTTTCGTAAAACCAGATTGCTCTACAGGAATGATCACTTCCTCCTCTACCATGGAGTGTAAGTGTTCCAAAATGCTTTTCACAAAATTGTGAATCACTATCTAATAAGGTGATTTTCCAAAAATCATTTTCCAAATTACGGGCCCCTTTTTGTATCCTGGAACCAAAACATTTCCTAACCAAGATAGAGGATTAAGGAGAGAGAGTAGCAATATTCAAAAATGGGTGCTAAAAAATCTGTCCAAAGTTTGGATTCTCTTTGTGTAACAGAGATTCAGACTTAATCTGGAGCCGTCACACCTGAATTTCCTATTGATCAAATGGAGTCCTCAATCTGCTCCACAGAAGGGGGCCCATAAGTAGCTAGCTGCAGAGTTAAGCTGAGAGAAGGATAGTCAATATACGCATCGTTCTCATCATTAGCAGGTTATAACTCGGCTATATTACTGCTCCAATGCTTTTCCTTAACCTCTTCAGTGCCCCGCCCTTTCCACGCCCTGTGCCGGGCGTTGAATTAGCGGGCGGGGTTCATGACGAGATAGTCTCGTCATGGGCACAGCGCAACCGCGCTCTAGGCAGATGCGTCACCTTGTAAAGCCCTGCGCTACATTATACCTGTGTCAGATATAAAGTATGCAGGATGGGCGTATTGTTGCAACAAAGCCCCGTAGAAGTGTCGCAGTGAAATTTATGAGGTTTCACTACGACACTTCTATGCCGCCAATGCATCAAAACCTTACGCCTGCCTTATGGCAGGTGTAAGGGTGACGTAGGCCCTTTCACATGGGGCTTGCCCCATCTGAAAGAAACATTGCTGGAGTTGCGTCAGGCTTCCGACACAACTCCAACAATGCACCACTTTTTGCGCCGACAGATACGTCAGTAATATATTCCTTGCAACATGATGCATCATATTGTAAATATGACGCATCATTGGTGTCGCAAGGAGGGTGCACTGAGAAGTGTTGCATCGCTGCTTTCACGCAGCGATGTGCCACTTCTCATAGATGAGGCCCTAGGATTATTATGCTCGGACCATTTAAAAAAATTAGAGGGATAAGTGCAGCATTGAAGAAATGGTCCTCTTTCCTGATGAGACTCCAGAGTCCCCCCCCCTCTCCCTCCTCCCACCCTCCCCCCACAAACTCATATGATTCAGGCACCTAAGTGGAAAGAATGGGTTTCTAGCATGAACAGCCGGCAAGCAGGCAAGCCCCCGGGAGGCTGGAGGCCCAGGAGCAGGCGCGTAGCTAGGGGGGGGCGGTGGGGGTGGACCTCCCCAGGCGGCACTATATTTAGGGCGACTGCCTGCGGCGGCCTTTATAATTTATTTAGGGACACAGTGTCACTAAATAAATTATAAAGGCCGCCGCGACCGCAACGGCGCGCGTGGCCGGGCTGCCCACCAGTTTGAGTGCAAGCAGCGTGCTGCGCACTGCGCGCACTGCTGCTGCTGCACTTGCAATTTGCAATGCCACATGAATCAGATGATGACTGACCGTTAATCTTTGCCCGCGGCGCCGCCCCGGCGCGTATACGCAACGTTGACTTGACTGGCCCATGATCCCAGCCTGCTCCAGGGCCGTCAATCTTGGAGAGCGCGCGCCAGCGCTACCAATGACGGCCCTGGGCTACATTTTTGCCCAGCCCTCGCGATGAGAACGTAGCAGTGACGCGTCACGTGCTTCACCGCTACGCACTCTCGTGACGACCTTGTTTGCCTGGGGCACGGGCACTGGCAGTCTCTGCTGCGTCACCGTGGAAAATTCGTTTTAGACAGTGAAGTTCTGCAGTAGTAGGTACATTTTTATCATTATTTATCATGGCCGATGCAGGACAACAATAAGACAATAAATTTAAAAGATGCCCCACAATAACGCTGGTGATTAATGATCGGCTGGAGAGCAATTATTTGTCTGTGTTAGTAGTTTTCAAATAACTGGCTGAACTGTATTTTGTGTGGAAGCTGAGCTCAGTGGGTTGCTGCGCCTGCCTTAGAGAATTGGTAGCAGTCGATGGAGATGTGTCCCGGGAATACATGCAGAAAGTCTCTGAAACTGAAATTATTCAAGCTGCATTCCATTGTTTTTTCCTCCACTGTGCCTCTCGGGACAGATTGCAACTCGGGCGTTGTTGTCTTGCTCCAATAAGAAAAGTCTATAAGAGAATGTGTTTCTTTTCTTTTTTTAAAAATATGCGCAGGCCCAGCAGGACACGTACTTCCTGTGCGCTTCATTTAAACAGTTTTTATCATTATTTATCATGGCCGATGCAGGACAACAATAAGACAATAAATTTAAAAGATGCCCCACAATAACGCTAGTGATTAATGATCGGCTGGAGAGCAATTATTTGTCTGTTAGTAGTTTTCAAATAACTGGCTGAACTGTATTTTGTGTGGAAGTTCAGTGGGTTGCTGCGCCTGCCTTAGAGAATTGGTAGCAGTCGATGGAGATGTGTCCCGGGAATACATGCAGAGCCAGAAAGTCTCTGAAACTGAAATTATTCAAGCTGCATTCCATTGTTTTTTCCTCCACTGTGCCTCTCGGGACAGATTGCAACTCGGGCGTTGTTGTCTTGCTCCAATAAGAAAAGTCTAGCAAGGATCCCTCTGAGAGGGAACACCAGCAACCCGCAACCGCACCCCACCTGGGTCTCGTCGTCAGTGAGGTCCTTTTGAGTCCTGTGGCAGAGTGAGCACAGGACTCACGCTTTTTAGTTTTAATGCACATCAAAGGGAAATCATACATTTAGGTGCACACAAAAGGAACTATTTATTTCGAAGTACTTTAACCAGAAGGTTCTTTAAATACCCAGAAGCGCATAAAACTATTGAAAAAGGGATAAAGAAGTGAAGAAAAAAGTATCAGCAAAGTAAAGTATTAGCACCAGCCCTGGCACTGAAGTAGACTTCTTTTTAGGCAGATGTGCCTATGTGAGTAGGCAAAACTGGTGTGAGCCATTGCCCCTGCTGCATGCTTTGGAGGGCGGAAGAAATATGGGAATGACATTTGAACCGGTCAGCGGATAAAGATAGCTGATGCAAGGACCCTTTGTGTATTTAGCATGACACCCAAAACTGTCTCATGCCAGACCTAAAAATATATTGATAAAGCCTTTACTGGTGTGCGCGCAGTAGCATTACTGTCAAAATCATAGGCACTCTGTTGATGCTGACCAACCAAAGACAAACTGTGAAATCCCCAGTACAGGCAAAATGGAGCAATAACCATGCAATAAAAAGATTATGCAACAGGAGCCCTAAGATGAATTCGCCAGATGACTGTAGCTATATGTGATTTGTTTTAAAATGCTCATGTCACAGGGGTGTCTCATCGGTAGGTATGCCTCCTCAGCCGAGCTTGTTAATAGAAGGTAACATCAGTGTTTCTCTTCACTCAGAAGAGCTGGGCATGACCAGTTAAGTCCGAAGTAAAGCGACCATCTGCTGATTCAGGGGACTACATAGTAGATATTAGTGAAGTGGCGCCGGTGCCAGAGTGCAGCTGGAGCACACCTCGGTTTCTTTTTATGTCCTATGGTCCTAGTTTGGAACACAAGCATCCTCCACCAATCAGAGGGAGAGATGCTGCAAGAAATTCTTAAAGTCTTTGAATTCAGTAGTTTTCCTTTATTCCGTTATTATATAATTAACTAGCGATTTATATGGATTCTCTGTAAAGGGAATACTCCTCTCCAAAGTTTTACCTTGTGTAGGGCACTGACATCTCACGATTTATAAAAATACAAAATAAAGATGTGGGCCAAATATATGCCTCTCGTGACTAACTGGGCTGTCCTAATAAGCCGTGCATCGCAGTTATTGGGCAGTATAATCCTGATGGTTTGAAGGGGTGCCTTCTAAGACTGTACGCGGATAGTATTTCCCTTTACTGAAGGTTTCATGCTCCTCTCGCACAATGGGTTTCTAGCAGACCCTGCAACAAGATACAAGTTGCCACCAAAAAGTCTGTAGGGCTGGGATACAGTGATTCGTATTAGTATAAGTGGTGACTGCAAATAATGGTTGCATTTATCCTAGCCAGTGCTTTGACTCGGGGTTATTCGATTCCATTGTTTTATTTTTTTCCTCACCTGTGCCATTACAGACGGGACGATCTGAGCCATGTGCAGGGCTGACTTGGCTCCAGCAGACTAGAGAGAGACCACTGAGTGGGAACACGAGCCGCCGCACCCCCTGGGTTCGGTTCGGCCTTGTCGGGCGGCGGGCCTCGTCAGTGGGGTGGGGTGGGTGCAGCCTGAATCCAACAGCAGAGCAAACTAGGCCGGGGTCCAAATAGGAAATGCTTACGACACTTAGGTGTCTCACTTAGGAAATCAACGGAAATACTTGAATGAATCCGTCACCGAATAAGTCAGCGTGTTGATGTATGAGTGCAAGGATGAGGCACAAAGTGAAAGTGGGATGACTTATTGAGTGCCTCAACTAATTAGTGACTGAAGAGGCACGTTCCGTTACAAGCCTATTAGCATGGACATTGCTTGATCATCTTTGCGCACTCACTCATACACACAAGAACAGACACATGTGGGTACATATGTGGTCTTACATTGGAGATTTGCACTCATTGCTTTTAGCATGAAAATCCCAACTTTGGGTGAGTTGGGACCTTCAGTACAATGCCATGACTGGTCACAAATGTGGGCCTTTAATGAATGAGCTTCATGGCTCTTAGTTAGAGAGAAGCAAAAATTTTCTTTTAGCAGCATCAGCATTCAGCACTTGGTATTCTAAGCACGTGGACCCTGTATCACTTGGACATCCCCTTCAGTGGGTAGTAACAAAAGGAAGAGGGGTATAAGGAAGAAGCGGCACTACAGGAGCTTCGTGCAACATCACCTGCTCTGTCAAAATGCTGTGCCTTTGGTTCATAGCCCACGTGTTGGTGGGGTGTGCAGCAAGAACACAGGCTAGGTGGGAGGGATGGACGAGACTGCATCCTCGTAGAGCAGAAGCCAGCCTACGAGCACTTCCCTTGCCTTGCATGAAGATCATGGGCCATCACCCACTGCTCCCACAGATGATACCGAGCAGCTCCCCACAGCCCCTTGCCACCAGTCAACTCCATGGATTGACTGGATGGCAACGTGCATATTGAAAGGTTCAGTAACAAACAATCCACTATACCCATAGTCTATCTGTAACAACTCTGTTCCCGCAGCAAACAATTTCATTCCTAAAGTCGCACTTACCACCCTCACCTGAGATGAGATGAACGCAGAGAAGACAGCATCCCCAGAGGGTACAGGGCATGTTGCTTGGCCTTCATGGCATGTTACGGCTGGTTACTGCAATTAGTCCAATACCATGACTCAGAGGAAATAAGGCAAGGTCTAAGTGTGCCTTCTGGTAACTGTGGTGAAAACAGTACAGAGTACAGCAAGCAATCCATGTCCCCATCAAATCGACCAGTGTGAACACACACCTCTACTTAGCATGAGTTTTTAAGTGTTGGTATGATGTTTATCCATACTGGCAGGTGCTGCCCAGCCATCACCGATGATGCTGTTCTGGTTACTAGGATAATGCAGGGTAATAGATTCAATGAAATACGTTTGTAGCTGGTCAGGTACAGTTCACATTGAATCACACAAATTAATAATTAAATGTGGCTTCAAAATTAATTGAAAAAGAAAAAAGATATTAGGTTTTTGCAGCTAGCAGGAGTGTATGCAGTTGAAATAGCATACACATAAAGCAACACTTGGAGTGTTTTGCTGCGAATAATCTTTTATTGGGGAGGTTTTTAGAGACATTTCATAACAAATCACACTTTTGCTTCCCTCCTCGACATGTTTAATTCCATTTTGCTAACATTACAACGAAATCATTGTATCTGTAGCAATGAAACAAGATGAAAGAGGGTGTGGATGAATTCAAATGTGAACCCTTTGCAGAGACAAGAAAAGACAAACAGGGGCATATTTATCAAGGTTTTGCGTCGTCGCAAGGGCACAAAACGGCGTCACAAAACCTAAATGAGATTTATCAAGTCACGCAAGGCCAACTTGGTTTGAGGAATCTAGAGTAACACAAGGCAGCGCAATCGCTGCCTTGCGTTAATCTGCAGCAGGGAGGCATGCCTCAGGAGGAGTGTAGGTGTTCCAGCACATTTAACCATGGATTCTGACACATTCCCAGATTCACCAACATTAGTAGACCTGGGAATGTATCAGAATTGTACGCCTCCCCACCAGAGGCACAAAGGGGAGAAAGATCTTTATTTATGGTTGTTGTGTCCTCTTTCTAAGTATGCAGTAGATTCCTACACCTTGCAATCCTCATTGCCTTATGTGACATTCCCTGTAGACTGATTTACATACTTGTATGATTCGTTGTCTCTGTATAATGTGTTCGTGGTGTAAAGTGCAGACACACTACACTGATATGAGTAGCGCTAAACAACAAATGCATATGAGAGAGGGGCTACGGAGCGATGAGGGGCACTGGTGGAGGGTGGCAGTGAGGGAATCTGAGGAGGAGGTAGTTGGAGGGGCTGTCGAGCGATGAGGGGCACTGGTGGAGGGTGACTGCAGGGCTCAAGTCGGGGTACCAGGCGGGTGGATGGCGTCCCTCACTTATTTTAATGGGAGATCGATTACTGGAGCAAATGGAGCCACACATTTACTCTTTGGCCTCTCTGGGGCGAGATCGGAGCTCATTCAGAACGCTGCTCACGCGCTGGCTTCTCTGATGTAATGGCATCTAAGGGGTGAGCGAGGGGAGGCAATGAGTCTGATGGTGCAAGCCACCTTTCGTGACATCACTTGCTGTTGTGACGTCAGCATCCCCCCACCCACTTCTTTTTTTAGGACTTGTGCCCTGGGTGACAGTGAGGGAATCCGAGGAAGAGGTCATGGTGTCGAGGGGGAGCTAGGGTGAGATGAGCACTGGTGGAGGGTGGTAGTGAGGGAGTCTGAGGAAGAGGTCATGAGGGGGAGAGGCGGCTACAGAGAAATATGGGGCACTGGTGGATGGTGGCAGTGAGGGAGTCCAAGGAGGAGGTCATGAGGGGGAGGGGCTATGGGGAGATGAGGGGCACTTGTGGCGTGAGGCAATCTGAGGAGGAGGTCACTAGGGGGGCCATGGAGGGATGAGGGGCACTGTTGGAAGGTGGTAGTAAAGGTATTTACGGAGAAAGAGGTTATTAGTGTGGCGCCAAAAAAGACTTTCGCATCAGCGCTAAAGCCGGCCCTGTCATGGCCTTTCTGTTTTTGTTTATTTAATTAGCAGTCGGGTCATAAGGGCTACTGTGGAACATACTTTAAAGTGCATGCTAATTATATTTACTGCTACTTTCAATGTTTTAAGTTTGAAGGTGATTTTACTAATGTTTTTACCGGGAAAAATCAAAGTGGAGCCCGATGGTGCCTGATATGGGGCTGGGGCCCAAGGCCAGCTGTGAGATAAGGTGCACTGGAGAGAGGAGTAGTGGATAATCAAGCCTGTAAGGGAGAGCGTTGCCAATTCCGGGGTCAGTTGGAGGTAGTAATGAAGAGGGATCCTCCATGAAGGCTCGAACAGATGGAGCCTGAGTAGTATCACTTGCCTGATACTCCCACCTCAGAAACCTCCTCTTCCCATCAAAGGAACATTACATGGAAAGTGATAATATTTAGAAAGAGATTCAAATCAGTGACCCTCCCGCTACAGACTTAGACATCTGAAGTGGTCAAATCAACCAACTGAGTTTTCTGCCAGCGCAAAACATTCCCCGTTGAGCTAAGGTTAGGGAGCCTTTTAGCCATTTGAAGGTCCTTATTTTCATTTCTTTACAGTCTCCTGCTGAACTTCCATCTATCGTACCCTACCGCAACCCTCTTTCACTTCTATACAGTTTCTCCTCTCAACAATTCATTGTCTTTCTTTGACCTGCACCTCTTACCTACTGTTCCATTTTCTTTTTCACATAATCCCAAGCCTCTGTTTTTATCTTACATTCACCACTCTTTCCCTCACATCTATCTTTTTGAGTTTCCTTTCACCTTAAAATCTTCCCCTTTGCACCAGTTTCCCATTCCGGTGTGTCCTATACCTCACTCTTTCATTCTCTCAGAGAATTTCACTCCGTTACAGCTCAGATGCTCGCCTACCTATCTTCTACCGTCACCTTCATGCTTCACAGTGCTCTACTCCATTCAACATTAAGTCAAACTCTTAATCTCTTCTTGCCTATATCTCAAATGCATCTTTATGAGTCTAATTTTCTCACTTCCATCTCCTTTGGTTTTACCTCTTGAGTGCAACTAGAACTTGCATTCTATCACATTTCAGTTTTCCTCTCGCTTCCACCTTTTTTTCTCACATTTGTTGTTTTCTAGACATCCTCTCGTCCCTAGTACCTCTTCACTTCTCTAATTGCTTTCTCTTTGTTCTCTTCTCATCTCCAGTTGTGTCTGGTATCGTATTATAGGACAATGTGTTTCTTGTGCGAGAAAGAATATGCACAATACCAGGCAGAGCTGTTCTGGACCAGCAGATTTAGGTAGTGCGAGTATCGCTGTGAAAGACCTATTTATTAATCTCCTGACATCTTCTTGCTTTGTTGCCTTTCTGTAGCAGGCTCTCGTGGCCTCTAGTGTGCTTGTTTGTTAATTTAATGTCCGCCAGTCAGCTATTATGATCACACACATTTGTTTTTATTAGGTATATCATGAGTGCATTTAAGCCTATTATGAGATTTAACAAATTTGATTTTGCTTTGGGATTGTGCTAAAAAAGTGGCGCAATCTAAATGCAAAATCAGGGCCTCAATTAATTTAAAATGTTTTTTAAAACCCTGCCACAAAGAAATTGGCAACAAGGAGAAGCATGTTAGTAGATCTTTTATGCTTAATTGATTACAAAGTCTGCATTTTCTAATATTTTTATAGGGTTAAGGCATCTGCTGCAGAGGTGCCCAGTAACTATCAGGCAATAATAATTGGTGAGAAGAACCCTGGAGGTTAAAGTATTTCTTGGAGAAATTTCTGTTATGTGTAGTCCCAGATCTGACTCAAAGTAGCATAGAAGGTTAATATGCCTGCAAAGCACATCATGTAATATGCAGATGACAGATTTGTTTTAATGTAGCTAGGTAAGGTTACTGCTTTGAACAGAGATCCGTTTGGTACTTGCAGTTCATAAATAGTAAGCCTTTTAATCTAGCACCGTTAGCTTTGTAGGATATGTGACTGCTACAACTTTTAACCCTCACTGACTCATGCAACACATCTTGTACACTGATTTACACGCTTGCATGATTTATTTTCAATCTGTATGTTATGTAAATCGCTCTGAAACCCTGCATTGGGATGTGTATCGTTCTAAAAGAAAGTAAAGTAGTGCTATTTAAATTGTGTTTAAATACTGGGACAGACCAACACATCTGAGATACTTACAGTTCATGCACTTACATAAAGGGGCAAACAAAGTCAAAAGCATGCCTCTCTTAAGTACCTGTGAAGAGATAACCAGCTGTGTGCTTTTGTTTCCCTCCGTTGTATTTACTCTGGGGGCCCAGCAGGAGCTAAATTATATCTATGCCCGCAAGCACTGCACTGCTCACAAAATGTACCTCGCCGGTGAGTTGCCACGCTATGACAGCTAGGACGTGATGTGACGCCCCCCTCCGTATGGTCATCAATGTACAGAATGGTCAGATAACAAGACAGTGAGGGTTACAAGGTCTAGGAGTTGCATGCCCTTCTTAGCTCACTGTATTTTATTGCAATTTAAACAGGGAAGACTACAAGTTAACATTTTTAAATGAATGTATTTATCCTTTATTATTTTTATTATGAATATCTTTCTTTTTCTTATTCTTTCAAGCTTACTTAAGATGAAGCGAGTAAAACCAAGTGGTGCAGCCTTTAGAAAAATGAAAAAGGCCAGAGAGGAACAATTAAAAAAGCATGAAGGTGCACTACTGAAATACCTCAGTCGCGAAACAGAAACTCCTAGTACTACTACTACTGTTACTGAAGCAATTTCCGAATCTGAAGTCAAATCATCATCAAAGTCAAGTGATCCTTCAACTTCAACAAGTGATAAGGGGTGTAACCAACAAGAAATTCCAGCTGTTGACTTAAAAGGTAGGACAAGGGGCGTCTGTGGTTCAACATCTAGATTCTGATTTTGGTGAAGTCATTCGTGAGGGTGCTTAAATCAAAGGATGAACCAGAAAACTTACACGCGAGTGGTTTTTTCAAACTCTGCCAAATAATGAAAAAATGTTGAGATCGTGGTTGGTGTACTCTCCTTCCAAGAAAGCTCTTTACTGCTTTTGTTGCAGACTATTTGCAGACAGAAGTCATTCTAATTTTGATTCTAAAAAGGATTCAACACGTGGTGAAAACTCAATCCTAAAATTTGCGATCATGAATCTAGTGTGGCCCATGTTCGATGTTTCACACAATGGAAGTAGTTGGAAATTAGAATCCGATGTGGCGCAACAATTGACAAAACGGCACAAGAACAAGTTGCAAACGAAGTAAAGAAGTGGAGGGAGATACTTTCAAGATTGTTGGATATCATTAGATTCCTAGCTAAACAAAATTTGGCTTTACGGGGTCACCGAGAAGGAATTCATTACAAGACTGATGATGAACCTGAATCAACAGGAAATAGAGGAAATTTTCTAGAATTGGTTCATTTGTTGGCCAAATACGATCCAGTGCTACGTGAGCATACTGTAAGAATTAAGCTGGGAAAAAAGTATGCTAAATCCTATATGTCGCCTACTATCCAGAATGAGTTTATAGAACTTTTGGGAGAAAAAGTAAGAAGCAAAGTTATCGAGCAAGTGAAAGAAGCTAAGTATTTTTCTATGATATTCGACAGCACCCCTGATATTTCTCATAAGGATCAGATGAGCCAAGTTTTACGCTATGTTATGATCAATGGAAATAAAGTGATGGTTGTGGAATCATTTGTCGATTTCCTTGAAACAAAAGGCAGAATTTAGAAAGCAACGGAATTGATATTCAAAATTGTAGAGGACAAGCATATGATAATGCTGCTGTGATGGCTGGTCAACATACTGGCGTTCAAAGACGCATCAGGGAAATTAATGGAAAAGCAGAATTTGTTGCATGTACAAATCACTCGCTGAATTTGGCTGGTTTACATGCAGCTTCTGTTACTGTGAATTATGTTACCTTTTTTGGAACTGTGGAGCGTTTGTTCGTGTTTTTTTCTTCCTCGACCCATCGCTGGGATATTCTGACTTCAGTCACTGGCCAAAGTGTCAAGCGTGTAATAGAAACTCGGTGGAGTGCACGGGGAGATGCTGTGAGTGTTGTAAAAAAAAATTACTCAAAAATCTTAAGTGCTGTAGGACGTTTAACTGGTGAAGAAGAAAACAGAGTTACCAGGTCAGATGCTGGTGTGCTGCTTGTTGCTTTACAATCTTTTTCCTTCCTGTGCTTTCTTGGCCTGTGGGAATCCGTCCTTGTTGAAATTAACGACACTCAGGTCTACCTCCAAACCAAAGGATTGAATATACAACAATGTGACATAAAACTCAATGCTTTAAAAGCATTTCTAACTGAAAATAGGTGTGAATTACTTAACAATTCAGTAGCTTACGCCAAAGAAATTTGTGATGATCTTGGGATAGTCATGGATCGTCGGTGTAGAAAGAAGAAACTAATGGCAGGTGAAGAATCACAAGATGCTGAATTGACATACGAAACTCAGTTGATGAGAGAAATGTTTTTTTCACTGGACAGAGTGATCCAAGAAATCACCACAAGATTTCAACAACTTCATGTTCTTGCTGAAAAATATGCTTTCCTTACTCCATCGAATCTTTTGAATGATAAATACGAATGTCAACTAAATCATTATCATGATGACATTAATGAGGAAGAGTTCCTCGTTGAGAGAAAAAGACTTCAGAGTTTTATTTCTGTTGCTGCTACGCAACACGAAACAGAGACCTGGAAGGACAGTCCCCTTGAACTTTTGTAGTTTATTCTAAAATACAGTCTTGAGAACTCCGTTCCAAATATTGTAATACTACTGCGAATTTTCCTCACAATTGCAGTAAGTGTTGCTGGTTGTGAGATGAGTTTTTCTAAATTGAAATTGATTAAGAATTACCTAAGATCTACAATGAGTGCCTTACGTTTAAGAAATCTTGCCATACTGTCTATAGAACAGCAACTGAGTGATGAAGTAGACTTCGACGATGTCATTGATGATTTTGCCAATAGAAAAGCAAGAAAAATAACATTTTACTTTCCTATACATCATTTTGAATTGTTGTTGTGTTTTTTTTTAAACTCTGTTTATTTAACTTAGAGAAACCTTGGTCATGTGATACAGCTCTGCACCTTACATTTTCTTTCTGCACCAGTTTTAACACATGTCAGTACATAAGTTCCAACTAAGGTGCCAATTCCGATCCGGTAAAAAAATTCCCCGTCCGACTCGTATCCGGATTTTTTTCCGTCCGAATCGTCAAAGTAGCGTACAAACTGCCAAGTACGATTCGAACGGAAAAAAGTCCATACGAATCGCATTGGGAAGATTTCCCCACACGTCCTCGGGTCGGGAAAAGTCACCGACACGTCCCCGGGCGAGAAACCCACCGTGCGGAAAAATAAAGTCCGACTGCGCAAGTACGATCCCTCCCGTCCTCCCCATTTCACAACCGTACGCAAAAAACACCGTCCGAACCGAACTCCCATAGCAACCATGGAGACATGTGCCCGCATACGCGCCGAACACCCCACCACCCCCCGCCCGCGTATGTACGCCCCGAACCCCCACCCGTGTATGTACGCACCAAACACCCACCCGTGTATGTACGCCCCCGAACCCCCCCCAGCCGTGTATGTACGCACCGAACCACCAGCCGTGTATGTACGCCCCCGAACCCCCCCCAGCCGTGTATGTACGCACCGAACCACCAGCCGTGTATGTACGCACCAAACCCCCCCCCCAGCCCTGTATGTACGCACCGAACCACCAGCCGTGTATGTACGCCCCCGAACCCCCCCCAGCCGTGTATGTACGGACCGAACCACCAGCCGTGTATGTACGGACCGAACCCCCACCCCAGCAGAGTATGTACGCCCCGAACCCCCACCCGTGTATGTACGCCCCCGAACCCCCCCCCAGCCGTGTATGTACGCACCGAACCACCAGCCGTGTATGTACGCACCAAACCCCCACCCCAGCCGTGTATGTACGCACCGAACCACCACCCGTGTATGTACGCACCGAACCACCACCCGTGTATGTACGCACCGAACCTCCACCCGTGTATGTACGCCCCCGAACCCCCCCCAGCCGTGTATGTACGCACCAAACCCCCACCCGTGTATGTACGCACCTAACACCCACCCCAGCCGTGTATGTACGCACCGAACCACCACCCGTGTATGTACGGACCGAACCCCCACCCCAGCAGAGTATGTACGCCCCGAACCCCCACCCGTGTATGTACGGACCGAACCCCCACCCCAGCCGTGTATGTACGCACCAAACCACCACCCGTGTATGTACGCACCAAACCACCACCCCAGCCGTGTATGTACGCACCAAACCACCACCCGTGTATGTACGCACCAAACCCCCACCCCAGCCGTGTATGTACGCACCGAACCACCACCCGTGTATGTACGCACCGAACCACCACCCGTGTATGTACGCACCAAACACCCACCCGTGTATGTACGCCCCCGAACCCCCCCCAGCCGTGTATGTACGCACCGAACCACCAGCCGTGTATGTACGCCCCCGAACCCCCCCCAGCCGTGTATGTACGCACCGAACCACCACCCGTGTATGTACGCACCGAACCACCACCCGTGTATGTACGCCCCCGAACCCCCCCCAGCCGTGTATGTACGCACCAAACCCCCACCCGTGTATGTACGCACCTAACCCCCACCCCAGCCGTGTATGTACGCACCGAACCACCACCCGTGTATGTACGCACCGAACCACCACCCGTGTATGTACGCCCCCGAACCCCCCCCAGCCGTGTATGTACGCACCAAACCCCCACCCGTGTATGTACGCACCTAACACCCACCCCAGCCGTGTATGTACGCACCGAACCACCACCCGTGTATGTACGCACCTAACACCCACCCCAGCCGTGTATGTACGCACCGAACCACCACCCGTGTATGTACGGACCGAACCCCCACCCCAGCAGAGTATGTACGCCCCGAACCCCCACCCGTGTATGTACGGACCGAACCCCCACCCCAGCCGTGTATGTACGCACCAAACCACCACCCGTGTATGTACGCACCAAACCACCACCCCAGCCGTGTATGTACGCACCAAACCACCAGCCGTGTATGTACGCACCAAACCACCACCCGTGTATGTACGCACCAAACCCCCACCCCAGCCGTGTATGTACGCACCGAACCACCACCCGTGTATGTACGCACCGAACCACCACCCGTGTATGTACGCCCCCGAACCCCCCCCAGCCGTGTATGTACGCACCAAACCCCCACCCGTGTATGTACGCACCTAACACCCACCCCAGCCGTGTATGTACGCACCGAACCACCACCCGTGTATGTACGGACCGAACCCCCACCCCAGCAGAGTATGTACGCACCGAACCACCAGCCGTGTATGTACGCACCAAACCCCCACCCCAGCCGTGTATGTAGGCACCGAACCACCAGCCGTGTATGTACGCACCAAACACCCACCCGTGTATGTACGCCCCCGAACCCCCCCCAGCCGTGTATGTACGCACCGAACCACCAGCCGTGTATGTACGCCCCCGAACCCCCCCCAGCCGTGTATGTACGCACCGAACCACCACCCGTGTATGTACGCACCAAACCCCCACCCCAGCCGTGTATGTACGCACCTAACCACCACCCCACCAGGGAATGTACGGACCGCACCCCCACCAGTGCATGTACGGACCGTACTGACGCCAAAAAAACACGTACTGAACCCGGACAAACCATATTTACACAAGGAGAGTCAAGTAGAGTTTCCCCACACCACCAAACAGGCCCAACAACCCCACAAACATCACATACACTCACCTGCAACTGCCAAACTGCCAAACAGAGGCCCAAAACTCAATCACTCCTCATAACACACCCACACAAATTTCAAACACAGCCACACCCACAAATGGACCAATAAAAATGGACCACACACACAAACCATGAGCCTTTGCAACAGACCCACTGCTGCCAGAGCCCACAGACGACCCACACCACCATACTTGAACCTCACACTTGCATACCTTCACACAACCACCTACACAAACACCCCCTCATCACATTCACACACACACCTCCACTACCACACCCACACACCCACAGCCATCCACACCCACACCCCCACAACCACACCCCACGCCATGTCCACCACCAAGAATCCAAAGTTCACAAAGGAGGAGCTGGAGATCCTTGTCGACGAAATCCTCAGAGTCGAGCCACAGCTCTTTGGGACATTGGTCAGACAGACCAGCATATCCGAAAAAACCGCCATGTGGCAGAGGATCGTCGATTCTGTGAATGCTGTTGGGACAACCAGAAGGACCAGGCACGAGTGCCAATCCAGGTGGTACGATCTGCGGAGGACGGTCAAGAGGAAGATGACTGACAATCACAACCAGGGGAACATCACTGGAGGAGGGCCGCCCCCCAGACCGGTACAATACCATCCCTGGGAGGAGAAGGTGATGTCCACGCTGGCGGTGGAGGGACTACACGGACTGCCAGGACTCCCAGACCCTGGTGAGTACACAAACAACTCACCTCACATGGGGGGGATGCCATACACAATCAATCATGCATGCCACCCCCCCCAAGCCACCACCGGACACAACAACACTCCACAAACACACACATGCCACTGGCACCTCCATGCCCCATGCATCAATCAGGGCCATGCCAAGTCACAGGCCACACAAAACACCAACACAACACAGGATGTGGTCGATGCTGGGAGTGGGGGCAGCAAAACTAACATTGAGCAACTCACAAGCACACAACAATGCCCTCAGCCCATATGGCCCAGGGCACAGCCATACAAACTGTGTGTACCCACACAGTACTGTCTTGCCTGCAAATGATGGCTGCCATGCAGGATGCCATGGGTCTGAAGGCACAATTTGCACATAACAGCAGACAATGAAGATGCATCGCTCTGATAGAGTCTCAGCACACACCGCCACAGCAGCAGCCTACACTCAGACACACTGCCCAATGGGTGCCCGGAGAACAGGGACTAACTCACATGAACAAGCCAATGGCCATTCAAAGACCGGCTAACTGTGTGTGCCCAGGAAGCTGGCCTGAGGTGACAGAGAGTGACAAAGAGAGGGAGGGAGAGGGGGAATGAGAGGGAAGGAGACAGAGGGGGGACACAGGGAGACAGACAGAGGGAGGGAGTAGGGTGACAGAGGGAGACCGACAGAGGGAGGGAGGAGGGTGACAGAGGGAGGGAGGAAGGGAGACACAGGGAGACTAAATCAGCCTTGGGTGGTGTGGCCATGTCCACTCGTCAGCCGGTGGACTGTGTGCATGCAGACCAGGTCTGGCAGTGCCTCAACCCCCCCTTCCGTAGATGAAGACCGGTCCATGTGTCAATCTGTGCACGAGTCCATCCGTGCTGCAGGCACAGACCTAACCACACACCCAGTATACCCACCCACCGTGTCGGTAAGAACCCTGTCACAAAAGCTTCAGTCCCCTACCTGCAACATCAAATTGCCTTGCCAAAACACCATTTGGCCACGTACAGTGCAACACGTAAGGCGCCTCTGCATGGCTCGCTACGCCCGCACACCACACTGCTGACTGTGTACCCAAATAGATGCATCAACTAAGATTGTGTCTCACACATGCGTAAAGCCCTGACAGCTGTGGCCAAGGGACATAGCCATGCACAAGTGCACTGTGAGAGGAATGCAGGACAGATCCAACTACCCAGAGGAAGAGTGCCAAATCAGAAATGCATGCAACATGGATGCCACATGTGACACTGTTAACATTGTCTCTCTCACACACAGGTCAACGTCGACGAACACCCCCCAACACTGGGGGGGAAGTCACACAGGACCAGGCTCCGCGGGATGATGACCCCACCGCCAGCGATGACTCTCACCACTCCGTGGATGACCCAGACCAACCTGGCCCCTCTGGTGTCCAACCACCTGCAGCACCTGCGTCAGGTACAACTGTGCCAACCACCACCCCCATTCCTGCCACATCCCAGGAGACGTCCAGGAGCCCTGCCCGCACACGACCACCCAGCCAGTCTGCCCAGGAGGGACACGGTCCTCCGGGCACCCAGGAGGAGGCAGGCGGCAACGCAGATGCCATCCCTCAGGGGTCCCGGAGACCCGATGCACCCACAACGGCAGGCCAGGTGCACGTGGGCAGGGGTGGCGGGAGTGGAGGACGGCGGAGGCGCGAACCTGACCAGGCAGCTCAGGACCCGGTAGTGTCCCAGGTCAGCAACATCCTGGATACATACCGGCGTGACACCAGGGGCATGGACCAGATTGCGTCCACCCTCAATGACATCAAGGGGACCCTCCAGGAGATGAAGACCCTGCAGTCCCAGCAACATGCCTGTCAACTGCAACACCAAGGAAGGATGGAGGATAGACAGGCTGAGCTCGTGGCGGTGCAAACCCAAATGACCGGTGTACTCCGTCTGATTGCCGACAACATGGGCAACCCTCCCTGTGGCACCAGGCGAAGGCCATTACCAGACACAGGGAGGGATCAGGAGGAGGAGGATTCATCCGACGGAGCGTCACAGACATCGTCACGGACTGCTTCCGAGGGTCCCCGCAGGAAGGTGGGTCGTCCACGAAAAAGACTGTGAGAGTCAGCAGAACATCACCATCTCCCAGGTCACCTGGCCTGGCACCTGGCCCTCTGGCCCAATAGCAGCACATGACATTCTCTGCCACATGGACTTGCTGGTCACTGTCTGACCTATGTTGACGAAGACTGTGGCATGGACTCTGACATTTTGCTACGACAAGGATACCAACTCCCCCAGTGAACTTTGGATTCTACACTCCCGCTGTGCACCTCTTGTCATCCCCACAAACCCGTACCCCAACACAAATAAATTAATCACACTTACAAGATGATGCCGTGATTCTACATTATTACAATACATGTGTGTGTCGTACAGTCAAAGCATGCCTGATCTCAGAATTAACTCCAACCATCCAAACAGTGGGGTCGCAGTCTTGCCCAGGACACACATGGGTCCCAATGTCTCATCTGATACAGACATGGAGTACCAAACTCACCTGTGCTGGGCCCAACCAGCTGAGTGGTTCCCGCACAACTGTGGCTACAGACACATTCAGGGGAGCAACAGTCATGCGCAGAGGTCAGGGATCATGTGGAGTGACCTGGCTTGCCGCTCCCAGGTATGTCTAGACATGTGTCCCTACAATGTGCCGCATGCTTGCGTCAGGCGGATGTTGAGAATGGTGGATAGGCCAAGGTTGGATGCATGGAGATGCCAGAATGCAGTTTAGGATCACTGTGCCACATGGTTGTGTTGGGGTTGTGGGCTGCATCATGAGTGTGGGCGTGGATCTAGAAGGTCATCCTGCAGCTGGCTGTGAAACATTCCCCCCATCCCGTTAGGACGTTGATGTGGCCTGGTTGCCCGACGCAGTAGCAGAGCTGTGCAGATGCACTCCGGATATGGACAAGTACCATGGGAGTCGTGAGGCACATGTCCGTAGACTGCAGGGTAGGATTCTACACAGATGTTGTAGTTTCCCTGGGGGATGGTCTCTCTTGCCTTGAGGTGGATGGAACTGTGCATCTTGTGCATAATACAGTTCCCACTCCCTGACAAACCCCTAGCATCTTGTCACTCTACACATAGACACATATGCACCACCTATGAAAACTATGCCAGACCTGCGGCACGCACAGTGGCAACAGGGCACCATTGACAGGGAAGAGGCACCTTGGAGACAGAGGGACAAATTTATTAGTCATGTGTGTTGGAATGACAATGATACTCTGTCAACACATACACAGGTCATGTGGATGTACATGTGGGAGCAACACTGGCACCCCCCATTGCAACACAGATGCTGGCATCCCATTGACCTGGCACACAAGTGACGGATAACAGCTAAACACCCCCTGCTGCCACGGAGAGGCCGCTATACACCATTGAGGCCCTGATGGGGCAATCACACACCATGTCAACCCGGTGCAACCTGTATGTTTCCGAGGCCAGTGTTACACACAATGATGGCCTCATCACAATCCCCAATCCCCTGCCACATGACAGTCACCAAGTCTGAGCATGGCTCCAGGTGAAGCCTGCCCCATGTCATGTTCCCCATGTAGGATCACCATGTATGCAAATGGAACACACATGAACCGGAGAAGTGCACACAGACTACAAACAATTCACACACCCAAAACGACGTGAGGCATCCCTTACCCTGAGGAGATTTCAACACTTGCCCGTGCATGTGACGCTGAATCAGCACATGTCGCTGTGTTCATGAGGAGTAGCAGGAGCACAACAATGCCACCAGCAGACAGCATGCACATGGACCTGTGGAAGAGAGACACACAAGGATTCAGCACAAAGGAGCACATCCGCAAGGAAGTACTTAACACGTATCATGTTGTTAACATGACAGGTGACAATGATGACCCTCAGACAACATCCTTCCATTGCGCCATCACTTGAGTGACACTTCAATACACACCACTGACTCACTTGGCAGACATGCAGATGGACACACACATTGCAACACATGCCACACACGGCCCAATGCGTGCACACTCAGACACTGGAACTCACCACTAAGCAAAGAAGTTGCGTATGAGCCGACTCCGCATGTCCTCCACAGCCTCCTCCTCCTCCACATCACTTGCCCCGTCACCAAGCCCTTCATCCTCCACGGGTGGATGGTCCTGGTCATCTTGATCCAGTATGAGTGGAACAGCTTCCTCCACTGCCATGTTGTGCAGCATGCAGCAGACGATGATGATCTTGCACACCTTCACCGGGGCATATGGGAGTGCTCCGCCGGTCTTGTGGAGGCACCGGAATCGGCTCTTCAGAAGTCCAAACGTCCTCTCAATGACTCTCCTGGTCCGCCCATGTGCGTTGTTGTAGAGGTGCTCGGCAGCCGTGCTGGGGTTGCGGACAGGCGTCATCAGCCATGGCATGTTGGGATAGCCAGCGTCCCCTACAAGGAAACATCATGGACAGAAGTGTGTCAGCACAGGCAGTGAGATTGGAAGATGACGCCAAACACTGAACTGCCAGAGTCTACCCACCAACAATACATGCTCGCTCGTTCCGCAGCTGCAGCATCATTTCTGGCACCCTGCTACGCCTCATGATGAAGGCATCGTGTGCTGATCCTGGAAAGCGAACACAGACATGTGAAATCACCATGTTGGACAGACACACCACAAGGGCATTAATGGAGTGATAATGTTTGCGATTCCTATACACCACCTCCTGTGCCTGTGGTGGTACCAACGCAACATGTGTCCCATCTATGGACCCAATGACATGGGGCATCCCTCCCAGGGCATAGAACTCACGCTTGACATCTGTCAACTGCTCACGATTTGGGAATTTAATGTACTCATCCAGGTGAACCAACATGGCCTCTAAGAAATCATGCAGAACACGGCTGAACATCGTCTGGGACATGCCCCCGACATCAGCAATGGTATGTTGGAACGTACCCGTGGCAAGGAAATGTAGGGCTGCCATCACCTTCAACTTGGGTGTCAGTGCACTTGGATACCTGTGGCGCGGGAGGAGTTGTGCTTCCAGCCGGCCAGTCAACTCATCAATCAACCGTTGGCTGAATCTGTAGCGGCGTATACAGTCCCGTTCATGCAGGGCAGCAATGTCTGGCATACGTCGAGGGAGAGGCGGAGCCCTGTAGTGAAATGGAAGGAACACCTAAGAGTGAGCACTGTACAACAACATCGTCAATGCACTGAGCACATGTTACACAGCCAATACACATATGCCACGTTGTGAGTCAGGTCTGTGCCACAGTTCCTGGACACGAACGCCAGTCAGGTTACACTCCTACCAAGGGACAGCCACTAACGGAGGGGGGCAAGATCACGATGACATGGCATGAGACTAGCTGTGGGCCAGTGTAAGTGAACATGCACACGCATCACAGGATTCACAGACATCCACACATGTGCAGAAGTAGTATGCGTATGGTACAGACAGGTAGTTGGATGCGATATGCACTGGTCACATGTCATAGGAATAGGACAGGCCACACACATTGCCTTTGAGGAGTACATGTCGAGACAGAACATACATAGGGAGCATGTGGATATGTACTTGTGTTGATACTCCGTGTAGTTGGATACATACACACCTCATGGCAAATCACATATGTGGGCTGGTGTGCGGAACAGTGTGCCATGCCCATCGACACACAGACACATGTTGGCAGCAGCAACTGCTGACACATTGAATCACACACCTACAGCAAAATCATGGAAAGACATGCCACACACATGACATGGTTGCAGCATGCAACGCAGCCATACACGTGTCATATGTAATATTCCGCGTACCTGGCATCAGGGGACAGGTGCGGGTGTCCGTGACTGGGACATGCAAGTGACTCATGGCTCCACTAGTGTGTACGACATGCACACATGTCAAAGGAGTGCAGGGGATGTGTGGTACAATGCGCACCATCACACACGACATGTGTACACAGCTCATCGTACATGTGCTTTGCCCACACCTCAGGGGTAAAGTGCCACATCACATCCTGACACACCTGTGTCACACACAGGTGGTATTGCACAGACAATGCATTGGTGTCCACCCTTGGCAATACCTGTCCGCTCCATTCCTGTCTGTGTGCCGCCTGTCACCACTGACAGTTGTTATACGCACCGTACATACGCTCGGAGCGCGTGTATAGGGTCCCTGGGCCAATATTGCCGCTGGCGTATGCGTACGCCACAGTAGTACGGACTGTACACGCGCTTGTACGGTCCGGATCACAATATGGGCGCTGGCGTATGCGTACGCCACAGTAGTACGGACTGTACACGCGCTTGTACGGTCCGGATCACAATATGGGCGCTGGCGTATGCGTACGCCACAGTAGTACGGACTGTACACGCGCTTGTACGGTCCGTACTACTGTGGCGTACGCATACGCCAGCGCCCTTATTGTGATCCGGACCGTACAAGCGCGTGTACAGTCCGTACTACTGTGGCGTACGCATACGCCAGCGCCCATATTGTGATCCGGACCGTACAAGCGCGTGTACAGTCCGTACTACTGTGGCGTACGCATACGCCAGCGCCCATATTGTGATCCGGACCGTACAAGCGCATGTACGGTCGGTATCACTGCTTGTGGGGTGCCCTAGGGCGTGGAACGCACCGTACCTGTGTGTAAATGTATGAAAACACATAGGGGACACATGAGGGACAAGTATAAGGGCCTAAATGCCTGATGGTTGCCATGGAGACTGAGTTAAATTTTTGAATTTGAGCACCAGGTGCACAGCAGAAGTCAGTTGGAAAGAATCTACATTGTTGCAATGTGGATGTTGACTTGACATCATTATCAAAACTGAAACCATGCAAAGCCACACACTGGGGTAGGTTTGAAGGGATTGGATGAAACGTAGGATGCTAATGTGACTGACCAATCAATCTGTACTCCTATACATGAACAGGCCAGCCAGGCATATATAAGGCAGCCAGGTCCCATGAGAGAGCACTTGCCTGCACATCCATTCATCCATTACCACTGCTGCTGATAGTGATTCCTCTGGCACCATGTCCAGGACTGTGGAGAGGTCACAGCCATTCACCCAGGAGGAGAACCTTGCCCTGATAGATGTGATCCTCCCACAGTTCCAGAGCCTGTATGGTCGACCAGGGGTTCAGGTGAGTGCAGACTCCACTAGCTTAGACTGTGCCCCTTTTGTGTGACAGTGACTTCTGGCATTGTGTCCATGTGTGACAGACATGCACTGTTGTTTGGAGTGGGTCCCAGGGTGTGGAAGGCCTCATGTCACCCATGCAGAGCATGCTGTGTTTCCTGTGTGCACTCCTCACTTGCATAGTGCCTACTGTGACAATGAATGCAAGGTGCATGCCACATTCTGCCTGCATACTCCTCCTGGGGATGTTGTTTCCACAGTCCTGATGTGATCCTGTGTTCCCCCCAGTGTGACAGGTGTCAGTACCCATGGATGTGTGTTTGTTCAGTGTACCTGTGCTGTGAGTGTCCAAAGGCCGTGTTCGTCCCCTGCACATTGGTGTGTGTGTTAGTCCCCTGTCATGTGGGTGAGTGCATATGGGGAGTGTTGCACACAAGCAGCATGAGGGATGGATATGGCCTGGCCATCGGATGTGAGCAGGGAGCAGTGCTGTGTGCATGCCGTGCTGAGCCAGCCCCACACCTGTGACACCCCCGTCTACTGGCACATGGGCAGAGTGAGGTGTGTACCCGCAGTTGGCAATGCCATGTGATTGTCCTGTACCTGTGTGTGTCTGTGTACTCTGCTGAGGTAGCATCAGTGTGCTGGGGCAGGTGACTGCTGTGAGGTGCTGTACATAATCCTGGTGTAGCCTGTGAGGCACAGTGTGATCCCTGGTCAGTGAGTGTGTGGTACCCCTCATGCCACCCGTGTGCTTCCACTGGCACGTAGTGCATTTGGCCTTCCACAGTGGATAATGTCCCTATGACAAAGGTGCAATTAGTTGCATGCATACCATGGCCTGTTCATAATGAGGATTGTTCTATATGTGTGTCTCTGTGTCTTTGCTCATGTGGATTAATGTATTCTCTCTTTTGCATCCTCACAGGTAGGCGCCATTGCCAAGGGGGAGATCTGGAGGGAAGCCGTCAGTGCCGTGAGGGGTACAGAGGGTCGGAGGCGGAGCCTGTCTCAGGTGAGGAAACGCTGGCAGGACATCCGGTGCTGGACGAGGAGGATTGCACGGCTCCTGCTGGGGGACTCACCTGAGAGCCGTAAGAACCGTGGCCGCCGTCGTCTGACCCACATCCAGAAGCGTGTGCTGGCGGTGGTCTTCCCCGATATGGACAGGCGCCTACAGGAGAGGCAGCAGCAGGAAGGGGGTAGGTACATGTGTGTCAGTTGTGTGTCCCCAGCCAATGTAAGTGTGCAGTTGCATGGATACACTGCCAGGGTTTGATTGTGCAGTGCGTCAACTTCTCCACAAAGTAGCACAGTGCTGTTCTCACTCCCTCCCTTCCCCTCCTTGCAATGTGTTCCCTGGTCTGTCGCCACTCTTGCACAAGGTTATTTATGCAGGCAGTTCATGCAGGTGCCCTATGCTATCAGCATCATGTGTGGGGGTGATGTGCCACAGGTATGGGGACCTTGCGTGTGCCATGGCCAATTTCAGTCATTGTGGTGTCCATGTCACTTGGCACTGATTGTGAATCACGACATAGGGGTGTGTCTCCAAAATGTACAGCCTTCCAGCATGCATGTCCAATTGTGTGCCCTCTGACATGATGTGCCTGAGTGGGAGGCCTGCTAAGTGCAGGGACGGTTGCTTAATTTGCAGTCATGTCCATCCTGGACCATGGAGGAGTGTGGGCACTACTGTGCCCTGGGGCACCTCTTCCTAGGTATCATGTGCGTCATCCAACAATATGGCCATTCACTGTGTCTTTGCCATGGGTTGCGTACGGTGGCATTGTACCCTGGGCTCAACTGTTAGGACCTACAGGTTGCTACATGTGTCCACTGTACAGGGGGACCCATTTTGCTTGTGCATACTCACAGTGGGCATTACCTGTGTGTGTTGTTGAGACAATCTGATGATGTTTGCCTGTCAATGATGTGTGGACATGGCCACCAGGGGCTGTGTGTTTACAGTCATGAATTAGTGGAGGCCATGTGTTTCCATCCCAGAGTAAGAGGTGTACATACTTTCTCCGTCTCAATGAGATTGTCTCAGGTGTGGGTGGTTTGTGCGTACAAGGCCTACATGTCAGAAGCTTCATCCTCCTTGCTGGGTTTAGCCTGTGTGTGATGTTTGACTGGACATACGCTCAAGGTGCAGTGACCCTGTCATGTGTGGCCTGGTTTCATGTATTGCCTTTGCAGCATGCGGCAAGAGTAAATGGATATGATTCATGCTCATCCCTTTTTGACGACGCAGTGTGGTGCAGGTGCTGTGCACATTTGTCCCCAGAGGCTGACTCCTCTCAAAAATTTCAGGTGCAGTGATTTGCTGTTGTGTCATGATCTCCATTGTGTCTCAGTGGCATGGTGGGTAGAAAAACTGTGTGTTCCATGGCCTACATGTGTACATTGTTTTGTAGGTGTTACTCCTGTTGCTTTTCAGGCTATGCAATGTGACCTATGTATATTTGACTCATGTGACATATGTGTACAGGTGTCTGATTTTCTCCTGTCTCTTCACCTTGCCCACAGCATCGCCGGGGGACACGGAAGGAGACACTAGCACGGACCGGGAGGAGAGATTGAGCACCAGTACCAGCAGTGCTGTCCTGTCTGGCACATGGAGTGGCACGGAGGCCGAAGGGAGTGAGGCGGAGGACCTGTTGACTGCCAACACAGACTATGACGCAGACGGGTCCGAGGCTGAGCTCCCAGAGGTGGCGGAGTCTGCCCCCCCAGCTGATGGCAGCCCTCCACATCCCCCCGCCACCTCAGGTTCCATCACCGGCCTCCCACATGCTCGTGGCCCTTCCCTCCGTGCTCGGTCCCCACATGTCTCCTTCCTGCCAGGCACCGCACCCCCTGCCCCTGTCACCACTGCTGCGGTGAGTGCGGAGTCTGTGGACATCCTGAGGCAGTTGCAGGTTGGTCAGACTGCGATGCTAAATGTCCTCCATGCCCACACCCAGGTGCTGACCCAGATGGAGGCATACATGGAGGGCATGTCGGCTGCGCAGTCTGACCAACGGCAGTTGCTGAGGTCCATAGACTCCACACTGACTGCAGCACTGGATCTCCTGCAGCGCTGCGTAACACCCCCTACCCCTGCCCCATCCACAATTCCCACTCCCGTGCCTGTCCCACGCACATCCAGACGTCAGCGTGCACGCACCCCAACAGACACAGGCACCACACCACCAGGGAAGTCGAAGCGCACACCTCCTGTCACGCACACACAGGGTGAGGAAGGCACACCCACTGGGTCGGGGGGGAAACGTAGAACACGCAGCCACAGTGGGAGTCCGCATTCCACACAACCCACTCCCTCCAAATCCACTCCCCTTAGCTCTCCTGGCCAACAGTCAGTGACAGCATCATCCACTGCGAGTGTGCCCCCCAGCCCCAGGACGACACCACCCCGCAAGCGGTGGAGGCGGGACCCGGCCAGGGGAGTTGAGTCCCCCACCCTGTCCACACCCTCCCCCAGTGGCGCTGCGACCCATCCCTTTGCCCCCCCCCCCTCCTTGGGGCCTGTGGTTGGATTGGGTACGGGGGAGTCGCTGGGGGAACTTGCCGACGTGTGCAGCGCCATTCTGTCCTCCACCTTTGGCGCTGGCACCCCCCCTGTGGCAGATTCATCCCTCCCTGCACCCACAACACCTACCCTTTCCCCTCCTGTCCCTGCGGTGCCTGTTTCCACCCTCCCCCCTGATGCCCCCTCTTCTGTGGATGAAATGGACTTGTGAACTGTGCAGGCAAGCTAGGGGACACACGTCCCGATGTGTACCCCCCCCCCGGACATTGCTGCTGGGCTGGCCCATGGCCCTTGTACATAGTGGACATTTTCTCTGATATATTTTCCTGCTGAATAAAGCCTTTTCTTTTTGTTTTGCACACTGATGCTTTCCTGGACTTGCTGTTGGTGCTGGTGCTCCCTGCGTTGGGGTGGTGATAATGTGTTAGGGGTCTGTGAAATGTTGGAGTGTGCTGCTCATGGGGTGTACCCTGCCATCTGCGTGCCATCACAAAGGTCTCTGCAAATGGTATTTGGTCATGTTTGCTCTCACTGTATGGTGACATTGTCCCAAGGTGTGTTCCGTCCTCTGTGGCCCAGGCCATTTTTCCTGCAGGGTGTCTCCCAAATGCTGTGCTGTGCTGTGTCTACATTTCCTGGATGTGTGAGGGTTGCCTTTCAATATAGCCATGCTGGCTCAGCGATGGCTCCGCCTGCATCTGGGGTATCACCCTTGTAGGTCAATGAACTTGTTGATGGGGTATATTGTCCGATGTCTGGGCACTGCTGGGAGTGATAGGTACACACCCCTCCTGTGTCTGGGCACTGCTGGGAGTGATAGGCACACACCCCTCCTGTGTCTGGGCACTGCTGGGAGGACCCTGCACCCACCCCTCCTGTGTCTGGGCACTGCTGGGGGTGTTTTGCACACCCCATTCTTATAGCAGGTTCGGTGCGTACATGCACGGGTGGGGTGGGGGTTTGGTGCGTACATACACGGCTGGTGTGGTGGTTTGGTGCGTACATACACGGGTGGGCGTTTGGTGCGTACATACACGGGTGGTGGTTTGGTGCGTACATACACGGCTGGGGTGGGGGTTCGGTCCGTACATACACGGGTGGGGGTTCGGGGCGTACATACTCTGCTGGGGTGGGGGTTCGGTCCGTACATACACGGGTGGGGGTTTGGTGCGTACATACACGGCTGGGGGGGGTTGGGGGGCGTACATACACGGGTGGGGTGGGGTTTCGGTCCGTACATACACGGGTGGGGGTTCGGGGCGTACATACTCTGCTGGGGTGGGGGTTCGGTCCGTACATACACGGGTGGTGGTTCGGTGCGTACATACACGGCTGGGGTGGGGGTTTGGTGCGTACATACACGGCTGGTGGTTCGGTGCGTACATACACGGCTGGGGTGGGGGTTTGGTGCGTACATACACGGCTGGTGGTTCGGTGCGTACATACACGGCTGGGGGGGGGTTCGGGGGCGTACATACACGGGTGGTGGTTTGGTGCGTACATACACGGCTGGGGTGGGTGTTAGGTGCGTACATACACGGGTGGGGGTTTGGTGCGTACATACACGGCTGGTGGTTCGGTGCGTACATACACGGCTGGGGTGGGGGTTTGGTGCGTACATACACGGCTGGTGGTTCGGTGCGTACATACACGGCTGGGGTGGGGGTTTGGTGCGTACATACACGGCTGGTGGTTCGGTGCGTACATACACGGCTGGGGGGGGGTTCGGGGGCGTACATACACGGGTGGTGGTTTGGTGCGTACATACACGGCTGGGGTGGGGGTTCGGTCCGTACATACACGGGTGGGGGTTCGGGGCGTACATACTCTGCTGGGGTGGGGGTTCGGTCCGTACATACACGGGTGGGGGTTCGGGGCGTACATACTCTGCTGGGGTGGGTGTTAGGTGCGTACATACACGGGTGGGGGTTTGGTGCGTACATACACGGCTGGTGGTTCGGTGCGTACATACACGGCTGGGGGGGGTTAGGGGGCGTACATACACGGGTGGTGGTTTGGTGCGTACATACACGGCTGGGGTGGGGGTTCGGTCCGTACATACACGGGTGGGGGTTCGGGGCGTACATACTCTGCTGGGGTGGGGGTTCGGGGGCGTACATACACGGGTGGTGGTTCGGTGCGTACATACACGGGTGGTGGTTCGGTGCGTACATACACGGCTGGGGTGGGGGTTTGGTGCGTACATACACGGCTGGTGTGGTGGTTTGGTGCGTACATACACGGGTGGGGGTTTGGTGCGTACATACACGGCTGGGGGTTCGGGGCGTACATACCAGGGTGGGGTGGGGGTTCGGGGCGTACATGCACGGGTGGCGCTTGGGTGCGTACATACACGGGTGGGGGTTCGGGGCGTACATACCAGGGTGGGGTGGGGGTTCGGGGCGTACATACACGGGTGGCGCTTGGGTGCGTACATACACGGGTGGCGGTTCGGGGCGTACATACACGGGTGGGGGTTCGGGGCGTACATACACGAGTGGGGGTTCGGGGCGTACATGCACGGGTGGGGGTACGGGCCGTACTTCCACGGGTGGGGGTACGGTCCGTACATACCCCTGCCCACGCTCTGCGTGCCTGGGTACGGGCCGTACCCATGCCTTTGGTGTGTGGGTACGGTGCGTCCCACCATTGTTGCGGGCCGTGGGGTCCGCACCGTACACAGGCCTTGGGGGCGTGGCTACGGGTCGTACCACGCGTACCCCTACATGACCCCAGCAATGCTGGTACGAGCTGTACCAAGGCCTTTCTGACGTGGGTACGGGCCGTACCGCTATTGTTGGAGTGACGTAGGGGGACGCGTGGTACGTTCCGTACCCACGCTCTTGCGGCCTGGGTAGGGTACGTACCGGTTCGCGTGACCATCCACTTCCGTTGTGGCGGACGCTTGCGTTGCTGGCCTTGCCCCCACCCCCTGGAAGTGACCAGGCCCTGATGGTCAGGTATGTCCAGGCCATGTGTGATTTGGTACCATGTGTTGGTGTTGTGTGTCCTGCCCCTGCCCCCCCCTTTGCCCCTGGTTGTTGTGCTGACCTTCTGCGGCGTCTGCGTCGGTTCCTGTACGCCAGGTGGACTGCTAGGAGGGCAGGGATGGCACGTAGGTTCGGGTCCATGTCTGTTCGTCGCGTCCAGCTGCTCCTTGCGTGTGTCGTCCTGATTTCCCGGCAGTTTTTGGCAGCCGGTAAATATTTTCCGTGCGGGATGACGTCGGTTCGAATCGTACTTCCTGGTTCGTGAAACGTAGGCTGGATGCGTACCGACGTCACGTCGGCTCCTTTCAGGATCGGAATTGTGTTTAGTTTCTGTTCGGTCGGTGTTTTGTTCGAATCGTACGGAAATGGTGTTTCCGTATGAATCGTACTTGCATTTTCGGATGGATTTCGCACCGGGTACGAGTCGGACGGAGAAAAGGCTCCGTCCGACGGTTCGTACCCGGTTTTTACCGGATCGGAATTGGCACCTAAGCGGGTAATGTTACAATATATGCAATGCAATTCTTAAACTGTACAGTGGTCTTCTGTTTTGTTGTATTTTTGGTGCGTATTAAGAGGGGCTGCTAATTAAAACACTATTTTTTTATATTATTACAAGACCTAATATTAAAGTCATATTAACCTTAGTGTTGTTTTCAGTGAATTTACTATAATGAATTCATGTCTGTCTTCCTCCCCCCTCACCCTTCTTGTGCAGGGGGCCCTCCCCCCATGTTTGGGTACAGATTCTGAGGTGGGCATGCGGGACCCCAGGCCTCTCATCTGGGAAGAGGCCAGAGCGGTCTTTGGCACCGAACGACAGGTTATTGATAAAGATCTGATTGACTGTCCTAATCCTCCGCAGTTAACCGGTCGATGGACCCTCCACTCCCCTCCCTTCACACACCAGCAGGGGGCTGAAGGTAAACCCTACCCGGCAGTGTGCAAGCCTTGCCATTCCGTACTTGACACATTATTATGATTTTACTGTTTTTGTAGACTTTTCACACTGTTGGTTACCATGAACGTAATGTGAAAACAAAATCGCAGAAAAATTTAATATTTCTTGTTTCTTCTGAATATTCAAGGAGTGCCGCAGCGCCGGAACAGTTTGTCCCGGGTCTTGGATAGAGTTGAACAAGTTCCCATGGCCCCCACAACTGTGTTTAAGGATTGTGATCATAATGTGTTGCCCCTCCCTGTATTTTAGCTTTGGGCCCCCAGGCAGGCTGTGCACCATGTGTATGCTCAGGCTGCTGTGAAGGAGAGATGCACTATTACAAGCTGGTTTTGGGTACCAAGAGCTCATGTCTTTTCATTCCCAGGGAGTTGGTTGCTTCTGCTTGGAAGTAATGACAGGGAGCGACCCCTGGTTGTTGCCTTTGGGCCACCAGAGTGGGCTTTGTATCCGGTCTGTGTTGGCAAGGTGGAGCTGACTGACCCCTTTGTGCTGCGTTTAGTTTTAAGGGCACACAGTGAGTCATTCCCTGTGAATAATTAATTTGCTGTTTTTGAAAGATAAAGAATCACAGGCTTCGACACTGTTAAGTTAGTTTTGGGTCCACAGAGCACATCACGTTTGTGCAGTTCCCCACTGCTTTAATGGGGGGGACCATGATGTATGGCCATTTAATGTCAGCTGTAGATGAAGGTTACATGAACAGTGTCATGTATGTGCATGTTTGCATTGTGCTGAGAATATTACCAGGTAATTGTTCACGCAGCTCTCTGATGGATGTCACATGTGGCTTTTCTGAGTCCCCAGATAGATCATGCAGTCTGTGTGTTCTCTTTTGTACTGCCAGTCACCGCTGTATTCAACTGTGTAGCCTTGGACCGTGTCATGTATGTGCATGTAAGTTGCATGATCAAGGTAACTATTAGCGGCGATACTACGTGTCTCTCGGACCTCTTTGAAGTGCATGCCACTCCCTCCCCTACCCCCCCCCCAGGGGGGGGCGGCAATCTGAGGGATAGCCCCGGGCGCCACAAGCTCTAGCTACGCTACTGCCCAGGAGGCTGGTTTTGACACTCGGAGGCCGGTTTGTGGCTCCAGGAGGGGTGGTTCCCGCTTCACGAACCTGGAGGCAACTTGAAAGAGCTGCTCTGGTTCTAGCCCCATCAGCATGTCTGCACATGGCGGTTGGATTTATAATGTTTGTCAGAGCTGTTTTAAGGTCCCAGTCTGGTCCTGGTTTCGCGATTGTACAGGCTGTATTCTGACTGCTCAACTGGAGTCAGTAATAAAGAAATGGGAGCCGCATCTGGAAGACGAGGTTTGGAAGTAATACTGTTCTCAAACTAAAACTGTATCTCTAAATTACAGATATAAGTTGCTCCATGTTTAATTCAGGTGCAGATTGTTTTGCTTCCCTGGTTTTCTGCATAGAATTGACCTCATAAGACCCTCACATTGTGAAAGATATGTGTCAGTCCCTGCTTGTTTTTTCCAGCTCGCATGGGACTGTCCACGGGTTAGCAACAAAGGGGCAGGAGTCTCACTGACCATTGGGGAGTTAGCAAGCACATATGCTGAATGCACGCATCTGGTATAACTGATGAGACGTGTCACACCACTGCCTAAAGCGGTGCGAGTGCAGGTAGCACTGTTGAGACTGCTGGTGCACAAGAGCTACCCTAGGAGTGGCTAAACGACGCCACGTTTAGTGGTGACATGGCTGAGATGAATGCTGGCTTGCAGGTGCTACAGCCACGGGCGAGAGAGATCTGGGGCCACGAAGACGCTATTTAGATAGAGGGAATGACGCTGATAGCAAACATAAGAGGGGCAGGAAAATTAATGTAATTCAGGTGATAAAAGCTTGGATGTCACTGCTGCCCAGAAATGAGATAGACAACTGCAACCCTGCACAATGTTATATGATCGCAATATTCGACAAGCTCTGTGCTGCTATTAGTCAAATGACTAGTGCATGTGAAATGACCGGGTCTACATCTTTAATGCATTCGTGTATTTATATTGTATTTATACAGCTTGAGAAATGCCATTTTAATCGCCTGGCAAAGTACATCCTCTGTTTGGCTTTCGTTAAAAATAATAAAAAGAAATGTAAAAAAACGGCTTTAACTGCAGATGTAGGATTATACCCAGAATGCACTTTTGTCCCTTCAGATGCTGGTACAGATTCTGATAAAAGTTGACCTTAGAGAGAAAGACCAAGGCAGAAGAAGGTGAGAGGAAGAGACAAGCAGAAGGAACGCAGACTGTAATAGGGGGAGACAGAATCAGAGAGAGGGTCAGAGGATAGAAGACAGACAAGAGAGAGACGGAGACCGGTGAAGAAATAGAAGATAGAGAACAGCAGGACGCACAGACAGAAGACAGATAGATAGATAGATAGATAGATAGATAGATAGATAGATAGATAGATAGATAGATAGACAGATAGATAGATAGATAGATAGATAGATAGATAGATAGATAGATAGATAGATAGATAGATAGATAGAGAACCAAGAACAGTGTGAGCAATTGTTTGCAATAACTACAAGGTGATGGATGGAATGCTTGAATTAACTGGCAATCGCTCAGGCCTCTTTCAAGTCCATTGTTTTTCACCCGCCATGATAATGAAAACTCTACTCCTCATGGGAACTGTCCCTCCCAAACTGCCAGATGCGGTCCCCTCCTGAAGGAACCACGAGCAACCCAACCCGTTTCAGCACACTTCAGTAGGGTGTTGCTTGAGTCTAATGGCACAGTGAGTACAGGACCCACATCTGTGCATACCTGGTACATTTAGGCATTATCAGCAACAACAAGAAGGTGATGGACGGAATGCTTAAACTAATCTCTGGCACTGGCAATAGCTCCAGATGCATTTAGTCCATTGTGTCTTGCCCACCATGCCACTCTATAAAAAGGCCTTTCTTATGCAAGACCCTGCTTCTTATGAGAATAGTACTTCCCGAACTGCCATTTTGCCTGCAACTCTTTTTTAGAGTTTGCAAATCCTGTGAAAAAGACATATTTTTGCCCAAATGTGCAACCACCTTCTGCCAAATGAAAACAAAACTTTCACCCACCACTGCACTTAAGACTCCAGGGGCCATATAATGGATAGGGTGCACTTTTCCTGTTTGCGCCACTGTGCACCTTAAAACAGGTGCACCAAGCAGAAACAGGGAAAGTGCGCCCTATTACATTGAATACACTGCCCCCAGGGCGGCAGCAAAGTTGTGCTACCCCGGGAGCAGTGCATTCAAGTGAAATACGGTGCGACTTTGAAGCAGAGGTCCGTGTTTCACTGTGAAGGCGAAAACCCTTCTGCACTTTTAAGAGAGGAGAGAGATCCCCTTGCAGATGGGTGCAATGAGTGGCTGCACCTGCCTGCAAGGGTATGTCTGGGGGCCCATAGAACCCCCTTAACCACCTCCAGAGGGCTGCAATAGTGGGTGCACTAACAGTGCACCAGCTTCTAGGTGGCACATTTTTAGTGCACCTCCTGACAGCTTGTTTGCCTCTGTGCCCGAATCTTTAATATGGCACGGGCACAGAGGCAAAGGGAACACCCTCTGGTTATAGCGCTGATGCTATATGTGGGCCAACGCTATATGCATTGCAAAAAGGGCTGCACAAGAGTCTGCTGCCTTTTCTGTAATATGCAAGTGCCCAGGGGGTGCGCAAAGCAGGTGCTAACGCTTGTTGCACCCCGGGGCACTTCAGTAATATGGCCCTAGGTATGAAACCTACTGAACAGTTTTAAAAGTATGAAAATGTAGGGTTATTTGAACAAGAGAACTGACCTAGAAATAGATCAGATAACCTGCGCACATAACGAAGGCATTTGTTGTTTCATAGGGTAAAAGCCTACGTCAAGAATTCACAGAATTCACTAAGAAAACCAAGTAAGCTCGATCAATTTCCTCGACTAACTGGAAACATGAACCCATAGTGTAGGCTGGGGGGCATATTTTCATGCTCCTCCTTATTTACCGGGCAGCATTAAGCCACATTAAGTGTAAATAAGGCTCTCTTTCACACTATACTTAGTGTTAAAGGGGCGGGCAATGGGTATTGTGTTGGGTGTGCCACCACAACACCCACTGATTTTGACACTGCCCCATATTTACAAGGGTGGCATAAATAGGGGGCAGCTCATTAAATTAAGACCAGGGAAATCCGGGTCTCAACATGGCGAAAAGAGGAGAAATGCTTTATTTCTGCATTGTGCAGCACACATAGAAACAACAAAACGCCATTTCTAATTGTTCACATTCAGGAAGGCACCCCTTCCTGCGCATAAAAAATCATTCCCCTCAACAGAGGCACCCTTGCACTATAGTGCAAGGGTGCCTGTGTTGGTGCTAGGCAGCTAAATTAGCACCAGCGCAGGAGGAACGGCAAGGCTGCACCATATTCTTGTAAATACGGTGCAGCCCTGCGTTTCAGAAGTGGTGGAGCATGGCGTTAAGCCAAGGAGGCTAACGCTGCGCTCTGCCACTTCCTTGTAAATATGCCCCTTAGTGTTGTCCAGGGCTATACTGAGAAGCTACAGCTATCTTGGGTTAGACTTACTGTAGAGAACATCTCCATACCTCGTGGGAAACCACATTCAAATTGGAGGAGTCCATCATATCTAAATGAATATTGCTTCGCTTTAAATGCAGTAGTAATACCCCACACTCATCCAATATCACTTCAATGGGTTTAGGCTGTAGTAGCCCCAGCAGCTACAGATGTCTGATGTAGTTGTGCGCTATAAAAATACCATCATTATCATCATCATCACAGACTGTGTCCCTAAAGATGGTTTATGGCTTTCTCCATAAAATATAATATAGGGGCACTGAAGTCAGTATAGAAGAACTAAGGACCGCTTACAATCATCATAGAAGGACACATCAGCATTCAGGGGAAACTCTGCAGGAGGTTTCGGATGGGAGTTGATGGTAGCAGCCTGGCGCTGTGAATCATGCAACGGTGTAGAAGAGCCTAAAAACAGAGACTTCACATGTCTCACTCGTTTGACGTGAGTCCAATACCTTTGTGAATGAGATTTACACCTGAGAATCATCAACTTTCGGCTAAAACATGAACTGTGGATCTAACACCCTTCCAGACACAGCCTTTGGACTCTTGGACATTGAGATCCCTGGAGGTTATGCTTGGCCTCCTGTCTGGAAAGAGGATTGCCATGAGATCAACAATTTAAACAGTACCCTGTTGAAGCTACAACCAATTTTTGGGACCACACATCCCAATCATCATCTCAAAAATAAATGCGTGGTACTTACTGTAGAGTCTTCGGTGACAATAGTGACTGTGTTGAGGCAAGTCTCGATATCCATGCTCCCGCATTTCTTAATTTCTCCAATGATAAAGAAAGAACCACCCGAACATTGCTATAAAAGTAAAAAGATAATCAAAAGCTTGAAGCAGGTGGCATAGTAATAGGAAACTGGCGGTAAAACTCGTATTGTAGGTAACATGTAATAAAATTATCATTGAGGGTGGCCTTCCGCACATAAAGGGCTCTTAGAGGGACTGAGTTGCCTCAGATGCATATTCATGGGGTTTAAGAGTGACTTAGCAGAGAACTAGGTGATATTACAGGATAATACTAGATATTCTGTGACTTTTTGGTATTTATTAACACCAAGTAAAAAGACACAATAAAAAGTATGAATATGGACTTGAGCTAAGATATTTTGATAGAAAAATGTGTTATGTTATTATCATGAATAAAGGAAATGGTATTTGATATGACAAGTTAATGTTAAAATCTTTAATCTGTTGGGTTTCACTTGTATGTGTTATATACTACAAGCTCCCTGTTGCATGCCTTGAATACCATGGGCTTGATTCACAAATATAAACTTAAACTTTTCTGTAAGCTTACCATTTTTTGATATTCACAACCTACAAGTTAATAGTAAATAAATAGTAAGTTTAACCTGTGGAGACTCAAGAAGTGGGCGGAGAACTCCGCACATAAAAAGATAGGACCGACCTATCTTTTTAGGTGCGGAGTTCTACCCAGGCGCGCAACACCCATTTGGCTCACAGGCTTCAGCCCCCCCGTCGTGTGTGTAGCCCGGGCTGAGACAGCTTCGTGGGCTGGCGACCCACTAATTGCGGCAGCACCCGAGTACTTCACAGGACTTTAAAAGACCATTTACTTGTTAATGAGGCTTTTGTTGTGTTTTCACCCCTTCTTAGAGCCACTCTGCCTTGGCTGGAAGAATTAGCCCCCCCCAAAATCTTTTTCAGCCCCCCCCAGAAATTTGGCTCTACTTGCCCGCCTCGTTCTGCGCCCCAACTGCAGAGTCCCTGTTAGAAATGAGGGGACTCTGGTTGGCTAAGGCAAGTACCAGCGACAAGAAGGGACCCTTTACTTCTAGTCGGGGCGAAGGATGGCTCCTTAGAATAACCCCTGCTCACCCTCTAGCTGCGTGGCGCGAGCAGTCAAGGCTAAACTTCAGGGCGTACACGGTTAAGCACTTGCAACTATACACACAGTAAACCCCTTGCATGCACCACAAACGGACACCAATCAGGTTGTATACAAAAATAAGGCTTTTATGTAGTTTCAGCAGATTTAGTACAAGGCCCAGTAACGGTGAAATGGTGGGGCCACAATCTCTATGAATACGGAAAGTTCTCTTTATACGGAAAGTTCTTATACGGACAACAAGGTGACTGAGGGCCTTAGCGCACTTCGCGCTGGGGCAGCAACCGGGAGGCACGCGTCAGACGACAGGGAAAACAGAACGTTGCGGACCCTGGATCGGATGCGAGCTCGTGGTCGAGTTCGTAAGTACAGTACCTTGTCTCTTTTCGTGAAGGCGGGTGCGGGACTTCAGTGGCTCTTTTAGAAGGGTGAGGCGGCGTCCGGGGCTCCCACAATTCCCGAGGGGGGTCCTTCAGGCTCACAGTAAGAGCAGGGTGTTACAGGTGGCAAGTGAACAAAGCGGGGCAGCCGGGCACGCTGTCTACGTCTGGGCCGTCCGAGGCTTGAAGATGCTCACAATACCGATTCCGGCGGGAGGGGTAAAGATGCGCAGCGGGCCTCCGGCGAGCGAGGTGACGGGGGCAGCCCAGCACAGCATAGGGAGAGCGGCTCAGATCGAGCGAGGCTCTTCCCAAGGCAGGGGCGGCTAAGCAGTCCGGTCACGGCTCAAGGGGGGCTGGGGGGCACGAGAGTCACAGCCCCGGCGAGGGAAGGAACACCACAGTCCAGCGGTGGGCGAGTGAAAGTCAGGTTGAGCCCAATGGTCCTGGGGCTCAGTTCAGGGGGAAAGCTCGCTTCCAAGCCCTTGGAGATCGTTTTGAAAAGCACAAGTTTCTTGAAAATAAAAATGAAGCAAAGTCTCTAGCAAAAGGTTCCACTTCTCCCCTTTGGCAGCAAGGTCACCACTGCAGGCCAGTACCCCAGGATAGGGACAGTCTTCCTCCTTACAGCTTTCCTGGTGCCTCCTCCTCAGGCAGAGATTCTTCTTGGTTCAAAGCGAATCTGATTTCTTAGGAGCAGGGCTCCTACATTTATACTACATTTCTTTTGTTCTCCCAGGCCAGGGGGTCCTTGCCTAGTTCAGTCCAGTTCTGGAGCACTTTGTTGACGCGATGCAGGCTTCTTCTTTCAGAGTGCAGGGCAGAGTCATCAGACGCTCCACAGGGGGCAGAGACGGCATTGTGGTGGCAGAGCACAGTCCTATTCAGTGTTCAGGTGTACTCCTCCCAGCCATCTACCTTTCTATTTACCACCAGGCTACCTAGCCCTGCCCCTCTGGGTTTCCCCAGCCCTCTCACTCACACATGCCAGACAGCAGATACACATCACGCAGAGGCAGGCTGAAATGGTTAAGCAAGCAAAGGCCAAGTTTCTAAAAGTGGCATTTGCAAACGCAGAATATTAAAATAAAACTTACGAAAAGATGTACCTTATTATTCCGAGTTCAGGCATACTAAACTCGATCTTCTACCATGTTCCCTGGGCATGTTAGGATCATAGGATGTAATAATCTTAACAGCCCATTCTGGCCTATGAGAACAGGGTAGACTTACAATAGTGAAAAACTAAAATGGCTGTAATTCACTATTAGGACATGCCACACACATCAGGGCTTGTCCTACATTATGCTTACAGCGCACCCTGCCCTTGGGCCTACCATAGGGGTGACTAACATGAAGTTAAGGGAAGGTTTAGGGACTGGCAAGTGTGCGCACTTGCCAGTCAGCATGTCAGTACCAGACTGCACGCAGGTTCTGCGATGGCAGACCCTAGACACATTTTACCAGGCCGCTTCTGTGGGTGGCACAACCAGTGCTGCGAGCCCACCAGCGGCATTTGTATTTACACGCCCGGGCACTCCTGGTGCACTTTACTGGGGTCTGACAGTAAACCAAATAAGCCAATCATGGAATCCAACCAACATATACATTTACAATGGGGAGAGCATATGCACTTTAGCACTGAACAGCAGTGGTAAAGTGCCCAGAGTCATAAAACAGCCAACAACAGGTCAGAAAAAATGCAGAAGGAAGGCAAAAAGTTTAGGGATAACCCTGCAAAAAGGGCCAAGTCCAACACTACCCCCTTCCAGCCAAAACACAGGGCAGACCACCGTGATGGTCTTCCCTGCTTGGGGCGATAGAACAAGGACCTGGACAGCAACTGCAGGGGCAGACTCCAGTTTTACGCCAATCTGAACCTAATGGAATCCCTCTGTCCATACTCTCAAGGCCCACCAAGCCAATCCATGGGGAACCCTTCTCCTCACCTGTGGACACCACCTGTGCAGCACCTAACCTTAACTGGCTCACAGGTGCATCCCAACAGACAGACCGCAAAATGCCACAGTGGCTACTGACTGTAGTCTGGGATGAGACCCAGACCTTATGCCTCTCTGGGCTCCCAAACCTCTGTGGCGCCAGGGAGCGGGGAGCCGTAGCCCCAGGTGCTTGGCAACCTTTGTCCATTCTCCCTCCTGTCAGGTAAGGTATGATATCCTGGCACTGACCCACCAGCCCCAGGCCTGTACCCGGCGGCTGGACCAAAGAATGGGGTGGCCTCCCCCACACCCAGTCTTCCTCCTTGGGGCTCTGTACCCACCCACTTGGAGTGGTACCCCCTTCCAGAATTGCCAGGGCACCTGTGACGGGTGTCCTGCGCAATTCGCCCACCAGTTCAGGGGTTCTATCCTGCAACTGGGCATCCAGGTCAGAGGGGACACCCTGAACCTGGCCCTCCAACCTAGGGTCTAAACCCTTCAGTTGAGCCGGGGTCAGAGGCGAGGACTCCCTCCCTCTGTACCTCCTTCCAGATGGCTGTACCCTCCCACCTGGAGTGGTACACCAAGAAGACAGACTGGTAGGGACACTGATTACAGATGCCCCTCCCTCCAGGTCAGACAACACCTGAACCTGGCTCTCCAACCTAGGGTCTAAACCCTCAGGCTGCACCAGGGTCAGAGGCGAGGACTTCCTCCCTATGCACCCCCTTCCAGAGTACTGCACACTCCCAACTGGAGTGGTACCCCTAGAAGCAACATGGGTCAGGACACTGATTACAGTTGTCCCACCGTCCAGGTCAGACAACACCTGAACCTGGCTTCCCAACCCTGGGACCAACCCATGCGGTTGAACGCTCGCCTGGCGCACCAGGACTTCCCGGGGAGCACGCATGCCCCCCCTGAGGGTGACACATAACTCATGTGTTGTGTGACAGTCTGCCTGGCGCAGATCTCCCCACCCCTGTCCATCGGACAGTGCGCGAAGATCCCCCAGGACAGAAGTGGTGTCACCATGGTCATTCACTGGGGACGCAGCCCTTCTTGCTGGCCCCTGACCCACTGGTTCTTCCACTGGGGACTCTTTCCCCCTCTCACCCCTCACTCTGGACTTCTGCACCCTCCCAACTGGAGCGGTACTGCCAGACACCAGAACTGATGGCGGCCTGCTTACAGACACTCCCCGTTCACCAGACACTAGGGGATCCCGCACAACGGGCAGCCCCTCAGGACAGACTATGCTCCCCACCTGGTGTTCCCTTAAAGAACCATCCAGGCTCTGAGACTGAAGTTGGGCACTACCGGGACATAACCCATTCTCACTCCTTCCCCTTACAGACAGGACGTGAGGCCCTACACCCCTCTCACTACTACAGGACCTAGTTGGGCTACTCTGAGCCACTTCCACCACACTGGGTTTGAAGATACCTGAACCACTCTTCTTGGGATCACTCCCCAATGGCTTTCCAGACCCTCTGGGCTCCACCAAAAGGTCTGCCGCCAATGTGAGCTCCCTGCGGTCAGAGAACTCACTCTCCCACAGGTGTTGGCATAGCTCTGGAAAACAGGGACTTACAATATGCTCTCCCACAATTGGATCACACAGCCCCCTAGCAGGGTTAACCAAACTATCCTTCACCTCACCATCCAGTGCCTCACACACGTACTCCACACCACTCTTCTAAGACGGGCAAGACAGTATCTGACTGTCTCTGTCACACAACCCACACTCTTCTGGGCGGTCTTCACACTCACATACCAGGACTTCAATTTTGGGGGAACCCCTCTCCCTGCACCTCTCATCTAGAGTCTATAGAGTGTCCCTCCCACCACTAGGACCATGAACCCCTGCAACAGTTACCCAATTGCTCTCAGGGACACTGCGCACTACTGGAGCTACCTCATGTCCTTGAACCTCCTGGTGTATGTTAACCCCCTCGTTCAGGTCAGGTGCCATGTCTCTGGGTGTGTGTACTACTCTCTCAGCACTAGAAAGTTCAATATTGCTGCCACCATCTGAACTGGATTCCTCCTCCCACTCAGCAAAGCTCAATCTCTGAGCTACGCACATTTCTTGTTGCTGGACTGAGACACTCATGGTCTCAAGCCTCTCGATTTCTAAGTTAAGCTTCCTCATTATCAAGTCATGCTCCATTTGCATTTTCTTTTCTTCCAGAGCCAGCTTTGTGCTTTCCAGCTCCAGTTGCCCATTTAGTTTCACCATCTCTATCTCATGAGCTCTGGTTTCCTTCCTGTCGGCCAACTCCTCTGGCGACAGGCCTGTGCCCAAGCTAGCGATGCTCTCTGCCCGCTCAATTTCCTCCACCTCATCAGAGTCTTTTCTTGACTCCATCCAGGGCCTCAGCGCCTTGCAAAGATCTACTTTGAGCTTACATCCAACAGTGGGGACTTTGAATTTTCTGCAGAAGCCCTTCAGCTGGGCCTTGGTGTAGCTCTCTAATCTCTCTTCTTCCCATTCCACGTCATCCATTCCAGAGACTATAGAGGCTACCCTTCCTGCAGGGAGTGAACCAGGCATGGTTTCTCAAAAGTGGAGATTCTTGGCAAAACAAAAAGATCAATAGTATTGTGGCTGCGTTACTGGTCTGCACTCACTATGTGGTGATCAATGATCCAATGTATGCAAACTACAAATGCAAATCCGAAAATCCTCACCGCTGCCACCAATGTTAGAAATGAGGGGACTCTGGTTGGCGCAGGCAAGTACCAGCGACAAGCAGGGACCCTTTACTTCTAGTCAGGGCGAAGGATGGCTCCTTAGAATAACCCCTGCTCACCCTCTAGTGGTACCCCCTTCCAGAATTGCCAGGGCACCTGTGACGGGTGTCCTGCGCAATTCGCCCACCAGTTCAGGGGTTCTATCCTGCAACTGGGCGTCCAGGTCAGAGGGGACACCCTGAACCTGGCCCTCCAACCTAGGGTCTAAACCCTTCAGTTGAGCCGGGGTCAGAGGCGAGGACTCCCTCCCTCTGTACCTCCTTCCAGATGGCTGTACCCTCCCACCTGGAGTGGTACACCAAGAAGACAGACTGGTAGGGACACTGATTACAAATGCCCCTCCCTCCAGGTCAGACAACACCTGAACCTGGCTCTCCAACCTAGGGTCTAAACCCTCAGGCTGCACCAGGGTCAGAGGCGAGGACTTCCTCCCTATGCACCCCCTTCCAGAGTACTGCACACTCCCAACTGGAGTGGTACCCCTAGAAGCAACATGGGTCAGGACACTGATTACAGTTGTCCCACCGTCCAGGTCAGACAACACCTGAACCTGGCTTCCCAACCCTGGGACCAACCCATGCGGTTGAACGCTCGCCTGGCGCACCAGGACTTCCTGGGGAGCACGCATGCCCCCCCTGAGGGTGACACATAACTCATGTGTCGTGTGACAGTCTGCCTGGCGCAGATCTCCCCACCCCTGTCCATCTGACAGTGCGCGAAGATCCCCCAGGACAGAAGTGGTGTCACCATGGTCATTCACTGGGGACGCAGCCCTTCTTGCTGGCCCCTGACCCACTGGTTCTTCCACTGGGGACTCTTTCCCCCTCTCACCCCTCACTCTGGACTTCTGCACCCTCCCAACTGGAGCGGTACTGCCAGACACCAGAACTGATGGCGGCCTGCTTACAGACACTCCACGTTCACCAGACACTAGAGGATCCCGCACAACGGGCAGCCCCTCAGGACAGACTATGCTCCCCACCTGGTGTTCCCTTAAAGAACCATCCAGGCTCTGAGACTGAAGTTGGGCACTACCAGGACATAACCCATTCTCACTCCTTCCCCTTACAGACAGGACGTGAGGCCCTACACCCCTAGGGTGTTGGCAGTAAAGCCAACTGGTTAAATGACAGAGCCAGATGAGGTTCAGCTGATGGAAAACTCTAAAGGACCCCCTTAGAAGCTTCTCATTTGGCAGGCCAGTTGCCAAGCTGCTGGAACAGTGGTAGTCCCAGAGTTCCCAGGAGTATCTGTGGAAAGTTTTCCCCTAAAGTGCTCCAACTAGCACATTATTAACACTTTGAGCAACAATGGAATGCCTAGCAGGCGACTAAGGGCCAAATGTACGATGCACAAAATAGTGCCTCACAAATTACGTGTCTTTTGTGACTCGCAGTTTGGGGTGCTATTTTGCATGTACAACAGTGTGTTCAACTCTGTTTGAGATTCCCAATGGGGTCGCAAATTGCGAGGCTCATGAATATTAATGAGTCTCTCACAATTTGCGAGCCCATTGGGAATGGCAGGCCCTCCCAGGGATAGTGGTCTGCTTGACTCAGCAGACCACCATGTCTGGGATTGCATTTAAATAAAGCTGTTTTTTTTTAAATGCAGTCCGTTTTCCTTTAATGCATTTTTTTTTTTTAAATGAAGCGTTTTTGTTTCATTTTTTGAGGGCAAGCAGTGGTCCCCTGGGGACCTCTTCACATTTACGACTTCATTACCACCCTCTTGGAGAGGGCGGTAATTTGCGAGTGTTTTGCGACTGCAATTGCGGTGGCAAAACATTCATACATGGCCCTGCGGTCGCTATTAGGAAAAGAACGTCCCTTCCTAATAGCGAGTCTCAATACACTATTTTGCGAGTCATAAATTATTTGCGAGTTGCAAAATAGTGTAAGTACATGTCCAGACTAAAATTGCATGTGCAAACGGGTCGCAAACTCGTTTGCGCATGCAATTTTACGTCATACATCTGGCCCTTTGTCATGGTAGCATTTCTTTATTTCATTGAAAAAAAACAACCAAAGCAGAAGTTTTTTTCAGAAAAGTAAAAAATAAATGTTCCTTGTGTTCCAGGAGATTTCTTCCTGGGCTGGGGGGATTCTTTTTATTTCTGTTGGCCTGTTGCGGAAGTCATGAATATGGAGTGATAAGTTCTTCCATGAATGGAGCAAGCTGTCTGATGCTGTTATTGTGACAACCCTAAGGTGGATAGGCCAACAAAAAAAGTTCCCAATTACAGATGCCGGTGGAGTTCCACCAATAGGAACATAGTGGATTCTGTGCATGTAAATGAGATGGGAGAACTGAGAGATGTGCAGAATGGGACACCCGCCAACTTCCACAATTTACCGATAGATGTAATGGGACATCTGACCCACCAAACGTTAATTGGGAGTCTTTCAATGAGACTCAGCTCTAGAATATATATGACATGAATGTGATCGATTAAAGACTTATTATGTGAACTTGCAGCTTCACCGTTTTGCAGTAGGGGACTTGTGGCATTACACAATTACAACAGGACATGCTCTATAAAATAACTGTGAATTGACCCTTTCCCTACCAATATTTCTGTAACTGAATGATTGATAACTGTAGAGACAGCAGATTTGTAATATGACTGACGAACATTCAGATGATACTCTGGTTTTTCCAGTGTTTAATTGGTAAACAAAATAAGTGCCAGGGCTCTCGTCAGGAGGCAGCTTCCACCAGCCCATTTCTCCTGTTAGCACCACCATGACAGAGCCATGAAACTCTTCAAGTGACAAGAGGATGTGGCGTAATGGCCAGAGTTGCTGATTTCGGAGCTGAGGGACCAGGTTTGAGTCTCGGCGCCGTCACAATATTCTGTGATTCTAGGTGAATCACTTAATTTCCCTGTGTTTTCCAAAAATGAATGTCCTTAACTAGTGCTTAAGCGCACATGTTGATGATTAAGTGCCGGTGCAAAGCACCAGAAACCAACAGCTCCAATTAAGCCCTGGGTTTGTCACTAGGACTGATAGTTCATTCATACACAGGGAGTGTAGATCCTTTTGCAAGTATTAGGTCAGTCATTCTCTCTGTATTGAGCAGTTCTTTTGCCACTAATGCAGCAGTCCTCTTGTAGTAATGGGAAGGTCCTTGTGTCAGTGTGTTGGCAGACTCTTGATCAGTAATGGGGCGATTCTTTGTCCGTAATCGCACTCCTTTTATCAGTGATCCAGTGCCTATATCTGCTCATGGGTGGTCCTTCCATCAATAAGTAACCAGCCCTTGACTGTAATGTGAAAGTCCATCTAATAGTAATCATACAGTCCTTCTCTCAGCAAGAAGGCAGTCCTGCTCACAGCTGTGAAATAGTCCTGTTATCAGGAATGTGGCAATGACATTTCGTAGACCCATCAGGTTCACTCTCCCCCTAAGCTTGCTAAACACTAACATGTTATGCTAAAAAACCCACCTGGGATAGCACATAGCTGCAATCTCCATGGAAATTGTATGACAGTTCATCGCAGGTGGAGATGTGGGAACCCCCTTCGATAGAGCAAAATCCAGGACAACGAAGAACCTCGCAGACCCACTGGCCCTTAGTGCACGTACTGAAAATGAGAGAAAAAAATAAACAAGATGAGTAAAGTAAGTTGCTCCATCCTCCAATGTTCCACACGTTCACATGTTTTTAACTTGCTGGATGGATTCAGTAGCAAATCTGCTTTTTCTGCATGGTCGGCCCAGATTTTTTACCTTTTAATGGACCCTATTTTTGCTAGTTTTAGGACTTTTTGACATTTTACCAGTGCTAAACAGCAGTAAGGTGTTTCTCTAAAAATGTTTTGTATGTTGCAAACATCTAATTAGCTTCCCTACAAATCAATTGTACACGATGTCTAAAGTGCACATATGGCAGGGGTATTTAAATGTAATTTGTGGGTTGAAGTCTCTATTTACACCGCAATATGTGACAAACGTGTTTCAGCCAGAACAACAGCGCTCTGGCTAGACTGCCAAATGAATGCACACAGCTGTGACATATGGTAAGAAAAAGACATTTGTTATTTAAGAAGGGCTATGTATGTATATCCGTAAATCCCCCTAAAATGTGCCTTTTAAGCCCACCGACAGTGAGCGAATAGATAAAAACAGGGCACACTACATATCGGGGTTAGTGTGTTCTCACAGTGAATTAAAATCCAAAAGCTAATTTGCGGTGTCTGCCTCGCTTCCCTTTACGCTAATAAACCTAGGTGGGATTAAAATTCAGACATTACGGTGAAACCAGATTTTTTATAACAAACAGAAAACACAAATGTGACTTTATAAAAAATATTTTAGGTTGCCTGAGCTAGAACTGGGTTTAAACAAATCAGAACTGCCCCTCATTTCTTCTCCAGAGCTGGAATACACACCTATGGCTATGAGAGTTAACAGCCCTGAACAAATGCCTCCCTTTGAACCCAGGAAAGGCCAATGGGTGTTTACTGCTAACCACTTACCAGGCATAGCTATCTGATGTGGACAGGAGCAGGAGGCAGAACCAAGGGCAGCTTTAGCACTAACTCTTTTGGATTGGCGATGTCAGGGAGTGATGCTACTATTAATCCCCCGGACCCTCCTAGACAGTCAGTTTCCAGCCACAGTAGGAGGGAAAACCAGTGTTGACCCTTTCAGCTAAAGGAGTGGCCAAAAAGCTAAAAAAAAAACAGGCATGGCTGGTGTCAGCTGGGTCTTGCAGTGTTGAAATAGGGCATCCTGGGTAATTTTACAGTAAGACATATAAGAAGTGCTCCATAAGGAAAGCGTGGAGACTGCAAGAAAATAGTTAGGATTGGGTGGTAGGTTTTCCCTAACCACTGGCTAGTGTGCAAGATAAAAATGACACCTCAACCACCACCTTCTCAGAACATTCCTGGGTCTGGGAAGACTCCATCTGAGGAAAAAAGAATCCTGACTTTTGACTCCTAACTCCTGATGGAAGAAGAAAACTCACACAAGGTCTCAAGGACTACTAACTCTTGCTGGCTAACATGGACTTGAACTGCTCTCCAAGGTTCAAGTGGTTGACCGCTTGTTTACCTGCTTTAGGGACAAAAAAAGCAGAAGGACTCCTGAGTCGAACAAAACCCATCTGACTAAAGGAGGAATGACTAGAAAAAGCTTTCCTACCAGCTGTAGAATCTATGACTGGAAAAAAACGCTTGGTGTGTCTGAGCTCGGCCCAATCACGGTTGAAGTAAAATTGTGTTTAGGTCCTGGTTCCTCTGTTGTTTTCCTCTAGTGCTTGGCTTTTTCTATGAACTGTTGACTTAAAATGTTTAAAAAATATAAATTTCCTTTTCCCCTAAACCTATTTTGATGATCTTTGTGTCTTTTGGTTGTTAAATGTGCTCTAATTTTCAAAATTGGTTGGGAAATGTTATTGTGTTTTTTACTATAAAAGTGTTGATACTGCTTGAATTTAACATGCACTTCTCTGAGGACTGCCTACAGCTTGTGTCATAGCTCCTCGGGTTTGAGCACAGATTCTCTCGGCACTGGGTTCTGACCTAAGCAGAAAGGATTGGTTAAAGTGTTTGGGGTAATCCCTCCCAAAGTAATAACCCCATTTATTTCTGATACATTTTCTATTAACATGTGAGAGGCAGAGGTGTGTCCACAAAGGCATCCAGTGAGCAATAACTCATTGCGGCTTGCTGACTAAGAAATTGGAGTCATCTCCCAGTGAACTTCTGATGTGCACAACAATGCGCTTAACATTGAAAGAACTCTATTTTTTAATATAACTAATTTCTTAAAATAATGAGAACATGCCAAGTGTGTGCTTTATATTCGGACAGCATAGCTCAGAAACAGAAAGAGGCAAACCTTGCTCACTGTGTCCAAATTGTACTATCTGCAAACAAAGGAATAATTCAGAGAAACCACTGCTTAAATTTGTTCACTTCACACGCTACAGGTTCATTAAAAAAAGGCATTTAGCTCTACGCTGTGTCAGCGAAGCCCTGGATGGAACCAATATATTAATTAAATTGTTCTGTTTCACAGAAGATTCCTATGCACATTATTCCGTAGCGTCAGCGGTTCTGGGGAATTACTTCAACTAGTGCAAAGTATAAAAGTTAGCGGTGATAATCTTTTTTGACAATATAAAGCTTCTCTGAAGTCACTTGCAATCATATTTATCAGAGGCAGTACCACAGCTGTGGTTCAGCATTTTAATATTTAATTTAGTGTTCACAGATCTAACTGGGATTTACTGGGGATTACAAGTGGGACTCTAAGGATCCCCTTATAAATTAAGAAGAATTACCAGGTCATAATTCCCTCAGCAATTCATATGTTTTCCCTTGTATTTTACCGAGAGACTCCACCTCCATGAAGAGTTTGGGCTCTCCAGGTGAAACATCACTGATCTGCAAATTACTCCAAATATCCCAAATGAAGCAGTCACTTCAATTACCAGTGAATCAAGATTAAGAGGGACCTTGTCAAGAGGCGCTAGCTATTAGGTTACAGTTGTAATTCAGTCTCAGTTGGCGGAGAAAGAAAAACATAGAATCAGGGCAAAGAAAATATTCCTCCATTGAAAGCTTTAAAAGCAAGAACGTTTTAAGTCCGGAAATGCTACGAAAGCCCTGTGGGTATGGTTGCCAGAGAGTGTACCTGAGTAACCCTTGGACGTCATCTCCCTATTAATTGGCGCCCATTAGTGATGCTAACACAAGCTCCCAAACACTCACATACAATCTCTTCGACACTTGAAGATTTTCCTTCTGAGCCGCACTATTCAAGGGGTTCTCAAGAGGGGCAACAAACACATTAAAAGAGTGAGGCTAAAGGATGATCCTTGGGGGACACACCAGGTAAAAGGTTTAAAGGAAGAGCGAGAGGCTGCAAAGGAGACAGCCTGTGCTCATCCACTTAACAAGGAGCTGAACGACTGGAGCACTGTCCCTCTATGCCAGTGTACATCATTTGAGTTAACAGAATATTACCATGTTGAAAATGGCCAAGAAATCAAGAAGGACTACTGCCCTCATCTAGGGTAATTCTGATGTCATTTGTAGCCAAAGGTCCACACTGTCTTGGTGATAAAAGCAGAATGAAAGTCGGATTAATGTGAATTGAGCAAGGAATGAGATTGCAAGAAGTTAATAGTACCTCTCCAATGTATTTGTGAGGAATAGTAGTAGGGAGATTGGCCAGTAATCAGAATTAGATGCTTATAAGGGGTCCAGGTTGAGCAGACTGAATACATTTCTGACGAGAAAGGAAGAGAAGAACGTTTTCACCGCTGTTAAAGGAAGTATATCTGAAGGAGAGCTAGATCATATTTCAGTGAGGTGACTTTTATTATCATCCTGGTTACCTCTTCAAAAGAGGTCCATTTTGAAGAAGTGGTAAGGTTGGATGTAAATGTGGGTGAAGAGGGATATAGAGATTACTCAATCAATCCTCTTATTTTATGATAGAAACCGTTTGAGAGAGTGTTAAAAAGATTTGTTTACAGTGGAGGTTTAATGCTAAACAAGAGAACCTTGTTGTCTGGTCATGGAAATCAAGATGCCTAAGGAAACTAGATCTTCAGGGGCAAACACATTGTTGTGACTTCTTGTGTAAGTGGAGTAGAAAAGAACCTGAGAAAGATGTACTGTTTTGCAAATGTAAATAAGTTCTTTGACCTGATTGTCATTAGGATTATCAAAGTCCAGTTAAAATTGCCCAAAAGCATTAAGCTAGTGGAGTGGGCAAAGTGAACAGACACAAATTCTTGGAGTGGATATAAAGTGTCCTTAATGATGTTGCCTGTAGGGGGGGCAGTGTACCAACAAAGCACGCAGAGTGATTTGATGATTAATCATGATCGTCACAGCTGGGAATTCACAGGCTGCTTAATTTCCCAGTTTGGACACCTGCAGCTGCACAAACGATTTTAAGACCAAAACAAGTCCTTCCCCTGATTTAGAGGGCTGAATGATGTGATAAATTGAGTAGTATCAATTGGACTGTCATTCTCCAACCAAGCTGACAAAAACAATTTACTTTTTAAATTAAAGGCTCCCTCTCTGATGTCTGATCTAGTTCTTCTGGAACTTCTCCCACTCCAGCTGAATCAGCTTGCAATTATGGAGTTCGTTTTGATCCCAGCCTCTCTTTTGGAGCTCACTTTTCCAAACTTATCTCCTCATGTTTCTTAATGATGACGGTATTAAGGAAAATAACTAATCTCTATACTCTTGCCTCCAGTCTCTAATATCGTGTAGGTTGAACAACTGCAATTTCTTATATGCTGGTCTCCCTGTCCTTCAATTCAGAAGCTTCATCTTATACAAAATGCTTCAACACACCTGATTCTTAAAGGTCCTAAACATTAAAAGGTTATGCACCTGCTCCAAACTTTACTTGGCTTTCAATGTATCATCCTCAAGGCACTCTGTGTGTGTCACAGATCCCTGTAGCCTCGTGATTAAATACCTTGTTAGACCTGTCAGCCTTAAGGTGGTCTTTTTCCAGACCTTTTGACTTTTAACTCCTATTTTGCTGATTGTGTTTGTTGCCCTTAGTACTCATCTCAAGGAGGTTACTCCCCAGGGAACAGTGTTGGAGTGCTATTGAGAGAGAAGCTTTTGCTGTGGTCTGGGCAATGAAGAAATTAAGGCTATACCTGTTTGGCACTCACTTCCCGATTCAGACTGACCACACGCCACTCATGTGGCTCATTCAAATGAGGGGTGGGAACCCAAAACTTTTGAGGTCGTCATTTTCCCTACAATGTATGGACTTCAGGGTGGAGCCAAGACCTGGGATAGCCCACGCCAATGCTGATTCTCTGCCTATGCTTTTCCGTCTAAGTCCCTAGAGGTTGGATATATATTTCCAGACCTTTTACCTCCTATTTTGCTGATTCTTTTTGTTGGCCTTAGAACTCTGAGCACAATGGGGCATATTATCAAGGGGCGACGATAATATTATCGCCGTTTTAGAGCCCGTTTTCGGGCGCAAAGCAGTGATAATATTATCGCATTATCATCAAGGGCATGCTAGCGCATGATTCCTTGATGTACCGCCCCTTTTTCACACGCCTCGCCTCGCATTGATAATGAGATACAAAAGAGGCGTGGCTGTGAAAAGCAACATGGGATAATATCGCAAAGGAAGCTTCGCGATATTATCAAGGAGGGTTAGCGATCAATAAAATTGCGTTAAGTATGCGTTAACTCAGGAATTTAACGTCTGTTAAATTCCTGACTAAGGCATACCTAACATGGGGGGTGGATTGTGTGGCTAAGACCACAGGCCCTATTATCTAGGATATCGCCGTTTTCCACCATGGAAAACGGCGATATCCCACCTATCTCTGGAATTTTATCGCCTCAGCGATGCGCGTTGTTGATAACGCGCTAACCGGGCGATAAATTCCAGAGGAAGCCGGCGATAAATATGCAAGCGCTAAGTGCACTTTGCGATATTTATCGCCGGCCCTTGTTAATATGCCCCTTTATCTCTGCTAACTAGTGCTAAAGTGCATGTGCTTCTCCCCTAAACATGGTGATATTGGTGTATATCTGATTGGCATATTTCATTTACTAGTAAATCACTTGTAAAGTGGTATAACATATATCCTGGGCCTGTAAGTCGAATGCTACTAGTAGGCTTGCAGCACTGATTGTGCCACCCACATAAGTAGTCTTTCAAACCTGTCTCAGGTCTGCCACTGCAAGGTCTGCATCTGCAGTTTACTGCCACTTCGACTTGGCATTTAAAACTACTTGCAAATCCTAAAATCCCCCTTTTATTACATATAAATCTCCCGTAATGCAGGCCCAAAGTGATACTAATGGCAGGGTGCCATGTACATAAAAGGTAGAGCATGTGTGTTTGATCTTTACATGCCCTTGTAGTGACAAATACTCCTCTCATAGGCTAGCATTGGGAATTCCTTGATACACTTTTAAGCTGTAATTCATGATCAGGAAGGAGTAGCTTTTTAAGTTTCATATCTTTGGAATGGTAAAGATAAATCCTCCTTACTGGTGAAGTTAGATTTGACATTACTGTTTTAGAAAGGCCATTTTTAAAAAGTGGACATTTCTCTGCACTTATCGCTCTGTGTGCTTGACAGTCTGTCTCCAATACACATCAGGGATGGGTGACAGCTACACTTTGTGCATTCCCTCTAGACAGCCACAGCACAGGAAGGATAGGTGTGTCTGAGTACCCATCTGCAAACATCTGTATTATGATGGCCTTGCCTGAGCAGGGTGGATAGGAGGGGCTAAGACTTCACTTGAATAGCCAGTGTTTCGTCCCCACACAAAGGACTGACTACCACCCACAGATAGCCTGCCAGACAGGAAAGGGTTGAAAGGGATACGTTTGCACTTCAGAGAGGTGTTCTGAAGTCATACCCACATCAAAGGCACTTTAGAGTACAAGCACTGGGTCATTGACCCCCTAAAAACCAACACTACTGGACTTGTAGCTGAAACTCTACCAGAAGAACTTCTGTGCTGCTTAAAAGACTCAACTGGACAGCTGATCTGTAAGGCCTGCTTTTCTGTTGTTGCCCTGCCGCCTCCTGGCTTTTCAGAAGGAGAGTGAACTCTGCCTTCTTTACTCCAAGTGTGCTCCAAGGGTTTGCTGGCTTGCCTCCTGTTGCTTGAGACTCGTGGATATCAAAGTTTCTGCCACTGTGCTGGGCTCACTGGAAATGGCCCACATACTTGCAACACAGATGTCAACGCATCTCCTGTTTGCATGTAGCAGAACCGATTCATCAACACAGTTGCAGGAGTAAAACTGGCACATCGCATTGAAACCATCACTTTGCCGCCAGAGATCGACTCATCAGACAGTGTATCGCCACCACTGCAGCTTGGTGAGTTCGACGTGACCCCTAGACTGCACGGCAGAATCCGGCGCATTGCTTGATGCCTTTAGGCTCCAGCACCCATCTTTGGAACTGACAAATATTCTTCACTGCAGGGAGAACCTCGACACATGCTGCATCTGCTGGTTTCAACATTGACACATCTTGCTGATTGTAACTTGGAAAGGTACTTTGATCACCAGGTCCTGGTGGGTCCTGTAGCCGACCAGTGCTCCATCATGCTTGGCCTAAACTTTGACTCTGCCCTGGTCCAGTATGACCTTAAGTAACCTTTTTAGCACTATTTGCTTCAAAGTACTCTACTGCAGTTAGGGCTAGATGTTACAAAAGTCTATTTTTGCATTTCCTAAATAGTGAATCTTAAGAAATGTACAATAATAGAGATTTCCTAATAGTGATTCCTGCAGAATTGGGATCGCTATTAGGAAATCGCTATTTAGGAAATTTTGTATGAGTCAAAAGTCCAGCTAACTATAACGCCCCTGAAAGCTATGGTTTTTTCAGTGAATTTCTAAGATTTCTTAAATGCTAATTCCTAACTATAACGTGCCTGAAACCTATGTTTTTTTCAGTGAATATATATATATACATGGTGCACATGTGAAGTGCTTTAAAAAAAAGCATTTTAGAGTGCTTTCTTTCAATTTCATATTGTTACCATCGAATCCCATCACTAGCACACCTATATATATATATATATAGGTGTGCTAGTGATGGGATTCGATGGTATATATATATATAGGTGTGCTAGTGATGGGATTCGATGGTAACACTATGAAATTGAAAGAAAGCACTCTATAATGCTTTTTTTTAAAGCACTTCACATGTCCACCATGTATATATATATATTCACTGAAAAAAACATAGGTTTCAGGCACGTTATAGTTAGGAATTAGCATTTAAAAAAATCTAAAAAATTAACTGAAAAAACCATAGCTTTCAGGGGCGTTATAGTTGGCTGGACTTTTGACTCATACAAAACCATTGAAATTCCCCCGTTATAGTTAGTTCAGCTAACTATAACTCGCACGCCCGCAATGCACTGCTGATGACGTCATATATTACATCACTCATGACATGGTCAGTGACATCACTGATGACATCTCAAATGACATCACTCATGACATCATCCAGTGAATGTGTGTTTTTCTGAAAATTACATATGTTTTATATATGTATATCTCAAGGTCGATGGAAGAATAAATGGGTATATAAGTGTCTAAATGGATGATTTGTTTTTGAAAAATTGATTGTATAACTGACTGATTAAGTGTATCTTAGTGAATACATGGCTTAGTGAGTAATGTTTAAATATGTAAATATCTGTATCAGTCTCTCACTTTGTGTATAAGTGGCTGCATGGGTTGGTGAGTAGCTACATGAGTGTCTATATAGGTTATTAGTTGGTTTTTTGAGTATCTGTATGAGTGTCTGAGAGTCTGTATGGTTCGGTGGGGGGTATTACGTAGTGCATAGGTGCATGAATGAGTGACTCACTGTTTGTATGTGTTGAAGACAGCATGTGTTTAGGACTGTATGGGTGGATGAGTGTGTGCATGGGTGTGTTAGTGAGTGAATGACTGTCTCAATAGTGTCTTTATGAGTAACTACATATGTTTTAGCCTAGTATATGTGACTATTGGTGTATATAAGTGAGTATATGTGAGAGTGAGAGATTGAAAGAGTTCCTGTATGAATAAGTATGTGTTTCTATAAGTGATTGTTTAAAAGACTAAGTATGTGTAAGTTTCTGTAGAAGTAAGCGTGGTGGTGTGTGTATAACTGTATATGCAAGTAAATGGATGTTTGATTCTTTATTAGCATGAGTGACTATGTGTGTGAGTAACTCTATGGATGAGTGGCATTGTGTAACAGGATGTAATAGGTGTATGAGTACATATGATGAGTGAGTACATGTATGAGTGACTGTATAGGACTGTTGGTGAAAGAGTGGATGTGTATGTGGATCTTAGAATTACTGAATAGGTTGTTGTAACTGATATTGGTATGTCCATTGTTTTGAAAATTTTAGTTTCTATTTTTTAATGTGTGTATCAAAGGTTTTATTGGGGGAGAGGAGGTCTGCCACTCTATCACAAGGATGATGTCATGAGTGATGTAATATTTGACGTCATCAGCAGTGCATTGCGGGCGCGCAAGTTACAGTTAGCTGAACTAACTATAACGGGGGAATTTCAATGAAAAGTCCAGCTAACAATAACGCCCCTGTAACCTATGGTTTTTTCAGTGAATTTCTAAGATTTTTTAAATGCTAATTCCTAACTATAACGTGCCTGAAACCTATGTTTTTTTCAGTGAATTTCAAAGGTTTTTTAAATGCTAATTTCTAACTATGCCTACAGAGATAGGACATGTGAAGAAAGAAGAAAAAACGCACAGAAAGAAAAAAAAGAAATGCAGAAAGAAGCAACAGAAGTCCTCAAAGACGAAGAAAAGTGCAGGAAGAAGGATAACGTGCAGAAAGAACAAACAGAAGAGCAGAAAGAAGCCTTGTTGTAAAATCATCCTTTACCCTCAACTTTTTCAGATGGATACTGGTGGTAACTGAGTCTGACTAACCAGTCCTAGAGCCAGTGCTATGTTAAAAGACACTCAGAATACAGTGAAAACACCTACATACACTAGGGAACACTATGCGTTGGGGTCCCCTGTGATCAGCATGACCTCCTCTGTAAGCCCCTAGTATATAATAGGGCAGGGGATTAAAACTACCCCTTAAAACGCGCCACAGAGCGTGTTTGCACACGTCACCTCAGGCCCCGTCCCCTCACTTCCCCACTGTGTAAACACGCCCTGTGGCCGTTTTAAGTTGGGAGATTAAGTCCCCTTGAATCCTGAGGGTCCCTAGGGTCCAACTAGACCACTAGGTACCTCCAGTAAGTGCCACAGAGCTGCGTTGCAGAGAGATATAAAAAGGGGCACGGCCTAGACCACCACTCTGCAACGCAGCGCAGTGGCGCTTACTGGAAGCACCTGGTGGGCTAGTTGGGCCCCAGGGTCCCTCAGGATTGAAGGGGAATTATTTCCCCAATTTAAAACGCGCCACAGGGCTTGTTTGCACACGTTAACTCAGGCCCCTTCCCCTCCCTTTACCACTGTGTAAACACGCCCTGTGGCCGTTTTTAGTTGGGAGATTAAGTTCATTTGAATCCAGAGGGTCCCTAGGGTCCAACTAGCCCACAAGGTACCTCCAGTAAGCGCCACAGAGCTGCGTTGCAGAGGGGTGTAAAAAGTGGCAGGCCTGGACCACCTCTCTTCAACGCAGCTCAATGGAAGCACCTGGTGGGCTAGTTAGCCCCCAGGGGCCCTCAGGATTGAAGGGGAATTATTTCCCCAACTTAAAATGCGCCATAGGGCGTGTTTGCACACGTCACCTCAGGCGCCGTCACCTCCCTTCCCCACTGTGTAAACACGCCCTGTGGCCGTTTTTTAAGTTGGGAGATTAAGTCCCCTTGAATCCTGAGGATCCCTAGGGGCAAAATAGCCCACTAGGTACGTCCAGTACTTACTGGACGTACCTAGTGGGCTATTGCACAGAGGTGTAAAAAGGGGCAAGGCCTGCACCACCTCTCTGCAACGCAGAGCAGTGGCGCTTACTGGAAGCACCTGGTGAGCTAGTTGGCCCCCAGGGTCCCTCAGGATTGAAAGGGAGTTATTTCCCCAACTTAAAACGCGCCACAGGGCGTGTTTGCACACGTCACCTCAGGCCCCGTCCCCACCCTTCACCACTGTGTAAACGCGCCCTGTGGCCGTTCTAAGGTGAGAGATTAAGTCCCCTTGAATCCTAAGGGTCCCTAGGGTCAAACTAGCCCACTAGGTACCTCCAGTAAGCGCCACAGAGCTGCATTGCATAGAGGTGAAAAAAGGGGCGTGGCCTCAGAACACCTGTCTGCAACGCAGCTCCCTGGCCCATACTGGAGATACCTGTTAGGCTAGTTGGCCCTCAGGGACCCTCAGTATTGAAGGGTAATTAATTTCCCAACTTACAACTGGCCAGAGGGCGCGTTTGTAGAGTGTTGCAAGGAGGGGGCGTGCCCTCCAACGCGATGCTGATCTTTTATTTATTTTATTTTTTTAAGAAGGAGGGCTGTGTGGCCTCCCTTCTTTTTCTAATTTACTGGCCCTGAGACCCAATCCCCCAGGGCCTGCACCCTAATTTTTTTTGTTGAAAAAAATAAATTTGGCCCTCCCAAGGCCTTTTTTTTTAAAATTCTCTAGGAGGGGGCTGCGTTACCCCCCTCCCCAGGCCACTTATGGCCCCTAGGACCCCATCCCCCGGGGCCGGCCTTTGTTTTTTATTATTTAAAAAAAAAAGTATATTTATAGAAACACCTAGGACATGCTGGACAAACCGTACGTACCTATCACCATGACGATTTGTGTGATATTCATTAAAAGGCGACTATGCATAGAATGAATCCACATGGAATGTATTTACACCGCTAGTGAAGCTCTGACGTGTCTGACGCTCTACCGTGCCTAATCCCGGCGCCCCCGCCGGTGGGTACTCTCCAAGTAGACACCCTTGTTGTTTATTTATACAAACATGGGTAGCTATTGACTGGCACATTTAATATACACGCACACCAAGCCATTCAAAGGGGATTCGACAAAAATTCGACCAAACTATGCAAGAAACCCCCCTCACGGTTAATAAAATACACATCCACCGCCGGATGTGTAATCCTTTTTTTTTACTCTCTGGAAAGGAGACGAACCTCAATTGAGAGTCACAGCGTGCTCCTGGCTGAGCCCAATGCTGCGTTACACCCACCAGTGCCCGCCGAGTGCCTCACACCTCTGTGTTGTATTCCACCAGCTAGTGCGTATGCTATGACACTCTCTAGCCCATGTGCAATGTGACTCCACCCTGTGAATATGTCATGCCACACTTGCCTTCGCACAGGTTATATTGCCCCATCTAACGTGCCTTCCTCGATGCCTATGTTATAACGCACAGCGCTATGCCATACATATTACAATCTGGGATCCATATCTTTGTCACAGTGCATATGCAACGTTACAATCCCCAACACATATTTTATATTACAACTTTAGAGACTAGTTAGGTTACACAACACTGCCCTGTGCATATTACACTCCAAGGCGCATATCGCATAGCACGCGCTAGTGCCTGTGCTATCTCGCGCTCTCCAATGAATCTGTCATTGCGCACAATGTATTGCATATTATATTTCACGCCCCGGTTCATCTTATATCACACTTTTTGGTGCATAGTTTATACCATATACTATATCTAGTTTTCATTTTCAATTGTGCTCTCAGGACTGTGTTCTATATAACACTGCATCCACCTACCCTTTTCACGGGCATTACATTTTGCGATGGGGTGGAGGGTCAGGGGGTGTTTCTGCCAAGTGAGCCCGGAGTCACAGTCACAAACGTCCTCTTCTTCCTGAATAAAAGTGAGATTATGCTGCATGCTTGTTCATATTTTAAGTAGTTCGCACAGACACACATTTTAAAAACAATAAAGTTCCTAATACCCACCTTCTCTGAACAGTTAGCTTGCTGCCCAATCCACCTCCTCCCTATCCTCTGTTGGCTGAATCCATGGAATTGCCTCCTCCCTCCTGCCGTGCATGGTCTGATGTGCTGCCACTGCCCTCCCTTTAGCATGATGTACCAGTCCACTCCTCCTGCCCTCCATTGCCCAATTATATGGCCCATCATTGACCTCATGCTTAGCGTCTGTGCTTAGCTTGCTGCCCCTATTCTCCTTCCCCCTGCCCTCCAATGTCTTTGTGCATGCCCCTGCTCCATCCTTTTTGCCCACCATGTTCCATGGACCTGCCACTCCTATCTACTCTGAGTGTTCTGTTGACTTCCCACCTGCCTAGCATTGTCAGATGACTGTAACCTGTCCCTGCCACCTCCACCCTGCCTGTCCACATGCCATGCCCCTATCCCCTTCCTCCTGTCCTCCATGGTCCATTTTACTGCCACACCCTTCTGCCCTCCCTGGTCAGTTGTGCTGAAACTGCTCCTCCTGCCTGCCCCGCGCAGTCTGTTGTGAGGTCCCTTTCCCTGAACTCTCTTGTCTGTGCCCAGGTCCTGACCCTCCCTTCTATCCTCCATGGTCCTTTGTGCATGCCCCTGCACCCTCCTTCTTGCCCATCATAGCCATTGTGCTGCCACTAACCCTCCCGCTTGCCATGCATGGTCTTCTATGCTGCCATGGCCCCTCCCACCTTCCATGTGTGGTCAGCTAGCTGCCCCTGACCCACTCCCACCTTCCCTCCATGGTCTGTGTGTATGCCATCATAGTCTCATTGTTGCTCTCCATGGTGTGTCTTGTTTCTAGTGCCCATCCTGCCTGACCTCCATGGTCATCTTGCTGCTCCTGCCCTGCCCCCTTGCCCCCAGCCCTCTGTTTCCATGTGCAGACCCCTATTCCCTCCCTCCTGACTTGTCTGTTCCATTGTAATGCCCCTGATCCATCCCTCCTGCCCTTTATGGTCTGTTATGCTGCAGCTTTCTCTCCTGTCTGTCCATTATGGCCAGCTAGCTACCATTGCCTCTTTCCCCCCTGTCCTCTGTTGTCCATGTGCATGGTCCTGTCCCCTCCCTATTGCTTTCTATGGATTGGTGTGCTGCACTCCCATCCCGCATGTGCTGTGTGGTGTATTGTGCTGCTGCAAACCCTGATGCCTGCCCTGTAGGGTCAGTTTGGTGCACCTCTCCATGTGCCTCCTGTCCTCTGTTATCCGAGTCCATGTCCCTACCCCAATTCCTCCTTCCTACCATGATCCAATATACCATACTTGCGAACATTTTGAACTTGGTAAGAGGGAGATTTTGAAAAAAACTGGGGTATTGATTTTCCCCTTTGAGTTACATTGAAAAAGAGGAGATTGTAGACAGGAGACAGATCAAATAAAGCCCATTTGAGCTTAAAAACATTGGACGTTTCCTGTCTGAAACGGGTCTGTTGGGTTGTATGGTTGTACTACCACTGCCTCTTCCTTCTGCCCACAATGGTCTATTATATTGCCACAGCCTCTCTTGCCAGTCCTGTATTGTTGGTTTGTTGCCCCTGCCCCCCTTTCCACTGCCCTCCATAGTCTGTTGTGCTGCAACTGCCCTTCCTGCCTGCCGAGTGTGGTCAAATTGTTGCCTCTGCACTCTCCTACCTGCCTTCAATTTTCAGAGCCCGTGCCCCTGGCCTCTGCCTCTCAACAGTATCCCAATGAACAACTAGATTGCTAACATTCTATATTTATTACAAAAGTGTGGAACGCCTGATGTCATCTTGATGTAATCAAAACTGTAATACCTAGAGTACTTCCTTTAGAAATTACATATATGAGAGGGTCATATTTGCATCAAAATTATGGTTAGTGCTCTAAAAAACTAAAATGAGGACATATTTTCTGAGTTTTCAAATAGCGACAAAGAACTTTTAAATTATTTGTAATGTTTATGTTTTTTTATCCAGTTGACCACTTGATTAAATGTTGCACCTAGGGGAGAGGATGTGGTGTTACTTCCAGAGCTGCAGACTTTGCAACTGGGGAACCAGGTTGGAGTTTCTGCTTCAGCTCAACATTCTGTGATTCTGGTCATATCACTTAATCTCCCCATGTCTACAACCAAAATGAATTTGATCTTGTGTGATGTGACCAATGCTCATGTAAAGCACTCCAATACCTGACAAGTCTGCACTATATAAAACTGCAAATACACAAAAAATAAGTGTTTTGCACACTGCTGTCATTGGGCTACATGTGGGCTACATCTGGGTGATATTTGTGCTGCATTTGGGCTCTTTTGTCTCTGGTGGCCATCTTGGGAGATTTATTTGTTATGAAGTTTCCTAATTTCCTCATTTACTGCAGTCTCCTCAGTAGGAAATGCTTTCAGTTTTTTACTTTGATTCCATCAAGAAGGTATTCAGATATGTCACACATTTGCAATAAATTCTGAATGTTAGCACTCTAGTTGCTCATTAGATCACTGTAGTAAAGCTCCTGCTCACCACGGAAGTCTGCTGCTGGTATTAAAAGTGCATGCTTCAGTCTGCATATCAGAATTTTTTAATGAAATAGAAGAGGATTTGAGAAGTCACTCAATATGTGCCCTAATTTTTCTTTCTTCAGCACTAATCATAATTTGTATGGCAAAATGAACCCCCTCATTGTGTTCCTTTTTAAATTAAATGTTTTAAGTGTTACCAGTTTATTCCAATCAGGATGGCTTCAGTAGTGCCATACATTTGTCATAAGTAAGACAGTAAGCGCTCTAGTTGTTCTTAAGAACACTCTGGGACATTCTGTCATTGGGCTATACTTGGGCTACATCTGGGTGATATTTGGGCTACATTTGGGCTCTTTTGTCTCTGGTGGCCATCTTGGGAGATTTATTTGTTATGAAGTTTCCTAATTTCCTCATTTACTGCAGTCTCCTCAGTGGGAATACTTTCAGTTTTTTCATTTTGGTTAAATCAAGAAGGCATTCAGATGTGTCACACATTTGCCATACATTCTGAATGTTAGCACTCTAGTTGTTCATTAGATCACTGTAGTAAATCTACTGCTCACCAGGGGAGTTTGCTGCTGGTATTCAAAGTGCATGTTCCAGTCTGCATGTCAGAATTTGTTTATGAAATAGAAGAGCATTTGAGAAGCCAAAATGTGCCCTATTTTTTCTTTCTGCAGAACTAATCATATTTTCTATGGCAAAATGAACCCCCTCATTTTGTTCCTTTGTAAATTAAATGTTTTAAGTGTTACCACTTTATTCCAATCAAGATGGCTTCAGGTGTGCCATACTTTTGTCATTAGTAAGACTGTTAGCGCTCTAGCTGTTCGTTAGAACACTCTGGTACGTTCTGTCATTGGGTTATACTTGGGCTACATCTGGGTGATATTTGGGCTACATTTGAGCTCTTTTGTCTCTGGTGGCCATCTTGGGAGATTTATTTGTTATGAAGTTTCCTAATTTCCTCATTTACTGCAGTCTCCTCAGTAGGAAATACTTTCAGTTTTTTACTTTGGTTCCATCAAGAAGGCATTCAGATGTGTCACACATTTGCCATAAATTCTGAATGTTAGCACTCTAGTTGCTCATTAGATCACTGTAGTAAAGCTACTGCTCACCAGGGAAGTCTGCTGCTGGTATTCAAAGTGCATGTTTCAGTCTGCATGTCAGAATTTTTTTATGAAATAGAAGAGGATTTGAGAAGTCAAAATGTGCCCTAATTTTTCTTTCTGCAGCACTAATCATAATTTCTATGGCAAAATGAACCCCCTCATGTTGTTCCTTTGTAAATTAAATGTTTTAAGTGTTACCACTTTATTCCAATCAAGATGGTTTCAGGTGTGCCATACTTTTGTCATAAGTAAGACTGTTAGCGCTCTAGTTGTTCGTTAGAACATTCTGGGACATTCTGTCATTGGGCTATACTTGGGCTACATCTGGGTGATATTTGGGCTACATTTGGGCTCTTTTGTCTCTGGTGGCCATTTTGGGAGACTTATTTGTTCTGAGGTTTCCTAATTTTCTCATTTACTACAGTCTCCTCAGTAGGAAATACTTTCAGTATTTTACTTTGATTCCATCAAGAAGGCATTCAGATGTGTCACACATTTGCCATAAATTCAGAAAGTTAGCACTCTAGTTGCTTATTAGATCACTGTAGTAAAGCTACTGCTCACCAGGGAAGTCTGCTGCTGGTATTGAAAGTGCATGTTTCAGTCTGCATGTCAGAATTGTTTTATGAAATAGAAGAGGATTTGAGAAGTCACTCAAAATGTGCCCTATTTCTTCTTTCTGCAGCACTAATCATAATTTCTATGGCAAAATTAACCCCCTCATTTTGTTCCTTTTCAAATTAAATGTTTTAAGAGTTACCACTTTATTCCAACCAAGATGGCTTCAGGTGTGCCATACGTTTGTCATAAGTAGGACTGTTAGCGCTCTAGTTGTTCTTTAGAACACTCTGGGAAGCTGCAGTAGAACACAAAGGAATCAACTGACAGTCTCTGCCCTTGTTGGATGTACATGTTTTACTAAGAATGTCAGACTTCATTCTCACATGACTGAGAAAGATAATGTGAATTTACAGAAAATATGCTCTCAGTTTAGCTTATAGATCACCTTCCAAACCTCTGTGGGAAAAGCATGAGAAAATAGTTTTCTCTAAAACATGATTCATGTTATCACAGCAGAAGGCATTTTCACATGGTAAAATCACCTTAGAACACACCACAATTCCTAAAATGAGTATGGTACCATCAACAAATGATTTATAATGTAACTAAAGTCTTAAAACCTTCTATTAACTGCAATGCTTTTTAATGAGGTGCTATCATGTATATTGGTCGCAAGATGGCTGCCAACACTTCTTGGATGAAGTGCTGACAGCCAATCAGATCTCACGATGAGATGTGTGGTTAGGCTCCGCCCAGATATATATGTGATTTTACTTTTGATTTTTTCTCAGGAACTACTGAACAGATTTACACCATTTAAGCAAAAGGCACGTGTCTGAACTGAGGACTACCTCTTTGCCAAATTTGGTGTAATTCCGTTCAGCACTTTGGGCTATAGCTGCGTCAACAGGTCCTATGGGAAAATGCATGGGGAAAACTCATTTTGGGACCCCCCTTTTTTCTCAGCCCTCGCTTGACGAATCACCGTGAAAATTTCAGGATAGGAGCTGACCGGAGCTGGCCAAAAGTTTGGAAACTTTCGCGAAGATTCATTAATTGACGTCAACGTTATTCCAAATAGAATGTTGCGGATTTCCTATGGAAAATAGGTCCTAACTATTACTACCTATATATATATATATATATTACCTACTGGCGGTCGCCAGTAGGTAGTTATAGTTAGGACCCCTTTTCCATAGGAAATCCGCAACATTCTATTTTGAATAACTTTGGCGCCGGTCGACGAATCCTCGCGAATTTCTCATAATAGGTGGGGCGCTACGCTCCGCTCCTACCCTGAAAGTCTCGGGGGGATTCGTCAAGCGGGGGCTGAGATAAAAGGGGGGTCCCAAAACGCGTTTTTCCCATGCATTTTTCCATAGGACCTTTAGACAGGGCTACAGCCCGAACGGCTGAACAGAATTACTAGAAATTTGGCAGAGAGGAAGTCCTCAGGTCAAGGAAGTGCCTTTTGTAGGTCTGGTGTAAATCTGTTCAGTAGATTCTGAGAAAATAGCCTTTAAATCAATATATATATCTGAGCCAGCTTACGGTACGCTTACCGTAAGCTTACCGTACGCGTACGGTGGCGTGCGCGAGCGCGATTCTGATTGGCTGTTACATCTAAGTAAACATTCGAATCGGTCGAAACCAGGAAGCGGCGGCCGCCATTTTCTCTCTCGCACTCTGAGGGGGGGGGCTGTAAATAAAGGCAAAAAACATATAAAGGGGCTGTTTAGACAGCGCCCTGCACATAGCCATGTTAGTTGAGTCCTCAAAGGCCAAAAACGGTAAATTTTTATTTTTTGAAAATTTCGCCGATTACGCTTACCGTACGCGTACGGTGCGCTTACGCTAAAAATTTTAAGAAAAAAAAAAACACTCTGTGCATGGCATATTATTGTCATCACTTACAAATTAAATTTAACAGATTACCTATCACAAGGAAGCGCATAATATGTCCTCCATGTGCGCACGGTGCGTAACGTGGGCACGCGGTGCGCGTAGCGCTCTGCGTGCCCACCTTGCGTGTATGGCACTAACTGCGTAAAGTGGGCGCGCGGTGCGCGAAGCGCACCGCGTGCTCACCGTGCGCGCACGGTGCGCGAAGCGCACCGTGCGCGCACGGAACGAACTGCGTTAAGTGGGCGTGCACGCCACGAATGGCGTAAAGTAACTTAGCATTTAAAAAAACGTACAAATTCACTGAAAAAACCATAGGTTTCACACACGTTATAGTTAGGAATTAGCATTTAAAAAACCTTGCAAATTCACTGAAAAAACCATAGGTTTCAGACATGTTATAGTTAGCGGAAATTTTACTGATAAAAAACCAATGAAATTCCCCCGTTATAGTTAGTGCAGGCAACTATAACTCACGCGACCGCAATCTTCTGCTGATGACATATGTGTCTTTATGAAAAAAAAATATTTCTAATATATGTATAGCTAAAAATTTATGGAAGAAGACATGGGCAAATAAGTGTCTAAATACAGTATTAGCATCAGCAGAAGATTGCGGTCGCGTGAGTTATAGTTGCCTGCACTAACTATAACGGGGGAATTTCATTGGTTTTTTATCAGTAAAATTTCCGCTAACTATAACATGTCTGAAACCTATGGTTTTTTCAGTGAATATATATATATATATATATATATATATATATATATATATATATATATATATATATATATATCCCAAAGTTCAAGTTTCCTTGCATAGAGACGCCAACTCAGGTGGAAATGTAGCCTTCGTTTATTGCAGGTAACCAGCACAGCGCGTTTGAACCCCATCAGCAAAGCGCCAAACATGTTTCGGGCTCCATGCCCTTGTTCACTGGCTGCATGCGCTAAGTCCCAACAGCTGTGTGGACTCGTTGCCTTAATCCTTTCAGCACAGTGGCATTGTGGGGCAGGTAGTCCGTGTCTCAATCAAATGATTGCTGCCAGGGCTCATACATAACAAAAATAAAATCCCAAGTGGGTGCTGCGAGGAAAAACTGCCACAGTGCTAGTCAATGTCAATCCTGGCAATACCGGCATTTCCAGCTCCACACGGTGCACACAATCTTAAAGCACCGAAGGTACCGCTTACTGCGCGGCGGGGCATCTCTGCGACGAGGCACGCCGCTGTTAAACATCCCAAAGTTCAAGTTTCCTTGCATAGAGACGCCAACTCAGGTGGAAATGTAGCCTTCGTTTATTGCAGGTAACCAGCTGAAAGGATTAAGGCAACGAGTCCACACAGCTGCTGGGACTTAGCGCATGCAGCCAGTGAACAAGGGCATGGAGCCCGAAACATGTTTGGCGCTTTGCTGATGGGGTTTAAACGTGCTGTGCTGGTTACCTGCAATAAACGAAGGCTACATTTCCACCTGAGTTGGCGTCTCTATGCAAGGAAACTTGAACTTTGGGATGTTTAACAGCGGCGTGCCTCGTCGCAGAGATGCCCCGCCGCGCAGTAAGCGGTACCTTCGGTGCTTTAAGATTGTGTGCACCGTGTGGAGCTGGAAATGCCGGTATTGCCAGGATTGACATTGACTAGCACTGTGGCAGTTTTTCCTCGCAGCACCCACTTGGGATTTTATTTTTGTTATGTATGAGCCCTGGCAGCAATCATTTGATTTAGACACGGACTACCTGCCCCACAATGCCACTGTGCAGAAAGGATTAAGGCAACGAGTCCACACAGCTGCTGGGACTTAGTGCATGCAGCCAGTGAACAAGGGCATGGAGCCCGAAACATGTTTGGCGCTTTGCTGATGGGGTTCAAACGCGCTGTGCTGGTTACCTGCAATAAACGAAGGCTACATTTCCACCTGAGTTGGCGTCTCTATGCAAGGAAACTTGAACTTTGGGATGTTTAACAGCGGCGTGCCTCGTCGCAGAGATGCCCCGCCGCGCAGTAAGCGGTACCTTCGGTGCTTTAAGATTGTGTGCACCGTGTGGAGCTGGAAATGCCGGTATTGCCAGGATTGACATTGACTAGCACTGTGGCAGTTTTTCCTCGCAGCACCCACTTGGGATTTTATTTTTGTTATGTATGAGCCCTGGCAGCAATCATTTGATTTAGACACGGACTACCTGCCCCACAATGCCACTGTGCTGAAAGGATTAAGGCAACGAGTCCACACAGCTGCTGGGACTTAGCGCATGCAGCCAGTGAACAAGGGCATGTAGCCCGAAACATGTTTGGCGCTTTGCTGATGGGTTTCAAACGCGCTGTGCTGGTTACCTGCAATAAACGAAGGCTACATTTCCACCTGAGTTGGCGTCTCTATGCAAGGAAACTTGAACTTTGGGATGTTTAACAGCGGCGTGCCTCGTCGCAGAGATGCCCCGCCGCGCAGTAAGTGGTACCTTCGGTGCTTTAAGATTGTGTGCACCGTGTGGAGCTGGAAATGCCGGTATTGCCAGGATTGACATTGACTAGCACTGTGGCAGTTTTTCCTCGCAGCACCCACTTGGGATTTTATTTTTGTTATGTATGAGCCCTGGCAGCAATCATTTGATTTAGACACGGACTACCTGCCCCACAATGCCACTGTGCTGAAAGGATTAAGGCAACGAGTCCACACAGCTGCTGGGACTTAGCGCATGCAGCCAGTGAACAAGGGCATGGAGCCCGAAACATGTTTGGCGCTTTGCTGATGGGGTTCAAACGCGCTGTGCTGGTTACCTGCAATAAACGAAGGCTACATTTCCACCTGAGTTGGCGTCTCTATGCAAGGAAACTTGAACTTTGGGATGTTTAACAGCGGCGTGCCTCGTCGCAGAGATGCCCCGCCGCGCAGTAAGCGGTACCTTCGGTGCTTTAAGATTGTGTGCACCGTGTGGAGCTGGAAATGCCGGTATTGCCAGGATTGACATTGACTAGCACTGTGGCAGTTTTTCCTCGCAGCACCCACTTGGGATTTTATTTTTGTTATGTATGAGCCCTGGCAGCAATCATTTGATTTAGACACGGACTACCTACCCCACAATGCCACTGTGCTGAAAGGATTAAGGCAACGAGTCCACACAGCTGCTGGGACTTAGCGCATGCAGCCAGTGAACAAGGGCATGGAGCCCGAAACATGTTTGGCGCTTTGCTGATGGGGTTCAAACGCGCTGTGCTGGTTACCTGCAATAAACGAAGGCTACATTTCCACCTGAGTTGGCGTCTCTATGCAAGGAAACTTGAACTTTGGGATGTTTAACAGCGGCGTGCCTCGTCGCAGAGATGCCCCGCCGCGCAGTAAGCGGTACCTTCGGTGCTTTAAGATTGTGTGCACCGTGTGGAGCTGGAAATGCCGGTATTGCCAGGATTGACATTGACTAGCACTGTGGCAGTTTTTCCTCGCAGCACCCACTTGGGATTTTATTTTTGTTATGTATGAGCCCTGGCAGCAATCATTTGATTTAGACACGGACTACCTGCCCCACAATGCCACTGTGCTGAAAGGATTAAGGCAACGAGTCCACACAGCTGCTGGGACTTAGCGCATGCAGCCAGTGAACAAGGGCATGGAGCCCGAAACATGTTTGGCGCTTTGCTGATGGGGTTCAAACGCGCTGTGCTGGTTACCTGCAATAAACGAAGGCTACATTTCCACCTGAGTTGGCGTCTCTATGCAAGGAAACTTGAACTTTGGGATGTTTAACAGCGGCGTGCCTCGTCGCAGAGATGCCCCGCCGCGCAGTAAGCGGTACCTTTGGTGCTTTAAGATTGTGTGCACCGTGTGGAGCTGGAAATGCCGGTATTGCCAGGATTGACATTGACTAGCACTGTGGCAGTTTTTCCTCGCAGCACCCGCTTGGGATTTTATTTTTGTTATGTATGAGCCCTGGCAGCAATCATTTGATTTAGACACGGACTACCTGCCCCACAATGCCACTGTGCTGAAAGGATTAAGGCAACGAGTCCACTAGCTGCTGGGACTTAGCGCATGCAGCCAGTGAACAAGGGCATGGAGCCCGAAACATGTTTGGCGCTTTGCTGATGGGGTTCAAACGCGCTGTGCTGGTTACCTGCAATAAACGAAGGCTACATTTCCACCTGAGTTGGCGTCTCTATGCAAGGAAACTTGAACTTTGGGATATATATATATATATATATATATATATATATATATATATATATATATATATATATATATATTCACTGAAAAAACATAGGTTTCACACACGTTATAGTTACGAATTAGCATTTAAAAAACCTTGCAAATTCACTTAAAAAACCATATAACTCACGTGACTGCAATCCTCTGCTGATGACGTCAGATATTACATCACTGTATTTAGACACTTATTTACTCATGTCTTCTTCCATTAATCTTTAGCTATACATATATTACAAATATTTATTTTTCATAAAGACACATATGTCATCAGTGATGTAATATCTGATGTCATCAGCAGAGGATTGCGGTCGCGTGAGTTATAGTTGCCTGCACTAACTATAACGGGGGAATTTCATTGGTTTTTTACGAGTGAAATGTCCAGCTAACTATAACATGTGTGAAACCTATGGTTTTTTAAGTGAATTTGCAAGGTTTTTTAAATGCTAATTCGTAACTATAACGTATGTGAAACCTATGGTTTTTTTCAGTGAATTTGTACGGTTTTTTAAATGCTAAGTTATGTATTTATTAATTATTTTTTTTTCAGGTTTTTCACAGTGCGCGCACCGTACAAAACCCTAGAAATTCCCCTGTTATAGTTAGTTCGGCTAACTATAACTCGCGACCCCACAATGCACTGCTGATGACGTCACATATTACATCACTCATGACATGGTCAGTGACATCACTGATGACATCCCTGATGACATCATCCAGTGAGTATGTGTTTCTCAACAGTTTTAATATGTTTAATATATATAGGGAAAGGCCTGTTGAAGAATTAGTGGGTGTACAAGTGTGTGAATGGATGATTTTCTTTGTGCATAACTGACTCTATAAGTGAGTTATTAAATGTATCTTACTGCAGACTAGTGACTAAACTGTGTGAATGTCTGTATGTGTCTGTATGTTGGTGTATAAGTGGCTGCATGGTTTTGTGAATAGCTATATGAGTGTTTATATGGGTTATTGATTGGTTGTCTGAGTATGGGTGCCTGAGTGTTTGTGTGGGTAGGGTGTGTGTGACTCTGTGACTAGATGTGTGAGTGGGTGATTCAGTGGTTGCATGGTTTTAAGAGTGCATCTGTGATGAACTGTATGGTTGAGTGAGTGTATGTATGGGTGTGTTAGGGATTGAATGTATATCTCAGTGGTACATTTGTGACTAACTACATATGTGAAAGGCAGTATATATGCATGTAAGAGTATATAAGTGGGTATATGTGAGAGTGTGTGATTGTGAGAATGACTGTATGGATGAGTGTGTGCTCGTATCAATGATTGTTTAAGAGCGTAAGAATGTGGTACTATTTTTATGAGTAAGTGAACTTGAGTGTGTTTAACTGCATAGGTGAGTAAATGGGAGTGTGATTATTTGCATGACTGACTAGGTGTGAGAGTACCTCTATGGATGATTGGTGGTGTGTGAGTGTCTATATAGGTGTATAAATGCATATGATAGTCTTGTATGGAGTGACTGTAAGTATGAGTGACTGTACAGGTGAATGAGTGGAAGTGTATGTATACCTAAGAGTTAATAAGTGGGTATGTAGTTATTGGTATTGGAGTATCTATGGTTTTGAGAATGGAAGTCTGAAATTTTGAGTCGGTGTATCAAAGGTTATATTAGGGTGTGAGAAGATGCGGTAATTTATCACATGGATGACGTCATCAGTGATGTCATCAGTGATGTCATTTGAGATGTCATCAGTGATGTCATCAGTGATGTCACTGACCATGTCATGAGTGATGTAATATGTGACGTCATCAGCAGTGCATTGCGGGGGCGCGAGTTATAGTTAGCTGAACTAACTATAACAGGGGAATTTCTAGGGTTTTGTACGAGGGGAATGTCCAGCTAACTATAACACCCCTAAAACCTATGGTTTCTTCAGTGAATTTCTAAGGTTTTTTAAATGCCAATTCCTAACTATAACGCCCCTGAAACCTATGGTTTTTTCGGTGAATTTCAAAGGTTTTTTAAATGCTAATTCCTATCTATAACTTATCTCTAAAGATATCATGAAAAGCATTCTTTTTTTAAAGTAGGGTGCACATTAGTTTTTTGGAAAAGCATCTTTGTGATTGGTTAAGAAAAAGCAGTTTCAACGTGGAGTACATATCAAAGGATAAAATTTGCTCAGATCAACCACACCTGCTACTTGCATTTGGAAGGCACTGTTCTAACTTAAAACAATCGTTAACTTTTAACCTGCACGTGTCGTTAAATATTCAAGAAAATGTTACAAAAAAATATCGTTAACTTTTAAAAAATTGATGAACTTTTAACCTTCACGTGTTGTAGAATGTTCTAGAAAGTGTGTTGATAGAATACGTTGCACTTCTGACTTCTATGTGTTGTTGAATATTAAAAAAACGGTGCATATGGAAAATTAAAAAGAAACCAATAGAGAAGTTTTGAAACCTAAAAGAATCAAGGAACTATTCTAATTTATTCTTTACATGTATTTATGTGTGCAGCAACAAAATTATAGACACAACAGCACTAGGAAGAGGAAGAAGCAGGGAGTGGGGGGAGAGGGGGAGATGGGCAGAATGGCACACATGCACAATCAAGTACAACACACATATAGACTAACAATGGCCAAAATGAAACACACCAACAAGGAGCACAAGTCACACAACCCGCCAACATCACACCACTGAATGAGCATAGAAGTGAAAACCACGCTGCATTCATACAGGATGTGTACAAAGGCCAGTCGTCGGTGTTGTAGTATGTCTGCGACCGTGGTCATTATGGATGAGATGCCCAGAATGTGGCACATGGTCGAGTTCACTGTGTGTTATGTTGCCAAACGGCTGCACGTCCCTCCCACGAGCCCCCACACTTTTGTACGGTGCGCTGTTGTATCTCGTGCACTCGTACGGCACACCATTGTAATGCCTATTTGCGCATGTCCTGCTACATTCCAACTACAACTTCACAGTGCCGTTTGGAGGTGGTGCATGCCAGTTTACAACATCGACTGCTGCGGCTCTTGTAGCAGGCCACACCAGAACACAGAGACACACTTACCGCACTTCCTGTACACGGACATGTCCGAGACAACCCGTTCCCCTTGCCGGATAGGCACACCCCTGCACTGACCTGTGAACCCCAGACCAGCACACGCCAGTTGTGCATGCAGGAGGATGCGCGCGTAGCTACACATCCAGGCTCACTGCCAACGCTGAGGTGACAGCACACTGTGATGTTGCAGGGCTCGTGCCTATCATGCTAAGACAATGACCACAGGGACACACTTACTACGATGTGGGTTTGGGGGGCATTGGCGGTCCTGGAGTTGTTGAGATGAGTCTTCTGGCCCTCATGGGTATCCAAGTATCGTGCTCATTGACTCTATGGTACCTGTGGGTGTTCTGGTGTGGCTCTTGGCTGTGTTCCCTTTCATGGTGCAGGTAGTTGTCCTGCTTAACACCAGCAGAAAGCAGGTGTAAAATCTATGGTGCAAACGTGTCTTATCACCGGAATTTGTTTCTCATTGCAATTGGTGTGAAAGTTGTGATGCGATTTTTTTCGTGTGCAGAACAATATGCGAACTGAGCAGTGTATCTCATCAAGATCCAGCACCTGACGCACTATTCCCAATCAATATAAATACAATGAGATTTCTTAATAGATTTTGTGTGTACACTGTAAGTGCAGCCAATACCTCAGTGCAATTCAATACAGGATTTTAGTGTTTAGAATAAATCGGAAAGGTGCACCTTGTGTCTTTTTGCACGGGAACGGCTACTCTCCATTTCATTATCAGCACTTTAACGGAAGTAAAGTTTAGATAAATCTAACACACTATTCAGAAGTTGGTGCAAACTGCAGATATCACCAGTATTCCAGCGATAAGTGCCCCAAAATTTAACACCACGGTGGACTCCATCAAATAACAGTAATAAGAACAAGAAAGAGTCACACAGCAGTTAAGAGAACAACCAAAAACGTTATTAATTTTTTTTTCAAACTTTATTTTTTATAATAATAAATATATAAACGAAAAACTATTTTCAAACTTTATTTTTTTATTAACATATATATGAACAATAAACTAATAAACAAAATGTAACAACAATAATGAAAAACAACAAGGCGGAACACTCCTGTGGGAACCACGGATGTCGACGACAGACCTGGAAAATCAGAAAGATTGTTAAAAAAAAACAACATGGTATTCTCAACAAAATACCACAAGAAACAAATCACAGATATATAAAATGCATACAGCTAACAAAATTTTATAAGTTTAACTTACAAAAACTGTAAATGTTGCCGCTTTAAAATATTTACCGAATCTGAGGAATTTTTTTTGCAGAAGGCACCATGCCCACAATGTTTTTCTTCAGTGGTGAGGAAATTTTTTACTTTTTCCAAGGGCAAACAAAGACCAATGCCACCTTCTTCATTCGCAAGATTTGCCAAACAGTTCTGTTACGAGGGGATCCTAACAAAAAATACTCGTGCGGCACAGCAAGTGTGATGAAACACCTAAGGACCCTTCATCCAAACAATCTTGCACGAGAAGAGTGCAAATAGATGAGAAACACTCCTGTTCTGTATCTACAAAAAAGAATCACAAATAAATGTATATTGATAACTTTCAAATGTATACTATTCCATTACTGTACAAACACATTTTATATAAAAACTGACTATGAAACTATAGCCCTGAACCACAAGTGTGACGATCATTAAAAGACTACATGCATAGTGCATACTATTGTGAAGCAGTTCATGCCCTAAACCTTACCTCACTAAAAGACTATATGCTAACTGACTAAATGATTACAGTACTATAAGGAGACACACTGGGTGACTCACAGGGTGTTTGCTAGAAGAGTATGAATACTAACTAGGGAATAGAAGGTGTGAAACACAACTGTGTAGGTGATTAGAGGACTGCATCCATACTGCATAGGCATTTAAAGCAGTCCACGTGCTAAGGCCTGGCTCACTGCATGACTACTTGGGTACTGACTGAATGATTATAGTACAGCAAGGAGAGTGCCTAGGTGAATTTATAAGTGCTAGGCTTTTCGCACAGGGAATAGATTAGTACTTGGTACTGAATGGGTCGCTAGAGGAGTGCAAAGGCAGTGACAAGTGCTGGACTGTATGGATACTGACTAGGAAATTGAAAGTGTGAAAGACAAGTGTCTAGGTGGTTAGAAGACTGCATGCATAGTGCATAGGGGTTTGAAGCAGTCCATGTGCTAAGGCGTGGCTCAGTGCATGAATACTTAGGCACTGACTGAATGATTAGAGTACTGCAAAGATAGTATCTTTGTGAATTTATAAGTGTATGAGTTTTCGCACAGTGAATGGATTAGTACATGATGCTGAATGGGTCACTAGAGGACTGCAAAGGGAGTGACAGGGTGTTTCCTGGAAGTGTATGGATACTGACTAGGGAATTGAAGGTGTGAAAGACAATTGTGGAGGTGGTTAGAGGACTGCATACATAGAGGATAAAGGTTTGAAGCAGTCCATATACTAAGGCCTGGGTCACTGGATGAGTACTTGGGTACTGACTGAATGATTAGAGTACTGCAAGGCGAGTGCCTGGGTGAATTTATTAGGGTTTGGCGCTGTGAATGGATTATTACATGATGCTGGGGAATTGAAGGTGTGAAAGACAAGTGTGTAGGTGGTTAGAGGACTGCATGCATAGTGGATATGGGTTTGACGTAGTCCATGTGCTAAGACCTGGCTCAGTGCATGAATACTTAGGCAGTGACTGAATCATTAGAGTACTGGAAAGAGAATGTCTAGGTGAATTTATAAGTGTTTGAGTTTTGGCACAGTCAATGGATTAGTACATGCTGTTGAATGGGTCTCTAGAGGACTACAAAGGAAGTGACAGGATGTTTCCTGGAAGTGTATGGATACTGACTAGGGAATTGAAGGTGTAAAAGACAAGTGTATAGTATGTTAGAACACTTTTATTTGAAGCAATCTTTTTGGTACTTAGAAACTGACTAAATAATTAGACTACTTCTAGGACAGTGCTTAGGTAAAACGTTTAAATTTTCAGTTCTGGCACAGTGAACCGAATAGTACATGATATTGCACCTTAGTGTCAAACCCTGACTCATTTTATCAATGCATAAGCAAAAACTAGCTTCTAATGCTACTAAAACTTGACAACATGAGAGGTTTTAAATTAGTTATCTGTCAGCAAATACACAATGTTACCAAATGCTTCTCTCACAGTGGTTCCCAAATGCACACAGACTCACAGAGTGATTCTAGACAACAACCACTATACCTAGGAGTTTACCAAAAATCATTCACTACTTTGGAAGTGTAAAGGAACTGCACACAATCTTCATCTTTCAGGACTGCACTTTTACGTGAAAGCCTGACTCATATAATCAAAGCATAAGCAAACACTGGCTTCTAATCCTACTACAACTTGACAACATGACCGGTTTTAAAACAGTTATCTGTCACCAAATACACGATGTTACCAAATGCTTCTCTCACAATCCTTACCCAAATACACACAGACTCACAGTATGATTTTAGACAAGCAACACTATCCTAGGAGTTTACCAAAACTCATTCACTACTCTGGAAGAGTTAATGGTACTGCACACAATCTACATATTTAAGTACACCACATCAGTGTCAAAGCATGACTCATTTAATCAACGCATAAGCAAAGACTGGATTCTAATCCTACTAAAACTTCACAACATGACAGGTTTTAAAACAGTTATCTGTCAGCAAATACATGATGTTACCAAATGCTTCTCTCACAGTGATCCCAAATACACACTAACTCACAGTGTGATTCTAGACAAGCACCACTATCCCTATGAGTTTACCAAAACTCATTCACTACAGTGCAAGTGGTAAGGGAACTGCACACAATCTACATATTTCACGACTACACTTTAATGTCAATGCCTGACTAATTTAATCAACGCAGAAGCAAAGACTGGCTTCTAATGCTACTAAAACTTGACAACATGACAATTTTAAAACAGTTATCTGTCAGTAAATACACAATGTTACCAAATGCTTCTCTCACAATCCTTACCCAAATGCACACAGACTCACAGTGTGATTTTAGGCAATCAACACTATCCTAGGACTTTACCAAAACTCATTGACTACTGTGGAAGGGGTAAGGGGACTGCACACAATCTACATATTTAAGTACAGCACATCAGTGTCAAAGCATGACTCATGTAATCAACATATAAGCAAAGACTGGATTCTAATCCTACTAAAACTTCACAACATGACAGGTTTTAAAACAGTTATCTGTCAGCAAATACATGATGTTACCAAATGCTTCTCTCACAGTGATCCCAAATACACACTAACTCACAGTGTGATTCTAGACAAGCACCACTATCCCTATGAGTTTACCAAAACTCATTCACTAAAGTGCAAGTGGTAAGGGAACTGCACACAATCTACATATTTCACGACTGCAATTTACTGTCAATGCCTGACTCATTTAATGAAAACATAAGCCATAACTGTCTTCTAATGCTACTAAAACTTGACAACCTGACTGGTTTTCAAACAGTTATCTGTCAGCAAATACACGATGTTACCAAATGCTTCTCTCACAGTGGTTCCCAAATGCACACAGACTCACTGTGTGATTCTAGACAAACAACACTATCCCTTGCACTATATCAAAACACATTTCTTCATCTAGAAGTAGTACTACATTTTAGTATAGAAATATAACACAACTCATTTCACAAATTCATAAACAATGACTGGTTTCTAATCCTACCAAAATATAAAAACTGCACTGTTATCTGTCTACAAACACATGAAAAACACAAATGCCTATCACAGAATGGTTTCTACATGCACACACATTGTAGAGAAAAAAAGTACTCCCTACACTTTAGCAGGAAAAATACATTAGTCTGATTAAAATCAAAATAGTCTACATACATCCCCTCACAATTAAATAACTCATCTTTCAAGTTCTTTTGTAGGTTAAGGAGTATATCAATCACTCACCGTATTTAGAATGGTTTCTACATGCACACACATTGTAGAGAAAACAAGTACTCCCTACACTTTAGCAGGAAAAATACATTAGTCTGATGAAAATCAAAATAGTCTACATACATCCCCTCACAATTAAATAACTGATCTTTCAAGTTATTTTGTAGATTAAGGAGTATATCAATCACTCACCATATTTTCTTTTACAGAATCTCTGCACTGTGCACCTCTCAGCAAAAGCAAAGAATGAAAACGTTTCCCTTTCATTTTCCACACATATACATGTAAACATCAAATCACAATCCTTCACACATAAACTCAAAAGCAATCACACATTTCTATTTGTTAAACATTCCAACCCTTTCCAACTGAAATACATTTCAACCCTTCCCCTAATCTGCCTTCTGCCTGTTACCATAGAAACAGGTCATGGAACACTGCACTGAGCTCACAGGTCACAAGTTCAGCACACAATTTTCCTACACAAGACAGGAAGTGTGCTTGACTTTTCGACATATCAGCTTATCATATATAATGTTCCTTATAATCTGTTGTTGTTAACCAATAACAATCATACCTTTAAAAAACAAAAATATACACCCTACCTTTCAGTGAAGAAAGTTGTTATACAACCAATGATTTCTTGTCGTTTTTCAAAAAACGTTGCCGTGGATCCGCGCACCCACCGCGAGAGAATCCGTGCATCCATCGCGATAGGATGCGCGCACCGTGCGCGCATTTCGCTGCTTTTGTTTTTTTAAAAAGGGGGGCCATAGCAGATCTAGAGGGTCAGAGTATTTCCACTCTGCCCCCTTAATATCTTTTACACACTTATTCCCCTTCCATCTTCAGCCTCGCTTCTACCGAGGCAGAAAATGGGCGCCAGCAGTTCCTGGTTTCGAATGTAGAGAGACGCTCGACAGCCAATTAGCATTCAGCGCGCGATCGGGAGGGTGCACGCTCCGTTCGGGGAGGGTGCGCTTACGGTGCGGGTACGGTCCGCGGAACATCCGCGGCCATGGATATCACTAACTTTTTTACCCTAATTTTCTCAGGAACTACTGAACAGATTCACACTAAATATGCAGAAGGCATGAGTGCAAACTGAGGACTACCTCTTTGCCAAATTTGGTGTCATTCCGTTCAGCGGTTCGGGCTGTAGCTGCGACAACAGATCCTATGGGAAATTGCATGGGGAAAACATGTTTTGGGACCCCCTTTTTTCTCAGCCCCCGCATCACGGATCACCGCAAAACTTTCAGGGTAGGAGCGGAGCGGAGCTGGCCAAAAGTTTGGAGAATTTCGCGAAGATTCGTCAATCGGCGCCAAAGATATTCCCAATAGAATGTTGCGGATTTCCTATGGAAAATAGGTCCTAACTATAAGTAGATAATATATATATATTTTTGGAGGTGCAGATGGAGCGACGATATATATATATATATATATATATATATATATATATATATATATATATATATATATATATATGTTTGCCTTCTATAATCCTACTCGCAATCTCAGGCCCTCATATTCCTTTTCAATTTCATATTGTTACCATCAAATCCCATCACTAGCACACCTATATATATATATATATATATATATTTTTTTTTTTTGTAAAAATGGTAAATCAAGCCATGAACGAGATGACGGTAATCAATCTATCAAATAAAATTCTTACATCGGAACAAATTAAGGTCTTACAGCTGGGCCCTACTTTTTGCCCAACCTCAGGCTTTGATTTCGCACGCACCAGAATTGATCTATTTAGGTATATTAGAAAGATGAAATTCCAGAAAATATACCTGCTGCATCCACAAATTGGAAGCACAACAACAACACAGGATATGGTGGTCGGCGAATCAGATGTCTTGATAGGTCACGACCTAGAAACTCTCTTGACTATGCATCAACTAGGTTCCTCACCGCCATCCACTCAATTTGGGGAACATCATACAGATGAATGTTTAGCGGAAGCTGGAATCAACCAAATAGGGGGACACAGTAACTTTAAAATGAAATCTCGAGCAGTCCCGAAGACACCATTTGACGCCATAGACGTCTTCAGTGAGGCAGTAATATTGGATTTGAAAACCTTGGCTAATCGTAAGGACTTCAATGAACGTCGGTATAACATCCCAAGGAAACACTGGGAGGCCCTTAAATCTTTAGAGAAAGACCAAACCATCGAAATCAAACCATCGGATAAAGGGGGAAACATGGTGATCTTTAATAAAGATCAGTATCAAAAAGAAGCTATGCGACAACTCAGCGATAAGGATTGTTATACGCCAATATCAAGAACAATCTATTTTGAAAGCATCGATGCTTATCACAACCTATTGCAACTCTGGAAAAATGATGGCCGAATTTTTATTCTTGAAATGTGAAACACCTACGATTCCGACTTTCTACCATCTTCCCAAGGTACATAAAAGTGTGACTAATCCCCCGGGCAGACCTATAGTGGCGTCCATTAACAGTCAGAAAATACGTCGATCTATATAGACTCATTTTTGGCCCCACTAGTTAAAGACTTGGCCTCCTACATCAAGGATACACAAGACTTTTTAAGACTCATTGATGGAACTGCCTGGGAATCAGATATGTTACTTATCACCTTGGACATTACCAGTTTATATACTTGTATAGACCACAAGAATGGCATCACTGCCATTGATTGGTTCCTAAACAAAAGACCCATCAAGTATCATAAACATAACAAAATGCTCTTACAAATGATTACTTTCTGTCTTACTAACAACATATTCACCTTTGCAGGACAACTGTACCGCCAACTGCGGGGGACCGCGATGGGAACGTGCTTCGCCCCCAGCTACGCGAATCTTTTCGTGGGCTGGTGGGAGAAGCACGTGGCCTGGGGTGAGGCAAATGATTGTTGGGTGGAGAAAACCGCCTTATGGGCCAGATACATAGATGACCTTTTCATAATTTGGCGTGGTAGCTGCGCCTCGGCTGAGGAATTTGTGGCTTCCTTAAATATGAATGAACTCAATTTGAAATTCACAGGTGAAATTAGTAACATGTCGGTCACATATCTGGATCTTGAGGTATATGTGGATAATGGCATACTTTCTACAAGATTATTTAGGAAGCCAACAGCAGGTAACACTGTGTTACATGCTGATAGCCACCACCCACGCAGCACTATCAAAAATATACCATTTGGAGAATTTCTACGCCTTAAAAGAAATTGTTCTAAAGATCTTGATTATGAACAGGTCAAAACCGAAGCCATCAAAAGATTCAGGGAAAGGGGCTATAAGAACTCAGACCTCTCTGCAGCTGAAATCAAAATCAAAAGGATTAATAGAAAAGACCTATTAATAACCAAGAAAGCTACAGAACCTGATGATGGCCATTGTTAGGATGATAACCAGTTTTAATGAAAAATCCAGTCAAATAATGCAGATCTTCAAGAAAAACTGGCACATTTTACAAACTGATAACATCCTCCAAAAAAAGTTACCAGCATGCCCTTTAATAACATACAAACGTAGCCTATCAGTAGGGGACTATCTTATTCATAGTCACTTTGACTCAGTCCCCAGAGTTAGAAACAGGATAGGTTTAGCAGGTTTCTCTCCTTGCAACCACTGCAAAGCTTGTAAATTTAGTGAAAAGATCACCACATACCAAGGCAGACCCAATGATCCTCGACCAGTACGCAAGATTAAGTTATTCCTCAACTGTAATTCAGACTTCACTGTGTATTGCCTTACTTGCCTATGTTCTAAAAGATACATAGGAAGTACCATACACCCCACGAAAAAACGTATTCTGGAGCATATGCGGGCAATAACTAACAAGAATCCCGCATATCCGGTTGCTCGACATTTCGAGAAGTACCATCAAAGTAACCATGATCTATTAAAATTTCACTGTATTGCTCAAGTGGGAAAATCAGAAAGAGGGGGTGACAGGGTACGTAAACTCCGTATTCTGGAATCAACTTATATAATTGATCTCCAGACCAAGACCCCAATAGGGCTGAACAATGAAGAAGAATTATGGGTCCATCTATGAGGATATGGAAATTATTTTGGCGTGGAAGGGTATATCTTTAAATACATTTTGGATACACTTTTCTGCCTCTCTTTCCTGTTTTTCAATTCTGTTTCCAGCCAAAAACATAATGAACTCTCTCTCAGTGGTTGGTTTAATGCCCATTCAGGGCTTTATCACTTTATCGAGGAGATGACAGATTAGGTAATATGGGTGGAATGTGAATTGGATATTCATCCACATTGTATAATAATAGAAATATATTCTTTATTATATCTTTTCCCCATATTGCTTTAGTCTGGAGAAATATGTAACATGATCCTGTTAATTTAGGATATATACATTGTATGCACAGTAACGCATGAAAGCATTAGAAATGATCTATTACCATCTGCTTTTCTCTTTTCATCTCCTCGAAACAATGACATCTGACAAATTCATTGCACTGTTGTCCAATCTTTTAACTTTATAAAAAAAATGTTTGTATTCTTTGTATTTCATTGAAAGGTACATTGTTTTGCAAATTTGTCACTGCAAGATGGCTGCCATGTATTTACGAACACTATTGCTCAAGTCCATCTTCTATGTTGAAGGTTTACCTCGTGACATGTGACTATAGTTTAAATGTGCCCGCGAAATGTGAAAAAAACTGACATTGAAAAGCCAGTCGGCGAAACGCGTCTCTCAGCGTTTCGGGATCTTCAACACGGGGGGGGGGGAGGAACTTGCTAAATAAAGCATTTATGCTTTAAAAAAACATCTCTCTTGAATTGCTTGGAGTGCTCTCTGATTTACACGTTTTGGTGTGTTTGGTTGTTTCATATATATATATATATATATATATATATATATATATATATATATATATATATATATATATATATATATATTCACTGAAAAAACCATAGGTTTCACACATGTTATAGTTAGCTGGACATTTTACTCGTAAAAAACCATTGAAATTCCCCCGTTATAGTTAGTGCAGGCAACTATAACTCACGCGACCGCAATCCTCTGCTGATGCTAATACTGTATTTAGACACTTCTTCCATTAAATTTTAGCTATACATATATTGCAAATATTTTTTTTTCATAAAGACACATATGTCATCAGCAGAGGATTGCGGTCGCGTGAGTTATAGTTGCCTGCACTAACTATAACGGGGGAATTTCAATGGTTTTTTACGAGTAAAATGTCCAGCTAACTATAACATGTGTGAAACCTATGGGTTTTTCAGTGAATTTGCAAGGTTTTTTAAATGCTAATTCCTAACTATAACGTGTGTGAAACCTATGGTTTTTTCAGTGAATTTGTACGTTTTTTTAAATGCTAATTACTTTACGCCGTTCGTGGCGTGCGCGCCCACTTCACGAAGTTCGTTCCGTGCGCGCACGGTGCGCTTCGGTGGACATTTCACTCGTAAAAAACCAATGAAATTCCCCCGTTATAGTTAGTGCAGGCAACTATAACTCACGCGACCGCAATCCTCTGCTGATGACATCAGATATTGCATCACTGATGACATATGTGTCTTTATGAAAAATAAATATTTGTAATATATGTATAGCTAAAGATTAATGGAAGAAGACATGAGTAAATAAGTGTCTAAATACAGTGATGTAATATCTGACGTCATCAGCAGAGGATTGCGGTCGCGTGAGTTATATGGTTTTTTAAGTGAATTTGCAAGGTTTTTTAAATGCTAATTCGTAACTATAACGTGTGTGAAACCTATGTTTTTTCAGTGAATATATATGTATATATATATATATATATATATATATATATTATCTACTGGCGGTCGCCAGTAGATAGTTATAGTTACAACCTAGTTTCCATAGGAAATCTCAAAATTCTATTTTGAATAACTTTGGCGCCGGTTGACGAATCCTCACGAACTTTTCAAAACTAATGGGGCGCTCCGTTCAGCTCCTACCCTGAAAGTCTCGGGGTGATTCGTAAAGCGGGCCCCGAGAAAAAGGGGGGGTCCCAAAACGCGTTTTCCCCATGCATTTTTCCATAGGACCTTTAGACACAGCTACAGCCCAAACGGCTGAACAGAAATACGTGGAATTTGGCAGAGAGGTAGCCATAAGGTCAAGGAAGTGCCTTTTGCAGGTCTGGTGTAAATCCGTTCAGTAGTTCCTGTGAAAATCAAAAGTAAAATCATATACATATCTGGGCGGAGCCTAACCACACATCTCATTGTGAGATCTGATTGGCTGTCAGCACTTCATCCAAGAAGTGTTGGCAGCCATCTTGGGACCAATATACATGATAACACCTCATTAAAAAGCATTGCAGTTAATAGAAGGTTTTAAGACTTTAGTTACATTATAAATCATTTGTTGATGGTACCATACTCATTTTAGGAATTGTGGTATGTTCTAAGGTGATTTTACCATGTGAAAAAGCCTTCTGCTGGGATATCATGAATCATGTTTGAGAGAAAACTATTTTCACATGCTTTTCCCACAGAGGTTTGGAAGGTGATCTATAAGCTAAACTGAGAGCATATTTTCTGTAAATTCACATTATCTTTCTCAGTCATGTGAGAATGAAGTCTGACATTCTCAGTAAAACATGTACATCCAACAAGGGCAGAGACTGTCAGTTGATTCCTTTGTGTTCTACTGCAGCTTCCCAGAGTGTTCCAAAGAACAACTAGAGCGCTAACAGTCTTCCTTATGACAAAGGTATGGCACACCTGAAGCCATCTTGATTGGAATAAAGTGGTAACATTTAAAACATTTAATTTAAAAAGGAACAAAATGAGAGGGTTCATTTTGCCATAGAATGTATGATTAGTGCTGCAGAAAGAAAAATTAGGGCACATTTTGAGTGACTTCACAAATCCTCTTCTATTTCATTAAAGAATTCTGACATGCAGACTGAAACATGCACTTTCAATACCAGCAGCAGACTTCCCTGGTGAGCAGTAGCTTTACTACAGTGATCTAATGAGCGACTAGAGTGCTAACATTCTAAATTTATGGCAAATGTGTGACACATCTGAATGCCTTCTTCATTGAATCAAAGTAAAAAACTGACAGTATGCCTACTGAGGAGACTGCAGTAAATGAGGAAATTAGGAATCTTCATAACAAGGTTCCCAAGATGGCCACCAGAGACAAAAGAGCCCAAATGTAGCACAAATATCACCGAGATGTAGCCCAAGTATAGCCCAATGACAGAAATCCCAGAGTGTTTTAAAGAACAACTAGAGCGCTAACAGTCTTACTTATGACAAAGGTATGGCACACCTGAAGCCATCTTGATTGGAATAAAGTGGTAACATTTAAAACATTTAATTTGCAAAGGAACAAAATGAGGGGGTTCATTTTGCCATAGAAATTATGATTAGTGCTGCAGAAAGAAAACTTAGGGCACATTTTGACTTCTCAAATCCTCTTCCATTTCATTAAAAAGTTCTGACATGCAGACTGAAACATGCACTTTGAATACCAGCAGCAGACTTCCATGGTGAGCAGTAGCTTTGCTACAGTGATCTAATGAGGAACTAGAGTGCTACCATTCAGAATTTATGGCAAATGTGTCACATCTGAATGCCTTCTTGATGGAACCAAAGTAAACGACATTGAAAATGCAATTGGTCTCGCCCTCGTTTAAGTTAAAGCAATTCTGTTTATAATTAGGTGGCTTTTTAGCTTTGCTTTTATTCGTGTTTTTCAAAATCTCATATACATACCATGCATATGTATGCATATATGTATATGTATATGTTTGCATGAATTTATATTTATATAGATATGCAGATTATATGTTTATATATGTATAAATATATATATATACACACATACATATATAAATGCATATATATGCATATATATATGTGCATATGTGTGCATGTACAGAGAGGTAGAGAGGTAGAGGTGTATAGGTAGAGGTGTAGAGGTAGAGAGGTAGAGGTAGAGAGGTATAGAGTAGTAGAGAGAGAGGTAGAGAGGTAGAGAGTAGAGAGCGAGTAATAGAGAGTAGAGAGTGAGTAGTAGAGAGTAGTACAGAAAGTATCAGAGAGTGAGTAGTAGAGAGTAGTAGAGTGAGTAGTAGAGAGAAGTAGAGTGAGTAGTAGAGAGTAGTAGAGTGAGTAGTAGAGAGTGAGTAGTAGAGTGAGTAGTAGAAAGTAGTAGAGAGTAGTAGAGAGTGAGTAGTAGAGAGTAGTAGAGAGTGAGTAGTAGAGAGTGAGTGGTAGAGAGTAGTAGAGAGTGAGTAGCAGAGTGAGTAGTAGAGAGTAGTAGAGAGAGTAGTAGAGAGTGAGTAGTAGAGAGTAGTAGAGAGTGAGTAGTAGAGAGTGGTAGAGAGAGTAGTAGAAGGTGAGTAGTAGAGAGTAGTAGAGAGAGAGTAGTAGAGAGTAGTGGAGTACTAGAGAGTGAGTAGTAGAGAGTAGTAGAGAGTGAGTATTAGAGTGAGTACTAGAGAGTAGTAGAGAGCGAGTAGCAGAGAGCAAGTAGTAGAGAGTGTGTAGTAGAGAGTGAGTAGTAGAGAGTGAGTAGTAGAGAGAGTAGTAGAGAGTGAGAAGTAGAGAGAGTAGTAGAGTAGTAGAGAGTGAGTAGTAGAGTGAGTAGTAGAGAGTAGTTGAGAGTGAGTAGTAGAGAATCAGTAGTGGAGAGTGAGCAGTAGAGAGTAGTAGAGAGTGAGTAGTAGAGAGTGAGTAGTAGAGAGAGAGTAGTAGAGAGTGAGTAGTTGAGTAGCAGAGAGTGAGTGGTAGAGAGTAGGAGAGAGTAGTAGAGTGAGTAGTAGAGAATAGTAGAGAGTGAGTAGTAGAGCGAGTAGTAGAGAGTAGTAGAGTAGTAGAGAGTGAATAGTAGAGAGTGAGTAGCAGAGAGAGTAGTAGAGAGTAGTAGAGAGTGAGTAGTATAGAGTGAGTAGTAGAGAGTAGTAGAGAGTGAGTAGTAGAGAGTGAGTAGTGGAGAGTGAGTAGTAGAGAGTGAGTAGTAGAGAGTGAATAGAGAGAGTGAGTAGTAGGGAGTGAGTAGTACAGAGTGAGTAGTAGAGAGTAGTAGAGTGAGTAGTAGAGAGTAGTAGAGAGAGAGTAGTAAAGCGTGAGTAGTAGAGAGAGAGTAGTAGAGAGTGAGTGCTAGAGAGCAGCAGAGAGTAGTAGAGTGAGTAGTAGAGAGAAGTAGAGAGTGAGTAGTAGAGAGTGAATAGTAGAGAGTAGTAGTAGAGAGTAGTAGAGAGAGTAGTACAGAGTGAGTAGTATAGAGTAGTAGAGTGAGTAGTAGAGAGTGAGTAGTAGAAAGAGAGTAGTAGAGAGTGAGTAGTAGAGTAGTAGAGAGTGAGTGGTAGAGAGTAGGAGAGAGTAGTAGAGTGAGTAGTAGAGAATAGTAGAGAGTGAGTAGTAGAGCGAGTAGTAGAGAGTAGTAGAGTAGTAGAGAGTGAGTAGTAGAGAGTGAGTAGCAGAGAGAGTAGTAGAGAGTAGTAGAGAGTGAGTAGTAGAGAGTGAGTAGTAGAGAGCGAGTAGTAGAGAGTGAGTAGTGGAGAGTGAGTAGTAGAGAGCGAGTAGTAGAGAGTGAGTAGTAGAGAGAGAGTAGTAGAGAGTAGTAGAGTGAGTAGTAGAGAGTGAGTAGTAGAGAGTGAGTAGTAGAGAGTGAGTAGTAGAGAGAGAGTAGTAGAGTAGTAGAGAGTGAGTGCTAGAGAGCAGCAGAGAGTAGTAGAGTGAGTAGTAGAGAGAAGTAGAGAGTGAGTAGTAGAGAGTGAATAGTAGAGAGTAGTATTAGAGAGTAGTAGAGAGAGAGAGTAGTAGAGAGTGTAGTAGAGAGTGAGTAGTAGACAGTAGTAGCGAGTGAGTAGTAGAGAGTGGTAGAGAGTGAGTAGTAGAGTAGTAGAGAGTGAGTGGTAGAGAGTAGTAGAAAGTAGTAGAGTGAGTAGTAGAGAGTGAATAGTAGAGAGTAGTAGAGAGTGAGTAGTAGAGAGTAGTAGAGCGTGAGTAGTAGAGAGTGAGTAGTAGAGAGTAGTAGCGAGTGAGTAGTAGAGAGTGAGTAGTAGAGTAGTAGAGAGCGAGTAGTTGAGAGTGAGTAGTTGAGAGTGAGTAGTAGAGAGTGAGTAGTAGAGAGTAGTAGAGTAGTAGAGAGTGAGTAGTAGAGAGTGAGTAGTAGAGAGAGTAGTAGAGAGAGAGTAGTAGAGAGTCAGTAGTAGAGTAGTAGAGAGTAGTCAGTCAGTGTCAGTCAATGTCAGTCAGTGTCAGACAGTCAGTGTCAGTCAGACAGTGCCAGCTAGAGCAGCTCTGCTGACCTGGTTCTCTGGCTCTACAGCAGGTCTGCTGACCTGGTTCTCTGGCTCTAGAGCAGCTCTGCTGACCTAGTTCTTATGCTACAGAGCAGCTCTGCTGATCTAGTTCTCTGGCTCTACAATAGCTCTGCAGACCTGGTTCTCTGGCTCTAAAGCAGCTCAGTTGACCCAGTTCTATGGCTCTGAAGCAGTTCTGCTGACATGGTTCTCTGGCTCTATAGAAGCACTTCTGACCTGGTTCTCTCCCTCTAAAGCAGCTCTACTGACCTGGTTTCTCTGGCTCTGCAGCAGCTCTGCTGACCTGGTTCTCTGGCTCTAGAGCAGCTCTGTTGACCTGGTTCTTAGGCTCTAGAGCACCTCTACTGACCTGGTTCTCTGGCTCTAAAGCAGCTCTGCTGACCTGGTTCTATGGCTCTAAAGCAGCTCTGCTGATTTGGTTCTCTGGCTCTAGAGTAGCTCTGCTGACCTGGTTCTCTGGCTCTAAAGCAGCTCTGCTAACCTGGTTCTCTGGCTCTAAAGCAGCTCTGCTGGCCTGGTTCTCTGGCTCTAAAGCAGCTCTGCTGACCTGGTTCTCTCCCTCTAAAGCAGCTCTGCTGACCTGGTTTCTCTGGCTCTACAGCAGCTCTGCTGACCTGGTTCTCTGACTCTAGAGCACAAGATCCCTGTTCCCCTCAGATACCTCCGAGGAGGTCCATAGACAGGGGCATTCTAGCGCCCAGCGACACTTCAGCTGTGACGGACCTAGTCTTTAAGGTTTTCAGCTGGAATGTCGCAGGGATTGCAAGAAAACTGGCTCTACCGGATTTTACTGCTTGGGTTGATGAGCACTCCCTGTGCCTTTTCCAAGAGACATGGAGCTTGGTGCCCGTCCATAGGGTGGGCTTTTCTTCCTATTCCTCCCCTGCGCAAGTCTCGGAAACAGGGAGAGGGCGTCCTTCGGGTGGCCTTCTCATCTGGGTCGCGGCTTCTTTAGACTGCAGAGTAGTGGAGTTTCCCACAGGTTCCCCTGACATACAAAATATCACCCTAATATATCATAGGGGAAGAATTGTCTTAAATGTTTATAATGTTTATGCCCGGGGAACCAAGGGCGGGAGAAAGTCTCCTGTAATATCTCTCCTCGAGACCTTGTTAAATAATACCCCATATAAGACTCGTACATTAGTTGCAGGTGATATGAACTGTACGTTCGAGCCCTTGGGCTCGGACGTTTCCCTCGACCAAGACGAGGAGGATACCAGGTTGGGGATCCCGGTACTGGAAATCCCACCGATCAGAAGGTGGACAGAAGTGGCGCTCCAGATATACTCCCTGAGCCTCGAATTCAACTTAAGGGCAGCTAATGGGAGGACATCCTCGGATAGGGGGGGTGCCCACACGTACAATAGACCAGGACACACCTCTAGGCTAGATTATTTCCTAATAGATGTATACTTATGGACTTATGTAAGGGACATGCAGGTGGTCCCCTCCACTGAAAGTGACCACAATTCACTCTCCTTAAGTATGGTCCAGTGGTGGCGCGCCTTAAGGAAGGACAACATTAACCTGGTAGCCGCACCCCCGGATGAGTCTGAAGTCTCCCCTTGTGGTAGACGAATAAAATGGGCGAAATTGGTTTTATCCGAGGCAAAGGTAGGGGAAATTCAATCCCATTTAAACCATGCGGTAACAACCCTCGGAACCTCCTTAGAAGGGGTGGGTAGAGCGAGTGGGCTTTTTGTCTCCCTGGTAGAAGCCTTAACTAATGTGTTTACCTTATACCCTTACAAGACGGGCAACAGAGAATTTAAAAAACCAGTCGATGGTTGGTGACCCAAGCATGTAGGGTTCACAAGGCCAAGTTAGTTGAGGCGGTTAAACTCAAGTCCCGTAGTGTGATACAGGAAGCAAGGAAGGCCTATAATAAGTCCCTTAAATTTGCCAGGAGGGAGTGGGAAGACAAATTCTGGGAAGACCTGCTCCAGGCTAGTAAAATCAGGGATTCAAGGGCCTTTTGGAATCTCATAAGCACACGGAATAAACCCGATGCATCTGTGAGACCCTGCAACATCCCGCCTCAAAGCTGGGTAAAACACTTTGGGACTCTATACCTCCCCCTAGATGGGGAACTGAACGTGGGGATGGACCTTACACGAGCAATTGAACCTCATGCTTATGATCTATTCACTCCTTTAGAGATTGAGGGGGTTATAGGGTGGGTAGCGCCTCGCAAGGCAGCGGGCCCAGACGGCCTTCCGGGGGACCTTATGAGGGCATACCCAGCGGAATGGGCAAGGGTCATAGCAGCTCTCCTAAACGATATCATGATGGGAGGGGCAGTGCCAGAATCCTGGCAAGGGGCGGTGGTGGTCCCGATTTATAAAAAAGGGTGCAGGGAAACACCGGGGAATTATCGCCCTATAAGTCTGATAGACTCCACCCAAAAGATAGCTGGTAAAGCTATCCTTGGAAGGATTCTCCATTGGGTGGAGGAGAATAAAATCCTATCAGACTTTCAGGCAGGTTTTCGGGCTGGTATGGGGACAATAGAGCAGGTGTTTAGGCTGGCACTACTGGGGTGGAAGGTGGGGGAGCTGGGCAAGGGTAGTCTTTATTTGGCCTTTATAGACCTGAAGACTGCCTTTGACCTAGTCCCCCGGGAAGAGCTTTGGAGGGTGCTCTATGAGTTGGGATTACCCCCTTACATCTTGTCCCTTCTCATTAGCCTTCATGCCCATACCTTTGCACAGGTCCGTTGGGGTAAAAACGGAGAGCTCACTGAGAAGATACCAGTGTCCAGGGGCGTAAGACAGGGCTGTGTCCTGGCACCCACCCTATTTTCACTATATGTGAATGGGGTGGTAAAACATCTTCAACAAGAACCAGCCAACGCCCCCTGTCTCGGAGGAGTCCGTATCCCCACCCTGCTTTTTGCGGATGACACGCTCCTGATCTCGAAGACCCCACAAGGCCTCCAGAAATTGCTAACGCGATTCCAGGAGTTCTGTGCTGCAAAAGGCTTAATAATAAATGTGGACAAAACAAAATACCTAGTCCTAAATCCTCCTAAGAAACTGGGCCGTCCACCTACACTTAACTCGATTCCCTTAGAGAAAGTAGCCGAATTCGATTACCTTGGTATTCGGATTACGGATAGGATGTCTTGGGCAAATCATATTGACAAAATGGTCCTCAACCATAGGAGAGTAGGAGGAGCTCTCATGAGGGAGTTCAGGGCCTCACCTAGGAGATCACTTACCCCAGTAATTGATATCTACAAGGCCAAAGTAGTGACATCAGCCTTGTATGGGGCAGAACTGTGGGGCCACTGCCGATTGGACGCCCTAGTGACAGCGGAGAGCAAGCTACTGAAATCCATTATCTCCATTCCACTGAGCACACCATCTGTACCAGTGTGGTTGGACACGGGCTGTAAAAACATCAAAGATCAGGCCCAGCTTCGCCCGCTCCTGCTATGGACACGAATCTGGAGGGGTCAAGAACTAAAACACTATGCTGATGCCCTGGGGGAAATAATGAGTCTGGGGGGTTGGGCTAAGATAAGATGGTTAAGAGAAACTAAAAAGCTTCTGGAGAAAATCGGACTAGGAGACTGTTGGTCATCTCGTTCAGCCCCTCCAAAGAAGTTGTCAAGGCGCTTTACTGGAAATGGACTGCGGAGCGTCTAATTATAAACTCTAACCACTGCAAGTCCACTGTCGCCTTTTTACAAATCAAAGACATTGTGGCTTTTGAACCCTACCTGGACCTGATCACCCTCCCCTTTGACCGAGCCCTTTATTTTAAATTTAGAGTTGGATCCCTCCCCCTAGGTGCTGTGGTATCGAATTGGACATCAGCGGCCCGTACTTCTCCCAACTGTGCATGTTGCCCGAGTAGGGTTGAGTCCATTGCGCATGTCCTATTTGAATGCCCGGATTATGCAAGGCCTAGGAGTTTTTGGCTGAAACCTCTTTGTCGAAATATGGGCACACGTAGCCACCTAGCAGCCTTGCGTATCCTAACCATGGACACTTCCCCCCCTATAGTGTGTGGAACAGCAACATTTTTAAAGCAGTTTTGGCTTATTCGTTGTAAGAGATTGTCAGTAGCTGTTTAATTCCTTTTTCAGCTAATTTAGTAACGGGCATTTCATGTCCTTTTATCTTTTCTAATGAATTTTATACTGGCTTCTTGTAGCAATGCTTTTTTTGTACACTGTAATGATTGTATTTTAATGTGCTTATAAGATATCTTGCATATCGAATAAAAGCTTATGATGATGATGATCTAGAGCAGCTCTGCTGACCTAGTTCTTAGGCTCTAGAGCAGCTCTGCTGACCTGGTTCTCTGGCTCTACAGCAGCTCTGCTGGCCTGGTTTTCTGCACTCACCACGCACGCATCCGACTTCGCGAAAATATATTTAAAAATAATATAAGTTTCTTATAAGTACAAATATATTATTTTGATGAATATCTTACATAATCTCTTGCCTTAATATGTATATTAAAGACACATACATATCATTTTGAAACATAATTTTTTTTTGCGGGAGTCGCGCACCCAGCACGCCCCAGCACGTATATGATGTCACGTGGGACCCGCAAGCGTGCAAACATCTTGTACCGTAATGTGCATGTGTCGCGAATGCGCAGGAGCAGGAGTCGCAGACTGGTCGCATACCAATCGCGCATATCACGTGATATTAAATGTATATGATGTAACTGAAAATCACGCAGCCGTCGCACACCATACGCGGATCCTTCATGACTTTTCTAAAATGGCGGCTAGAATGCGCGCACCCACCGTGATGTGTACACTTTGAGTGCGCGACTGCGAAAAAAATTGGAATTATTTTTTTAAAGAAAATGATATAAATATATTAAAATAAAAAATGAAAACAAGAAAATTAATCAATATTTCAGTTTTAATTAAAAAATGTTTTTTGCAATTTTCAGAAAAATATATGTTATTTAATGAATAAAATATTTATAAATAAACAGTTAAACTGTAGAAAATCAGTACAAAAAATAGATATAACTACTATCACACTTAAAAGTTAGCATTTAACAAACCTTGCAAATTCACTTAAAAAACCATAGGTTTCACACATGTTATAGTTAGCTGGACATTTCACTCGTAAAAAACCAATGAAATTCCCCCGTTATAGTTAGTGCAGGCAACTATAACTCACGCGACCGCAATCCTCTGCTGATGACGTCAGATGTTACATCACTGATGACATATGTGTCTTTCTGAAAAATAAATATTTGTAATATATTGTGGATTTAGCAGTGCACCTTCCTTGGGGCTCAAGGTGAGCTTGTGATTGGGCATTTATTACAAGAGGCATCCATCTGTGGACTAATACGGACTACAAATCCCAGAAAACCTTGACATACATGCTCATCCAGAGCAGCTGCATATCAGCGTGTGATTTGGTATAAATGAGGGGGTGTGGCCCGGTCTGCCTCTTTCAACCTACATGCCTCTAAAGAAGTTGTATAACGAGGCTTGGGTTGTGTGCCGGTGAGAATACCGAGGATAAGCTGCCTGTATACCAATAAAGCTGGGAAAGGGGACAAGCTAAACCGCGTTCGAGTGCTGCTTGAAGTATGGACACTCCTGTGAGCCTTGATTTGAAAACGCGGCGGTCCAGTTGCGAAGCGAGCACCACCCCGGGACTGAGGGGGCCACGGGTCTAATCTAGGACCCAACAGTGGAGCGTGATTTGTGGATTTAGCAGTGCACCTTCCTTGGGGCTCAAGGTGAGCTTGTGATTGGGCATTTAATACAAGAGGCATCCATCTGTGGACTAATACGGACTACAAATCCCAGATAACCTTGACATACATGCTCATCCAGAGCAGCTGCATATCAGCGTGTGATTTGGTATAAATGAGGGGGTGTGGCCCGGACTGCCTCTTTCAACCTACATGCCTCTGAAGAAGTTGTATAACGAGGCTTGGGTTGTGTGCCGGTGAGAATACCGAGGATAAGCTGCCTGTATACCAATAAAGCTGGGAAAGGGGACAAGCTAAACCGCGTTTGAGTGCTGCTTGAAGTATGGACACCCCTGTGAGCCTTGACATATATATATATATATATATATTCACTGAAAAAACCATAGGTTTCACACATGTTATAGTTAGCGGAAATTTTACTGATAAAAAACCAATGAAATTGCCCCGTTATAGTTAGTGCTGGCAACTATAACTCACGCGACCGCAATCCTCTGCTGATGCTAATACTGTATTTAGACACTTATTTGCCCATGTCTTCTTCCATACATTTTTAGCTATACATATATTACAAATATTTTTTTTTATAAAGACACATATGTCATCAGCAGAAGATTGCGGTCGCGTGAGTTATAGTTGCCAGCACTAACTATAACGGGGCAATTTCATTGGTTTTTTATCAGTAAAATTTCCGCTAACTATAACATGTGTGAAACCTATGGTTTTTTCAGTGAATTTGCAAGGTTTTTTAAATGCTAATTCCTAACTATAACGTGTGTGAAACCTATGGTTTTTTCAGTGAATTTGTACGGTTTTTTAAATGCTAAGTTACTTTACGCCATTCGAGGCGTGCGCGCCCACTTAACGCAGTGCGTTCCGTGCACGGTTTTTATCAACTTTAATAAGCCCTGTACATTTGGTGGCCTTCGGCCACCAAAAGCACAGGGGGTGGGGTCAATGTGGATAGTGTTTTTTTTATTTCGATTTTATAATTTCATGTTGCCAAAATATAGTTTTTTTACTGATGTAACAATCCCTGTACATTTGGTGGCCTACGGCCACCAAAAGCACAGGGGGTGGGGTAAGTGTGGATAGTGTTTTTTTTATTTCTATTTTTTACCGTACGCTTACGGTAAGCGTACGGTAAGCGTACTCGGCGAAATTGCCGAAAAAAATATAAAACCGTTTTTGCTCTTGGGGGATGTTTGGGGACTCCCTCAACATGACTATGTGGGAGGGAGTTGTCAAAACAGCCCCGTAACATGTTTTTGGGCATCATGTTTGATAAATAACACTCAGTGCGAGAGACAAAATGGCGGACGCCGCTTCCTGGTTTCGGCCGATTCGAATGTTTACTAAGATCTAAGAGCCAATCAGAATCGCGCTCGCGCACGCCACCGTACGCGTACGGTAAGCGTACGGTAAGCGTACCGTAAGCGGGCTCAGATATATATATTGATTTAAAGGCTATTTTCTCAGAATCTACTGAACAGATTTACACCAAACCTACAAAAGGCACTTCCTTGACCTACGGACTACCTCTCTGCCAAATTTCTAGTAATTCTGTTCAGCCGTTCGGGCTGTAGCTCGTTCTAAAGGTCCTATGGAAAAATGCATGGGAAAAACGCGTTTTGGGACCCCCCTTTTATCTCAGCCCCCGCTTGACGAATCCCCCCGAGACTTTCAGGGTAGGAGCGGAGCGTAGCGCCCCACCTATTTTGAGAAATTCGCGAGGATTCATCGACCGGCGCCAAAGTTATTCAAAATAGAATGTTGCGGATTTCCTATGGAAAAGGGGTCCTAACTATAACTACCTACTGGCGACCGCCACTAGGTAATATATATATATATATACACAGGGAAGGTGGGAGGGGCCATGGCAGCACAGAAGACCATGCATGGCAAGTGGGAGGGTTAGTGGCAACACAATGGCTATGATGGGCAAGAAGGAGGGTGCAGGGGCATGCACACAGGACGATGGAGGATAGGAGGGAGGGTCAGGACCTGTGCACAGACAAGAAAGTTCAGGGGAAGGGGCCTCACAACAGACCACACGGGGCAGGCAGGAGGAGCAGTTGCAGCACAACAGACCAGGGAGGGCAGAAGGGTGTGGCAGTACAATGGACCATGTAGGACATGAGGAAGAGGATAGGGGCATGGCATGTGGACAGGCAGGGTGGAGGTGGCAGGGACAGGTTACAGTCATCTGACAATGCTAGGCAGGTGGGAGGGGAGTGACAGCTAAACAGAACACTCAGAGTAGATAGGAGTGGCAGGTTCATGGAACATGGTGGGCAAAAAGGATGGAGCAGGGACATGCACAAAGACATCGGAGGGCAGGGGGAAGGAGAATAGGGGCAGCAAGCTAAGCACAGAGTTTAAGCAGGAGGTCAATGATGGGGCATAGAATTGGGCAATGGAGGGCAGGAGGAGTGGACTGGTACATCATACTAAATTGAGGGCAGTGGCAGCACATCAGACCATGCATGGCAGGAGGGAGGAGGCTAGTCCATGGATTCACACAACAGAGGATAGGGAGGAGGGGGATGGGGCAGCAAGCTAACTGTTCAGAGAAGGCGGGTATTAGGAACTTTATTGTTTTTAAAATGTGTGTCTGTGCGAACTACTTAAAATATGAACAAGTATGCAGCATAACCTCACTTTTACTCAGGAAGAAGAGGACGTTTGTGACTGTGACTCTGGGCTCACTTGGCAGAAACACCCCCTGACCCTCCACCCCCTATCGCAAAATGTAATGCCCGTGAAAAGGGTAGGTGAACACAGTGTTATATAGAACATAGTCCTGAGAGCACGATTGAAAATGAAAACTAGATATAGTGTATGGTATAAACTATGCACCAAAAAGTGTGATATAAGATGAACCAGGCATGAAATATAATATGCAATACATTGTAATTGTAATTGTAATTGTAATTGTAAAAATCACTTGTATAGCGCATGGCTACCCGTAGGCATCCCAGCGCTTTTGGTACAGAAGTGAGCCTAGGGTTAGTTCACATCACATTATTTTACTGCATTAAATTCTGGGGAATAAGAAGGTTTTAAGTTGCTTCCTAAACTTAAGGAAGGTATGTTCCAGTCTCAAATAACCCGGGAGGGAATTCCATTCTCTTGCTGCTTGCAGAGAGAAGAGTCGGCCGCCTGAACGGGCTCGTTTTATCCTAGGGATAATTGCCAGATTATGTTCGCTCGAGCGAAGATTGCGTTGGGGCCTGTAGGAACTTATCATGTTTTCCAATATGGAAGGACCTTCTCTATGTAGGATCTTATGTGTGATGCAGAGCGATTTAAATGCCTACTAGTGCCCGTTAAGATCCTGGCAGCATGGTTCTGGGCCACTTGCAAGGTTTTAAGAGTGGAAGTTGGGGCCCCAAGATATATAGCATTCCCGTAATCGATTCGTGATAAGACCAACGCCTGGACAACGGTCTTCCTTGCTGTTTCTGGAAGTTGGGGCAGGATTTTGCGCAGGGATTTCAGTATCCCATGACAAACTGCAGACGTCTTTCTGGCTTGATTCTCAAAAGATAAGACGTTATCAAGCCAGAAGCCTAGGCTCTTTATTTCTGTCTTAGGCGATGGTATGGCACCCATACTGGTAGGCCAGGCAAGATGGTCGGGAATATCCTGTCTGCCTAAGAGCATCAGCTCAGTTTTTCCTCCGTTGAGTCTCAATTGAGACAGATTCATCCAATTTACCACCGTCTCCAGACAATTAGCCAGGTTGTTCGGCGGGGACTCTATTTGTTGCAGAGAAAACACCAGCTGGGTATCATCTGCATAACTTATTAGCTGGATGCCAAACGGGGCAACCAGCTCTGCCAACGGGGCCATGTATACATTAAACAGTGTGGGGCTGAGGGATGAGCCCTGTGGTACCCCACACTGTAACGGTAACAAGCGAGAACAGCTATTGCCCTCAAACACCTGGAAGTATCTATCTTCCAGAAAGGATCTAAGCCACTTCAAGGCTTTTCCGGTTATCCCAAGATTCCGGAGTCGAGTCAGCAGCAGATGGTGGTTAACTGTGTCGAAGGCGGCGCTGAGGTCCAGAAGGATAATGGCAGCGCTGCCACCTGCGTCCAAAATCCTTCTGGCCTCTTCCACCACCTTCAACAATGCTGTTTCAGTGCCCTGTCCCCTTCTGAATCCTGTCTGGGATGGATGGAGGAGATTATGCTTCTCCAAAAATGCAGCTAATTGGATGTTTGTCAGTTTCTCGATTAACTTCCCCATCCCAGGTAACAAAGATACCGGGCGATAATTAGCCAAGTCTTCCGGGTCGAGGCGCGGTTTTTTAATCAGAGCTCTGACCATGGCCACTTTCCATGCCTTGGGAACCGTAGCCGAATCCAGAGAGGCGTTAACAATCTTGGTTACCGGTTCACTAATGGCAGGGAGTGTCTGATTGAGAATTTTCATAGGGGCTGGATCTCGTGGCGATCCACTTTTTATGCTCCCCATCAAAGAGGGAAGAAGCTCTTCCGTAAGGGGGGCAAACTCTGAGAGTGTTGGACATTCCCTTCTTTCTTCCCAAGGAGGCACCCTGTGGCATACAATAGAATCTACCACCGGGATCGTCTCCAGAATGTTATCTATTTTAGTCTGAAAATAGTTTGCCATATCCTCGCATCTTGTATTCAGCTCACCTGCTCTTACAGGAGGATCCGGGATTTTATTAAGGAGCTTCATGATCTTAAACATTTCCCTGGGGGCATTAGCCCCCAGGGAAATTGTGCGCAATGACAGATTCATTGGAGAGCGCGAGATAGCACAGGCACTAGCACGTGCTATGCGATATGCACCTTGGAGTGTAATATGCACAGGGCAGTGTTGTGTAACCTAACTAGTCTCTAAAGTTGTAATATAAAATATGTGCTGGGAAGTGTAACGTTGCATATGCACTGTGACAAAGATATGGATCCCAGATTGTAATATGTATGGCATAGCACTGTGCGTTATAACATAGGCATCGAGGAAGGCACGTTAGATGGGGCAATATAACCCGTGCGAAGACAAGTGTGGCATTACATATTCACAGGGTGGTGTTACAGTGCACATGGGCTAGAGAGTGTCATAGCATATGCACTAGCTAGTGGAATACAACACAGAGGTGTGTGGCACTTAGCAGGCAATGGTGGGTGTAACACAGCATTGGGCTCTGCCAGGAGCGCGCTGTGACTCTCAAGTGATGTTCGTCCCCTTTCCAGAGAGTAAAATAAAAAGTATTACACATCCGGCAGTGGATGTGTGTTTTATTAACGTGAGGGGGGTTTCTTGCATAGTTTTGGTCGAATTTTTGTCGAATCCCCTTTGAATGGCTTGGTGTGCATGTGTATTAAATGTGCCCGTCAATAGCTACCCATGTTTGTATAAATAAACGACAAGGGTGTCTACCGGGATTAGGCACGGTAGGGCGTCAGACATGTCAGAGCTTCACTAGTGGTGTAAATACATTCCACGTGGATTCATTGTATGCATAGTCGGCTTTTAATGAATATCACGCAAATCGTCATGGTGATAGGTACGTACGGTTTGTCCAGCATGTCCTAGGTGTGTCTATAAATATATATTTGTTAAAAATAATAAAAAACAGTGGCCGGCCCTGGTGATTGGGGTCAAAAAAATATAATTAGGAGACAGGCCCTGGAGGATGGGGTCATCCTGGCCAATAAATTAGAATAAGAAGGGGAACCACACAGCCCCCCTTCTTAAAAAATTAAAATAAATAAAAGACTGGCATCGCGCCGGAGGCCACGCCCCCTCCTTGCAGCACTCTGCAAACGCGCCCCCTGGCGAGTTGTAAGTTGGGGAATTCATTCCTCTTCAATATTGAGGGTCCCTGAGGGCCAACTAGCCCAATAGGCATCTCCAGTATGCGCCAGGGAGCTGCACTGCAGACAGGTGTTCTGAGGCCAAGCCCCTTTTTACACCTCTCTGCAACGCAGCTCTGTGGCGTTTACTGGAGGTACCTAGTGGTCTAGTTTGACCCTAGGGACCCTTAGGATTCAAGGGGACTTAATCTCTCAACGTAGAACAGCCACAGGGCGCGTTTACACAGTGGTGAAGGGAGGGGACGGGGCCTGAGGTGACGTGTGCAAACACGCACTATGGCACGTTTTAAATTGGGGATATAATTTCCCTTCAATACTGAGGGCCCCTGGGGGCTAACTAGCCCACCAAGTGCTTCCAGTAAGCGCCACTGAGCTGCATTGCGGAGAGGTGGTCCAGGCCGTGCCACTTTTTACACCTCTCTGCAACGCAGCCCTGTGGCACTTGCTGGAGGTACCCAGTGGGCTAGTTGGACCCTAGGGACCCTCAGGATTCAAATGAACTTAATCTCCCAAGTAAAAACGGACACAGGGCGTGTTTACACAGTGGTGAAGGGAGGGGACGGGGCCTGAGTTAACGTGTGCAAAAACGCCCTGTGGCCTGTTTTAAGAGGTAGTTTTAATCCCCCTGCCCTATTATATACTAGGGGCTTACAGAGGAGGTCATGCTAATCACAGGGGGACCCCAACGCATAATGTTCCCTAGTGTATGTAGGTGTTTTCACTGTATTCTAAGTGTCTTTTAACATAGCACTGGCTCTAGGACTGGTTAGTCAGACTCAGTTACCACCAGTATCCGTCTGAAAAAGTTGAGGGTACAGGATGATTTTGCAACAAGGCTTCTTTCTGCTCTTCTTTTTGTTCTTTCTGCACGTTATCCTTCTTTCTGCACTTTTCTTCGTCTTTGAGGACTTCTGTTTCTTCTTTCTGCACTTCTTTTTTTTCTTTCTGTGCATGTTTTCTTCTATCTTCACATGTCCTATCTCTGTAGGCATAGTTAGAAATTAGCATTTAAAAAACCTTTGAAATTCACAGAAAAAACCATAGGTTTCAGGCACGTTATAGTTAGGAATTAGCATTTAAAAAACCTCAGAAATTCACTGAAAAAACCATAGGTTTTAGGGGTGTTATAGTTAGCTGGACTTTTCAATTGTACAAAACCATTGAAATTCCCCCGTTATAGTTAGTTCAGCTAACTATAACTCGCGCGCCCGCAATGCACTGCTGATGACGTCACATATTACATCACTCATGACATGGTCACTGACATCACTGATGACATCACTGATGACATCTCAAATGACATCACTGATGACATCACTGATGACATCATCCTTGTGATAGAGTGGCAGACCTCCTCTCACCCTAATATAACCTTTGATACACACATTCAAAAATAGAGACTAAATTTTTCAAAACAATGGACATACCAATACCAGTTACAACAACCTCTTCAGTAATTCTAAGATCCACATACACATCCACTCATTCACCAACAGTCCTATACAGTCACTCATACATGTACTCACTCATCATATGTACTCATACACCTATACATCCTGTTACACAATACCACTCATCCATAGAGTTACTCACACACATAGTCACTCATGCTAATAAAGAATCAAACATACATTTACTTGCATATACAGTTATACACACACCACCACACTTACTTCTACGGAAACTTACACATACTTAGTCTTTTAAACAATCACTTATAGAAACACATACTTATTCATACAGGAAATCTTTCAATCTCTCACTCTCACATATACTCACTTATATACACCAATAGTCACATATACTAGTTTTAAACATATGTAGTTACTCATAAATACACTATTGAGACAGTCATTCACTCACTAACACACCCTTACACACACTCACCCACCCATACAGTCCTGCACACATGCTGTCTTCAACACATACAAACAGTGAGTCACTCATTCATGCACCTATGCACTACGTAATACCCCCCACCGAACCATGCAGACACTCAGACTGATACTCAAAAAATACAACTAATAACCTATATAGACACCCATGTAGCTACTCACCAACCCATGCAGCCACTTATACACAAAGTGAGAGACTGATACAGATATTTACATATTTAAACATTACTCACTAAGCCATGTATTCACTATGATACACTTAATCAGTCAGTTACACAATCAATTTTTCAAAAACAAATCAAAAACAAATCATCCATTTAGACACTTATATACCCATTTATTCTTCCATCGACCTTGAGATATACATATATAAAACATATTTAATTTTCAGAAAAACACACATTCACTGGATGATGTCATCAGTGATGTCATTTGAGATGTCATCAGTGATGTCATGAGTGATGTCACTGACCATGTCATGAGTGATGTAATATGTGACGTCATCAGCTGTGCATTCCGGGCGCGCGAGTTATAGTTAGCTGAACTAACTATAACGGGGGAATTTCAATGGTTTTGTACAAGTGAAAAGTCCAGCTAACTATAACACCCCTGATACCTATGGTTTTTTCAGTGAATATATATATATATATATATATATATATATATATATATATATATATATATATATATATATATATATATATATATATATAGGTGTACTAGTGATGGGATTCGATGGTAACAATATGAAATTGAAAAGGAATATGAGGGCCTGAGATTATATATATTATCTACTGGCGGTCGCCAGTAGATAGTTATAGTTAGCACCGAGTTCCCATAGGAAATCTGAAATTTCTATTTTGAATAACTTTGGCGCCGGTTGACTTATCTTTGTGAAATTTTCAAAACTAATGGGGCGCTCCGCTCAGCTCCTACCCTGAAAGTCTTGGGGTGATTCGTCAAGCGGGGGCTGAGAAAAAAGGGGGGTCCCAAAACGCGTTTTCCCCATGCATTTTCCCATAGGACCTTTAGTCGAAGGTACAGCCCGAACGGCTGAACAGAATTACTTGAAATTTGGCAAAGAGGTAGTCCTCAGGTCAGGCATGTGCCTTTTGCATATATGGTGTCAATCTGTTCAGTAGTTCCTGAGAAAATTGCAGTTAAAAGTACATAAATATCTATATGCGCGCACCGTGCGCGAGCGTAATTCAGATTGGTGGTTAGACAGTCAACATTTGAATCGGTCGAAATCAGGAAGTGTCGGACGCCATTTTGTGTGTGGCAGTGAAAAAGAAAGGTGGAGAACGTGAAAAGGGGGCAGGGTAGAGAGTTCCTGACCCCCTAGCCTTTGTCAGGGGGTCCCTGAAGGATCCCGAAGGGTGAAAAAAACATTTTATTTTTTTCAAAAAATCGCGGCATGCACGCACGGCGGCAAAGAATTCATAAAAAAAATTACAACACAGTATATTAGGAATATAGCTCTTCTTGGAGAAGTGAAGTGAGTTCTGAAAAGAACTGTTTTTTTTGTCTTTTTTGTTTTGTATTTTTTTCTTAGTTTTTTAACAATTTTGTATTTTTTTAAATTTTTTTAGAGCAGCAAAAAAAACAGGGAATGAAAAACTGTTCAACAGGAACAAAAACAAAAAATGAAAAAAATTATGGGGTGGAGCATGTGTGCTGCTGTATTTTGTTCTCTATTAAGTTAATGCTGCTCTCACCATAACAGAGACCAACATTGCACACCTTGCACCGTATATGAACCTTCTGGAACAGAGGGTGGATATCCAGAGGTCTTGAAGCAGGTGAATCTGCGGCCGCAGATGATGTGCTCGGCTGAGCTCCTGGAGGGTTGTCTCTTGTGGCTCTTGTAGACTCACGAGCATAAGCCACAGGATGCACTTTTTGGAAGTGCCTCAACATAGAATAAATACTAAAGGAGTATTTTTTGGGGGGATCTCCTCTAGATAAGACAACTCCACAAACAGTGCATGTGACTTTTGGGGCATTCACCTTCTTCTGGCCCTCTGGAAAAGTAAAGAACTTCCATATGAATGAGTCCTTTTGTTTGCTATGGCTTGGTGGCACAAAGGTCTCCTCTTCACTCCCTGAAGAAGACTGCTGTTCTGCCATTTTCACGTACTGGAAAAGCTGTTCAGCTCCTTCTCCCAGGAAATAAGAAGAAATAATGAGGGGAGTGGGTGTGGTGTTTGAAGATTCTGGAACTGAAACTACTATGAACCAATGAAAAGTGTTGTTTCGTAATCACATGACTTGCCGTGCGCGCACCGTGCGTACATGGAGCACGCACGCATGCGCACACGGAGCACGCACGAATGCGCACACGGAGCACGCACGGAGCACGCACCCATGCGCACACGGAGCACGCACGCATGCGCACACGGAGCACGCACAGAGCACGCACACATGCACACACGGAGCACGCACGCATGCACACACAGAGCACGCACGCATGCGCACACGGAGACGGTGTGCGCACCGTGAAAAACCCTAAAAAAAAAGCAACAAAAAAAACTGTTTATAAGTTTATGGAAGATATTAACTATGCTGTTCAACTTTATCCAAATAAAAAAAAAAGAGTTGAGCCATTCCATATTACAGGATACAGTCAATCTATAACTATATATATAGGTAGTTTATTGTAAAATAAATATATAAAAAATATAATAATACATACATAAATTAGCATTTTAAAAAACTTGCAAATTCAGTAAAAAAAACATAGGTTTCACACACGTTATAGTTAGAAATAAGCATTTAAAAAACCTTTGAAATTCACTGAAAAAATCATAAGTTTCACACACCTTATAGTTAGGAATTAGCATTTAAAAAACCTTGCAAATTCACTGAAAAAACCATAGGTTTCACACACATTATAGTTAGGAATTAGAATTTAAAAAACCTTGCAAATTCACTGAAAAAACCATAGGTTTCACACATGTTATAGTTAGCTGGACATTTCACTCATACAAAGCCATTGAAATTCCCCCGTTATAGTTAGTTCAGCTAACTATAACTCGCGCGCCCGCAATCCACCGCTGATGAAGTCACATATTACATCACTCATGACATGGTCAGTGACATCACTCATGACATCACTGATGACATCTCAAATGACATCACTGATGACATCACTGATGACGTCATCCATGTGATAAATACCGCATCTTCTCACACCCTAATATAACCTTTGATACACCGACTCAAAATTTCAGAGTTCCATTCTCAAAACCATAGATACTCCAATACCAATAACTATATACCCACTTATTAACTCTTAGGTCTACATACACCTCCACTCATTCACCTGTACAGTCACTCATACTTACAGTCACTCCATACAAGACTATCATATGCATTTATACACCTATATAGACACTCACACACCACTAATCATCCATAGAGGTACTCTCACACCTAGTCAGTCATGCAAATAATCACACTCCCATTTACTCACCTATGCGGTTATATACACTCAGGTTCACTTACTCATAAAAATAGTACCATATTCTTACGCTCTTATAGAATCATTGATACAAGCACACACTCATCCATACAGTCACTCTCACAATCACACACTCTCACATCTACCCACTTATATACTCTTACACGCATATATACTGCCTTTCACATATGTAGTTAGTCACAAATGTACCACTGAGATATACATTCAATCCCTAACACACCCATACATACATTCACTCAACCATACAGTTCATCACAGATGCACTCTTAAAACCCTGCACCCACTGAATCACCCACTCACACATCTAGTCACAGAGTAACACACACCCTAACCACACAAACACTCAGGAACCCATACAGATACTCAGACAAGCAATCAATAACTCATATAGACACTCATATAGCTATTCACAAAACCATGCAGCCAGTTATACACCAACATACAGACAAATACAGACATTCACACCGTTTAGTCACTAGTCTGCAGTAAGATACATTTAATAACTCACTTATAGAGTCAGTTATGCACAAAGAAAATCATCCATTCACACACTTGTACACCCACTTATTCTTCAACAGGCCTTTCCCTATATATATTAAACATATTAAAACTGTTCAGAAACACATACTCAATGGATGACGTCATCAGTGATGTCATTTGAGATGTCATCAGTGATGTCATGAGTGATGTCACTGACCATGTCATGAGTGATGTAATATGTGATGTCATCAGCAGTGGATTGCGGGCGCGCGAGTTATAGTTAGCTGAACTATCTATAACGGGGGAATTTCAATGGTTTTGTACGAGTGAAATGTCCAGCTAACTATAACATTTGTGAAACCTATGTTTTTTTCTGTGAATTTATATATATATATATATATATATATGTTTGCCTTCTATAATCTACTCGCAATCTCAGGACCTCATATTCCTTTTTCACTGATCATTTCCCACTTTAAAGAACCTTGTGTGGGAGGCCAAACGTATTCTAGAATTACTGTTCCACTTGGAACAGTTGTCCTATTAAGTTGCACATTCAACCAAATCTGTTCCAAATTGGAAGCTATTAAAGACCCATTTTTTCCACTGTAGTTGTTAGTTTAGTTTGCCTAGCTTTTTGCTACCTCGTTGTGTGCCAGGAGACCCCTATTAATTCACGCACTTATATAACTTATAAATAACAAAACATACCATATTCACAAAAGAAAACATACACACGAGTTAATCTACATGTGTAAATTTACTCTTAAGATTTACTTTTGGCTGTTCACCATTTTCGAGTATAATAGTGCTAAAAAATGTAGACTTACACATCACCACACTATAGAATAGGGGGTGTAGTCAGTAAAAACATCTTATATGACTGTAAAGTTATTACTAGAAGTGACCATATTTGATTTTCCACATACTTTGAGACATCAGCAACAGGAGTGGAGATTTGATAATGTATTGAACTATTTGTAAGTTGAATGTTTATGTAAATTAACTTTATATATCTATTTTAAATGTAGATTACATTTCTAAAAATGCTAGAGGACTATTAACTAAATGTTAAATTAAAATGGCAATACTCTAAGTATATTCAATTACACTAAAACTATTTTTAAAATATTTATATAAAAATAAAACCCACCTAAAGTAATATATTTATATTAATTCATTATGTATTAAAAGTTGATATAAGTAATGTATAAAATATATAGTTGTTTTTTTAAGTTGAATTAATTTTTAAATGTAATTTTTTAAAATTAAAATATGATTAATGGAATAATATTATTAATATTAAAATACATTTCCGTAATTTACTATTGAGGGTGTTGCAGTGCCTGTGTGTGGCCCTGGGTGGTGCTAGGCTTAATTCAATTCTGAGCTTGAATAAATTCACAACGGGTTGTAGTGCCCTTTGGCTTAAGTATCTATAAAATTAAGTTTGTGAATATTATTGGGCTTACTTTTTTGTGAGTGGGTGCATGTCCCTCAATAATCCCTTTTCTCACCCTCCCATAACTCCTTCTTACTCCTCCCAAAACCACTCCTTTGTATAATAACAATTCTCCATTTTCCACACCTTTACTACTAAAATAAATATCTGTGTGTGTGGTGATCTCCACATTCATAGCAGAGATCTCTGCACATAAAATAGAGATAGGAGAAGAGAAGGCATAGACCTACCCACATCAGTTAGAGAACCACATTTTAAAGTATGTTAGTATCACTATTGCAATACTACTAAACATCCTACAAAATGCAGTTTGTGAATAGGCTCCACAGTGTTTCAGTCATGCGTCAAAACTGCTTCAGTTGCCAGAATTATGAATGCCTCTGGCAAAGACATCTTCTCCTCTTAAAAGGGACTTTGCAGTAATTTTTGATAGCAGTTCCTTAATATGCATCTATTTAGCACCCCTGGTAGCTTATCAACTTGGTAAATTTCAAAAGAAGCTACTCTAAAAAGTGCTTTAGAAGTTGGATAGCTCAGTGTTTTGGAACCTTCTGTGCTGGCTTTCTCCTGTGTCTCAAGAATCTCACTCTCCAATTGTGTGTTTTAGGTCCAGAGTACATCACTAATGTGAAATACATTTGAGTGTTGGGTGGTCTCATCACCAAAATGACACAAGCAGTGGTCTACGTTGCATGTATGTATGTGGTATTTGCAAACACAGGCCAAAGTGAAACCTGTCATAGCCGAAAGGCAGGGGAGTAGTCTATTTCCGAATTTAACCTTCAGTGATTTCGTCTCTTTTGACATTCTTTCCTCTAGGGCTGGCAAGGTCCCCACTTAAAAGAGATGCAATACATTTAAAGAAATTCGGGACCTGAAACTTAAATTTATAGCTGCACTAGAAATAAAAGCTTTACCAGATGCGGCACGGATTGGAATAGGTTCCACCTCCAGGATAAACCACTCCATTGTAGGTGCACGAGCACTGATCAGGAGGGATGCATGTTTGGCTGCTGATGTCATCAAATACAGTACCTACAAGAAGAGAAAAAGGCGATGAACAGATGAATGGAATATAATCCTATGGAACATGATTTTCCCTGAGACACATGCAATTGGTTATAATAGTCATGGTATGTTGGAAACAGACTTGAAGCTACCTTGCAAGTTGCAATCCTTAGACAAATGTTTGGGGCATTATCTTAAAGACTTCCTCTAGAAGGGTAAAGAGGTCCAGTGGGCATTCACATGCACAAGCAGAGGTCAAACTGGTGATACAGTTCTCTGGTTATTTTTAAGGAAGAGAGTAAAATGTAATTCCATATCTAATCAGAATGTCTCCACCCTCCTTTCTATATAGCTATGGAACAAAGATTGCCCACCTCAGTGGGCACATGGAAATTTAGATGTATTGCCTGAAGATCATTTTGATTGGAGACTCTGGGATAAGTCAGGGAAAACATAAGACTTGCCTTGAGGGCAGAAGCAGCCATCCAAGCAGTTATCTCGATGGAATATGGTAGCCCCATGGTTGGAGCAGCTTTCTGAATCCCAGGGACCACACTCATTGTATTCCATCCCAGGAGGACAGTTCATTGCTGCAAGGATTGGATGCAAGACATATCAATGTTAACAGGCTGTCATAATTCCATATTTGATATTACTGTGAAATAAAAAATCTGTATCATTAGATAAAATGGCTATCACTTGTTAAAAGGAAAAACTTCAAAGGAAACAGTTAAGGTACGTTTTACTTTGGCAGTCAAGCCAATTCAAAATCTGATCATATCTATTATGAACATTTTTTACGTAGCACAAGTTAAACATGCTCTAGAAGATCCAGAGAGCCACAAAAGGACTCAATAAAGACCTAAAAGAGAGAACTAGTAATAATAACTCTAATTAAACTGTGCAACCTCTCAATAAGAACAAGGACCCACTTCAAAGCAGCATATCCCTTAAACAGTTCCTTCCAGACACAATCTCCAACACCCACACTAGGTGACACTTACCTTTTTAAATGGACATAACCAAATATTTTAGGCGAGAAGACAGACACTTATGCTACACAACTCCTAAAGCTTTGACCAATCTGGCACTCCTTCATCAAATCCCATACACCTCTCACCTCTTTTTGGAAAAAGGGAAATTCTTGAACACTAATGAAGAATAGATTGCCATCCTCAAAACAAGTTAAGCGGAAGGATAGATGCCTACATGATTTAAATGTATTGTTCCTTATCTTTACAAACAAAATTATAGATGCACCTTAGTATTTGATCCCATTGCATTAACTTAACAGCTCTGCCAGACGTTTTCGTGGGGCCTGGGCCAACTTAATCCCAAATATAATAATAACCCCTCCTCCAGGTAAAAGAGAAAACATGGCAGGTCTGGCTCTGTACTCATTTTCATTGATTATGCCACACATGTATATTATGGCCATATGTTTTCCTGAGATATAATGTAATCTAAAAGAGAAAAGTGCACATAAAGCAGCATACAAAGTGCACGCGTTCTGTAATTATGATATTTATATATATGCGTGTTGCTAATGTTCTGCTTTAGTAATAATGAATTTATAACATTTATAAGGAAATGATTTGCTTTGCCATGTAATGGAAAACATATGTATGAGAAATGCATTTACTTTATGACGTGATTGTTCATTGTTCTTGTCTTAGCCTTTATTTAGTGATAACGTGTATTGAAGCTTTTACTACATAACTTAATCAAAGGCCTTAAGCATTTGGATTTCACAATGTTTAACCTTCAATATGAATTTTCTCTTGGATGTGATGGGGGTTTTTCTTCCCATCCCAGATGCCTACTAAGATGACCGAAAGGATAGAAAGGAGGCTCCTGTTATCAAAACCGATGAGGTTGTGAGAAGGGAGACAAGGGTGACGCAAGTTACAACCAGAAGGGAGACCCTCTGTCTGTGTGGAATGGAGGAATACATTCAAGGTCATTTAGAGATATGTGGGTCAAATAATAAAGTGTTATTGACGTGTTATTGAAACATACATCTAAGGAAAAAGAGTTTCGACTATGTCATGTGAAAGAAAGTATTGTTCTAATTGGGTCCATGAAAATAATTTATTAGGGTTTTCAAGAGTATATTTAGGCAATGCTTGTAAATGTAAGCAGCACACACACTATTACGCTGAGACTTAGGAGAAGAGACGTTTAGACCTCTATACCTTACATTTCTATACTTCATTCTAATTGTGTAGCTTTACGCTATGCAATGCTTTATTCTGAAACTTCTACTGAAGTTTCATGCTGACACCTTTCTCTCCATTTTACAGATCTAATCAAAACCTAGTTTAGCATTTATGAGGTAATTTAATATAGACCTAGAGATGTTCATGTATGAAAGACAGGAAGGTCGAACTTTTTAATCTTCTTATTCTGTTGTGGTTCTACTATTCGGTACCATCATCTCTGATGTTTTCATCGGTTATCTACTATTGAGAATTAACTTTGTACGTAGAGCTTGAAGTCCATTGAAAATTCTGTATTGCTACACAATGTTTTTGAGATTGATTTAAATTACGCTATTAACATGTAATAAATATAAGTTTAACCTGATTTCTGACTTGGAGCTTTACTGTGCAGCCAAATGGTTTGCACTGTATTTATAATTTGAACTTTTAAGTAACTTCTTTATTCTTCAAGCTCTCTAAAAGGTCAGGATCGGAGGGGACAAAAAGGGCCCACATCCCCTCTGCTGGATCACAAGCAGGCCTGCATTCAAGTGTATAATTCCATTTTTGCAACAAATAAAACAAACATAGGGCATGGGACCTTGATAAAGCATGGGGCCTTTGTATTATGACTTGTCTGTCCCCACCGCCTTGTGACAGCCCTGCTAAGTTAAAGCTTTGAGAACATTCTTCAGATAACCTTTAGCGAGCTAAATATGCAGAACTTCTCTCAGACTTTCATTCATCAATTTAAAAACTTTATGTATGTGCCTAAGGATTGCCTCATTTTCTTGGTGTTCCAAAATTGTTGTATCTTTCAGCGTTTCGACTTGAAATTCCAATTCATACCTCAGGAAATGCCTGTTTTTGTCATTGTTTCTTCATCCAGGCTCCAAAGAAAATAAATAATCCTATTGGTAGTAGTCTGTTGATGGTTTTAAAATATTTTCCAGATAGTCTTCTCCTGATTGGCAAATAGTTCTTGCATAGGCAAAAGACATGAATCAGTGCCTCACTGGCAGAGGTGCAGCTGGGCCAGTGGGTGTAATGGACTGACCTTTTTCCATCAGTATATTTTGTTTACTGGCAGGTTATTGTAACATGCTAGGAAAAAGAGTATTATCTGGGAAACCGATATAGATCATCCTATACAAAGTCCCTTCATTCAATCTTTCCACTACTCTCTGTTTTAAGAGATTTAGGTGTTGGGGCCTTGTCTCTGCTGTGATTGTCGGAACAACCAAGGACTTCTAGATCTAAATGTCCCAGTGCTCCATTTGTTTATTTATATATTTGGAGTTTCTAGGTTGAGATTATACAGCATTAAAAGCTTTATCAACATGATGGTCTATTGCCCTGTTTTTCCTCCTTACTTGCCATGTTTTTCTTCTTACTGCATAGAATAGCAGTGCTGCACTGATGTTTTCCCAGATTGCGAAATATCCAAAATCACCCTCTGAGGCACCACAGGGCCCTGGTGAGAGCCTTAGCGTTTTCATTTTCTGATTGGTGTAGTATCTGTCCTTCGATCTGAAGCTCAGCTCCTTAGCCTATGGCACAGCATACTTTAGCCTGGACAATTTGGTTTAAATTGGCGTCGCTGTAATTCCCTGAAAGGATTGCTAAGTGAAGAATGCTTTCAGCCACCTCATCTGCTTTGCAGGAGACCTCCTCCACATGCAGTCCCACCTGAGGGTTTCAGAGATGTTGGCACACTGATACTTGAACAAACTATTTTTTTTTTATTTTCTTTCCTCCAAGAAGAAGAACCTTACTTCATCTTGGGCCATATGCCCTGATTCTTGCAGGTTGACTTTCAGCTGGGAGAGCATTTTCATGGCAGGGATATTAGGACTGAATCATCGGCATGAAGGAGTGCCATTTGTACTCCTCCAATTTGATGCCTGCCCTAAGTGACAGTTAGGATCATCAATTGCTTTTTTTGTTTGTGTAAAGGTTAAATAGATGGTGTGCCACAGGCATTTCTGTTTCACCTGGAAATTGGTCATAAATGTGTTGCTTCTTTCAATGTCTATGTCGATCCATTTTTTCTAAAAAAATAATAATTTACATGTGGCTTACAGCTTGACACAGTACAGAACCTAGTGGTTTCAGCTTAATCCTAGGACTTCATTTAACTACTTGAGAACCTTTGTTCTGAGAAGTATGAAATATCACTTGAGAAAAGAAGAAAAAAGAAAAGGCCCATCGCAGAATCAACACCAGCGATATTTGTGTGGCTCTGTGACTGTTCTCTCGTAACAGTTCTATTGTGAGAGGATTAGATATATTTGAGTGTTAGCACATAGCACATAGTGATGGGTGACAAATCTTTCCTTTTCTCTGTTTCTCATTCCCCTCTTTAATGCCTACCTACTCTCCTCCCTCCATTGGTTGAGAATGTCTCCACAATAACTACAATCCTTACTACCCTGCCTTCATTGATTATTACCAAACCAATAAATCTGGTATCACAATTCTATTTCTAGCAGGTTTAATTATTCTTCACTACTGTAAGTTCCACAGTAATGGTATATCGCAGTTGGCTCTTGAAGTGTTCAAACTTTTGCGGCACTAGACTTTTTGACTTTTCCACTGTTTGGATAGATGTTGCCGTCCCTAAGCGTAATGGCAGAGGGGACAAAAAATACACATATCCTAGCAAAAGTACCACATTTACAGCATCTCACCTAATTACTTCTCTCATGTTAAATTTTACATACTCCTCAAGCTGCTAAGCTGCTCCAGGAATACATTTAGAACCATGAGGGTGGTTCCTGATGGCTGAAGGCTGATTGACGATATCGGGTCAAAGTACAGGAGCTCCGCATTACCGCAAATTGAGAACCCTAAGATACATCGGTGCGCTCCCTAAGTAGAAGGGCAACTAAAGACGCTATTATCAAGCGAACAAGCACCCTATTTTCAAGCTGCATCCATGACGCTTAAATGCCTGTATGTACCAAATACGGATGAGAGCCTTCTTTTGATTCACGTCTCCATACTTAAATCTAGTGCCGGTCAATGACATTCTATGACCCTGCCCCTAAGTTCATGGCCGATATTATCATTTGTTTATAGAGACCTGGCTACTATCGATTAGGCATACAACCTCCTGAAAGCTGTGCTTCTATTTCAAGCCTTTGGTAACACGTTAATTTCAGGATCTTGAACTTCAATAGTCAACTATTGTTCTATACTTCATTTGACATCTCGCTAACGCTCATTCAGCTGATTACCCTTATCAACTACATATCGACCGTATATTCAACTTCACTTGTCCAAATTGTTGGATGGCCTTGTGAATATAATTATTTATTTTTATACTATTTCTATTCTTGAATACAAATGTTCTATTTATTACTTCTTGTTTATATTTATTGTTCTTATATATTGTTGTCAATTAAATGAACTGAAATGAATTTAAGAAAAAACAAACATAAATAAAATCATATATTCCTTTATAATAATTGTGTATTCTGATCTATGTGTAGAGCACAGTCAGTGGTTGTCCACTTTTCGTACACCTAGAATATTTTGAAGTCATTGAAGCTTGCTATAATTTCTTTACCTATTGTAATACATTTAGAACCAGACACCAAAACAAAACATGTGCCCATGACCGACTTGAGATGCATTACATCTTGGCTAAATGAAGTGTGAATTGGGATAAATGTTAACCAAATTAAAGATGATTAAAACTATCTGCCAACCATACATCTTCGAGGAGCTAATGAAGACAGAAAATCATGGAGGCCTCAGTCCCAATAATATCTCCTAAAGTCTAGGCATGATAAACCCACTCTTCCCAATCATGGACAGAGAGAGAAAGTAAAAAATACTTCTGGATAATTATATTTTAATGACGCTCACTCTCTTCTCAGTCATCTGGTAGGTTTTAGATTTTTATACACAATATGAATTCAGCAACTTTAGTTAGATAATTGACTGTGTTCAATTATAATGGGCATTTGTACACCAAGATAGATCACTTCCTTGGTCATCTTGTGCATGGTGGTTGTACACCTATACTATTATCGGGCTTGGTGAAGTTGATTTTGTATCCTGAAAACCAACCAAAGTTAGCTGAGGTATCACATACCTTGCAATTGATGGTATTTCTAGTGAATCTTTGTCATACAGCTTCATTTTATTGTTAGATGTCCCACAAAATGAACTCAGGAATTTAATTAATGGACCTAAGTAGCATAACTACAGGTTCAGTGAAAATTGAGAATTACCGAGGAGAAAGGGGACAACATTGCTGGGTACCGCTGTGTATAAAAGATGATTTGCTTTTGGATGTCATTTACTAGCACTGTTGTCTTTGGTGCTTGATATGGAGCTTGAATTTTGATGGTAAACGAGGAAGGGAATTTTAATAATGATACTACATACTACAAATAATTCCAATGAACTTGGCTGAATGCATTTCCAGCATATGTGAAAATGGCAATCAATGGATGTTTTAAGACACTTGCTATAGTTATGCAAGCCAAAACGAATATAGCATGTCACAACACATGCTATAACATTGCGTGCTTTTACAACGTGGTCGTTTCAATGACCGCGTTGTTAGTATGCGATACCTTTACATTGCAAGTCATTAGAACGACTTGCTGTAGGGGGCGCACTGGATTTAGGAATAGTATTATTTACTATTCATACTCCAGTTTGCGAAATAGTAGGGAAGGTGTTGGAATTCATTTCCAATACCTTAGCACCCCCTACAGCAAGTCGTTCTAATGACTTGCGATGTAAAGTTATCGCGTACTAGCAACACGGTCGTTGTAACGACCGCGTTGCAACACCACTATGATGACAGCGTTGTGAACGCTGTTACCCGCCAATACATCTGCTATATTCTTCCCTAATCTATGCCTTATTATAAATTGCTGCTGAACTTTATGAATTATGAAAAGTAAGACTAGCTGCAAAAGTGTGGCTAACATCTTGGCATTTTGGCTATTGTTATATTTAAGAATGATGAGGGATGATAGAATACGCTGGCTTTTGGATCTTTACTAGATTTCACAATTGTTGTCCTTTATAAGGATTCCGAAGTCTAGCCTGTTTCTATGTATAATATATTAAAAGTAGCAAGAATTTGTGATATGAGTAGTTTCCAGATATCTGCCAGGATTCCATTTGGACCAGCATCTTTATCTTTCTCCAGGAATTCAATATATGTTTTAATTTCCTCCACCATAATATCAGCCACTCAATGACACTATTATAACTCAGTTAGCAACAGAAAATCTTTTCTCTTGTGGAATTCTTTCTGTTTAGCTAGACATTTCCCTGGTGGGTCAGAATATTATGTCTCAAAGACAATACAAACACATATTGAATATCATCCTAGGGGATTTCATATTTACTCTGTTCCTTATTATTATCTGGATTTTATTCTGATTTAGTGTTTTAGCTATCTGCCAAACAAAAATTCAAATTTTGGCATTTTCTACTTTCCTCATATCATTTCCCCTGACGGGGTCTAGTTTTATGTATAAAGACTTACAGTTCCCAAAGAGATTGTGCATTCTGAGCTAATTTAATGTTTTTTGCTAAGTGCCTTTGTACTGATTCTTCAATTGTGTCTTGAAGTTCTAATTCATGCTGTTCAATCTGAGTGGTAAGCCTTGCTCTCTCTCTAGCTACTTTCCAATCCTTCCTAATTGTGTATCCAGTAATTACCCCCACAAGAATGCCTTAAATGCATCCCTGCCTGTAAAGGGCATTATGCATTTGCCAAACTACAAATTGGTGAGATGGTGCTCTGCCTGGACTCAGTCTACACGTCACCGGGCCCAAAGTGTTCCTTTTTCCTCCAGCTCTCCTGCATCCTGACAAATATTAATGCCCCAAATTTTTTGATAGAGGGGTCTGGAACTTGGCATGGGACATGATCCTGGACCGTATGGGCCCTATTGATACAAAACATAATGCAGATCAGGCCCTCCTGGGGATTGTTCAAGTGTACCACAGCCTCTGTGATGTCTGGCCTCTTCTGCACCCGACAGACATAGAATACACTTACCTGTCCCCTGTACAGGGCACGCATTTGCGATTGGACTCATTCCTAGTGGCCCATCCATTGCTTACCCTTGTATGCAAGGCCTTTATTCTAGAAGGCAAGAAGGTCCTGATTTGAATCCTCCCCAAGCTGGGAAAAGACCTCTATCTCTGTAGTAGTTACCATCCTATTTTCCTCCTCTATGAGGATGTCAAGATACTGGCCTGTGTTTTACCCACCAAACAGGTTCCATCCTCGCTTGTACATCCCACACAGGTGGGGTTTGTCTCAGGCCACACTTCGTGCAATCATCTACAATTGTTGTCCCATGCGTTTTTTTGGCGGCCGACCTAGCGGAGGAGGCCTTATCACTTTCGCTAAACTTTTATCAGGCCTTCGATAGGATAGACTGGAACTATCTTTTTGCCACACTCCAAAAGTTCGGTCTACGGTCAGATTTTACATCCAAGATCCGCTGGCTCTATGACTCCCCCTCGGTGCAGATCAACTGCCTGGCTTGCTCTAGGATCCCTGCCCACCCAAAGGAATGCCTTCTCTCCCCTTTGCTCTTTCTTCGAGCTATGTAGCCCCTGGCAGCGGCCCTGTTGAACCAGATAGTGAGCATACCCACAAAAGTGGCCCCCTTGAAGCTATAGCTATATGCAGATGAAATCCTGCTCAACCTTTCAACCTTGCTCACCTCCATTCCTGTGGTTTTGGACATTATCGATATGCTTGCTGCCATATTTAGCTATAGGCCCTCTCACTCTTGAGGATTACCACCTGCATTGCCATTGCAGGGCACTCATTCCATGGAAGAATACCCTTCTCAAATATCTGGGCATTTATGTCAATAGAAGATTGAAGCGCATGGTGGTGGACAACTTGGACCCACCTATTGCATGCATGCAACTGGACTTTGACAAATGGTCTTGTCTAAACCTGTCACTGCGGGGTCGGATGCAGGTGCTGAAAATTGTAACTCTCCCGCGGTTTACTTGTTTGCTGGGCATCCTTTCCCTGTTGGTTCCCCTCTCTGTACTTAGCCAGGTGTATGAGACCGCCCCCCCCCCCCCTGCTGTGGTCAGAAAACTTAGGCGCAGGCTCATGAGCTTCTCATAGTGGACGCCTTTCTTCATGGCAAGCACTTATTTGTATTAACCATGTCCTCTGAATTGGTGGGGCGGTAGTCCATTGGGGCCCATGGTGCGCTGTAGGGATCCACACACTGATGCATCTGATCACCTGGTGGGAGCTTGAGTCCCTTAGGACTTTGCAGGAAGAATTTGTCCTGCTTCATTCCAATAATGGCCCTATACACAGCTGCGCCATCAGAAGATTTAGCCTGCAGTCTTAGATTATCCCTCCCCCCCGGTACTCGCACACCTTAACGTGTGGGGGCAGTTAAGGGCATGACGTCTGGGCTGTATGACTTTCTGATTCATCACCTCTACTCCTAGTCACAAGCGGTGAGCCTCAGGGCAACTTGGCAGACCCATATTCAGGTCAAGTATGAGGAGGAGTATTGGGACAAACTTATGGAGGAACTGGGCAGGGGTGTATGTACGAGAGGCCCGGATGCAGTTCTGCCTCTACACGATCCTTCAGGGGTGGCACTGGATGCCAGTGCCACTCCGATCTGTGAGACTATTGTCCCACTCCTCTTGCTTGAAGTGTGACCACGTGCCTTGTGACATTGTCCCTATATTACTGGAATGCCCGATATCTGTCTCTCCTGGACCGTGGTGTGGAACACATTGAGGGAATCCATGGTTATCCCCACTCCGCTGCTGGGCCCAAGAATCCTGCTGCACAATATGTCAGATCTCCCCTGGCTAGCACACCATGCTCACTACTTACCCGCTACAGCCCTAACAGCGGGCAAGATTTGCGTCCTCGGCCATTGGGTCTTCCCACAGATACCAACATGTGAGGAGTGACTTGCAATCATGAACAACACTGCCTTCTATGAGAGGATCATCTTTAGCCTAATAGATAAGACAGACGTGTTTCGTTTCATTTGGTCCCTCTTCCTGAGGTAGGATTGAAGCGAACACAGTGGAATCCGCCTGGCCATGCCTAAATGGCCAGCCTTGCTGATCAGCCGCCTTCGGGCGCCTCCCTTCATGATCCCCTGCCCTCTCTTTCTCCCACGGCTCCCACCCACATCATTTTCCCTCCATTTTCCTCATTATGTATGATGCACGTCAGGACCGGCTTTAGGGCAGTGCGCCCGGTACGGTCGCACTGGGCGCTGAGCTTTGAAGGGGGCGCTGACCTGGGAGGTGGCGGGGGTGGTTTGTGGGGGGCGCTGTTTTTGCAATAACTTTTTATTGGAGAGATGGCGGGCACTTTTGCCTGGTGGTAATGAGAGAATCCGAGGAGGCAGTTATAGGGCGTGGGGGACAAAAATGATTGTCGCACCGGGCGCTACCAGCACTAAAGCCGGCCCTGATGCACGTCTCCGATAGCACTCTGGCTCTGGCTCTTTCTCTCCTTTTCCCGTGCCTCTTTTTTCTTTCTCTCATTCCTTCTTCTTTTGCCTGCTGACACTCCTCACTCTTCTCCCCCCGCCCCCTTCTCCTGTTGTTTACTGATGGTTGGGGTGGTTATACCCTCATATTAGATATCCTTGCACTGATGTTACCCTATCAACAATTCCTGTCACTTCTCGGATTGCCCTCAGCCATGAAATTAACATCCTAGAAAATATTGCCTGCTCTAATAGGTGTGCCTTCTTGACCCCGCCAGAATCAACTTTGAACGTATAGAGCAAAGCCCCTAGTGTGTCACTAATTCTTCCTGTTGAATATAAGAAAAAGCAAATATGATGAGCACATTGATAACTCGCGTTGTATCCACCCGCTGCTGATTATGTTTCTGTGCTCTTAAAAATAGCCAGTTTAGCTAAGGTGCTGGTATCGCTTTCCAAACAACTAACGACCATGAAGAAAAACCAATATTGTTATAAATGCAGAGGCTTTGGGAGTTCGGATGGTCAGCACTTCTTGTGCAGCACTACTAAGGAGCCTAACTATATCCCAGCAACTTTTGACATCTGTTATGACATGTCCTGCTCCTGGTTCTACTCCATCAAATCCTGGCAGGGCTCAAGGCCAACAGTGCTGTTCTACGACTGGCCATCAACGGAAGATGGTGCCGGAAGGACTCTCAAGGCCAGCTCAGGCGACGTGGCCCTTGGCCCACTTCCGCACTGCAAAGAAGCTTTTCCCCGTGATTTTATCTCGGTGACATTTAACGATGATTCTCTAGTCGATGAACTTATCAACTTTGAAGTATAAACAAGTCATTTAGAGGGATTGGATATGCCTAATATACAGATGAAAGTGTTACCTCCCACCTGCAGCACTTTACCTGCTATTGCGACTAACTCTTCAAACCCGTGTATATTTACATGCTACCCAGAAGCTCAGTCAGATTCATCTGACCTGAACCCAACTGACTGACTATCAACCGTGGCCCGGACTTGTCTCCTGCTATCTCTACAGGTCCTCTCAATGCTCCAGCGACAGCAGAGAAATTGGGTCTTGCATTAGGAAATCATAGAGATAATTTAACCTGCCATCTCTCTATTGAAGCTACATGTGTCATCGCTGGCCCAATACCAGTGGGCGATTTGTTCCTTCATTCCAACCTTTCACTGATCTCATGGAATTTAACTGGCTTTATATCTAAACTGCTTGATTCAGATTGGCTCTTATATATTAGCAAATTTGACAATTGCTTGTTCCAAGAGACCTGGGCTACAACCAGAGTGTGCATCAAAGGGGTTTCAACATACAGTGTGGCAGCCCAACCCATGGATAAGCAGGGGGAGCTATCAGAGGGCTCCTCATTCTGCTGAAGGATGACCTGCATTGCAACCTGTGGCAATAGATTCACCAGGGATTATGAGGGTGCTGCTCACATTTCCTACACAAATAAAATAGATGATTTACAATGTATATGCTGGACCTGTCCCTATAGACAATGAGTCCTTGATCATAATGCTTTTAGATGAGCTAATTGAATCCAATCAACAGCAGGCTAAGATCATTGTGGCTGGAGACTTTAACGCCTCTTTTGAACCATCTTCGTTCATTAATGGTCTAACCCCAGCTGAGGATGAACTGTGGGTTATTCCTCAGGTAGAGAGGAGGCAATCATGCACCTTTTCGTCCACTGCCCTCAGCTAACGGCAACTGTGGTATGAACGCGGATATGGCCTGCAATAGCCTAACTCAATCTGACTCCCCAAGGGCACCAACTTTTAAGCATGGTCGTTACTCAAGTGTTATTGATTATGTTTTTTGGGATGATGGGTTATGGTCCCTTTTTGGAAGACATGAATGTTGATGTTCCATTTGTTACTGACTACAATTCCCTTCTTTTAACCCTTTTTGGCGTTGCACTGTGCATGGATATACAATCCACACTGTTGTACCCAAACCCCTGCTAGCTAATAATCGCAGGTGGGTTTTTTGGCCCCTAAGATGTATGATTTGTTTGTTTTCTTTCTGTCTGGTTTTGAAGATTTTATTGGTACTCCAATTTTAATTTTCGATGCCCATAGAATGTTTATTACTGACCATCAAAACATTTTTTATTAACTATCCACACACAGGTAATTTACCGTGGTTGGGGAGGACAAATGGTTCAATGGAGATTGTAAACAAGCCAGGCTCTGATTTAGGGCTCCTGTTAAGGGACAGGCACAGGGGGCGATAAAAGAGGCTAGAGGGGATTATAAACTTGCCCTTGCCAAGAGGCAAAAAAATGGAATGATAAAATCTGGCAAGACCTACTTCAAGCAATTAACCAGAAGGATAACAGATCCTTCTGGCACATTTTGTCCAATGGTGGCAATGATAACCCCCGGGTTTACCAACATCATATACAATCCGAAAACTGGGTTTCCCATTTTCAAGCATTATATGCCCCAGAGGATTTTGCCCCCTCTGCTGCCACTTCATCAAGCCAATCGAAGGACGTCCCTATATTAGGAAATGGCACCATCAGGCGCTCTGGAGACCGAGCCTGCGCATTTCACCCTAGAATATACAGGCGATGCAATTTTCTCACTAAAATCCGCCAAGACTCCTGGACCTGACAAAATACCAGGGGGCAGATTTACAAGCTCCTTGCGCCACTTTAGCGTCACTTTTTACATGGGAAAAGTGACGCAAAAGTGGCGCAAGGGGCTTGTAAATCCTGACACCCAATATACCTGTTTAAATCTGAACCCTTGATATGGACAAGCTATCTTAACCTCACCTCTAATGCCATAGCAATGGGAGGGAAAATGTGGCTACTTGGAAAGGTACTGAAATTATACCGGTGTATAAAAGGAAGCCCCATTTATTCCTTCAAACTATAGGCCTATAAGCCTTTTGGGCACTTTACAAAAGTTTTCGCAAGACAGGTCCTGGAAACATTAACGTGGGTCGATGAGAAGCAGATTCTGTCACCATTCCAAGATGGATTTCGCCTGAAGACTAGCACGTCTGATCAAGATTTCTGTTTTGCCCTGCTCTACTGAATAACGTTTTGCTCCGTAAGCAGAAATTGTATGTGGCTTTTTGTGGACATTAGGGCCGCTTTTGATCTTGTTCCTAGGGGAAAACTGTGGGATGTGCTGCTCAAACTAGGAGTTCTTAGGGACCTGGTTAAACCCATAGTCAAGTTGCATACAGGAAACTAATCCCAGGTCGGCTGGGGTAGTAAAGGGGAGCTGACAGACCGCATTCCTGTGTTGCGTGCTCTTCGCTCCCACTTTATTTACCCTATATATTAACGATGTGGTTCAAGTTCTTTTAGATTGCTAGGATGACTACCCTCTCTTAAACAATAAAAAAACATCAGTTTTATTATTTGCAGATGACTCACTTCTCATTTCGAAAACCGTTATGGAACTACAGGTTTTAATTAATAAATGCCAGGATTTCTGTATAAGCAGAGGCTTAGAACTAAATACATCCAAGACCAAGTTCATGGTGGTCGGAACGGTACAGTGAAAGCAGGTTTTGATCTTCGCGAAAGAGTGCATTACATAGATTATTTAGGAGTCATTGATTCAGACAAACTTAGCTGGGAACCCCAACTTAAACAGAGTACACTCCTTATTAAGCATTGAGCTTCCGCTCTCCTGCAGCTGCACAAAGAGTCAAACTCTTGGGCACTATCTCCTGCATTAGAAATATATTGTGCAAAAGCACAGAGTGACGCTTCTTTTGTCCCAGAAGTCTGAGTAAACACTAATACCCAGCAATTGGCCACAGCGGATAATAGCTTAGCAAAATCTTAGCTTGTCCACCATTCCGCCCTTCTACGACTTAGGTATCAACCGAGTTACTCACCTCGTCGCATTAAAGCCAATGATAGATTGCGTACATCTGTGGGCCACCCCAGAACTTAACGAATATAGGGATTCTGTGAGGGAAATTTTGGCCCTAAGCAATGTCCTGCAAATTCCCTGGTTCAATTTTGTATGTAAGTGGTTTCTGAAGCTTGCTCTCGAATACCTCTGGAATAATGCTATTACCATTTGTAAACCAGACGTTTGAATAATTAAAGAACGCTACTGGGCTTTTATCCGCGATTACTGGGGCTTATTTATGAGCCCTTGCATCACTTTTGCACCACCGGTGCATCACTTTTTGTGAAGCACCAGCGGCGTAAAAAATGTACCTTGTTGCACCATATTTACAAAATGACGCATCTAGGTAGATGCGTCACTGTGTAAACCCCTGCGCCACATTATAACTGCGCCAGGTATAATGTATGCAGGGGCGGCATTCTGACGCAAGAAAAGGGTCGTAGAAGTGACGCAGTGAAATCTAAAAGATTTCAGTGCACCACTTCTAGGACGCAAATGCGTCAATATCTTACGCCTGCCTCATGGCAGGCATAAGACTGACGCAGGCACATTTCACATGGGACTTGCCCATGTCTAATGACGCATTGCTGGAGTTTCGTCACTTTTGTGACACACTCCAGCAATGCGCCATTTTTGCGCCTACAGATACGTCAGAAATACTGAGGTATCTGTAGCTCCTTGCGACATGATGCGTCATACTGTAAATATGACGCATCATTGGCGTCGCAAGGAGGGCGCAATGAAAAGTGACGCATTGCTGTTTTCTCGCAGCGATGTGTCACTTTTCATAAATGAGGCCCACTGTGTTTTGTGTGAGACAAATGGACAGCAACGGAGAAATTTCTGGAATTCAAGGACACTCCTCTTTTTGAACCTTATCTTGATTTAATAATTTCCGCATTTACAAAGAGTTTGTCTGTGCGATTCCGTTTTGGCAGTCTCCCTGCAAACGTTTTTACCTGCAGGTGGAAAAAAAGATTCTGGCTCCAATTTGTGCCCTGCCTGTCGGATGACACCTGAGACTGTGGAGCAGCTATTGTTTTGCCCTGAATATTCGCATTTGAGACACAAGTGGTTAGTCCACTATGTTTTAATCTTGGAACTAAATGTTACTTACTATCTGGCAGGATTCTGACAAGAGATGCCTCCACTCCACTAGTGTTTGCTGTCAGACGCTATTTAGCTGTGGTATGGCACAAGTGTGGACTTATTTTGTCAGTAGAAAGCCGTTTTTGCAGTTCTGCGTTTTATGTATTTATTTCCTACTCGTGTCACTGCTGACTTTAATTAATGTATTTTTATGTTATTAATCTGTGGGTGAGCTCTGAACCAGGCAGTCGCATTCTGTTAAATGCCTTTTAAATATTGTATTGGACAGGTATGAATTACTCGACATTTTGGCTAGAGACAGGCAACATTCATCACAATGTTCGTTTTTTAGATTTGAAATGTATCTTGAATATCTTTTACTTGTGCGCTTTCATGGTTTTGCTATATAATCGGATAAAGCATTATTTGATGAGATTTGAACTATGTAAATATTTACATTTTAAATGTTCATTATCAAGTATGCTGAACGCATTGAGTGTGGTGTTGAAGATTCTGGACGCCCAACTTGAGGGAATACATTAATATATCATCTGTTCCCTTAATAGCACACCATCAGTAGGGTATCACACCAGAATTTTGCTGTCAGAATATTGTGTGAGATTAGTATTGTGACCTAAATAAAGTCTATGAAATTGCACGGTTGGAGTTACTACTAGAAAAGCTCGATACAATAAGATAATATTTTGGTAAACGATACTTAGAACTCGATATGTATACCAGAATATATTTATCCATACATTACTTTGAATTACAGTAATTCAAAAAGATTTCACCATTCTTGGAACATGTATGGCAATTCTTGATATTAAATCTACCAATTGGCATTTTATTGAAACTCATTGCAAATTATGTCCACAAATTGTGAGTACGTTGTGATCGGTGTAGGCGGATACTGACTGGTAGAGACTACCGTGGCTGATATGTGATGCCTGATGTGTTGGTGCAGGAACCATGCCTAGGATTGTTAGATCAGTGGTCTTCAAACTGTGGAGCAGACCTGGGTACCAAGCCTCAGAGTATACCAAGATGGAGGGGGTCTGGCAAGAACCAGAATAGTATATATTGAATGTGTGATACTATCATAGAAGAGATTAATAGAAAATCTAATTTAAGGGGGTAGGTTAAACTTAAAATGATTATGAAGCGATGTAAGAAAATGCCTGAAGTCTCTGTTCTACCAGGTTGTAACTGGCTCTCTTGCAAAAGGTGAAGGTTGATACAAGAAATCTTCCCCCATACTCTTGCAAACATTTTGGATGCATGCACATCAGTGGTTACTCACGGCACATTTCTGGAGCTCTCCAGTTCAAGGGTTGCCCGCCACCATCCGCGCACTGTCGAGAGTATTCGATCACAGTGTTGCAGAAGCAGAAGGCGGACAGTCTTTCTGAAGAGTTGCACCGGCAAAGGTCTTGGGTGCAAGCCTCAACAAAGGGGAACGCCTCAACCAAACCTTGACATTCAGAAAAGGCAATGTTGTCCATCATCAAGCTGCACACGTTCTCCTAAGAAAAGTAAAGAAGGACAGGAAAGGGACTGAGCAGGTAGAGTCATCAGCCTAGCCCTAGCCGGTGCCTCCAAGAGGGGGCGGTATTTAAAGTCCTCTAACAGTCACGTGGCTTTCACTTCCGACTTTGTTGCCTGTAGCATCTCCTTCCCTTCCAGGAGCATGAGCATTGATCTGATTAAAACGCACTCTGCTCGCTCGCCCTACAGTGTGTTACTAGGGGTGCAATAACAGGCCCATCAGAGTCCATTGCATTATTAGATGCGCAGTACCAGCGAGCATGCCTGGACGGACTCACTTATAAGAGAAGTTTTAAAACTGCAGGCACCTTCATCTGTGATGTATAAATGTCTGAAACATTTGTGAAGTATTAATGCACAGCACCTGATCTGCATTACATACTTCTGTTTAATGATTTGGTGGAAGCTGGTCTGTAGAATTGAGACAGCCAATATTTGCAGAAAGGTCATTGCTCAATCGAAGGCTGACGATTGAGTGCATGCAAATTCCTAGTTCCAGCTCTCATTTCTTTATTTCAGTATATCTTTTTTGTCCCGTTACTCCCTTTTCCTCCTCTTCTAGTCTTAATTTTCTTCTTTCCTTTGCAGCCTTTGTCTCAAAACTCCTCTTTCCTCTCACCCTTCTGCCCTTCTCACATTGCTTTCTTTGTGCCTCCTTCTTAATCTTCTCCATCTGTCACCTCATTTCCTCTTCCTTTTTACCCTCCCATGTTAACTGTGCCTCTTCCTGTCAGCTACCTCTAACCTGCTCTTCTTCAGTCTTTCTCTCCAAAGTCTTTTGTTTCTCTCTCCAAATTATTTTGATTCCCTCCACGAATCTTCTTGAACTCCTCAACGTCATTTCTTTTTCTCAACTTCTCCTTTTCCCCCTTATTCTTCAATTCTCTCTTTCACACTGTCCTCTCCATTCCTCTTCTTCTCTCCTTCCCTACTTGACATTCCTGGGACTTATTCCCCCCATCTCACCACTCCTTATACCTGCTCACATTTTTCTCTCCATTGCTCTCCTATTTTCTCTCATCATATCATCTCAATGACATTCATTTCCTTTATCTCACCCCTCCTTTCTGGGAATCAGCCTTTACAATGCGGCTTGAACCAGGCTGTTCCTTTATAATGGGGTCGGAACCATGAATGCGTCTTTACAATGCATTCCTTCACCACGCAAGTTACAATGACTTGCCTTCGGGAAGGGGTTGTTGGACTGATGTTGGATTTTAAATCCAATGCTTTCCCTACTGTTGCGCAGACTGCAGTTGGAATAGTAAATTATACTATTTCAAAGTCCAGTGCTTTCCCTACGGCACATCGTTGTAAGGAATGCGTTGCAAACACATTCGGCTAAATTAGAATGTTAGAAACCTGAAAAAGACTGTCATTTTGATCATATGATGTTGGCAAGTATGTTAATATAGTGTTGCAAAGAGGGAGACCTGCGGAGTTACCGAGGTGTTATGCTCACCAACATATTTGCTAGACAATTCTAGCCCATGTCCCACCACTGTCCCTGCTGTGACCCTAAGCCCGCGGGGAGAAGATCTGAGAGACCCAGAGTAGCATTGTATGTTTAATCCTATGCTCATATGTGTAGGGGTTTGTATGGATTTCCCTATGTGAAATTTGCTGTGTGACGTCACCAGCTTTGAGAAGTCTGGAGGGTCCCCATCACCCCTCTATATTCCCCCCAATAAAGTGTTCGCCTCTGGCATGGCAATCCCATTCAAATATTGGATCAAATATGTATTCTTACTGGCTATGCTACCAGCCTCCCCCATTGAATCGCTCTATTGTGTTATGTGTGCAGGGTCAAGAAAAGACTCTTACCAGGCATGTGGACTACATTACACTTTATTACGCATGCTATAACTATTACATGTGTTCCTATATTTCTAAGGCAGCTTGTCTCCATCCTTGTTACCCCTGATCTATCCTAACCTGGGACTGTCTGATCCCCCCCCCCACACTTCCTGTCTAGTCCCTGGGGCAGGAAGGGGCGCCAAGATCTCTAACTTGTGATCCTGGCGCTACTGTTCCCTGGTGCGCCCACTTCCCTTACTTCATGAGCCCTGCACCATTCCGAATATTGGATACAGGAAACGCACATTTCCACCGGCGATGCCGCGATGGTATTATTTTGCGTTTCTGTTTTTTTTTAAACAAAGGGTGGCCAGGTAACTTAAAGCAAATGTGTTTATTTTTTGCAGAGAAAGTGTTGGGTGTCTGGTTCCAAATCTCCCTTCTCGGCAACACCTGACTTTCATGTGCTCGCATTGCCTTAGTGAACAACTATCGAGGCCCGCAGGCTGCACAGGTGTCTAAAAGGAACCCTTACTTACTGTATCAAAGCAGGGCGGAGCGTCTGTCGGCAGCAGGCCTTCTTCGCACGTCTCTGTAGGACCGTCCACCTTCTGCAATGCGGCATAGGCGTACGGCGACAGCTGAACACCTGGAAGGAAGCGGCACTTGTGTTTACCACTGAATTAAGGACATGTAGAGCTATCATCTATATGGCGTATATGGCTATTTTTCATGGTTTCTGAGCATGTTTTCAATTGGCAAGTGCGTCTCAACCTAACTCTAGAGATTGCAAGCCAGCAAACAATATATTTGTGTGTTCACTTGGGGACAGCGGTTGTGTCGCTAGACGAGGATGGTTCGAGTTGAGTAGCCGGGATTTGCTTCTTTCCCAGTCTCGGGAATACATTTTGTGGGTTTGAGAGTCGCCTAAAGGCCGCCCTTTATGGATTGGTGGCGAATTGGGCTGAACCAACAGCGGCTTTGTTTTCTAGTCAAAGGTTATTTTGAAATGGAAGGCTCTGACGAGTGGTGTGGAGACACGGGTGGCGAGGGAGGAATACGAGATAGAGCAGTTATATGCCTGCCGGGCAGCAAAAAGAAACATGGACCATTTGGGTAGAAGATGTTTTTTTGTGAGAGGTGGAAGGAAGCTATGGAGAGGTGGAAGGAAGCAGTGTGATTCTGTCTGCTCGAGAAACATCATGGACAGACTTTCAAAACAGGGTGAGTGAAACCATAATCTCGTGTAGGAGTCTGGAGAGCAGGCTGCAGACGGGAACTGTCCGATAAACACGGGCATGGACGTTTGCATCTTATTGTTGGCTGTAAGGAGCAAATTCACTGAAACTTTAGGCAGTGCAGCACCGCGACCAAAGTTGCTGCATCGTGCTGTGTGAAAGGAAGAGAGCAGACTAGCACCAGAGTTCCTAAGATATGGCTTTGTTTCTCGCTCTTTCTGCGTGGGCACACTTTAGGCTGCCATGCACCACACACACATTCTTGCACCACAGGGCAAGGGCGTTTGTGTGCGATCCATCACAGGTTTTCTACTGAAATGGTTCCCTTCCGGAACAAAACACTATGCTTAGAGGTAATGGGGCATATGAACAAGGCGGCGATACGAAATTATCGCCGCTTTTGCGTCCGTTTTCTGGCGAAAAGTGGCGATAATTTCCTCGCCTTATCAGCAAAGACACGCTGTCATGTGTCTTGCTGACTTGGCGCCCGTTTCCAGCACGCCTAACAGTGCATCGCTAATGAGATGCAAAGTAGGTGTGGCTGTGAAACCAACCAGGGAAAATATCGCGAAGGCAGCTTCGCAATATTAACAAGGAAGGGTAGCGACTTTTTAAATTGCGTTAAGTATGCCGTAATGCAGGAATTTAACATATGTTAAATTCCTGACTAAGGCATACTTAACATGGTGGATTGTGTGGCTAAGACCACAGGCCCTCGCATCTAGGATATCGCTGTTTTCCACCATGGAAAATGGCGATACCAACACTATCACTGGTATTTTTATTGCCTCGGCAATGCACGTTGTTAGTAATGCACTTACCAGGCGATAAATTCCGGAAATAGCCGGCGATAAATATGCAAGCGCGCTTTGCGATATTTATCGCCGGCCCTTGTTAATATGCCCTGAAATCTTTCTTTTCTAACTTGTATTTGTACTTTACTGCATACAGGAAAACTTAGGACAGTTTTGGGAAAACAAAACTTTCCTCAATTGTTATGCTTGGCGTGAGGAGGTATACATTATTGACTTAATGTCCTGCATACTTTCTTTAGTAGATAGGGCTTTGCGTCAAAATCCATGGGTGATTGCATGGGAACACGCATGCACCACCCAGTGGACTCTGCCGTGATGCAAAGTAAAGCAAAGCAAAGCACCACCCTGTCTTACTTTAGAGCTACTTTCCAGCGCACACCAAGATATGGCCTGGAAAATAAATACGAATTCAAGACTCTGTGCCGGTTTGTGTCATATCTGATGGCAAGGCCATCCAGGGATTTTGAGTGTGAAAATCTGAACAACACACAGTTATTGTATGTGCCTGTTGTCCATAGAGTGTGCCTAACAATAAGATCCACCTCACTTACTCATTCACAGAGAGGGCTTTAGCTTGGAACACGTGATCTTTTTAAAATATGATCTGTTAGAACGACCCCGATGACATATGGGTTGCGGAATATATAGCCGCTTCCCAACGCTCAGCCAGCCTCAAATGCTCTCCGCACACAACACAATATTAAAAGCAAAACCCAACACGAGTTACATTCTTAAAGGAGGCTCACCTGACTGACGAAGAGTACTTAGGGCTGGCTAAGTGCTGGGAAAAAATGCATTTTCTATGTTGGCGAAACAAGGCAGACACTTAGACAAAGAAAGAAATGTACTGATACAGGATACATCACAGGAAGGACAACACACTTGTTGCAGATCAGTTTTCTATGACGTAAGTATCCCCATTTACTAATGCTATGGGTTAAAAGTGTATTAGGCCTGCACTGGCTACTATCCACTATGTCAGTAATCCAACTGACTGATACAGTACATAAATCATGTTAACAAGCCAGCACAGATCCCTAACTTACCTACTTCACATTGATTAATTCATGTAAGGTAACTAATTTTGTAAGTTACTTTCTTGAATTTTTTTTAATACATATACTTCCTTTAAAAACACACAGTTCTGCTTCACAGACCAACTCATTTCATTTACAAAAATACTTTGCAAAATACAATGATAGCTTTTGCTCACAAGATGCAAAAACGTCCATGAAGGACTGGTCTAATCAATTCAAGTCCCATAGATTAATACTTGTCGAACAAGTACAGGCACAGCGAACATGTGTTTTGCGTCAAAACAACTGCTTCTTCAGGGCTTATTTAAAAAGAGAAGACAAGTGTGTCTTTCGGATACCATCAATAGACTTCCAAACATACTCTCCAATTATTTGCAAATTGTATTTCTGCATGTTTATCCTGCCATCATTGTAGAACACAGCAAAAATAAATGAATAAATGCATCAGACATGAGCTAGTTCTTCTTCTCCTTCGTGCTTTTAGAAACTTTGTGATTACTTTTGATACAATATAAAATATGAGATACATTTTCTCTCTTTAGGAAAGATTTTATTCACTTTCGTTTTGACTGCTTAAGAGACGGTCCTAGATGGACATGAACAGTAGCAACCAAAATATGACCACACCTTATAATGGAATCATCTCTACAAAATTGTGCGTTGTGCATCGCTCTTTTTGGAAGGTTAGCTACTAGAAAATTAAAGAACGGTCCATTACTCTAAAGAGTGCATTTCTGGAATGGAAATTTAACGAATCGCTTACTTGCATTGTTATTTGAATCTTTCGAATTAAACGTCGATTGCTTGCCTTGTTTCTGAAGCAAACTGAGGCATATCATCAAGGGCAATATCGCCGCTTTAGCTCCACTTTTTGCAGCTAAAGCGGCGATATTTGTATCGCCCTATCAGCAAGCTGTCGCTAACAACTGTTACCCACAGTTTGCTGGCAATAGCGCCCTCTCATCGCATCGCTAATGAGATGCAAAGGAGGCATGCCTGACAAGACTCCCTTGGGAAAATATCGCTAACTCAGCTTCGTCATATTGACAAGGAGGGTTAGCGATATTTAAAATCACGTTACGTATGCCTTAACGCAGGAATTTTATGTCTGTTAAATTCCTGACTAAGGCATACCTAACATGGGGGGTGGATTGTGTAGCTAAGACCACAGGCCCTATCATCTAGGATATCGCCGTTTTCCACCATGGAAAATGGCGATATCCCCACTATCTCTGAAATTTGTATCACCTCGGCGATGCGCGTTGTTGATAACGCGCTAACCCGGCGATAAATTCCAGAGATAGCCGGCGATAAATATGCAAGCGCTAAGCGCGCTTTGCGATATTTATCTCCGGACCTTGATAATATGCCCTGAAATCTTTGTTATATGAAGATAAATGACCTGCGAAGTTCAGTTTTACTTAGTACCGCTGATGTTGTTTCATTATGTTCACAGTATGGACACTAAGGGGCGCTCTTAGATTACATTCTAGTCTTTACAAAGTTCTCAACAGAGCTTTTATTTCGCCTCTTTTTAACGGCGTGCAGGTTATTCTCCTCTGTTCCTCGATCCTTCTGATCTCTTGTTTAAAGAAGACCCTGAATTATAACAGTGTTCTTCCACAATAAGTGACTCCTGAGTGGTGGCAGCAACGTGTGTGCACACTGGTCTTAAGCACTTTTGAACCTCGCATGCGCTTACCGTTGGAAATAAACTCATTGTAGATGGGCACGCCATTGAAGTCTCCACAAAGCCCGCAGGTCTGGTTTGCATATTTCGGATCCAATTCCAACTGAAAGACACGCAAAGGAAGGAGTTTTATTGCGTGAGGAAGGAAGGACGGGAGTTTTGTGGAGGGAAGCGTAGAGGCCAAGTTTTCAATGTGCTTATGTGTGACATTTAGGTGTTTTAGTAGGTGTGTGTGTGACATTTCAGTTCCTCTTGTGTGACACTTTGCGAGACACTTTACCAAGGGAAAAACAAAGCCGTCATTTCCATATTTCCATCTTACATGCAAGATTGTGAACAAGAAAGTGCCTTAAAACAGCGCAAAGAGTCTGTTGGCTGAATAGTTATTACCTCTGTCTTTGAGATGGTGTCAGTATTTGGAGGGTGCAATAGAGCAGCAAGTGAGCTGTTTGCCGCAGAGATGTGTGTGCAAGTTCCAAATCTGCTGGGTCACAATTCCAGAATTTTATGGTGTGAGGGCGACTGCTGACAAGAATGACTTTAGATTCCAGAACCACCAATACCTCACCTTTGACAGTTATTAATGCTAAAGTACGACTTATAGCACCTGGAAGCATACCATATGCACAGCATGAAGAGCATGCTATGCTAACTGTATCTATGCTGTAAACAGGACTGGCCACACTAATTTATGAAAGGAATATGTATTGAAAAGACATCAATAACGGCCTGACATTAAACCACACATGTAACCCCACAGTCCACCCCTATAGCTCTCAGTGGTGTTCTCTAAAGTGTTCTAGGGATATCTTAAATGCTGAGTAATCCAGAACATGAAGTAAGAAGTAGCCTGTCTGGTAGAGGAAGGAGAATGTGGGAGGGAGTGAATAAATGCAGAGGGGAACAGGAGGTTCCCTCACAGCTTGGGAAACGTCCTTAAAAGATGGGACATTGGTCGAGAGGGGCATAGCGCCCTGAAGAACACAAACACAACACAACAGGCGACTGGTGTTTTGCTAACTTGCTGGCATCTATCTACCATAGAGAGCTCTGGCTGTTCTTCCTGCTCTCATGTCTACAGATAAGGCATGGGTGCTTCTGGGCTCACTGGGCCGGGATCAGGTGGGCCTGAACTCTGAGAAGAGTTGGGCTTATTGCACAACTCAAACCAAAATTGTACCATCTGGTAAAATCATACCATGCTTTGTTTTATTTGTAGTTTGTTTTATCTCATACATGAGAAGCCATCCTGAAAGATACAAGTGTGCGTAAAAAAAAAAAAAGAAAGCAACAAGACACAATCCGAGGACTGACTGGAGAGCCCCTATTTCTTTATCTCATTCTTAGCAAACGAAAAAAAAAATACACAAGCAGAGCACAACTGGAGGTCCGAAGAGGTTTCTTCCTCCCGCAGAGCTCTACTGTTTTCCAACAGTCTCCAGATCGAGACTACGGCTTCGAGCCAAGGGGCATATTATCAAGAAACAGCGTTAAAATTATCGCCGCTTTAGCGGCAGAAAACTGCAGCTAAAGAGGCGAGAATGGGCTTGATGATATGCCCTTGAGAATTCCCATTGAAGCCCATGTTCTGGTGTCAACATGGGCTTCTATTAGAATTCTCTGCGGCATATTATCAAGCCCATTATCGCCGCTTTAGCAGCAGTTTTCTTCCGCTAAACCAGCGATAATTTTATCGCTGTCCTTGATAATATGCCCCCAACAAAGTAAAAGGATGGTAGATTTCTACCATCTTGCTATAACCATGAAGCCCATGTTGACACCAGAACATGGGCTTCTATGGGAATTCTCGAGGGCATATTATCCAGCCCATTATCGCCGCTTTAGCGGCAGTTTTCTGCCGCTAAAGCGGCGATAATTTTAACGCCGTGCTTGATAATATGCCCCCAAGTTCTGTTTGATGGTGGCTACAGCCACTGGCAGCATTTATATCTGGTGAGCAGCTTGCGACTGCAGGTGGTCACACAGTACAGCCAGCCACAGGACGGGTAGGAGGCGGGGACTAGAGCCTAACAGAGCCACTGTAACCCTTGACAATCACCTTTCTTCGAGCCCAAAAAAGCTACAGCATTGGCAGAAGCTATGGGGCATATTATCAAGGACAGCGTTAAAATTATCGCTGGTTTAGCGGCAGAAAACTGCCGGCGATAATGGGCTTGATAATATGCCTTGGAGAATTCCAACAGAAGCCCATGTTCACACCAGAACTATAGTTGATATGTATTTCTTCAAAGTGCTTTGCCCAGAGACGAACCACACACGGAACTCCCGGGGCTCTATTACGTATAGGGCGCACTTTCCCTGTTGGGCCACGGGGGAACATTAAACATTTACACCAGGCGAAAACAGGGAAAGTGCACCCTATTAGGTTGCATGCTCAGCCCTTAGGGCATCTGCAAACTCGTGCTGCCCTGGGTGCAGCCCATTCAAGTGGAACACGGAGCGGCTGCTTCAAAGCTGCTCCATGTTTTACTGTGCAGCCAACAACCCCTTAAAGTTTAAAAAGGGGAGAGAGATCCCCCTGCAAGCTGGTGCAGTGAGTGACTGCACCTGCCTACAAGGGGATGTCTGAGGGGATCATAGGACCCCCTTGACCTCCTCCTGAGTTCTGCTATCAGGAGGCGCACTGATAGGGCGCCACTTTTTTGTGGAGCATTGTCACTGCCCCTTCCACTAGTTTCCTTACCTCTGTGCCTGCATCCATCATACAGCAAGGGCGCAGAGGTAAACAGATTCCCGCATTTGCATGGGGCAATGCCCCCATACAAATGGGGGAACGTCCTCTTGAGATAGCTCTGGCACAGCATGTGCACCAGCGCTATTTGTATTACAGAAGGAGCCGCACAAGCGTCTACAGCCCCTTCAGTAATACCACAGTGCCCCCGGGGGGCACATGCCTGTTGCACCCCAGGGCACTTCTGTAATATGGGACCAGGTGTCTTATACACTACCATCAGGACAATATCTCTGAAGAAACACCTTGTGGGTGTGCATGTACAGCAGGAAGGACATCATTCTATGGAGGAGATATTTTTTTTTCAGTTTTACTTCAAAGAGCAGATGACTGCAAGACTCAGTGTTACCAATTCTTTCAAATATACACAGGGTAGAGTTTGTCTCCACCCGAAGAAGTAATACACTCTCACATCTACAATTAGCTGTTTGATGTATTATTCCATCGTACATGGAATACTTGATTTGAAATGCATAAACCACTAATTTACATTTGAAAATTACACTCAATTATTACACATGCAGTTACCTCATACTTACAGTGTATACAGAAATTTTACTGTAGTAGACTTAAAAACAAACGATTAAGACTTGAGCGCGAGCCTGATCTAGTGTTAGGCCTGTAGCTGCTTTTTCACCCTCAGACATCAGGATGACCTAACCTCAAAATGATTGAGGCTTTGGCTCAATCCACCCTCCTTGAAATTTTTGTGGCTGCTGCCAGGCCACTGGACACCCTACCAGTCTGTCTATCAGCTTATGTGATGTTGCTGCACTGTGGTCCAGACGGGCCCTTTTTTACAAATCACAGCAGCTCTTCTCCCTCTTACACCTGCCAACCTTAGAGAGACTGCAGTATTACTTGTAACATCAAAAGCATCCATTACCATCAGCATTATGTTTACTACTACCACTGCCACTATCACCACTGCAACTTTTTTACCTTTACTTCCATCAGAATTACCACCACCACCAGGGGTTCATCATTGGTTTACAAACTTCTACTGCGATGTTTGTTGTTCTTCCTTCACGTGGTGCGTAGTCTCTCCTGGCATTGGCGCAAAGCATAATGGGGCTCACCTCTGACTTGGTACTTGTGGCGTCACTTTAACGCCTTATGTACACCACTGTACTGCCCCCACACAATGTGAAGAGGATACCCCTAGTCTCCCATATCTCATAGATATTCATTAACCTTATGGCAGAATAGGCCCACTTGAAGCATTTGAGGCCTCTTAAGGGTTGGTCTTCCCTTTACTGCAGGAGCTGCAGGGGCTCGCATTATGCCCCTGCTCATGCATATATTTCACGTCACTTTTATGAAAGGTCCCCTTTAAATGTAATCCTGTCCAGATCTCCTAGGATGGAATCATTTTTCCCAGTCTAAGGTTTTCCTTTTTTTCCCTGAAGGTAAAATGAATGAGTAAAAGTGGCATTTTCTGAATTGTGACTTAAAATTCAACAATATCATTAAAGAGAATGTTCAATTACAATTAATTTGAGTCCAAATATGGCACCTCTACCTGCTTCCAATACAGTGTTAGCATTTACTAAATCTAATAAAGTAACTCTGTGTTAGCCAGTGGGGGACATAGGCCTTACAGTATTTAAAATTGACATTAGACATATTTCACTACTAAGACATGTAATACTTCAATCTACAAGTCCTACTTTTTTAATACAATGCACCCTGCTATATGGGCTTTTAGGGTCTACCTGAGGAGTGACTTATATGTAGTAAAAAGTTAAGTTTAGGCCCTTTGCCAAGTCGAAATGACAGTTTAAGACTGTACTACAGGGTGAATGGTAGGCTTGCATCATGTTTTAAAGTGCTACCTAAGTAAGTTGCGCAAGGAGTGCCAAAGGACCATTAGTAGCATTTAATTTACAAGTCCTTTGTACAGGTAGTACCACTTTACTAGAAACTCACAAGTACATTAAATGTTCCAGTTAGGTGTAGTCCATTTTTACCTTGTTTGAAGCCCTTTTGCACTTGTTAGCAGTGCTTAAGTACACAGAGTCCAAAAAGCCAAAACAAACGGGTTCAGCAAAGGAAGGGATTGAAGGCTAAAACTTTAGTGTGATCCTGCAGAGAAGGCTAGGTCCAGCACTTCTGCAATGCATTATATTACTATCATTTATGAAGGTGAGAAAATAATAGATAAAGACCTAACTAAACACTATAATCATAGGTGCCTAAAATGTTACAATGTCACTTACACACTTTGTAACAGCAATTTTACAAAGGAGGATAAGGCCCTAGAAGAGCAGTCAATATCAATCATGTTTATTTAAAGATAGAAAAAGCAGATGTTGAACCAGCTTTGTCACTGAAGAGAAAGTAACTATTTTTGGTGCTTTTGAACAATAAATCAATAAAGGGGGCACTGTTAGTCGAAAGAGCACTGGTCCACAGGTTCCAGACAAACCGGTATGTTTAAGAAAAGAAAGTAGACCTCTATGAAACAATACCCAGTTGGTATTAAAAGCCCTCACTCGCCAACCTGGTTGGTGACATGCTTCATCATCGGGCTCCACTGGGATGACCGAATGTCATCCCAGTGTGCTGCAACGCCAGGTTACTGCGGAGCGGTGTTCTTGTGTGGGGATAGTGAATTTAAAATCTCCAATTAAGTCAAAAAATAAAACTTTAATAATATTGCTAATTGGAAAAGAATAAAAGGGAGTGAGGGTCAAAAAAATAGAAGACCTGGTTCACTCTGCGGCGGTCAACATGTTTCAGCCTCTATGAGTGTTAATCAGGCATTCTTCAGGACCAGAGTGGATGTGCGGAGCCCCGGTGGTATGGACGCGCTAAGGTCCACCCTACCGTGGACTACTTGTGTGAAAATTTATTAGTTACAGTGAAAAATCCGCCAAAATATGTTAATTTGTTATGGGGAGAGGAACGAGTTTATTCTGACATTACAAAGGACAAACAAACAGAAAGACAAGACATGAGAAGAATTATCAGTGTTTGTCGCAAACTCGTGCTCTAAAACTCATGAGTTAGGAACAGTCGTGCTCAGAGGACAAATGAGTGCCACTAGATCTACCTCAGGTGCAAAAAGGTGAAGATATGTGCACCTAGGTATATCCAAGTATCGGTGTTTGATAAAGCCAATGGCTCGATATCATATCGGTTGTGACTAATAGTCAAATATCGGAACGCACGTGAAATCTATGCGGCGTGCCACTCAAAATACGGAGAAATGGGGAGGGCTAGGAAATGATTCAACTGCCCCCAATGCTCAATATGCACGTATTAGGGTAAAAATCTTACAGAGAGGCCAATCCGTTTACTGCCTCATGGATCCCGGGAGGGGGGTGGGAGCAAATTGGCACACCCTGCATCATGGAAAAGGAAAGACAAAGAAAAAAAGGGAGTCCGGGTCACTAACTCGAATAGAGAAGAGCGATCCCGCTTACCTTCTAGGGCGGGGAGCAGTATGAATTACTTACGCCCTTGCTGCTCAGCACCCGTGGTCAACCTACACAGCCTCTTGCTGCCGGGTCCGGATGGTGGAGATCCGGGGCCGGAGGTGCATATAAGAAGACAGTCGGAGAGTCCCCAGTTGGGCTCACAGAGAGAGCTTCAACGTGATTGGGTAGAATCACCCAACTCCGTTACTGATTGGATGTGAGGATATCCAATAGGAGAGCCTTCACCTATCTGTGGTCTGGTCCTAATATCAGGTCCCTTTGCACATTCTACGTGTGGTTTGTGTAAGTCTGTTCTGTGTCCATTGTGGAACCTGTCAATAAAGCTTTGTGCCTCCCCTCTTTCCCCTCTTTTTTCTATTTAAACGCGTCGTTCAGCACGATGAACGACTCCTTTTCATTTTCCTTCCCTTACTCCTATTGGATATCCTCACATCCAATCAGTAACGGAGTTGGGTGATTCTACCCAATCACGTTGAAGCTCTCTCTGTGAGCCCAACTGGGGTCTCTCCGACTGTCTTCTTATACGCACCTCCGGCCCCGGATCTCCACCATCCGGACCCGGCAGCAAGAGGCTGTGTAGGTTGACCACGGGTGCTGAGCCGCAAGGGCGTAAGTAATTCATACTGCTCCCCGCCCTAGAAGGTAAGCGGGATCGCTCTTCTCTATTCGAGTTAGTGACCCGGACTCCCTTTTTTTCTTTGTCTTTCCTTTTCCATGATGCAGGGTGTGCCAATTTTCTCCCACCCCCCTCCCGGGATCCATGAGGCAGTAAACGGATTGGCCTCTCTGTAAGATTTTTACCCTAATACGTGCATATTGAGCATTGGGGGCAGTTGAATCATTCCCTAGCCCTCCCCATTTCTCCGTATTTTGAGTGGCACGCCGCATAGATTTCACGTGCGTTCCGATATTTGACTATTAGTCACAACCGATATGATATTGAGCCATTGGCTTTATCAAACACCGATACTTGGATATACCTAGGTGCACATATCTTCACCTTTTTGCACCTGAGGTAGATCTAGTGGCACTCATTTGTCCTTTGAGCACGACTGTTCCTAACTCATGAGTTTTAGAGCACGAGTTTGCGACAAACACTGATAATTCTTCTCATGTCTTGTCTTTCTGTTTGTTTGTCCTTTGTAATGTCAGAATAAACTCGTTCCTCTCCCCATAACAAATTAACATATTTTGGCGGATTTTTCACTGTAACTAATAAATTTTCACACAAGTAGTCCACGGTAGGGTGGACCTTAGCGCGTCCATACCACCGGGGCTCCGCACATCCACTCTGGTCCTGAAGAATGCCCGATTAACACTCATAGAGGCTGAAACATGTTGACCGCCGCGGAGTGAACCAGGTCTTCTATTTTTTTGACCCTCACTCCCTTTTATTCTTTTCCAATTAGCAATATTATTAAAGTTTTATTTTTTGACTTAATTGGAGATTTTAAATTCACTATCCCCACACAAGAACCCCGCTCCGCAGTAACCTGGCATTGCAGCACACTGGGATGACATTCGGTCATCCCAGTGGAGCCCGATGATGAAGCATGTCACCAACCAGGTTGGCGAGTGAGGGCTTTTAATACCAACTGGGTATTGTTTCATAGAGGTCTACTTTCTTTTCTTAAACATACCGGTTTGTCTGGAACCTGTGGACCAGTGCTCTTTTGACTAACAGTGCCCCCTTTATTGATTTAATGTACACTGGCTTTGTTGATTTTGAATAAACTATTGAGGGGACTAGCCGTGTAGATCCCTTCCTCTCTTGTTGATTTTTTGGGGGCTTTTGAACAATATGCACAGGCTTTGTGTTTCCAGCCACTGATGGAAGCCATTCGCTAAAGCGGTCCGTGCGACTGCCCCATGCTGTGGTGGGAATATGGACATTTGGGAATGATAGTTCAAAAGACCGGTAGATGAATCCCGCTGATCGCAAGCCCTTCTATGTGTGTTTATTATGCAAAACATTTATGGAAAAACTATAGTCTGGCGAGACAGCTAGAGTATCCTAAAAGGCCAGAACTAAAAAGGCACACTACTCCTTTTCTCTTCACAATGTTGGTTGACTGCGTTTGCATGAACTAAAGTCAACCGACACCTGGGTTGATTTAGATTTGGGTAGCGTATGCGTGGGTGTAATATTCAACCCCAGCATTTTTAAGACAGTGTTTGATGAAGAGAGGAATCGTTTTCTTTTAAAATCTTGCTTTATAGATGAAACCTGCTGTGACCTCTTGATGTCTCATGTCTCTGATGCTGCCATAACAATGGCGCCTTACTGCCCCAGTAACATATTCTGATATGCCTATTGGGATAATACATTAAGGGCAGGTGCCACAGCATATTCTTGGAAATAGTCATCGAACATGGAGATGGTCTCCTCGTGTAATGTTTTATCACTGATTCTAAAGAGTAATAACTATTTTTTCTTTTCAGCTTCCGCTATACTCCTTGGAGACTGAAGACTTCTGTTTAGGCAAATTGTTTGTGATCAAAATGTAACGTAAGGTGAGCTGAACGACGGCGCTTCTATATTACTTTCAAGGTGGTGCTCTCATGTCTTAATATCTAGGTGAGCCCCTCTGATTAGTTTTGGGTAAGCTGAGGGGAACATGCCAGTTTAAGTTATTTCCAAACGCAATTGCTAAATAATATGAGAAACTGGCTGCCATAAGTTACTTCTAACCATGGCACTGTGCACAGCAAAGTATGTGCATGAGCTCATGTTGAAACCAGTGTTTAGTGGGGAGAGGCAATGGCAGCTTTGCATAGATTGACAATATTAGGCACATTGCACTGCTGTCATTTGGCCAGAGACACACAATTTATTTAAGGTTTTATCTATTTTATAATCATGTTCATTTTTATCAAGATGTAGTAGAAATTCCCCCCACAAACACATTTATAATCACATTCCTATACAAATAGTGCCCCGAGTGTCTAAATCACAAAACAACTGAAACCCCCTAAAGGGACATTGTTTTCTATGTCATGTACATTTCAATGTAAGCAAAGTATACATAAACCAACATGAACAATTGTTGTCTGACCTCCCTCTCCCTTAAGCTGACAAACATCAATATATCTCCCTGGAGGCTTAGGTCAACCAATTGGGATTTTTTTCCGGAGGTTCTTGACCTACCCGAAATATGTGTGAGAAACATTGGTAGTTCCCCTACACTTCCTGGATCGCCAGAAGGTTACATATGCTAATTGATTAGCCCTCTCAGAGGCTTAAGGGATAAACCTTCGCCCTTAGACATGCATATTATAGTAGCAGGTTTTATTTAAAATGTGGGGCCTCATGCCGCAACACTTTCGTTTTGTACTGCATGCCCAGGCCCACTCTGGGCACTCGTATGCTTTCCTTGTTGAGGGCTGAGAAGGGAGTCTCAATGCCCCTGTGGTCCATGCCGGCTCCCTGCGCATAAATGGCAATAGGGCCGGCTTTAGCTCTGGTGGCACCCGGTGTGACAATGTTTGTTGGCACCCCCCAATTACCACCTTCTCCATGGATTTGCCCACCACTGCCCTTTAACAGTGCCCCTCAAGCGTCCATAACCATTCTCTCTCAGATGCATTTAATTAGTTAGAAAGCGCCACTCATACCAGTGTTGGGTGTCAGAGTACTTTACATCACACACACACTACACAGAGCCAATCGATGATAGGTTTGTAAATTAGTGAATAGAAAATTTTAGGTAAATTTAAGAGTGCTTAGTCACAATTGATCATAGGAGTGCAAATCAGTGTATAGGAAATGTTACATAAGACAGAGAACTACAAGGTGTAGGATCACACATCATTCATACTGGTAGACAGTATAATTTAAGAATGCTTGGTCTGGGGAAGCGCAAACTAAGAATTTAAAACATACACCATGGCTGGGGGTTGTCTTTCAAAATAATAATCAATTTATTCCCAAATGAACCATTTTTGCAACATTAATCTACGCTCTAAAATATGCTTTGCAGTGTACATGCAGTTCTTTGAGGACAGTTAATAATTCACTGCTCTATATTAGGATTTTAACTTAGAAATTGCAAGTAGCAAAAGAATATCTCTTACAAAAGCAGCATCCCACTGACCAATTTATAATATATGCACTTTGTGATCTGCATGGTACACATTCTTTGCAAAAGGCATATTAATGCTCTGTGCAATTTTTAGATCAGTCAAAACCTCAACTAGACAACATTCTGATCTCTCTCCAGGAAAAACATTAATCACCGGAGTTATCTTGACATTTTTATTGTTGCCAGAAAATTGCTGGAGGCAAGGAATGTGGCAGCAGGTACTTTTAATAACAAAATAAACTTGCAGACATGGCGCCCTCTGAAGTCAGCACCCGGTGCATTGGCACTGGTCGCACCACCCTGTTTCGGTGCGCACAGCAGGAGCCAGCTGCATACTGTGCACCCTTGCCCACAGGAATCACCACAATCGGAAACAAGATGCATTGTGTTTCCCATCAATGTTGGCCGTGGGTGGGTGACCTGGTGTAGGGTGTGCGGCCCCTCAGACACCAGCTCCCAATAGACTCTAGGATCTCTTTTGTCTGTGCTGGGGAGATAGGGACCTCAGGACACTTTGGATTGTATGGGGCACCAAGGTCTGCTCAGAAGAGTGGTTTCCCTACTAAAAAATTAAAGATAACGTTTGTGCTGACTTCTGGCATTTACAGGCTTCTCAAGCAGAGCTCCACAAGCTCCAGTCTCCACTCATTCCCACTAGGGCTGAGCCTCTAAGGTGGTTTCCCCCAGCGCTGTTGGTGGTACAATTTAAGTGGTCTGGAGCTCATTTTGCTCCTGGTGGTGAACTCTATCCACCATGAGTAGTTTTACTAGGCCTCTTGACATCTAAACTTGATTTTTCTGTGGATCTTGGTGGATCAGGTATCGCAAGGGTGCCTGCATTGAGGGGAATATTGTTTACGTGCAGGAAGGTCTACCTTCCTGCACATAAGCAATCTTTAAATGACGTTTTGTAACTTTCATGAGTGGTGTTAAATGCTGTACACATAAAAGTTGCAAAACTTCTTTTTTTATTGTTTATGTGCATGAATGTTTATCTTCCTGCACATAAAAAATCAATTGCAATTTGCTGTTTTTATGTGTGTAGCACAATGCAGCACACATGAAAAGAGCAAATATGAGGAGAAATAAAGCATTTCTCCTCATTTCGCCTGTTAGTTGGAACCAACTCCTGAGGCGGAAAGCCGGGAGTAACGCTCGTTTTTTAAAAAAAATTGTATTTGTGACCGCTTTTTAATCTGTGTGGTGTTTCACTTGCCCCTGGACACTACCCCTCCTAACCTGGTCGGTTCTCCCCACGCACCCGATTAAAGCGCTGCTGCGGGTCGGAGAATCGATTGCCGCCATTCCTGGGGAAGCCCACAGGCCACGCCCACTGCGTGAGGCCACGCCCCTCTTAACTATATAAGTCGCGCCTCCTCTTCAAGGCGCGCATTAGTTGGAACCAACTCCTGAGGCGGAAAGCCGGGAGTAACGCTCGTTTTAAAAAAAAAAATTGTATTTGTGACCGCTTTTTAATCTGTGTGGTGTTTCACTTGCCCCTGGACACTCCCCCTCCTAACCTGTTCGGTTCTCCCCACGCACCCGATTAAAGCGCCGCTGCGGGTCGGAGAATCGATTGCCGCCATTCCTGGGGAAGCCCACAGGCCACGCCCACTGCAGTGAGGCCACGCCCCTCTTAACTATATAAGTCGCGCCTCCTCTTCAACGTGCGCATTAGTTGGAACCAACTCCTGAGGCGGAAAGCCGGGAGTAAAGCTCGTTTTTTAAAAACAAATTGCATTTGTGACCGCTTTTTAATCTGTGTGGCGTTTTACTTGCCCCTGGACACTCCCCCTCCTAACCTGTTCGGTTCTCCCTGCGCACCCGATTAAAGCGCTGCTGCGGGTCGGAGAATCGATTGCCGCCATTCCTAGGGAAGCCCACAGGCCACGCCCACTGCCGTGAGGCCACGCCTCCCCCTCCCTTAAAACAATGTGCCTCCCCCGGCCGCGCCGCCAGCGCGCAGAAGGCGCGCTAAAGGCAAGCCCCGTCTGCGCCCGTCCGCGGCAGGCCGGGGCTAGGGGCCACCCCCCAACCCTTTCCCCCCTTCACTGGGAATAAAGAGGCACTATAGCTTTGATTCTCTTTACCAATTGAGGAACACTGCAACAACTAAATATTGCCAAGAGTTTCACCCCCTGGAGATCCCTCACCTGTGCCCTCATTGTAAGACAGAGCTCATTAGCCCTCCTCACAAAGATGAATTGCGGGACTACCACATGTTTCTCTTAAACTGCAGATCCCTACACAAACACAGTTTGGAAATATCAATGCTGCTGGGTGAGCACATGCCGGACATAGTCTTTTTGACTGAAACATGGCTCACTCAGGACTCAGAGCCTGACCTGGTACAAGCCCTTATACCAGGCTACCAGATCGCCCGCTTGGACCTCGTCCAGGGGAAAGGCGGGGGGCTTGCTATCATTTATAAAGACATCTATTCCTGTCGCTGCCCTATGGAGTCCATTGCAGACTGTGAGAGCATGCACTTTGTCATCGAATTCTCCCCTAACAAAAGCTTCACTGGCATTCTCATCTACCGCCCTCCTGGAGCACTCAAACAGTTCCAGACAGCGCTACCTTCTGCTGTGGCCGAACTAATTACTTCACCGGCAAATTTCACACTACTGGGCGACCTCAACATACACTTCGATAATACACAGGACAGCGTCGCCACAGAGATGACGGCCAGCTTAGCGGCAGTCGAACTAGAGCAGCTTGTCTCCTCCCCTATGCACACAAAAGGCCACCTACTAGACCCTGTATTCAGCAACTGCACACAGTTAACAATTGGCACTATCAGTCGTCTTCCATGGACTGATCACTTCCTGATCCCACTCACCTGGACTACGCACAAATGCGTCCCACCCTCCCACATCCCCCGCAGAATGAGGAATTGGTCCAAAGTATGTCTAGACGACTGGACCAACATTCTTACCAAAATTAGACCTGTGCTCAACGGCGATCCCTCTAAAGGTAACAGTGAATACGACAATTGAATCACAAATTCACTAGACTCCATATTACCCCCCCGCACTACTAGCTCAAAAAGACATCAGAAAACAGCGCCCTGGTACTCAGAAGAGCTTAGAGACAAAAAGCGCATCTGTAAGAGGCTGGAAAGGAAGTGGTGCCTGAGCTACACTGCTACGGACAAAGCCACTTACAGCGAGGCCATTGGAGCCTACAAATCGGCAATAAAACTGACACAATCAATTTATTACAATGACAAAATAATGTCAGCCAAATGTAAACCCAAAGAAATGTACCAAACGGTAAAAAGCCTAACTACGCTTCCACCCCCACCAATCGTCAACCCCAATGTGCCCTCCCGATGTAACGATCTGGCTGATTTCTTCTTCCTTAAGGTAAACAAAATCTACACATCTTTTCCAGACATTGACTCGGACCCACTCCCCCAAGGACATTATCCAGCAGCTGAAGTAGAGGAGTCGCCTCATAACATCTTAGCCCACTTCCCACAGTTAGACTCAGTAACACTCGAGTCTCTGATGCACCAAATAAAATCTGGCTCCCCATGCGAACCTGCACCACCGAATACGCTGGTCTCGGCTAGCCAGGTGATTCTTCCCACACTATTGGAGTTATTGAACTCCTCGATAGTGACTAGCACAGTTCCACCAACCTGGAAACATGCCAGGGTCCGAGCACTCTTGAAGAAACCCAACCTCGATACTGGCAACCTCAACAGCTATCGCCCTATCTAATTGCTCCCTTGGGCAAGCAAAGTCCTCGAAAAACACATTAACACCTCTCTAACCAGGTTTTTCGAGAGCAACCATCTGCCTGACACCACCCAGACGGGCTTCCGTCCCAAACATGGTACGGAGACGGCTTTGGTGGCAGTCACAGAGGAAGCGAGGCGGATCCTAGATCAGGGGGGATCAGTGGCAGTGATCCTCCTTGACCTGAGCGCCGCCTTTGATACGGTGAACCATAACATCCTCCTTTGCCGCCTCCTGAGCTTAGGAATATCAGGAGAAGCACTAGCTTGGCTCAAGTCCTTTCTAAAAGACCGCACCGTCCGAGTCTTTGAAGGAGCCTCAGTCTCCTCAAGCAAGCCTCTGGAATGTGGGGTACCACAGGGCTCCTCATTTAGCCCCACGTTATTCAACGCATACATGAGACCACTGGCCGGGATTGTCCGTTCTCATGGCATTAAGATCGTCACTTATGCGGACGACACCCAGCTAGTGGTCTCCCTTGCGCATAAGAACAGTCAGCAAGCACAGACCAGCTTGATTCCCTGTCTGGAGCAGGTAAAGAGCTGGATGACGAAGTCATGCTTAAAGCTCAATGGGGATAAAACCGAGCTCATGCTCCTCGGTCCATCTGCCCCCTCCACCTTAGAGCTATTGTGGCCCCCCCAGCCTAGGTGCCCCCCTACACCCAGAGATAACATAAAAGTCTCGGAATATGGCTAGACAAATCCCTAACATTCAATACACAAGTCACCAAACTATCAGCAACATGCTTTGGTCTCATCAGGATGATGAAAAAAATCCTCCCACTTCTTCCTTTCGAGGCCAAACAGGTAGTTATCCAGGGCTTGATTCAGTCCCGTATTGACTTTAGCAATGCCCTGTATTTAGGGGCTCCTGAATACTGCCTGAACAAACTACAGCGGATCCAAAACTGTGCAGCCCGTAAACTTCTTGGAATCCCCCGCAGAACCCCGATAGGGCCGGGATTAAAAACTCTGCACTGGCTCCCTGTCAGGGAAAGAATTAAGTTCAAAGCCATGTGCATCACCCACCAAGCCTTTTGGAAATCCGGCCCTGCAATCAATCACTCCCTGGTCACTCCCTACCACCCCAAGAAAGAGCTTCGCTCCTCTCAAGCCTTCCTAGCCGTTGTCCCGCAGATACGAAGATCCAGAGCAGGAGGTCGATCTTTCTCCTACAATGCATCCAAACTGTGGAACTCTCTCCCCCTACATCTAAGGTCCAACTCCAACCTACTAACCTTTCGCAAAGAATTAAAAACCTTCCTCTTTAACTAAAAACAAACTTACTCCCTGTGATCAACTTCAGTAGAAGGTTCATTCTATTCCCTAGCACCTGGACGCCTCAGGGCAGCTGTTCGCGCTTAACAAATTTCTTTCATTTTCATCTCATTTAATTTCATTTAAGACTAGGTTTTTTCTATTCTTAATTTTGGGGCTGCCGCCTATTTACACCACCCTTTCAAATATGGGGCAGCGTCAAAATCAATGGGTATTGTAGTGGAAAGCCCACTTCAACAACCATTGCCCTCCCCTATCACGCTAAGTACAGCGTGAAAGGGTGCCTTATTTACAAAGCATCGTTAAGCCATATAAAGTGGCTTACCACTGCCTTGTAAATAAGGCGAAGCCCCAATAAATAAATACATAAGGTTGAAGCCCCTATCGCTACCACAACGTCACTTGGTTACGTTGTGGTAGTGATAGGGGCTTGTAAATAGCCCCTATGTGTGGTGAGACTCACAGTAAAATTCCAAAACCAGGTAGTCAGCAAACAATGCAAGGGGATTAAAGGGGTGGAACTAATTTTCTACAGTACCCATAGCGCTTCTCCATTCCCCTGTTGCAACTCACTTTAACTTCTAAAATAATGTCTTTACCCACAATAGTTTCTTCATGCTAATGCATCATATTCATGTATTTACGGGTATAGTGTTCCTATATGCCCTAAAAGATATCCAACAGTTCATTTAGTGTATTTATAAGCCTTTCATTCCTCGCCACTAATACATGATCTGCGTACCAGTCATCTCTCACTGCTGTGATTATTTATTTCAATGGCTTAAAATACCCATTTAACTACCACCAAAGATGTTGCAAGCCACCTTGCATTCTGTGATGTCATGCTGAACATGTCTCAAGAGTTATGCAACACTACCATAATTGCAATCAAGGGAAAGTGCGAAACTTGGGAAGTTTTCAAAACATTGTGCATAGCCAGTATTATTTAAGCAATGTTCATGACAATTAAATGAGCAGCATGTGTCCACCTACCTGGTCGCACCTCCAGCAGTTGGAGTTAGGGCTTAACTAAAATATGTGCAGCCTAGATATGGTTCAATGCTACTCATAGATTGCTTTAAACAAGCTGGATTTTTGACTGGTGTCTCTTAACCCATGACCCATCATCAGTGCAGTCTAATCCTCCTCAATATAGTCTCTTTCCAATTTGGGGCCATATTATCAAGAAGGGCCTTAAAATTATCGCCACTTTAGCGGCAGGAAACTGCCGCTAAAGCGGCAATAATGGGCTTGATAATATGCCCTTGTGAATTCCCATAGAAGCCCATGTTCACACCAGAACATAGGCTTCTATGGGAATTCACAAGGGCATATTATCAAGCCCATTATCGCCGCTTTAGCGGCAGTTTCCTGCCACTAAAGCGGCGATAATTTTAACGGCCTTCTTGATAATATGGCCATTAGTCTGCTATTTCCGCATAAAAGTCTCTGCTGTGGACACTGAGTATAGCTCATCAATGACTGTCCCATATAGTCCAGATCCTACCCTCTTATAGTTCCACCACTTATTCAAGTATGTCCAAATCAAGGATGTTAGAGGGTTAATTGGGGCAGATTCTAAGACTGACTTTAGTGGTTATATCTCCACTTTTGATTGACAGGCATTTCCTCTTGTATTTGGTATTGAGGATTCAGGATTGAATAGAGAAAGCAAGGCATTGCCGACATAGAGAAATGCCTTTTGGATGCCTGTTGCCATTTGTACACCCTCCAACCTAGTATTACATCTAATTGTCTCTGCGAGTGGTTCAGTGGCCAATAGAAAAGGCACCGGTGACAGCAGGTACATCTTGTATCCCTCTTTAGCTCGAATTCCTCAGGCAGAAACCCTCCTCAATTTGTCCTCACTATAGGATTTTAGTATAGCCATTGGGCCTTTCTTAAGAACTCTCAGGATCAAGGCCAACCAATGCCATAATCCTAAATAGGTACGCCCAATCAACTCAGTCAAAGGCTTTTTCGATCGCCAACAAGAGCAGGATTGGAGGGTTTTCAGCTTTCCAAAGCTACCACAGGATATAAGAAAGAGACTTCATATTATCACTTTGTGTATGCCCCTAAACACACCAAACCTGCTACAGCTAAATCATGTGTACAATCACCCTTTTCAGATGTGTGGCAAAGTCTTTGTCTAGGACCTTATATTCTGTGTTCAAGTAACAAAATTGGACAGTATCTATAACACAACAAATGTTCTCTTCGCGGCTTTGGGAGCAATGTAATTATCACTCTGTTAAACTATGGATTCAAATCCCTCTCTTATCTGCTTCCCTTAACATTACATGTAGTACTGAGGTCATTTTGATTTCATTTAATTGTGCAGAGTCCACGGGGAATTTATCCTCCCCCGGTGACTTTCCATTTACCATTTTCTCTATATCCAATTGTATTTCTTCTAAAGTAGCTTCTCCTTCTAATTCCACCTGCATGTCAGCAGTCAACTGTAGGAGATGGATAGAGGCTAGAAATTGTTCTTCCAAAGATGAGGTATTGGGATGTCTAGATAGGTTTGTTTTGAAGCGTTGAATGAGTTCCTGGGTAATAGGAGTGTGGGGTGTCTACAATAGACCATCTTTCAGTTTCCCACATCTGTCCAGAACTGGTTCAATGGTAGTGTTCCAATCGCCACCTATGATCAGTTTAGACAACCAACCTTCTAACAGCACCCTAGTCAGCTCGTGCGGAATAATGACTTTACACCATACGCCAACTCTACTATAGAGTATTGTTTTGTATGTCAAACTTTATTAAAAAATATACCTCCCTCTCACGTCTTTCCACATTTAAAGTATTTTATAGGAGAGAGTTTTACATAATAATATGCAGTTTACATTCATGTATCACTTTCCCCACCCAGCCCCTTCTCAACTTGTCTAGTTTGTCTAGTTTAGATTTAGGTGTGTCTCCTGAATCAAGGATACATTAACCTAGAGCAGAAATGTGATTGCATATTTTTCCTTTTGATACAATTAGCAAGGCCATTAATATCATTACCATTATAAGGACCTATCACTGAGTTTGTAGGGATGTGGTTTACTGACATTGCATGATATGCTTAGGTGTAAATTAAGATTAGAATTGTATTGAGTAGCACAGGTACATCGAGGTCAAGCACTACTGAAGGAAGGTGTTGCAACAGAGGAAAGCAATATGCATATTATGTATCAAACTGAACCACATAAGGGGTCTGTTAACAACTGCGAGACTGTTTCACAATAAAACAACAAACACAATTAATGAATAAATAGAATACATCAGTGGGATGTATTTTTTTTCTAAACAGCAGTGAAAGAAAACACCTAACACCTTCTACACGTTGAACTGGTGGGCCTAACCCCACTGCTCACATCCGCCCATGGGCAACTGGCTTAATCTAGTGTGTATACTGGACATCCAATAGATGTTGAAATCAGAACTAGAAATAGGGATATTGTAGCATGCTTTACAGAGAATATCAAGAGATGAAAAAGTCACATCATAACATGTCATAGAAACTGTCATAACGAGTAATAACTTCAAAAACCATTCCAGTATTCTGGTAAAACATCTATCCCTTCTAACTACCCTCCATCTTCCCAGCCTTAGTTTGTCCTTCTGTGGATGTAAAGAGTATCTGGATTTGTGTCTGTCTATCTCATCGATGAATTTCCAAATTCTTCTGTCCTCGCCCACCTACTTATCACCAGCTATAGCCTCTCACAATCCATATACGAGAAGTCCTCTTGGGAGTCAGTCTGAGCAACTTAATTCCACTTCTCAGCACGAGCCATTATCCTCCTTTTGTTATGTTCATAGTCGTCTCCTTTAGTGTGTCAAGGAATCTTCTAAGATCCTCAGTGTTCTCAAATTCCTTATTTTTCCCTTGGAGGCTATCAACATCATGGATGATTCAGCCAGACAATAGAAAATGTATTTGTTGCAAGTCTAGGTCAGAAAGTCAGAAACATCCTTCATTTCACTACAGTTTCATATGAAAAGTTTGTGTAGGAAAAAAGATATTCGACCCTTGAAATTCAGAGGGCTCTTTATTCTATTTGGTGGATATGATGACTTGACATACCTGCTGGTGCCTTAATAAACATTACTTGATAAGCCTCAGAATTGTCTTGGAATGACCATTTCTTTCCGGAATTCTGTGACTCCTCCTGAACTCTACCGGTGGTGAAAATTCACAATTTAAAAGAACTTGCTGGCAAGGAATTGAGACATGTCTCTTTGGTCAAGGTTTGCAGGTGGCTCCATCACTCTTACATTACTACACCTGCTCCTTTCCTCCAAGCTCGTGAGTTTCTTTTGTGTGTTCTACACTTCTTGTCCATAGTCTGGTCCTCTACATATATCATCCCGTTTATTACTGTCATCCTGCAGTCGATCAAATCCAAATGCTCCTTCAACAATGCAAAGGTTGCCTTTCACTGCCCTAATGGCAGATTTGATAAAAAAAAGTTCTAGCATCATGGCATCCAGTACTATATCTGCCATGGTCTGTGATTGCTACAATTCAGATCATGTTGTTTGTTCCCAGGCCCCCACTTCATTGAACTGCAGTTGACTTTGAGATTTAGTTGTGATCTAGGAGGCATAAGCCCCATGCTTAAGTTACTCCATATCTCGTGTTGAAACAGCCTTCACCCAACCCGTTGGGTCTGCTACAGTTCCTTTTCACTAATTTACTAGTGTAATCTTTCCAAAAGAATGGTTATGTAATCCACTTGTAACTTCAGTGCTACAGTTCAAAAACATCTATATCAAAGGAAACTAACCAATATGCACCCCCTTCATGTACATTAGGCTGTACATGCCAAGATTAGTACCTCCGTGGAGCCCATCCACACACATTGGCCTCTTCACGTGATTTCAGCTCTATAGATTCTACATGCCAATATGGTATTTTACTGCATGGAGTGCTCCATAAATAACAAGAGTGGACTGCTGCCCTTTTTCACCAACCCTATCTGCAGGGGTCCGCCTTTCTTTTTTTCTAAGTGTCCAGTAACAGGAGTTCCTTCTTCTGCAAGAGCATACCTCCAACGAGGCCTACTCACTGTGAGGATTCTGCTATTCCTCTGTTGACCCATTTTGTCTCTATTGCATCGTTCTATGCTCCAGGCGAGGTCGGGAGTCCTTCTGCTGCCAGTACTACGTCTTCACTCCAGTCTTGGTTCAACGCTTGTTCCCTGCATCATCCAGAGCTTCACCCCACATCGAGTATGTGTAAAGCCCCTCTGGCATTACATTCATCTGTATTCTCCAGTGTTGCCAATTTTGTCGTCTCTTCAAGTCTTAAAGACATCAGATTTCCCGGCAGTCCACTCCTCTGCTTTATTTCGACTCTGACCTTGATCCTATTTTGACCCCTCTGTGTGTCTGGGAGCAGATTCAAAGAGAGATCACCTTAAGGAAGGCAAACCCCCTGCTCTGAAATACACAATGTTATCAATACCTGATATCTGAGATACAGACCTCAAGTGCCTTGGGTGGAAGGGCTGCAACTGTTGGGGCAGGAATTTCCCCGGCATTGTGTACAGATGTGTTTACCTCCCCATAGTACCCGACTGCGAGTACCTGGTATCCTGATTTTGGCCCCAGCCTCATGCTAATTTTGTGTGTGTGTGTGTACATAGCTCTAGGCTGGTCCTTTGACACAAGTGTGGCCTTGAACCTGCCCTCTGACCTGGGGCAGTGCACCAGTCTGTCCTCATTTGACTGACAGTGCACTACTGCCCAGTCAGGGGTTCAGCATGTAGAACAGTGGTGGCAGAGTACTGTGTTCTGTGAATCAGTAATTGTGGCCAGAACATTGTATCTATGTTACTGAAGCGCAGGCCAACTGGCTCACTTGTGTAAACTTTTACTTCAATGCACTAACTAAAGTCTAAGCACTATCATCTCAAGAGTATTTTATGCATATGCATGTGTGACGTATGTGGTACATACAATACATGCACGAGTGAACCAGCGCACCATGTAGGTTCCATTTTAGAAGTCATGGGACTGTTCATGAGTATCAGATGGAAATTAGTTTGCTTTCTGAGACAGTTGATGTGTATTGCTTACATTCCTGAAGATGGAGTGAGGAGGCTTAGACACTCAAATGGATAAAGAGCAGACAGGCCTCTCTTTGAAACTCAATTACATCCTCTTGCTGAGAAGAAATGCTAAATATTCTTTCTGACTACTGCCATTTGGTATGAGGTGGGGTGAAGGGCGGGTCTGCGGTCTCTGTCTTTCAGAGTGCGAACAGTCCTTTAGGTGAGGCCAAACTTTTGTTTATTTCCTGATCACTGTTTAGTGTGAATGCTGATAGTCCATTACAGAAAGTTTCTAACTCTTTTTGATTCTGTTGAGGGTACGGCAGGCTTGGGACTACCATGTTGTGAGCAGCATCACTCTATGCAAAGGCTGTGTCTGGAGAACAGCATGGAGAGGCACCTCGGAAGTGGAACCACCCAAACCAGTTCTGAAAGTGCAGACAGAGAATCCACATGACCTTCCTGCCTTCACTGTATAAAAGTGGGAGCTACTGACTCGCATGCTTTTTCAGTTCCAATTTTTCTTTGTCTGAGGAAGTAAGTGCTCTGTAGAGTATGCAGAGACTGCTGTGCAACCAGAGTTAGTGTCTGCCTGATAGCTAGTTCCCCAGAGGTGCAGGAACATCACCTGGATTCCAACCAAGAAGGAAGAAGCTAGTCTCAAGTCCTGAAGAGGTTAAAGGCCAACTCATCTAGTCAGAGAAGTAAGGCGCTTTCCAACCATGCTGGAAGTGTGATTGTCCAAGGCAGGCCAAAGCCAGCTGGCCCAGGAACTTGAGGGTCCATTCACCAAGGAAGGCTAAATAGGGCCATCAGCATGTTCCAGGGACCATAGTGCAGACCCTCTTGGTTAATGGCTGGCACTGCAGCAAAATTCCGAAGTTGTGCTTGAGAAGAGCGCACTGCTGTGACATTGTGAAGTTGTGCCCAAGCTAACAATGCCACTGCAACATCTTGAATTTGTGCCCAAATTTTCTAGGCTGCTAGGATGTTTTTGGACTGCACCGAAGTGGAGAGTGCAGTTTACCCAGTGGCGTGAGCCATGGCTGTATCTTGCTGCCAAAAAAGAGGGCCTTAAGGGGACCCTGTGAGCCTGACCCTATGACCCACCACCCCAAATCACCTGAAGCCCAGAAACTGACCTGCAGCACCCCAGAGACTTAAAACCATGCATCCATTTCTGTTACCTATAGTGTTGATTATTCTGTTTTCTTTGTGTACTAAACTATTCTTTTAAACAAATGCAAGCACTGGCTTGGACAATCCATTACTGCGCCCGTAGGTGATTTTTTAGTTCTGCGATTGAAACACTCCCACCTCCAAGAGAACCTTGGCTGTTAATTATTGCTACAATTGATGCAAATGATACCAACCCAAATAGGTGAGGCCAATTATCCCCAGCTAGCCTAATACCCCCCTAAACAGCAACTGACAGCAACAAAGCCAATAGACAAAATCACTTTAAAAGGCTATGTTTCTTTGATATTTTTTATTTAATAAAGCTATTACAGTTTTGAGAGGTTTGACATAGTCAGTTACATCTTTGAACGCAATGTTTTATGTTGGTATGTGTGCGAAAAGTAAAAGTGATTTTTGATAATTTGTTAGAATAGAAAACATATTTGGGGATTCTTTTTTGCAAAAGTTGACTGAGTGAAATGTCTGATATGTAATTTGGTAGTTTTTCAACACTTGGGACAGGTAAGTAACATTGCTTTAAAAGACAATTTATAGGCTGTGATTGTTAACTGAAGTGGTTACAGTATGTTATGCATTTATTAAAAGGATGCACAATTTGATTAGACATTTTTAAACGTTAGGGTAAACGCTGTTTGTCTTTTAAAACAAATTACAATTTCGATTTTTATTTTTGAAAAAGGTTTTTGAAAACCTTTAGTTGCTTAATATAGTTCCTCATGCGTATGCAGTAAAATGCATACATTTGTAACTTAATGAAGTTTAGCACGTTTTACACATTTTTTTGAATTTGGCTAAGGCAAAGTTCCTTTTTTCTGTCCATCACAGGAATATCATGCAAGACTGTTACTTACATGAATGCTGCTCTCCTGGTCCCAGGCCAAGATGAGGCCAAGTTTGGCCACCACTTTCACATAGTTGTTCTTTGTTTTGATTTCGATCCAGGCACGTCTGTAGGGCAGTTCGATCCTGTGCAGTAAGAGAAGAAGCGGGACTAGTATGGCAATTCACGGAAAAGGCAGTGATTGTACTTATTACATATTTAAGAAAAAACTGTGTTACAAATTGATGCTTTACAGACACTTTTGCGCACCTTGCTTTGTTCCTCGAGTAATGAATGGAAAATGTGCACAGACATAAGACATGCGTGGTTAAAAATTGTGATGATCAGGTTCATGGAGAACATTTGATTGTTGTAGATTTGTGAACATGCTTGTGTCTTTTAAAGACCATTTGTGCTGGGTCATATACAAACATATGTCACGTAAGAAATATGTTAGTACAATTGTATTGTTCTGGGTTATATGTGATTTTATAGAAAAACGATTTCATGGAATACCATTACTGAGCAACTCTTTCACCGAACCTGTTTGAATGAAATTTGGAACAGCATTTACCATTTCATAGAAACCAATTCATAGTGTGTCTTTTTTTTTTTAAATTGGTGTTTACATGCTTATATTTTAAAGTGTAAATGTAATGGTTGTGGGTGTTACTTTGAGAAATATTTTTATACGAGGTAGTTATTTCGGTGCTTTACTTCTCACCACCATAAACTCCACTCATTTCTTAACCATAAAACCATTTCTGCCTATAAACTCCACCCATCACTGATCCCTAAAACCCCTCACCACCCCTAAACTTCATCAGTTCCTAAACCCTAAAAAACCCTTCATCACCACTAAAATCTACCCATCACTAAACCTTAAAAAGCCCTCAACAGTTCCAAACTACCCATCCACAAACGTTTAAAGCCCTCCAATACCTCACCCCTAAACGCTACCTATTCCTGATTGCTAAATAACCCACACTACACCAAAACTCCACTGTTCCCTAAAGGCAAAAGCCCCTTTCTATACGTGAGCTCCAGCCATGCCTGACCCCTAACAATCCCTGAAGCCAGAAACCCCTCACTAGCCCTAAACTCCACCCAAATTTAATGTACTCGTCTATTTTTCCTTAAAATTAGATTTCCTTTAAAATGATTGGTTTCTTCCAATGATGTTTCTCAGTTTTTGTTTTTCCATCAAATTGCATACATCAATCTTTCTGTGTTTGAAATATATGGGCCGATTGTGATGTCAGGCGGAAAGCCTCCTCCCGACAGTCGGAGTCTCCTCGACCGTGTCCGAGTTTACAATCCACCCGACAGATTACGATGTTTGGGGTACGAAGGCAAACCACATAGTCATTCCGATTCGGTTCTCACCGGCTCTCTAAGTATTCCTGTCAGTCGGAACCGCATCGTACACTCCAATAAACAGCGATTCCGACCTCGGGATTACGATGTTGATTTCCAACAGCCTTTCCCCATTGGCCTGTCCGACATGAAAAAGCTGTTGGAAAGTGACTTTAGGGGCCCCTGGCAGGGTCCCCTTCATCCTGCGGCACCCTTGGGAGCTGAGGGGTTACCAAAGGAACCCCCCTGTAAAACCCTGCAATGTGTGAAAGGCACCGTGGGGTGCCTGGGACAAGGTGCAGGGTTTTACACACACTCCCCATTTCCCCATAAGAGCCTGTGTTATGGCCGGTTGGCGGGCGGAACACAAGCTCCCATAGTAAACAATGGGAATTCAACCGAACAGTTTTCGGTCGCATCGTAATCGGTCTGGCGGAACCACTGTCTGCGAGTCGGTCGGTCCTGATTCCCAGTCGGTGTTGGGTGGAAACTTTCCGCCCAACATCGTAATCAGCCCACTAGTTTCGGACCTCAAAAGATTTGGCAGTAGTAATCAAATTGTTAATCTGGATTTTGTTTCAAGTAAATAATCTGCAGCTGTTTCTGAGTCAGAGGTAGTTAATTAGTGAACTGTACAAATAATTAAGATATACCAGCAAATTCTAATGTTTATTTATTCTTCAAGCATCAGTGTTTATATGTTCTCACGCTCTGTGATTTGGGAGCTTCGCCTTTGATGCATTTTTTTCCCTCTCCTATTTTACTCTGTGATATTTTATGTATTTCTTTAACATATGTGTGCAAAAAAAATAAATAAAGAGATGTGGTGTGGATTGCATAACACCTAGGTCTTGTGGTAAGTGTTATTACGCAATCTTAGGATCACATTTTTGGTGTACTCCTAGTTCACAGTTTCCCACTTTTCCTAACAGGACACATTCACGTTGTTATTCCTCGCAAACTCGCGAGTGCCAATATTTCCTCGAGAGAGCTGCTGGCAGCAAAAAAGGATGCGCCATTTTCTCACGAGTTAATTTTAAGAACCGCTTTGTGACTTTGAAACTGGAAAGATTTTAGCAATCAATTTTTCAAGCAACTTAAGAGACAGTTAAATTCCCAATTTTAGTGGTAAAACCCACAGATGGAAGAAACGTTTGTGAACTATGGTAGCTATGGTGTAATCACTGGAATTACATACAGGACGTTCACGCAAGAAAAGCTTCGCCGTTTCGCACACCCCTACAAATCACATACATTGAATTAGAAGACTGGTATTAAATTCCTAGGGGGCATATTATCAAGCACGGCATTAAAATTATCGCCGCTTTAGCGGCAGAAAACTGCCGCTAAAGCGGCGATAATGGGCTTGATAATATGTCGCCGAGAATTCCAATAGAAGCCCATGTTGACACCAGAACATGGGCTTCTATGGGAATTTTCAAGGGCATATTATCAAGCCCATTATCGCCGCTTTAGCGGCAGTTTTCTGCCGCTAAAGCGGCAATATTTTTAACGCTGTTTCTTGATAATATGTCCCCTTATGTTCTCGAGTGGGGCGTGTAAAATACCCACAGAGATGAAACATCTACATCTCCGCATGGAAGTAGCTGACAGTTTACACGGCTCAGACTTACAGGTTGCCTCCCAGTCGCACAGAGTTCTTGCTGATGACTAAGAAGACCCCATTCATGTGGATGGTGATGTAGGAGACAGTGGGGAGGCCATCGATGACTGCGCGCCGGAGCTGGACATTGAAGGTCTCAAATTCGCTCTTGCAGTTGGAACTGAGTAGGTAGTTGCAGGTTCCAGGGAAGTGGATAAAGTCCCCATCAAACGTCTTGAAGTGCGAGTTGCCCCACGTGCTGCATAGCTGGTTGTTGTTTGCAATTGGCCCAGCTGTGAATTCAATGGAGAGTGTTAGTCAAAGTGCCCACTGTACCTTCATCACTTTCCGCACTCTATGACCCCATTACGAGTCGGCTTGGAATTGGAGGCAGAGATGATAGAGACGTCAATCCCTGACTGTAATTCCCACCACAATCACCAGTCGTTATGGATTTCCGGAGCTTGGTTAGAGGAAAACATGAGGGACCGGATTCAATTCCACATGCTTGACCTGAGTCAGAGTTCATGTTACCTGGTTTGTGAATGCTCCAGGCTACACTTGCAGCACTACCACTTCTCCGGACTCACAGTGGGGCTTCCCACGGCCACCTCTGTGCATTCTATGCAGATCCCTGTGTTATGAGCAGCCGTGCCTCCTGCACACTCTGAATGGTGGCTCCCCAGGTGTGCTGCTGAAACCCTGAAAAGTGTGCCCTAGGAGACTGATAGCCCTATCTTTAAGTAACATTTATCGTGGTACCTGTTCACATCATTGTACCCTCCTCGCCTGCTAACATTAGGCCATCCTGCTGACTACTCATCTCCACCTGTGCCTATCTCTGTGATAGAGGCCGCTCTAGATACTTATTTATGAGCCCCTTGCACTGCTGATGCATCACATTGCGTGACCCACCGATGGCACAACCTGCTGTGTGAAATTTACAAGCACACGTAAAGCTACCCTGCATGGCTTTACATGTGGTAGTAAATCTCACCCCATTTCACGCAACACGTTGCGTCTTAGAGGCATGACATGGGTGTTGCTGTGGGTATTCCCACACAACACCTAAGTACACTGATGCATTTCCAGATTTACCAGCAATCGTAAATCTGGAAATGCGCCAGGATTCTACGCCCACCCCCAGGGGTGGCGTAGGAAGGCGCAACTAGGAGAAATGTTTTAATTTCTCTTCGTTTTTTTCCATTTTCAATGCGTGCTGCTTTCTACAGCATGCATTGGAAGAGGAAATCACCTCAAGTGATTGTTTTTTATGAAGGAAGTTGCAAGTTGGAAGCAGTTTGTGTAACATTGCAGGGAAAGGTACAGAGATGCGACATGTTGCTGTAAATATGTTGCATCCCTCTGCCTGGACACTAACGTAGCATGGCGCAGCAAAATAACTTGTGGCACCGTGCTGTGTTAGTTTCCCATAAATAAGCCCCCTCACCCCGGGTCTCATTTATGAGGCTCTACCAGCACTTTTGCACCGCCAGATCATCACTTTTTTGACGTTCTTGTGGCGCAATGTGACATGGCATATTTGTAAGGCCAAGTAAAGTTACTTTATGAGGCTTTTCATGGCCTTATAAATATGTGCCTATTTCAAGCAGCAAACTGCATGAGAGTGGCGTTCCATGGGTGTTTCTGTGGGGGTTCCCACGCAACACTCATGGAACCGAACACATTCCCAGATTTACAAGAAATCGTAAACCTGGGAATGCGTCCACACCTAGCCTGTCGTTAGGGAGGCGCGACGAGGGGAAATATTTTAGTTTCTCTTCGTGCAGTCCGTTTTCTATGTGTTCATAGAAAAAGGAAATCACCTGAATTGATTGGTTTTGTGGCGGAAGGTGTTACTTCCTGCACAAAATCAATCAACCCCACAACTCAGGCTCCCTTGCAGCATGGTGCAAGGGTGCCTGGGTTGGCGCACAGCTGCCCATTATGCGCAGGCGCTGGGGAAAAGGATAGGAATGCGCCTATCACATAGATGCGGCGCATTCATGCCCTTTTGTTTTGACTAGGGCAGCCCAGCAAGATTCCTATGTCAAAACGTCATAAATGAGGCCCCCCCCGTGTCTGACCACCTCACTAACAAGAGGCTAGTTAACTTTACTTCCTGGAGTTGCAGGTTCACTCAGAGGGGGGCAAAGTTAACAGCATAATATACAGTGTGAAGTATGGAGACCTCGTAAAGGGCCCTTAACGTCAATGGAAACCATTAAAGAAGTAGCAGTTATTTGAAAATCTGTTTTGGCTCCAGGCCTGGCGACCACCTTCTTGCAACCTCCGCCTTGAAGACATTTCGGAATATTGAATTTGCGCAAGGTACAGACTCCAATTTGTCTCAATATACAAGCCCCCTGCGCCACCACTACGTCACTTTTCGTGACGTACTGGTGGCGCAGGGGGCTCCTCCATATTTACAAGGAGAGGAAAAGCCACCCTGCGTGACTTTTCCTCTCCTCGTAAATATGGCCCCTTCACACGCAGCACTCTGCGTTGAAGGGACGTTCCATGGGTGTTGCTGTGGGTGTTCCCACGCAACACCCATGAAACAAGGCACATCTCCAGATTTACGAGAAATCGTAAATCTGGAGATGTGTGTGAATGCTATGCTACCCTAGAGGTGGCGTAGTGAGGCGCAACGAGGAGAAATGTTTTCATTTCTCCTCGTGTTTTCCTCTTTCAATGCGTGCTGCATTCTACAGCACACATTGAAAGAGGAAAAAAGCCTCTTGTGATTGTTTTTGTGCAGGAAGGTGTCCCTTCCTGCACAAAAACAATCTCCCCACGACGCAGGCATCCTTGCACCATGGTGCAAGGGTGCCTGCGCCGGCGCTTGGCTGCAGTTTGTGCATATATACAAGCCCCCTGCGCCACCACTACGTCACTTTTCGTGACGTACTGGTGGCGCAGGGGGCTCCTCCATATTTACAAGGAGAGGAAAAGCCACCCTGCGTGACTTTTCCTCTCCTCGTAAATATGGCCCCTTCACACGCAGCACTCTGCGTTGAAGGGACGTTCCATGGGTGTTGCTGTGGGTGTTCCCACGCAACACCCATGAAACAAGGCACATCTCCAGATTTACGAGAAATCGTAAATCTGGAGATGTGTGTGAATGCTATGCTACCCTAGAGGTGGCGTAGTGAGGCGCAACGAGGAGAAATGTTTTCATTTCTCCTCGTGTTTTCCTCTTTCAATGCGTGCTGCATTCTACAGCACACATTGAAAGAGGAAAAAAGCCTCTTGTGATTGTTTTTGTGCAGGAAGGTGTCCCTTCCTGCACAAAAACAATCTCCCCACGACGCAGGCATCCTTGCACCATGGTGCAAGGGTGCCTGCGCCGGCGCTTGGCTGCAGTTTGTGCGCCAGCGCAGGGGAAGCACAGAGATGTGACATATTCTTGTAAATATGTCGCGTCTCTGTGCTTTCCAAACTAACGCAGCACGGCGCAGCAAAATTACTTGCTGCACCGTGCTGCGTTACTTTGTTGTAAATCTGCCCCACAGTGTATCTGCAAGGTCTGAAGGGCTGGAGTAGAGTCAGTCACACGTCAGGTGTGCCTGGCATGCGAATGGCTCTGTTCTCGCTCTCTTCCTTTTTCAGAATCAGCAGTATATTTGAAAATCACATAATTTCCCTGCAGCACAGCCTGCTTCAGCAGATGATTTATGGATTGGCAATAATAGTGCCACCTGCTGGAGGCCCAGTAGAAGTGCATCTTCCCATTGCCTATTGTATAAAATGCACTGGAATGTGTTCTGGTCTGGTTTGATGTTAGAAATCTGTTGCGCATGTTCACTTCTTATTAGGGGTATGTGAAATTCATGTAATTTGCCTTTGTGAAATTGCGTGAAATATTGTAAAAATTATGTTAAATTATGCAAAAAGTAAAAGCTATACTTGGCACTATGGGACTTATTTGCAAGCTCATTGCAACACCGTTGCATCACTTTTAATATGGGAAAAAGTGACTTAACTGCGGCACAAGGGGCTTGTAAATAAGCCCCTATATGTTGGGGCAAAAAGCGTCTTCACATCCTTTTTAAATGTGAGGATGCATTTCAAGCAAAAAAAAATTTGCACACAACAAAACAAGACACCTCATTTACAAGGCCCCTGCGCCACCAGAGTGTCACTTTTTTGATGCTCGGGTGGCACTTTGTCCTGGTTCATATTTACAAGGCAGCACTAAGCCACTTTGCGTGGCTTAACGCGTACTTGTATATATTCCTTACTTTGACGTCGTTTTCTCCGTTGAAGGGGAGTGTAATGAGTGTTACTGTGGGCGTTCCCAGCAACACCCAGGGCTTTTTTTAAACTGCCCCAGATTTACAAGTTACGTAAATCTGAGGCAGCCTAAAAGTTAAGGAGCAAAACGCCATTAATTATTGTTTTTGTGCAGGACGGTGTCCCTTCCTGCAGGACAACAATCCTCCCTGCAACGCAGGGACCCTTGCACCATGGTGCAAGGGCGTCTGCCTTGGGGCACGGCTGCTGTTTGTGCGCCGGCACAGTGGTGAGTAAAGGAATGTGACCTATTCTTAAAAATATGGAACATTCATGCACTTAGACAATGACGCAGCTCAGCAGCAATTTGCCTGCTGCACCCCGCTGCCCCATTGTCTTGTAAACATGCCCCAATGTGTCAGAAACGGCAGCTGATCGCCTTGCAGTCATTGGCGTTTTTCCCATGCGTCATGCTAAAATGTTGACGTGAACAGAATGTAATTATGTTGTGTGGTGTTAGAGTCATTTTGGGTATTTCGCGTAATAAGTGGAATGTCACACGAGTGAACTTATGTGAAACTACGCCTAGGTAATGCAAATTTCGCGTAGGTCTACTTTGTATGCTTGCATTGCGACCACTGTTTATAGAGTCCAAATAATTTGAGATTTACCAACCATTTTTTTTCGAAATGTAGATCAGCAGAATATTGGGAAAACTTACTATCAGTAAATGTTGAATCGGATCGGGATTGGCCCAGCGACATGTTGGTATTTTCAGCCAAGATCTTCGGCAGGCAATACTTCGCTTGAGCTACGAATAAAAACAGCGACTGGATTAAAGTCTCGCCCGCTATGAGTGACAGAAGCCATGAACTCACACATTATCCTGTTCCCCGCCTCAGTATTGATACGAGTTCCTTTCCCGGCACCCTCAGCAAGGCACACTGACATCTAGCACACTCTCATACCCACTCTCCTGTAAATTGTTTCAGCATTGGGGGGTCCAGCACTGAGCTGTAAAATATATTCACTTACACGTTGGTCCAGAGACTTGTGAAGGCTTTACCTACAAGAGGTTTCTGCAGACAAGATGGAGGGACAGATTGCAGATGAAGTAAGGTAAAACAAACTAACAAATTATTAAAATCAAATAAAATAATTCTGAGAATAAAGCCCCAACTGCCGACATCTGTGTGAAATACGTGCCCTGTTTTCGAATCAAAGCAGGGCCTGCTCAGACTTTCATGCTTTATCGATAAGCACCGTTTGATAGAGTATAGTAAATATCTATAATGCATTGTTACTGCAAAGCTGCGGCGTTAAGTATTATTAAGAAACAAGTTATTAATTTTGCAGTGAGGCAATGAAGTGTTGAACACTTTTAGGCACGCCCCGAATTTGTGGACTCTTCCATGATTATCAGAAAGGCACAACTTAAAGTTATAAGGCGCGCATTATTATAGTTTACGACTGAATCGAGCAAAGAGGGAGCCTCATTTATTTAGCATGGATAGCTAATGCCTGGACTGGAGTAAAAAGCAGAGAGTTCCTGCATGAAACGGGCATCTGCATTTCAAAGCACTTGGGGTGAGAGTCTGGGGAAAGATACCGCCTGGAGGAGTCCACGGAATGGGAAGGGAACTGGAGGGTGTTCTGTTGACAATAAGGCAGAAGCCTCGACCTTTCAGGGTTAGGACTTCGAGAATGTAAAGGTAGAGATGGAAATGAGGGGCAGGGAGTTCTGAGAAGCCGTTGGCACTGAGGGCGTGACGCGCGCCAGCCTAGAGGAGTCAGATTTAAATCACGGGGCGCGTCGGAGATTTGTGTCATGAGAAAAATCCTGCAGCCTTTGGGAAAAGTAGTCATAACCAAGGACGAAACTAAGCGCGAGGGCTAGATTGGAACCAGGCTGCGATGTGGGGTTCTCACATACCATGGGCATCCCACATGGGCATAGCTACAACGAGTGCAGCAGGTGCACTGACACCTCCGAGGGACGCATTGAATCCTGATAATTGCTATAATCAATCAATCAACATAGCTTTATTTCGATATGAAATATCATAAAAGCACATTTACACATTAAAGCACAATTCATAAAAATACATTGAAGAAAAATTCATATAAAAACCTTTTTGTTACAATAAATATTTTAGAAGTATATTAAACTTTAACAGCTTTGTGAATATTAAAAGACATTTAATAAAATTCATCATATAGCCTTCTGCCTAATCAACCATGCCCAACTAAGAAATTTAGCCACCCCGCACACTATAGTGGTACTAACATCGGCCTTAAGAATTCTAAGTGCAACAGAGTGGTCCCTAGTTCCAAGGTGCAGGCACACAGGGTTTAGCCATTTCATTCTTGGTTTCAAATAGGCTGGGCATACAAAGAGAAAATGAGGGATATTTTCAATAACACCTAAACAAATTGGACAGTCCACGGGGGTCTGGTACGGGGGGTTCCACTTACTTGTACGATCACGGAGAGGAAGGGTGCCCAACCTAAACTGGATAAAGAGGGATCTATCCCTGGGCTTCGTAATAAAGTCTAGATAGGGCTCCAGGTGGGGCGTCGGCTTATGCTGCCGAAATTCCTCAGTCAACCTGCCTTGATTTGGGTCCCTCTGCTCCTGGTGATCAACCCATGCCCAAAAGGCTCTCTTAATTTCTGCCTTAGGTAACAGTGCCCCAGACTCCCAAGCAGTTAAAAGGCCTATTGCCAAAAGAAGCTTCTTTATGTTAACTAGCCATCCAATTTTATGAGCTCCTTGGAGATTCATGACCTCTCTTAGGCCATCAGCGTATCTAGAAAGCTCTGGGGTACGCCATAGCCGCGCCCAATATAAAAGAGGACGCAAAGTGACTAGGTCTTTAATAGATCGCCGGCCCAAATCACTCAAAAGTGGCTTGGTTGGGGTGCCCCTCGGGAGCGATACAAGCTCCCTGAAAAACTTGTTTTCTGAGGTAACTAGCACATCCACACTACCAAAGCCCCATAGTTCTGCACCATAACGGGCACAGCCTACAGCTTTTGCAGCATATATTTCCAGAGCTGGTGCAATGGGCTTGGTAATAGAAGCACGAAGTTCCCTCCCTAGTGCTCCTACTACCCGCCTATGATTTAGCGCCATTTTGTCAATGTGAGGCTGCCATTTAAATTTGTCAGAGATTCTAATCCCCAAGTAGTCAAACTCTTTGACGCGCTCCAATGGCATCCCATCGAGAGTCAGAGTCGATCGGGATGATCTACTCGGGTTAAAATAAAGAAGTTTAGTTTTAGAAGTATTAATGGCAAGGCCCCTCAGCTTGCAAAACAAAGAGAAGCGATCCAATAGCTTCTGCAGTCCTGCCGGTGTTTTAGATACTAATAACGTATCGTCCGCAAAAAGTAATGCAGGGACTTTATCACCCGCAAGAACAGGGGCGTCGGCATTGACTTCAAGCAAAAAAGAAACTACACCGTTCACAAAAAGCGTGAAAAGTGTGGGAGCCAATACGCAACCTTGGCGAACCCCTCTATTCACGGGAATTTTATCAGTTTTTTGCTCCTGTGACCCCCATCTAATTCGGGCATAATTGCCATCATGCATACGAACCAAAAGATTCAAAAGAGGGACCAGGTCAAAGGCGGTCTTCAGGTCAATAAATGCCAGGTAGAGACCGCCCTTGCCAATGGTGACCACCTTCCAATATAAAAGCGCCAGCCTGAATGCCTGATCAATTGTGCTTGTACAGGTCCTGAAGCCCGCCTGAAACTGTGAAATAATATTATTTTCATCCGCCCATGAGAGGACCCTCTCAAGGAGGACCCTGCCAACCTACTTCTGTCCAGTGTCTATAAGGCTAATTGGACGATAGTTAGCAGGGTCCCCCCTTGGACCCCTCTTGTAAATAGGAATTACTTCGGCCCCCTTCCAGGAATTCGGGACCGGCGAGCCTTCCAGCAAAGCGTTGATAAAAATCACAAAATATGAGGCCCATCCCTCAATATTGGCATTAAATAAGTCACCCGGAATGCCATCTTGTCCCGGGGCCTTAGCGGAAACAATCTTCTTAATGGCGGCCTCCACCTCTAACTTCTCAATCCTATTAAATGAAACCTGGTCAGGATCAATGGCTGCGGTCCCAGCTCGGGGGCCATAGATCACTCAATTGCTCGTCCCCTACATACAGTTTCCTAAAGTGCTCAAAGCACTCCCTATCCGTTATATGATTGGGAATTTGGTCCAGATCTCGGTTATTGGATCTTCTCACTAAAGTCCAAAAGAGCTCGCCGTTCTTAGAGCGGCTCGCAGTTTTTAGACTATCCCAATACGACTCTTCCCACTCCTTCTTTGCAACTACAATGGCCTGCCTATACTGCTGTCTTGACAGCCGTACCTCACCCGGGTTATTAGATTTAATAGCAAGGACCAAACTGTCTTTTTTCAATCTGCAGTTTTTGTTGAACCACTTCTGTGCTGGCTTAGCGCTCATCTGGTGCTTTTTACTACGATCTAGAAACAAAGTGCCAATCGAATCTATGGTATCCACATAAATTGTTGCTGCAGCAGCAGGCCCAACCCTATCCTTACAAGCTGCAGAAAGCCTGAGAGTCTGATCAATAAGAATTTCTTCAAGGGTAGTTAATTTGAGATCACTCAGAATAAACTTGGGCCATTTAAGGAACCTATTACAATTAGATGGTAAGACTGTCTTGGTCAACATTCGCAGTCCAGTGGTAGAGGTATGATCCTTCCTATGCCACATTTCCAACATTGTAAGGGACAGAGGATTGTGATCACTATTTACTGTTGGTATAATGACCATATCATCAACAAACTTCCATGCCCTCCTGTCAACCAGTATATAATCAATTCTACTTTGACAGGGGACCCTGTTATATGTAGTTGCTCCCATTACATCTGAAGTCGTGTGGCCATTTACAGCTCTTAACCCAAATTCTAGCGTAAGAGCATTTATTTGGATGACAACCGGTAACCATCTCTTCACTGGCTTAAGCGACAGGGAGGGAATGCCTCATCTAGCATCCTCATCATATATTCCCAGGATGTCATCCGTTGCTAGGGGCTTGAATGAGCAATTAAGGTCACCAGCGACCAAGAGAAAAGAATCAGATGGACAAGAAAGGAGCATATCAGAGAGAGCTGAAATGATAGGGGATTTTGCACCCCCTTGGGTACCTCTAGCGTATACGTTGAAGAGTTCCCAGATATGATTACTCTTTGTACCCTTAAGAGAAAGTCTCATTACATCTAATGTAGAACAAGAGTGATGAGTGATCTTAAGATTAAGTTCTACCCTGACCCATACCATGAGCCCACCAGATGGACAACCTCGACCTACTGAGGTAGCTGGTACAAAAAAACAGGAAAAGCCAGGCTTGTACAGCGGCTCAAGGCTCCAGGTTTCCTGGAATAAACACAGGTCATACCCGTCAATAAAATCATTCCAATCTGGAAGAGAAAGCTTATTACGCAAGCCCGCCACATTCCACGAAACAAGCTTCAGATGATTGGGGAGACCATCGCAGGAGATTAAGGCACTTGGAGAATAATCCACAATTAGATCAGTGGAATTATTAACCCTCTGTGGTGAGATAACAGGAATTGATAATTCAGAACCCGGAAGCTGGTATGATACAAAAGGACCAGAAGTACAGCAACCCAGGGGGAGCCGGGGACTAGTCAATACTCCAGCTCTACCCTGGAGTCAATCAACAGCCTCCAAACTGCTAAATCGATTTTGAATAGAGGTAGGATCTAAAGATGGTGAAGGTCTAAGCCAACCCCCTTGCGACAACCCCCTCCCATTACGCTGTACTAATGTCCACCCATCCGTTAAAGATGTTAAATGACCAGGGGGATAAAAGTAGGTCAATGGAAGAGAGCGAATGGTTGCTCCTGGGCTAGGGTGTCTCCAATTACAGATATACTCAACTATTTTAGGGTCATTGAAGTTGATCAAAATACAATCCCCCCTTATATTCTTAGCCAGGTGACCTACCCAAGGCACCCTCCTAACCATGAGTATCTTGCACACTATTTGCAGTGGCAATGGTCTGTTTTTATTTAACCAATGGACAACCCTGTTCCTCAAGGTTGTAGGAGATTCAACTTCGTGCTTGCCCAATTCGGGGACCCCTGCTAAAATTACCACAAATGGACAGACTTCCGGAGGTAGATTTGGAATATTTTTCCCCCTAGAGACCTGAGAAATAGAGGCCCCACCATCCTCATTAGACTGGGATATATTATGCTGGGAAGATTTAGTAGCAACAGTCGCAGTTGTACCCTTATTTGCTTCGACTAAGACTTGATGATCTACGGTCAATGCTGGGAGATCTTTTGAAACAGCCAGGACATTTTCTCCTCTAGCATTATCCAGTGGTTGGAAAACCTTGGAATGAGCATCCTTCTTTAGGGAGTCAATGATTCCCACAAAACCTTGCTCAATCCTTAACAGATGCCGTTCAATCTTACTTATTCTGTCCTCCACAGGGCGAAGGAGAAGCCTAATTATATCACATATATTGGTCAGCTCAGGAACCATTCCCTCAGCCCTGTCAGCTTGGCTTGTCCCCCCGCTTGCAGCCTGATATACCATTCTGGTGGATGATGGATAATCTAATGGTGCGACTATATTTGCTATAGCATCCGTAACGGGCTGCTCCAATATAGCAGGGATTGGTCTAGGGTTTTTAAACTGACTCACGGCTTTCTGTTTTTTCCCGCCATTCTTATTCTTCCCACCATTAGTGTTAAATAGCCCTTGCTTATGCATAGGAATAGCCCCAGGGTGCCTCTCACGCAATTGCCTGGTGCTATTCTCCGGTATTATACTGGGAGCAGGCGGCAACATACAGGGAGATGTCAATAACGAATCAGAAACCGTAGACTGTTCGCCCAAGGAAACATGAATTGTTCCACTGCGTAAGCAATCTATAGTCGGAGAATCAGATGTTGGGGATACAGCAATACCACCGTTTAGAGCTTGATGAACAGGCGACCGTACATTAGCAATATGTCCCATTGAAGACCTCCTGGCCAACGCAAGGTCCTGTGAAACTCGACGTTCCAATATCGTGATCTCTTGATCTATGACACAATTTACCTTAGTGATGAACTGGTCCATAGTTCCTGTGAGATTAGCATTGGCCACTCTACCTCTGACATCTTTAGGTGGCATGATGGAACCAACAAGTCAATTTACTAGACTAGGAAGCAAAATACTCACAAATCGAGCCCCCAAGCAAGACGAAAGAGAGGTGGCCCGTCCCGTCCTTGCACGGTCTTTAACGGGCTTAAACGGGCCCACCCTTGGCCCGGGCTTTGCCCGGCGCGCACCCGCGCGCGTCCTGCGAGGGGGAGATTAAGGTGGTATAAACCCCGTGAGGAATGGGCGGGACTGAACCTTCGATCAGCAGGGAGGGGCGGAGGCAGGAGGGAAGAGGACACAGCTGGTGTAAGAAACGGGCTGCTGGTCCTCGCAGTCCCGTGCGCCAAAGTACAATCCAAGTCCAACTGCTACGAGCGGCTCCCGCGAAGCGGGGGCCACGAGCAGTTTTCAATCAGCAGGCAGGGGCGGAGGCAGGAGAGAAGAGGACACAGCTGGTGTAAGAAACGGGCTGCTGGTCCTCGCAGTCCCGTGCGCCAAAGTACAATCCAAGTCCAACTGCTACGAGATTTTGTTCGAAATAATTAAGGCTGCAATTGAAGAAAACCAATCTCCTTTCCCTGTTCTGATAATTGCTATATTTTAGTACCCTACAAGCTGTCAAAGGGGTCATTTTTCTTGCTTGCACCAGGGCCCATGGCATCCCTGCTTCTTGCACCCTCCCATGGAAGGCGTCTTCTATCGTTTGGAAACACTACCAGTCATCATCCTGGAAAGCCCAAGCAGGGTGAATTTATGGCGACTCCTTTTAATTAGTGGAGGATTAGCAGGGTTTTCAGAACAAAATATAAAGAACGCTGAAATGTAACACTGAAACCATTTATAAGGCTTCCACTGCTAAAGTGTGGAGAAATCGAACACTGTGGGGCAGATTTACAACTTCTGGTGCATCTCTGCAAATCAGCAGGTATGCGCCAGAACAGATGCGTCACGCAATTCCCCCCCTTGCGCCACCACATATGCGTCGCATTTACAATGCGGTGCACCATGGTGCAAGGAGGGGCAGATGCGTCACGCATCTTGTGGCCTACGGGTGGCGCAGTGCTGGAGTTGCGTCGCAAGCGTGACACAACTCCTGCAATGCACAGGGGCCACCCGTACTTAACGTGGTCTGTCACTCCTTACACCTGCTTCAAGCAGGCGTAAGGATTTGACGCAGCAGCGTCATAAAACTGACTCAGTGAAATCTTCTAGATTTTACTGCGTCAGTTTTACGGGGCTTTCCGGCGAGGAAACACCCACCCTGTGACAGAACGCCCACATGAAACCTGATGCAGGTTTCATGTGGCACAGGGCTTTACAACGTGACGCATCTCCCTAGATGCATCACGTTGTAAAGTCGCAACGTAGCGCATTGTTTACGCCACCAATGCGTCACAAAAGTGACGCAACGGCGGTGTAAAAGTGTCGCAAGGGGCTTGTAAATCTGCCCCTAAAAGTAGTGGCAACCAGTGATGGGACTGGTAACCGGGAACATTCACAAGAACCCCTCTGAGGGTTGGTGTGCAGGGCAAGGAGAAGCCACTAAGTCTCCCATGTGATGGAAGCTTGAATAGTAAGCCATGTTACTGATAACTGTAAAGCATGCTTAACAGCAGGACATATGGAGTCTCTGGCCATTGGGTTTTCTACAAGCCACAACAGATTTATGGGAGAAACTAACATCAAGAGAAACCTAAAAGAACAGCTCGGTGTTTAGGTGGGTTTGAGCCTGAAAAAAGGGTAGATTTTTTATATCTCTGAGATGCTCTAGTCACCTCCATTTCTGGCTGCTGGCCATAGATGATACAGTCGCCTGAGGTCCTAATACAGAAACGTTGTATTGTTGGAAAAAAATAAACAAACAGGTTACACCAATGTGCACCATTTTTGCTGCTTGTGAATAGCTTTAGTAAAACAAGCATTAGCATAGCCAATTGGTCTCACTTTTGGGACCTCATAAGTATTTAGTTATGCAGCACCATATCCTTGGTGCAACAACATCAACTGTTGCATAACTAAATACTTATAAGGTCCCAAAAGCGATACCTATTGGCTAGGCCAAAGCTTTTTTTAAAAATGTTTTATGTTCTGGTTTATGGTTTAACCTGTGTTTTTGGGTGGTGTATATAGAAGGTTAAAAAAAAAATCAGCCAATACCAGTATTTTCCCTGCTTTTATTATGGAGTTAAAATGAGGCACATTTCAGGAAAACACTTTAAAAAGTGTTCTTGTGATGCCTAAAGTATTCATGACTGCTAATAAACCTAAACTGGGTAAGATAGCCATCCTGGCAGCAGGGTATTCCCAAACTTTGGGAAGGTAAAGTGACACGCGCAAATTAAGGCTGACTGGAAAGCTATGGGCTCAAAGTATCTACTGACGTTGCACAGTTTCAAAAAGTGTATTTTCCGTCAATTTATTATTATTTTTTTTTCAACCGGCCACTGCCGTCATTTGGTATCGGTGTCGGAGCTGGGTAGTTCTACTAAGTTATGCGGGTGAAGAGGGGATAGCACGTGTCTCGGTTAAATGAACAGTTCCTTAATCTGGCAACAATAAAATGGTGGCGGGGACTCTCCACCGCCCCTGGGGGCGGGTCTGTTACACCTGCAGCCCCAGGGGCGCGTGCCCACCCTCCAGTACCGGCCAGTCAGCCATGTAATAGGCTGTAATGCCACCGCGCTCGCAGAGCCCTTCTGGGTGACGTCCTGCCACTCGTAGGACGGAAGGACACTGGTCACTTGCATAGTCCTTTTGGAGCAGATGTAAAATTCCAAACAGATGTAAAATTCCAAAGGAGGGCTGAAGCATGGCAGCGGGTCCTCGCGGGCACTGCACTTGTGTGACTTTTTGGGAGGGCTGAAGAATATATGAGGTTGTCACAAAGCTCAATAGAATTGAAGTAGGGAATAAGGGATGTTAAAAAAAAGGGGTATTTGGGGAAAAGAATACCAGACGTAAACTGAGAGCTTAGGGATCTTAAAGGAAAGAGTACCCCGGGGATCACAAAAGAGCGTTTGTCCATAGAGCATCACTAAGCAGTGGGTTGTTAAGGAAGAGATGCTGGTGGTCATCAAAAAGCAGAGGGAGTAACCATATCTAGTGACGAACAGCAGGACACCTCTCCCACAAACTGATTGATAATCTATTATCCAGAAGCATGACAAGGAGACTAATTAGTGTTATGTATCCCATTAGTACACAAAATTTGCATTATACATAGGTCCTGTGCAATCTAACTATATTCTGAAAAAGCAGCATATTACAGACTGAATGGCAACAGCATGACCAATTCAACACTTATACTGGACTAAACAAATAACATTGAGATCCCATGGACTGGAGTGCTTCCTGTCCGCAATGCTTCAGTATCTCGTCAGAAGTAGAAAGAATTACAGAAATACTAATACCAAATCTTAAAGTATTTAAACCAACAGTGTCCAATGGAGGTCCCTTTTGTTATATTCGCGGCACCTGCGCTTTACTTTTAACGTAAAACGCCGGTACCGCAATTATAGCAAAAGTGAAGAAATAGAAATAAACATCTATTTCTTTACTTTTGCTATAATCTCGGCACCCGCGCTTCACTTTTAATGTTAAAAGTAAAGCGCGGGTGCCGCGATTATAGCAAAAGTAAAGGAATTGAAGTTTTTTTCTATTTCTTTACTTTTGCTATAATCGCGGCACCCGCGCTTTACTTTTAATGTTAAAAGAAAAGCGCCGGTGCCGCGATTATAGCAAAAGTAAAGAAATAGAAAAAAAATCTATTTCTTTACTTTTGCTATAATCGCGGCACCTGCGCTTTACGGCGCGAAAGTGTTAGTAATCGCGGCTGTAAGGGTGCCTCCGAGATGGTGCCTGTGCTCGCAAGCGCACGCACGCGCGCGTAACCGCTCGCTGGTGGCCCGGAGAAAACCTTTTGGTAGCACTTCAAAAAGCCAGTTACTAAATGACTCGCCAGACCAGCGCATGCGCTGGCTCTAGCGAGACCTAAAAAAGTGGATAGGGCAAATGATACAGGCTCAAGGCAAAGGTTTTGCACCCAGAGGAAACACGGAGCAAACTAATTTGAATTTTTTTTTGCAGCATTAACGTAAAAATCAAGAGAGACAAGGAGTCAATTTCGCATATTCTCACCATAAATGTAATTTAAATTCAAAAAATGGTTCCACGGTTCCATTTAGGTATGTCAAGAGCTCAGAGACAGATTCCTGACAGGTGTAAATTGTATTACTATTCGAGATTTCCATGTCAAGCGTGTATAGAAATACACAGTTTTAAACCCCTTTGTGAATGTGTGGGCATTCAGAAACTCTACTCCAGCCACTTACCACTCTGGGAAGGGTAGGTGTTTTATATCAACAAAGGGAAGAAGTAAGTCCCCTTTCAAGGTGTTAAGGGGAGCAGATCACTTCCAAAATTTGAGGGATTGTGGGGGGAAGGGCTTTAACGAATGGGGCAAATTGTCTCAAAAGAAGAAAATAAGAAAATGTGTAATGGGTCATCATGCTTGCTCCAGGGTTGCCATGTACACTATGTATAATTGGAGCCTGGAGAACAAGCAGTATGTGTGAAAGGAAACCTGCACCTGGAGTACTACTGGGGATGTTTGTGTATTCCCAAAATTAGTAAATCGGCGCACGATTGTAGGAGTACTACTATCAGTACTGCTTTGAAATATATTTTCTTCACTTGTCAAGTGTGAAAGATAGGTTTAAATTTGGAGAAGTTTCTTCCTTTTTATTACATAAATGTGCACCATAATGCAAAATCAGTTCTATTTCTTTCAATAAAGATAATAAAGGACAAGTACATGTTTTTTTCGAAAAGCTTCATTTTATGTGTAAGATCATTCAAAGTAAACAATACATTTGTTTTAAAACACATATGCAATCATTTTTCTCCGAATTTCCGCAACCTGTATAAAAATGTTTCTGTAATAAAGGCTGCAGCAAAATTAGTTTGCTCAGTTTCCAACTGTAAAATGGAATCGTTATAGCTTTGACCCAGTGCAAGGCTTTTGTAATATGTCCAATGTTCTCTTCTTTTTTGGTGGAACCTTCAGGAGAGTAGAAAAGGCAGCGGAGGGCAGGAACAGGGTGAATATTTTACAAAAGAACTCTAAGTATCTCCTGATATAAGCCTAATGTACCTCGACACCTGCCTTGACAAGGAGGCTACTTAGGGGTTGAGGTAGGAAGGACTATCTCATGAGAAACAGACAAAAAGCTATGACGGTCCCTCATAAACGAGGTAGAGACCTGGAGCAGTGAGGACTCTAAGATCTCTTCACCACTGTACATTATTTTATTAAAATGACTATTATCTGCATAGTAGTTAAGAAGTGTATTTATCATGTATTTGCAAGGTCCAGTGTTTGGAAAATGAGAGAATTCAGACACAAAGATGGCAAATAATTTGATCCAATGAACATGCTTCAAACAAAAGTGTGGCCTCCTGGTTCCAGAGATAGTGCTTAATTTGAGCCGGTGGTTCCAGGTGCCCACTGACACTAATTTCTGGGGACCAGCACTTATTTTTCCTCATCAGTCTTTAACCCAGAGTAAGTCAGAGAAAAACATATGAGGGGGAAAGAAGGAGGAAGAGAAAGACGGTAAAATAGTAATATAAAGGCAGGAAGCTGGGATGAAAAAGAACCTGCAAGCGTGAGAAAAGGAGATATGGAGTGTTTAGTGGTGAATTAAAGATAAAGGAGGAGAAAACGAAACTACACAGCCTTGCTATGCGGGACCCATGACATTCCATAGCGCCAGCCACAGGCTTTTTAGAAAAGCTTTGGGACCTGGCACATATCTTTTACAAATTAAACATTGTTCGCAGTCAATATATTAACAGCTTGAGCACATTCCACCCTTGTTCCAAATGATGGTAAGCCACCTTACCAATAGGAAACTTCTAAACACCACAGGATCCTTAGTGACCAGCCAGATTTGTAACCCATATAAATCGTGAGGATCTTTGCACTGCAGTTGGGTTGTTGTTGCCAGAAGCTGCACCTGCAGAGCTTGGAGTCCGGTGGTGGAAGAACCCCTCAAGCTGGCCGTAACCCTATTGTGTAAGTGAGCCTCTAGGGCTCTTCACTGGATGAAAACCTGAGTTTATGAGCCAAATGGAGATTTTCCTTAGTGACACTAGAACATTGACCTCAAAGTATATGAACAAAACAATGGGGTAACCCAAAATTAACCCGAAGTACCTGGTTAACTTATGAAACAAACAATGGTTCGGTCGGAAAAAGCAACAAGAGGATTGGGAGAACTGGATATATCAAAAGATCTACTACCGCTATATGGAAAAGATGAAAAACAGTCTCATAAATTCAATCCACAGTTACGAGGTTAGGGCAGCAGACAAGATTTCAAAACCAGAAGATTAAGGCACATACACATAATTGCATTTCTGAAAGTTTAGTTACACATAAGTCAGTCTCAAACAACATTCTTATTTACACATTATATCGAAAACTCTTATATCCAAAAATGAATAAAGTGATATAAAGATGAGTGCTCAGAGAAGGTGCTCATGTGGATAAGGAGTAGAAAAAGGAAAAGAAAAAAGGGGACGCTGGGTTTCTTTAAACTTTTTCACTAATCGCATTATTGTACATGGATGCCGGTCCAGTATACAATTTCTAATAACATATATCTCATCTAGAAGTGGTCCAGTTGTTAAGTTACTATTGCCACTCTGCATTGATTTCCAAACAATCCAGGCTCAATGAAAGAGCATCGCTGTTTCGACCCAACAACTTGGGTGGGAAAGGGGCCACTGAATGCCTCAAATGTGGGTCTTCATCAGGACTAGAAAGGTGAAGGAGCGACCTGGATGCCAAAGTCATCCAACTGAGAAAATAGACCAGGATAATTCCATGAGGCAGAAGGACCCAAAGGCTCCACTCTAATGGGTGAACAATCTCCCCGTTAATTTGTGGTTGTACCAGTGACTATAATGGGGAGAACACAAGCCTTCAAATTCAGCGTAGCCGCGTGGTTCAGCCTCATTTCCACTCAACTGGACTGATCATTCTATTTTAAAATTCTATACTACCTCTATGTGTAAGCCACGAATTCAGAATGTCCTAGCTAGTAAAAGGAGACCTTGGCACAAACTCACTACGGAAACCTTTAAAGAGAAGTATGATGCTTCTCGGTTTGAGAATCCTACAGATGACATAGTAACTGCTCTTAACAGGTTTGAGGAGACGGTCAAAGTAGTAATTAACACTATCATCCCGCTGAAAACATACAAGGCTCGCCCGACAAATAAACAAGAAGTTTGGTTTTCGGAGGATCTAAGATGTCTGAAAAAAAAAAACCAGGAAACTGGAAAAGATATGGAGACAGTCTCAGTCCTTGGATGATAAAGAACAGTATATAACTTCCCTAAAGACATATCATAAGGCCATTAGGGCGGCACGGAAAAATCACATTGCAGAACAACTAATAGCGGCAGGGAAAGACCCAAAAGTATTGTATAGTATACTACAAACGTTCACTAAACCAGTAGCTTGCGAGACTGTGGAGGTTGCATCCCAGGACCTCTGTGATGAGATCACTTTCTTCTTTATGAAGAAGATAGATGGAATCTATGATAGGATTATAGCTTCAAATACAACTGCTGCTGGAGAAAATAACACCTCCCAGAATGCTGTACAGCAAGTGCAAGGTACTCACTGTCTTAAGAGCTTTCCCCCTATCTCTCTAGAGGAGGTAATCTCACTGTTCACTCAAATCAAGAGTGGTAGTCCCTTAGACTCCATTCCTGCACGTATTATGCCTATGTTGGCAGATGTTTTAGGACCAGAAATGCTGAATTTAGTTAATCTTTCCCTTAGCACAGGGGATGTTCCCCCAGAATGGAAAAGGGCCCTGGTAAGACCGCTGAGGAAAAACTCTGCGATCCCCTGGACGGAACTGTCTAATCTAAGACCTATCTCGCTCCTCCCCTTTTTGGGTAAAATAATTGAGAAATGTGTAAATCGACATTTGTCAAATTACATCGAAACGACAGGTGGGTTAGATTCTTCCCAGTCGGGCTTTAGGCCAAGACATAGCACTGAGTCCACCTTGTTGTCAGTCGCAGACGATCTACACATGTTCCAGGACAAAGGCTATTTTGTTGTCCTGGTTCTGCTGGATCTGTCTGCGGCGTTTGACACGGTGTCACATAACATCATGACCACCAGGCTAGCTAACATCGGCCTGGAGGACAAGGCTCTAGCCTGGCTGAGGAGTTTCTTAACAGGTCGCACCCAAAGGGTTATTCTGGGTGAATATCGGTCAGAGGAGGTAGGGATCTCTAAGGGGGTGCCACAGGGCTCTTGTCTGAGCCCTACTCTTTTTAACATCTATGTGGCCCCCCTAGCTGACATCATGAGGTCCTATGGTTTTATCCCAGTGTCATATGCGGATGACACCCAACTCCTCTTTCCTTTTAAAAGCCTCACTGTGGAGGTTCGAAACTCCTTTGCTTGGGGAATGAAAGCAGTGGCTCATTGGATGGCATCTAACTTCCTGCAATGTAATGTTGCAAAGACGGAAGTGATGCTATTCGGGGAGGCTAAACTCCTGTGGTCACCGGATTGGTGGCCTCAAGATCTAGGTCCAGTCCCTGAGCCCAAACAGGTAGTGAAAAATCTTGGGGTCCGATTGGATCAGGAGTTATCCTTAAGACATCATGGCAACCAAGTGGTGGGCTCCTGTTTCCACATTATTGGTTTGCTACGGAAAGTCTTCCCTTTGCTGCCAGACTCTGCTAGAAAGACTTTGGTGCAGGCTTTAGTACTGAGTCGATTGGACTATTGCAATGGGCTACTGCTGGCGGCAAATGAGGGAGTAATTTCTAGACTCCAGGTGGTCCAGAATACTGCTGCTCTCCTTGTCCTAAATCAGCCCCCTCGCACTCCCTCTAAACCTCTGTTAACTAAGCTTCACTGGCTATCCATCAGACAAAGGGTGAAGTTTAAAATCTGTTGTGTTATACATAAATGCTTGCATGGGAGGGGCCCTGCATATTTGTCTCATAAATTCTCCCCTTATGTAACATTGCATCCTCTGAGATCCAGTGCACAGGCTCTACTATGTGTACCTAGAATAAAAAGAACAAGACAGGGAGCCAGAGCCCTTTCAGCTGCTGGGCCTATTCTTTGGAATAGCCTCCCATTATCCTTAAGACTCTGCGATCATCACCTCCCTTTTAGGAAACAATTAAAAACATACCTATTTCAGAACTAATTAATATGACATACTGCTTAGTCCTCTTTTTCTGTAAGATGGTCGACCAATGGTGCGGAGATACTCCTTCGGGAGTTGATTCCAGCGTGATATAAACCCACAAATAAATAAATAAATAAATGGCTAGGAAAAGATACACAATTGGGGTTAGGCTACACAAAATGGAGTTAATCATACAGGCCCTGCAGCTGCTACAGCTAATGCATCCTCTCTCAAACAAAGTCGGATCTTACACCTGAGGACACAATAGAGTCACAAAGATTGCATAGACCTACATTGGTGCCATGGGGCTACAACATAGGAACATTTGTGTAGATAACTGGATGAGTTGGGAGCCTTGCACTAATTTCTACTGCCAGGAGAAAACAGAGTAGCCGAAGTTCAGGAAGAAAATATGGCTTGACTGGATTTGCTCATTTTTGAAGGCAGAGGGTGTGAAATGCATGATGCAAGAGCAAGGAGATCTGATCTAAAGGAAAATCCTATCTCAAAATAAAGTCTGTTGAATGTGATGTTGGACACAAGCCAGGTTTTCTATCATAGTTGTTTTCGTTAAGCCAAATACTGGCACCTCCATATGCTTGTGCAGAAACAAGCATGGCTTTAGCAATCAGAGAACAAGGCGCATTATTTTACCTTTGTGCAGGCAGAGAGCCGCCAGCAGTAGGAGCCATACTTGCAGCTTTGCCCCCATCCTCTGTCTGTCCTTCTGAGAGGGCCACATACTCTTTAGGGCTCATGCTTTGTTCTTATAGACTGAAACCTTGGCTTCCCTCCCAGATTGCTTCACTGAGGATCCTGGAGAGGTGGGGACTGTTTCACCTTGTGCGTAAAATATTATGAAATCAATTACATAGACTGGCAGGACAAAAGACAGCTTTTTCTTTGAAGTGCTGAAGTCGCAATTATACTTTTTATCGGTCAGCCAGAAATTGTGTTGAACACTCTGGTCTTCCAAAGGGAAGTTAATTGATTTTCAATATGCCTACCTGTGTGGCTGTTCACGGTAGTATGTGTCCACAAAAAAACACAATTTGCAAGTGTCTTGTCACTACCCAGGAGCTGACGTGATCTTTTCAACTGCCCTCCATAGGCATAATATTACCAGTGCTTAATTTGTAGAAAAATAATCGCCAGGGCCCTCACCAGGAGGACGCTGCAGCTTGCAACCTCTGTTGCCTCTGCCAGCGCTGCCAATGTCAGTGCCAACACAACAACTAACCATCACACACTTACAAGTGTGACAATTCACACTATTTCAGGCCCCCAAAGCTATAGGAATGGCTTCGGAGATAAACAGCTGTTGTTGTGCTCATACCTAAATCAGGCAGACAGAACTACCATGTGGCAGACTGTCAAAATCTCTGGTGCTGGCAATCATGTGCTGGTGTCGAGCACCAGAAACAATTGGCTCAAATTAAGCCCTGTGTTGAAGACAATGGTTTCTAGGGATTGTGCAGTTATCAGAGTTGCCTGGCTCCCACAGCTATCCAGCAGTGGATGCTTTGCTTGTTGGCATTGTCACTGCCTGAAAACAAACCAAAAACAGTGTGTGGATGGGAAGGGAACTCACCTTTGAAATCTTCTGGTGAAAGAGCCAAAGACTGAAAGACCCTGTGGAGCAAACGACTTTTGCCTGTAGTATGGCAGTGCCTCAGCAGTGAATCTAAAATGCACAGTGAATTAACCAGTCGATCTTAGAAATTGTCCATTGCCCCAGAGAGAGATGTCTGATTTTTAATGCACATATGGATCAACAAGCCCAAAAACAAAGAACTTCACATATTAGTTCTCTTTCCACCTTTCTGAAGAGGCCAAAGCCAGCTTCCCTACTTAAGACAATGACTGTTGATGTGTAAGGTCAAAGGAACACAGAAGAAAACACAATGGGCCTTATTCACAAAGGTAACTTACACTTTTGAGTAAAGTTACACTTTTGAGTAAGGATACTACTTTTTAGTATTCACAAACTCTGGCCTTGATTCACAAAGATAACTTACACTTTCAAGTAAGTTCACACTTTTGAGTTAAGTTTACTACTTTTCAGAATTTGAAAACTGCTTTTGTAATAACATACACTTGTGAAGTATCTTACACTTTTGTAGGAAGTCCAGCACTACCTATGGCCAACCACTGGTACTGGAACACCCTTCTGTAGAAAATAATAGAGGCAGGGACTTAAAATAAAACCCCATTGAAAATAATTTTAAATTAAATTAAAATAGTTACAAAATATCATAAGTATAAATCAATGTTAAACAAATATAAAAACAGTACATATATTTACTATTTAATCATGAATTATTTTATAATCTATGAAAATAGGCTATCAAATGTTTTTTAATTAAATAATAAATATGGACTATTTTTAATGTGTTTCTTACACTAATGTATATTTAATTGTATTTTTAACTACTTTGGTTAATAAATATTTTAGATCATTATTTTCTATGGGAGGGTGTTGCAGTACCAGTGGTTGGTCATGTGTTGTGCTGAACTTACTACAAAATTTCAAGCTACTGCAAAAGTTGAAGTTGCTACAAAAGTGCAGTTTGTGAATGCTGAAAAGTAGTAAACTTACTCAGAAGTACACACGTACTCAAAATTGCAGTTTGTAAATCAGACCCTCTGAGTGCAAGCTACTATTAAAACAAGCATTTGCTATGCAATAGATCTCGCAATTGCGAGACTTTGAGCTACTGGAATTGTAAATGACAAACCTTTTACCTATGTGTTGGTTTTGAAAACATATAAATAAAAGGCCTTGTCATTTACAATGCCAATAGCTTAAAACTTCGCAAATGCAAGACCTATTGCATTGCAAATGCTTGTTAGATTGTGTTGGCTGAGCTCCTAAATACAGCTCAGTTTGCGATGCGCACTCAAAGAACCACAACAGACGGCTCGTGCAGTGTGGGGACTTATGAAGCAGAACTGGGACATCCCCCTACACTGGAGTCCGGTTATTTGATGCTGTGGGGGGCTGTCCCCGGCATCATTGTTCTAGGATATTTATCCCAGATGCGGCTAGAAGGTGGGGCAGTGGAGTGCGGTGGGCGGTAGGGCTGGGTTGGAGGGAGCCTGTCCTGCCCAGTCTGTGCCAAGGGAGGACAACCCCCATCGCCCAGGGATGAACAGGATATTCTAAAATTACATATTCAAAGTCCTAATAAAAATAATTAGTAATAGCCACCGTTATTTGGTGGCTATTACTAATTATCTCCCACAAAAAAACCAAATATAGCACACATAATTACCACTTCCCAACACTATACAGCATCAACCCCCACAACGTATCTCCAACGTCAAATCATGTCTTTGCGAATCTATAACAAATACTTTTGAATGACAATGGTCACAAACCGGAAGAACTTAAGGGGGTAGCAAAAGCTCCAAACCCCTCCAATCCATCCCCATGTGTATACTCTATAGAGGGCAGAACGCATATTTCAGAAGCTAAACTATAATGTAAAAGGAACTTCAACTATTTTATGCATCACTGTGTGCGATCTCCTGCGTTCCTTCCATCACGACTAGGGGTGGGCACAAGCGGTCTCTGTGCTATGAATCCAACATGACACAATCAACGGCGGTAATGCCACTGCAATAATCACTTAACGTGAAGTCGCACTGTGCTTATCAAATGTTTGTAAACTCTGCATCCTTGTGTCTCCTCCTCGTAAAAGTATCACTGGGAAACCCAATCCTGCTATAGAGAGGGGACGGGCGGAAGGGAGGACGGTTGCACGAATGGCAGAGAGGGGCGGGTAGGGACAGGCCTCCATGTGCCTTCAGAGGAGCATACTGAGGGAAGAAGAAGTAAACAGAGCTATAGTCTGCAAGTAGATGAAGGGGGAGGGGAAAGGGGTCAATGCGGTCATGTGAGGAGGGTCTTTCAGAAGGGGGCACGTAGCAGAGTTTAAGGCTAAGATGGGGACGAGATTCTTCGTATGACCGCAAGAGGGGATGAGTTCCAGCGGATCTGCGGCAGGCACCATCAACGCTAAGATCGAGGCTCTGACCACCTGCATCTACTAATGTCCAGATAGGAACCCGGGGTGCCTGGCTGACCCCATAGAGGCACCGCCGATGAGGTCAGGGGCAAGCCTACACTAATCAGGTGTAATAGAAGGCTGCCTGAAAGTACATAGGGGACCGAGATAAGTTATGAGGAGCGAGGTCAGAAAGATCTGCTGATCCAAATTCCCGGGGCTCCATGGCCAAGGCTTGTGAGACCAGATTTCACTCTGGAGCCTCTCCAGTGACGGCTGAATCCCTGCTCGCGTCCAGCCATGCCTTGCCTTTCCCTCCCGCACCACAGGTGTTATTCTTGCTAGTCCAGCTCACCCTCGACCACCTCCAAAGCTGCTGTAGGCCCAGTCATCGTAAGTATCGTAATCCGCCATTGCTGTCTCCTCTCAGACCAAGCAGGTCCAGACTGAAGGACCCTCGATATACCACCATAGGCGGGGCTGCACTGCGTGCTGCCTGACTGCCGAGCAAATAGGAACGCATCACAGACACAGAAGAAGGACACGGATGACATCCAGAGACAAGGAATGTCAGGAATGCAGCTGGCATCTGGCTGCGCTGCTGCTCGCTCCCGAGCTTCCTATGCCTGGGGAATTAACGTTTAGAGAGTAGGCGGGACATGCACTCGCCTTTTGCAAATTGCCGGCTTTCAATTTTTGAAAGTGTGGCTTTTTTTTGCCACACGCACGAGTTTGCTGAAAAGCTGAAGTGATTCCAAGAGGTCATTTTCTGCGCTGCACTAGGCTTGACCTAAAAACACAGTAGTAAGTCCAGCATTTCTCATGGGCAACTACTGGTACTGCAATAACCTCCCAAAGAAAATAAGGAGGTAGGTTAAAATAAAACCCCATCGAAAATAATGTTTAATTAAATTAAATTCTTAAAATATTTGAAATATAAATGTATATAAATTAATGTTAAATAAATATAGAAAAGGATACATATTTATTATGCAATTATTAATTATTTTAATGACCTATACAAATGAAATAATTTAACATTTACAAAAAGTAGTGAACTTACTCAAAAGTGTAAGTTACCATTGTGAATCAGTCCCCAGATTTTTTTTATGGGAACTGCAGCCAGTATAGTCACGCTAAATATTATTTAAGTGATCATGGTCACCTGCATTAGCAATAACACTTGCCACAGAATAAAACAAAGCTTGCACTGCTTTGTGTTACATGGTTATAGTATGATGGGATGTACCACCAGTTGGCAAGGTTGTACTTTCTTCATGACTGAGGGCAGTGCTTACATAGTAAAAGAATAAGTGCAGTAGCTCAAAGTTTTTCTCAGACGCCAGCCAGAATATCAGGGTGCCGAATACTAAAGCTGCGTAACCTTGATTCCACCTGATGCCTCCTAATTCCACCACCAGACACTCTGTCTGTTTATCTCACTCTTGCAGGTTGTTTTCATCCCTGCCTTCTCCCTTTTTCACTGTTTTTGCATATTTCTCTTCCTCCTTTCTCCCCCCTTTTGCAGTTTTCTCTCTTTTGCTCTAGGTCAAAGTCTGATGAGGGAAAATAAGTCCTCAAAATTAGGTGCTGGTGAGCATCACCAGCTCCAATTAAGTACTGTGTGAGGATAATGTAGTGATGTCGCAGTGTGCAGCTAAAGAGGGAGGGAAAATGAACTTCTTTCAGTCCTGTGAGAGAAGCTTGGAGACAGTGGTCAGATATATACGGAGGACCCCTCATTTGGAAAAAAACAATTCATTATACCACCCCAGAGATCCACCTCCCCTGTGAGCTTCCCTCGGTAAAGAATTCAGGGGGTCCAAGAGACAGAACTTTCTTCTAAACCCTAAAAGGTGATCATGATATCACGGTAGGCTCCACTGGGGAAGTGTTCACATAAGACGTGTATGGATTTTTGCCTAAACGATGCACTCTCGTTTACAATCCGGCTGACCTGGCATAACAGAAAATTAGTGACATAGATGGAGTTTTGCAGTAATAGAAATCTCCATCATGGTGTCTGTTCTGTCAAATCCTGGAAACAGAAAACAATTCACCAGGACCTTTTGTTTCTCAATGTTTGAGTTTTTTGTTGTGTGATTGATAGTTGAGTTCTGTACTGTGTCAGGAAGTTGCTATTTCCATAGCATCAGCACATTCTGCTAGCCAAGGCTACGGTGCAGATGAAAAGCCTCAAATGGTTGACAAATGTAAATGCTGGGTCATAGAACACTGGGGCATGAATGCTGTCATCATGCCAAAGTTATTTATGGCCTGGAGTGGCACAAAACTTTCAAGCACCAGCGGAACAAGATGATTTTTGGAAATATGTAAATGGTGCAGTATACATGCTAACAGACCATTTGGCACAAGTTCTATGGGAAAAAACCTGAATTGAGTAGTCAAGGGGAAACCCACCATCACATTGCAAGGATGAGCATGTATAAACTATAAAAATATGATCTTAAAAATCATTTACTTTTTCGGACACCCAGTGTCCCTTATCAACCTAATGCTCATTTAAGTAGAACATCGATGGGCCTATGTAGCAGAGCCCCATTTTTTGCACAGTCAACTGCATTTGTCAAGGTCGCTACTTGTTGAGATGGTAAACTCCTCTGGATGGTAAAATATGCGTACCCCTGCCCTGAGTGCCCAACTGTACTGTTGTCTGGATCCCTAATGGGGATTTCTGTTGTCTCATGCAAACACAGATCATGCAAGTGCACCATGACATGCACCTGTCTCATTGATTGTGCTCTGGTTGCACTGGGAGGTGCTCCCAAAGCACTATCCTCTTAGTGGTGCAAGGCTATCACCTTCACTAAGACTTAAACAGCATCGGTGTGTTGGTAGGAGCATACTGTGAATTGATCAGTAGGAGTGAACAGATCTTTTTTACCCTGTGTCACAAGAGTGAGGCCTACAGGCTCACCCACCTTTTTTGAGATTCTGCTGCTGCGTGCTAAACTCACCCTTGGCCTACATCAGGTAAATGTGGAGTGCTGTGCAGCACAAGAGTAGTGACTCCGTGCTAGATATATCTGTGGCTGGGGAGGGTACAATTCAGGGATACAGCAGTGCTGTGCCGTATATGCATGGTTAGTGCATGTACCAAGCATATGCATGCTTGTGAGGAATACATCACATGAGAGGTGTAATGCAGTGCAGTGTATGTGCATTGAAAACCATGTGCTGGGTGTATGTGTGTTTACAAGAAGTACAGTACATGAAGGGCGAGCTGTTCTTCAGCACGAATATGGTGAGTGTGTGTGCTGGCAGTGTGTGTGTTTGCCAATAGCTCACCCTGGGAAAGGCTCCAGTACTAAACAGTGCACACAGATGGAATGTGTGTGCTGAATTTATGTGTGTCTGTGGTCGCACAATACATGAGGTAACAGTGCTGAGCAGTATGTGTGCTGTGAGTTTCAGGTGCCAAATACCAAAGCTGCATAGGCTTGATTCCACCTGATAACTTTTTAGCCCACCACCAGACACTCCATCTGTTTAGCTCACTTTTGCCGGTTGTTTTTCATCCCTGCTTTCTCCCTTTGCCTCTGTTTTCCATATTTTTCATCCTCCTTTAATCCCTCTTGTTGGAAAATGGCCCTCTCGTAAGGGTCAATCTAAACGTTTTGCCTTCCTCCTCTTTTTCTGACCTCGTTTCTGTTGGCTTTAGGAATCTGAGCACTTTACCACTGCTATCCAGTGCTAAAGTGCATGTGCTTTTGCCTCTAAACATGGTAAGATTAGCTCATACCCAAATGATATATATCTCAATGTAATTATCTCTAACATAGTTCTGTACATGCGCCCAGGGTCTGTAAATTAAATGCTTCTAGCGGACCTGCAACACTGATTGGGTCACCCACTCAAATAGCAATTTAAACATTTCTGAGGCCTGCCACTGCAGAGCCTGTGTGTGTAGTTTAGACTGCCATGTTGACTTGGCATTAAAAACTCCTTGCCACGTCTTAAACTCCCCTTTTATTACATATAGGACACTCCTATGGTAGGCCATAGGTAGCCCATAGGGCAAAGTTCTGTGCAATTAAAAGGTAGGACATGTACTGTAAAATTTTGTATGTCCTGCTAGTGAAAAAGACCAACATTAATTTTTTACTACTGTGAGGGCTACCCATCTCATAGGATAACATCAAGAATTCCTTATTACACTTATAAGGTGTAATTCCTGATTGAGAAGGAGTAGTTCTGCCATGTTTCATATCATTGGAATGAAAATGATAAATCCTCTTTGCTGGCAAAGTTGAATTTATCATCACTATTTCACAAACGCCACTTTTAGAAAGATGGCATTTCTCAGCTCGCAGTGGTCTAACATCCCTTGCGGGGTGTTCAACTCGAGACCATGACGGGGTCCCACAGTCTTTCACTTCACGGAATGGGGTTGACTTTATCCTAGAAGGATTATTCGCTTAACACCTTCATACATGCTAGGTACACCTAGTTAGGGTAGCATCATAGGAGTACGCATTTTATTGTCATGTTTTTTATATACTTGCCTGTATTCATGGTTATAGCAAGATGGTAGAAATCTACCATCCTTTTACTTTGATGGGGGCATATTATCAAGGACAGCGATAAAATTATCGCTGGTTTAGCGGAAGAAAACTGCTGCTATAGCGGCGATAATGGGCTTGATAATATGCCGCAGAGAATTCTAATAGAAGCCCATGTTGACACCAGAACATGGGCTTCTATGGGAATTCTCAAGGGCATATTATCAAGCCCATTATTGCCGTTTTAGCGGCAGTTTTGTGCCGCTAAAGCGGCGATAATTTTAACGCCGTTTCTTGATAATATGCCCCTTAGTGCTTTTGATCATTTATATCTGTCAATGTCTAATGGTTGTTTCAGCAATCTATTTTACTCTAGAATAACCACTGTTCAATAAATGCATTTTGAAAAATGTCCATACCGTTTATTCGGTGTATCTCTCTGAGACTAAGTGAGCACGAGTAACTGAGCGAAAAGTAGTACACTGTTTCCACGGTCCTGATGGATCAGGGTTATCATGTTCGATAGTTGCCAAGAACTATTCTCTTCTTGGTAAGATGAGTTTCTGGTGGCACTGTGAGCTAGCTGGTATACAAACTAACATACCCTGTGGGGTGTCTAGAATCAGTCTGACATCCATACTACAGTGTATGCTGTCTAAACAAGCAGATCCTATATAGGGTCTATAGGAACTACACGACATGGCGCCTAACGTAGGTGCCAGAAGATACAATGTTGGCCAGTGAATAAATCCTGGAAGTTAGCCGTAGTTGACAATGGCATGACTATGTTAACTTTCAGGATTTATTCACTGGCCAACATTGTATCTTCTGCTATTGATGTACTAAAACAAGATTTATCCATAGTACAGCACGGGCAATCACAATTGCGTTCTATTATGTCATTGAGCTGGATGCTGCAATTATTGTGCTCAGGTTATGTGCCTTGGCATTTTATCAACAGTACATCACTGTTCTCTGCATACAATCTAATAGAAAAACAGATTAAAATGACACAGAGGGGAGAAAAATTTACAATGCTGTGTATATCAAAAACTGGACAGATTGCCTTTTACTGTGGCAGAATCACCGTCCACAGAGTGGTTGATCCATGGGCATCTAACATTACCGGTCACAACCTTCCAGTTTCAGTACTGCTTAGAACAACAACAAGTAGGCAGATATGAAGAAATGGGTAGGAAATTCCTGAAGGAATCTTGGGAATTACCGTACAGATTTTGATGCAGGAGCGGGGACCTGGAATTGTTTCTAAACGGTATAAACTGCGAGAACGCTTTAAGTGGATCTCATATGCCAGGGTATTATGCTGCATGGGGCCTGCAATGGTTCAGTAGCAAACTTATCCTCTGACTTGAAGGGTACCCCAGCAGCCATGATTACCTTGGTATTCAAGCTACTTTCAAATGGGAGTTACTTGATGCTGAACGGTCAAGGTTGTTGTGGGATGCTTCCGGGCATTGCATATCTAGTCAACGTGAGCACCAGGGTTACTTTCTGTATGCAAGTATTGTTTACACCGACATACACAGTCAGGGAGGCGCCGATATGGTGCTCATTGAATGTTTCCTTTATAGGGTTTGATACTCTGGGCAGAATGAAAGCCATGCTTCTATAGAAAACCGTGCCCTTAACCTCCGCTCAGGAGACTTTTGATCTCCAGATCGCAAGGTCCTCGGCTGAGATATAGGCACTCATACATACGAACTGCCCTTTCCATTTCACAGAAATGGTAAATCGTATTTTTAACATGTCTGATATGATGGGTATAGTCCACCTATTTAAGACCATAGGTTCGGGACTGTTAAGCACCTTTCAGACGGTCCTCGGAGTTATACCAAACTTAATACACTCCGTATTCTGAAGCATTTTTGGAGGACTTCCGCTGTTCCTGTTTCTAATAGCAGGTATCCTGATTGTAATTTTCCTGCTACGCAATGGACGTCCCAGTCACCAAGCAGATGGAAACAGTACTCCAGGTGCATAAATACCGTCATTACATGGTACAACAGCTGGCCACATTTCGTCTACAGGAACTAAGCGCCTCTTGGTTCTTGTCATTTAGACCAGTTTGGATGGACTGCATCCTACCTGTTCTCCGATTCCAAGTTCTGCGGAGAAGAATGCTTGTTGAATCTCTGTCTGACACTTCCATCAGTTGCGCAACCGGATGTTGATGCTTTACTGGATCCTATAACGGCCCATGTTCTGCAGTGTCCCCAGCGTATTCCTATGTTGATGGCGGCATTCTTAGAGCCTCCACAGGAAGTGTCTGCTCCTGTTGGACTGGATACCGGCTTCTCCACTGACATCCAGGCCTTGGATGGCACACAGGCTGCCCCAGCATTGGTTGCAGGCAGTACGGAAGATCATCTGTGTTCAATTGACGTAATCTGCGAGGTGTTACAAGTAGGCCTGGTAAATTTCGTTCCGCTTGCGGAATTAGTGGAATGTGGGTAATTTCGCGTTCCGCGGAGAACGCGGAATTGCCCAAAATTCTGCTTTACACGGCTTCATGGAATTTTTTGCTTGTTCGCGTTTTCAAAATGCATGTTCGCAAGATATTTCCCCCCGAGCACGCAAACAGCGATCGCGAACAGGAAAAAAGCATCGCAAACAAGCAACTCTGCATTTTCGTGGAATTTCTGCGCATTCGTGGAGATTTTTTACCGTTTCGTGGAGCTTTGCACAGAACGACTACGCTAATTCCGCCCACCCATAGTTACAAGGGCCATCGTCTGCGAAGGCAGGAAACAAAGATGTTGCGTCTACCAGTCAGGACACATAAACATTTGGCTCATCATGTGCTGGGAAAAAATTGTTTTTTCTTTTTAAAAACAAAACTCAAAATTGGAACTCCAAAACTATTGAAACTTCTTATGACCTGCATGGCTTTATGATGCTTGTAGACGTCGAACTATATAGATGGACACATTAGAGCTATTGCTTAAGTGACAATTTTTCCTTTTTGCCATGTTTTAAGAATTGTTTAATTTTTTTTAACGAAACTATTGTTTTACTGTAGTTGTGTGCGTACCAGTGCCCAGACAGCCTAGTAGTACGTTAGAATTTAATTATGTCATCCACTCGGATGAGGAGTGGGTGTTATATTCCATATAGGTACCCCAATATAGGCTCAGGTAACATCGTAACTTTTCACCTATATTCTTCCCTACATTACATACATAACGGTTCTTTGGGACTGACCTTTTACCTAGATACAACACTGAACACAGAACGCAGGATTTTCCCTGGTAAAAGCCTCATACATTATGGTGCCGATCACGATCCGTTTTAAAAACCGGGTACGAACCGTCGGACGGAGCATAATCTCCGTCCGCCGCGTACCCGGTCGTCAATTTTTACAAACAAGGAATTACGATTCGCACGGGTACACCATTACCGTACGAATCGTAAAAAAGCCCGACCGACCAAAAAAAACCTACCAATGCGATCCGGGAAAGCGCCGACCTGACGTCGGGACGCTCGCAGCCAGCCATTCACGACCCAGGAATTACGATTCGCACCGACGTCATCCCGCACGGTGAATATTTTCCGGCAGCCAAAAACTGCCGGGAAATCAGGACGACGCGAACAAGGACCACCAGTACGCGACGGACTGACGACGACGCGAACAAGGAGGACCAGTACGCGACGTACACACAGGACGACGTGACCAAGGAGGACCCGTACGCGACAGGACGACGCGATCAAGGAGGACCCGTACGCGACAGGACGACGCGATCAAGGAGTACCAGTACGCGACGGACAGACATGGACCCGAACCTACGAGTCATCCCTGCCCTCATAGCAGTCCACCTCCTCTACAGGTTACGACGCAGACGCCGCAGAAGGTCAGAATAACTAAGGGAGGGGGGAAAGTGGGGTGGGGTGGGGGTGGCAGGACCAGGGCAGGCCACAAAACAACCACATAAGTCACACACCACACATGGCCTGGGGCGTGTCCTGATAAGCCAGCGACCGCCACAACGGAAGTCCGTCACGACGCGAACCGGCAACACAACCAGACAGGTACGTCCCGTACCCACGCCTGAAGAGCGTGGGTACGAGTCGTACCACGCCCACACACACATCACCCCAACAATGGCGGGACGGATCGTACCCACGTGGCAAAGGCCTGGGTACGGGCCGCACAAGCATCACATAGTGTGGGGACGGATATGTACGGACCCTACCCCCACCCCGTATGCAAGGAGTGTACCCCCCACCCCAACAGTGAAAGTACGACCCGTACCCCCCACCCGCGTATGCATGGAGCGTACCCCCACCCCAACAGTGTAAGTACGACCCGTACCCCCACCCGCGTATGCATGGAGCGTACCCCCACCCCAACAGTGTAAGTACGACCCGTACCCCCACCCGCGTATGCATGGAGCGTACCCCCCATGCCAACAGTGTAAGTACGACTCGAACCCTCACCCGCGGACGTACGGACCGTACCCCCACCCCCACCAGTGTAAGTACGACTCCTACCCCCACCCGCGGACTCATGGACCGTACCCCCACCACACCAGTGTAAGTACGACTCGAACCCTCACCCGCGTATGCAAGGAGCGTACCCCCCACCCCAACAGTGTAAGTACGACCCGTACCCTCACCCGCGTATGCAAGGAGCGTACCCCCCACCCCAACAGTGTAAGTACGACCCGTACCCTCACCCGCGTATGCAAGGAGCGTACCCCCCACCCCAACAGTGTAAGTACGACCCGTACCCCCACCCGCGTATGCAAGGAGCGTACCCCCCACCCCAACAGTGTAAGTACGACCCGTACCCTCACCCGCGTATGCATGGAGCGTACCCCCCATGCCAACAGTGTAAGTACGACTCGAACCCTCACCCGCGGACGTACGGACCGTACCCCCACCCCCACCAGTGTAAGTACGACTCCTACCCCCACCCGCGGACTCACGGACCGTACCCCCACCACACCAGTGTAAGTACGACTCGAACCCTCACCCGCGGACGTACGGACCGTACCCCCACCCCCACCAGTGTAAGTACGACTCCTACCCCCACCCGCGGACTCACGGACCGTACCCCCACCACACCAGTGTAACTAGACTCATACCCTCACCTCGAATGCATGGAGCGTACCCCCACCGTGTATGTTCCAAGCGTACATATCCAGAAATAGGAGGTGTGTGTGCAGAGTCCACCCAGCAGTGCCCTGAGACAGGAGGGGTGTGTGCAGAGTCCTCCCAGCAGTGCCCAGAGACAGGAGGGTTGTGTGCCTATCACTCCCAGCAGTGCCCTGAGACAGGAGGGGTGTGTGCCTATCACTAACAGCAGTGCCCTGAGACAGGAGGGGTGTGTGCAGAGTCCTCCCAGCAGTGCCCAGAGACAGGAGGGGTGGGTGCCTATCACTAACAGCAGTGCCCTGAGCCAGGAGGGGTGGGTGTGAAGTCCTCCCAGCAGTGCCCAGAGACAGGAGGGGTGTGTGCAGAGTCCTCCCAGCAGTGCCCAGAGACAGGATGGGTGTGTGCCTATCACTCCCAGCAGTGCCCTGAGACAGGAGGGGTGGGTGTGGAGTCCTCCCAGCAGTGCCCTGAGACAGGAGGGGTGTGTGCCTATCACTCCCATTAGTGCCCTGAGACAGGAGGGGTGGGTGCCTATCACTAACAGCAGTGCCCTGAGCCAGGAGGGGTGGGTGTGGAGTCCACCCAGCAGTGCCCAGAGACAGGAGGGGTGTGTGCAGAGTCCTCCCAGCAGTGCCCAGAGACAGGATGGGTGTGTGCCTATCGCTCCCAGCAGTGCCCTGAGACAGGAGGGGTGGGGGCCTATCACTAACAGCAGTACCCTGAGCCAGGAGGGGTGGGTGTGGAGTCCTCCCAGCAGTGCCCAGAGACAGGAGGGGTGTGTGCAGAGTCCTCCCAGCAGTGCCCAGAGACAGGATGGGTGTGTGCCTATCACTCCCAGCAGTGCCCTGAGACAGGAGGGGTGGGTGTGGAGTCCTCCCAGCAGTGCCCTGAGACAGGATGGGTGTGTGCCTATCACTCCCAGCAGTGCCCTGAGACAGGAGCAGTGGGTGTGGAGTCCTCCCAGCAGTGCCCTGAGACAGGAGGGGTGGGTGTGGAGTCCTCCCAGCAGTGCCCTGAGACAGGAGGGGTGTAACACATGTGTGTGAGGCTGGAATTACCCACATGCATACTGCCTACAAGGGAACATGTCCCCATGAACTCATGTCAACAGACTCCACACACAAGTACAGTGATCACCAAGGATGCCACGATTGTTGCAGGTGGAGACATGGCCCTGCATGCATGGCCAAAGTAGAAGGGCTCCGTCACACACACAGCTCATGTAGACACAGCTCTGCGCTAAACATTGTGAACACCCTGCAGGGAAGAAATCTGGGTACACAGAGGAAGGAATACACCCTGGGACAATTGCACCATGCAGTAACTGCTTACATGAACAAAGAAAGTTAGCCAACACCTTGTGATGGCACACAGATCCCAGGGTCCCCCCAATGAGCAGCACACTACTACATATCCCACACACCCAAACCCTTAAACACCACCCAAAACCATGTAGCAGCCCCACCAACACCAATACCAGCATAGCAGTAGTGTGATAATGAAAACAAAATTAAGCTTTATTCAGCATGAGCACAATGTCCGTGGATTGCAGGCAGTTCAATATTCACAAAGCCCATAGGGCAGTCAATGATTCTCAGCTGGATGGGGGACACAGTGGGATGCGTGTCCCCTACCTTGCCTGCACAGTCACATGGCATCGTCTTCCACACTGGTGAGGGCATCAGGGGGGGGGGGAAGCACCAGGGACATCAGGGCAAAGGGGCGGCGTTGTGGGTGCAGGGATGGAGGACTCCACCACAGGGGGTGGGTCAGGGCCAAAGGCGGAGGCCAGGATGGCACTACACACCTTAGCAAGGTCCTCCAGGGAGTCCCCTGCACCCGAAGGGACCTCAGGCCCCAAGGAGGGGGGGGGGTCAGAGGGATGGGTCGCAGCGCCACCGGGGGAGGGTGGAGACAGGGGGGGAGAATCAACCACCCTGACCGAGGACTTCCTTCACCGCTTGCGTGGTGGTGTAACTGTGGGGCTCAGGGACAGAGCGGCCATGAAGGAGTCCTTGGGGGAGATGTGGCCAGGAGAGCTGATGGGAGGGGATTTGGAGGGAGTGGACTGGGTGGAATGCGGACTCCCACTATGGCTGCGTGTCACACGTTTGCCCCCCGACCCAGTGGGTGTGCCTACCTCACCCTGTGTGTGCGTGTCAGGAGGAGTGCGGTGGACCTTCCCTGCTGGTGTGGTGCCTGTGTCTGTTGATGTGGGTACATGCCGACGTCTGGGTGTACATGGGACAGGCATGGGAGTGGGAAGTGTGGATGGGGCAGGGGTAGGTGGGGGGAGGTCGCGCTGCAGGAGACCCACTGCTGCAGTCAGTGTGGAGTCTATGGACCTCAGCAAGTTGCGTTGGTCAGCCTGCGATGAATGAATGCCCTCCAAGAATGCCTCGATGTTGGCGAGGGTTTTGCCGTGGGCATGGAGGACATTAAGGATCGCAGCCTGACCAACCTGCAGTTGCCGCTGAATGTCCACAGACTCAGCATTGGCGGCAGCAGTGGAGACAGGGGCAGGGGGTGCGGTGCCTGGCATGAAGGAGACATGCGGTGACCGGGCACGCTGGGAAGGGACACGAGCAAGTGGGAGGCGGCTGATGGGAACTGAGGGGGCGGTGCGAGGTGTTGTTCCGCTGTCAGCTGCTGGTGCAGCCACCGCCCACTCGGAGACCTCCTCCTCGGACCTGTCAGCTTCGTATTCTGACGTGCCAGTCGACAGGTCCTCGGCCGCACTATCCTCCACCTCTGTCCCACTCGATGTGCCAGCCCCGATGTCACGGCTGGCACTGGTGCTCGGTCCCTCCGCCTTGCCTGTGTCCATGTTTCCCTCTGTGTCCCCCGACGATGCTGTGGGCAGGGTGGAGAGACAGAAATTAATCAGACAGCTGTACACATCAGTCACATGAGTCCAATCTACATAGGTAACATTGCATAGCCTGAAAAGGAAGATCCCTAACATCTACTAAACAAGGTACCGATGTAGGGCATGAAACACACAGTTGGTTGAGCCACCATGCCACTGAAACACCATGGAGAGCATGAGACAATAGCTAAAGACAGGAAACGGAGTCTGACATAGCACCCAGGCCCTGGGGACAATCCAGCACTGCATCTGCACCACACAGCGTCGGTGAAAATACCGATGACCAGGGACCATATCCATGAACTTGAGACACATGCTGCATAGGTAATGCTGAAAACATGCCCAACATGACTCGGTCACTGCACCTTGCGTGTGTGTCCAGACAAACATCACACACTGCCCAGACCCAGCAAGTAGAAATCAGGATTTGACATATAGGCATTGCCCACCCCAACCAACCCCTACACGAGGCAAATTGTTGAGACACAGGTGGCACCAACATCTCATAATCTGGGTGATAAACACAGGGGCAGGCAAAATGCAAGATTGGACGCCAAACAGCCAAGGTGCGCCTGTACAAATAATGAGGTACCAGTGCCCATCCTCAGATGAGTATAACAAGACACACAGGCACTGGCAACTGTGAGTATGAAGAAGGACAATCAGGTCAGGCTGCACAGTGGACACCTGTACAAAATAGCACGTCTATATACATGGTGCCAGGGGACAATGGCACAGAGCACAACCTACGCTGTAGACACTGAGAGTGTCCACGTTTATGATGACACATACACCACTGAGGAAAAGGTGCCCCAGGGGACAGTAGTGGGCACGCAACTACATGCTACTGAATGGTAATGACTGCAACACACGCCACCATCCCTGCACTATGCGTATCGCACACTCATGCACATCATGTCACAGGCCACTACATAGGACATGCGCGCTGTAAGGCATGACACATGAGAGACCAACTCCCATGTCTGGAGTCAGCATCAGTGCCAACTGACATGGAACCCACATGCAGTGAACTTGACAGGGCACAGGCAAGGTCCCAAAACCTGTTACACACCACCCCCACACATGATGCTACAGGCATTGTTCTCGTGGACAAAGCGCCAGCCTACATTACCTTGTGAAGGAGTGACTACACACAGGGGCGTGGCTTGGCGCCCGAAGGAGATGGCGGCGTTCGGCTAGGAGCTCCGTCCACACCAGGGTCTACTGGCGGTTCGCGCCTCAGTTTCCACCAACGAAGGGCAGTCTTCCCTGTCGGAGCATGCCAGGATCATTTTTAATCCTTTTTTGGCGCTGAGGCACAGTTATTTTGGGTCTTACAGCCCATTTTATTTTCGGTCGCGGCTCGTCATCGGCCGCGGCCGCCATCTTGTTTATTCTCGCCCGTGATCGCCTCAGCAGCGCGCTTTATCGCGCATGGATCCCCTGGACTCCTCATGCTTACACTACTGACCCCAGCACTTCCTGAAGCACAGATGTGGATAATCAGCACTCTAAGGTGACTTTTTTCTCTTCAACTATGATTATTTCCGCTGCCTTTTTCAGCTGACTGGACTCTTCAACTTTCCTCGTATACGACGGCCATCTTTATGACTCCAGTCTCCAACATTTTTGACTCCGATTCTGTGGCCTGGCATTTTCCTTCCTTTATTAATTTGTTCCCTGGTCCTTTTTCAGTTGGGCAATAAGACATTTTTTCTTCTTTTTGACCTCACGCTCCATTGGCGTGCTGATGGCGCATTGCTCTAGTCAAGTTCAAAAACGTAGTTATATTAAGAATTCCAAATTTTTCACGGCACTGGCCCATTTGGAAGCTTCTCAGTCTCTACCTTCAACTGAGATGACATCGACTGCGGACATCTCCTCACAGCCTTCGGCAAAAGTGAACTCTAAGAGGTTAAAGAAAGACCCGCCTTCGCCTCCTAAGTCCTCCTCGCCCATCTCTATGGAGCTAATCCTCGAAGAGATACGGGCCCTGCGCCCTTACATGGAGGAGACGAATGCTAAGTTGCAGATTCTCACTGACAATTGGGCTTCGATGGACGAAAGAGTGTCGTTGGTGGAGCGTGACGTCTCCTCTCTTCAGGAATCCGCGTCCAAGGTCTCCCACATGCACACACAGATTTCCTCTCTTCAGAAGCAGGTGGAGGACCTTGAAAATCGCAACAGATGCAACAATCTCCGTCTTTATGGCTTGGTGGAGGGTTGTGAGGGAAATGATCCCATCAGTTTTTTCAAGTCCTTTCTACCGAAGCTTCTTCACCTACCTGAAGACACCTCACTGAATATCCAACGTGCCCACAGGCTTGGTCGAGCATCCTCCTCTCCTTCCACATCAACGAAGCCTAGAGGTGTAATAATGTACTTTCTAGAGAACACAGACTTGTTGAAAGTCCTCTTAGCCGCCAAAGCCTCACCTCGCCTCACATGGTCAGGCTCCACTTTGTTCTTTGCGCAAGAATATGCCAGGACCACTGCAAACCGTCGCAAGGCCTTCCTAGATATGAGACCTGACCTTCGCTCCATTGGTGCCAGATATGGGCTTTTTCATCCTTGTCTATTTAAGGTCACTCATAATAACAAGACTATGACATATGAGGATCCTGCGCGACTTCGAAGTTTCCTGAACTCCTGCGGTCAACCTGACATGGAGATAGCTGGTCCCTCTTCCCACCCACCATGACTTGTTTTTGTAGTTGCAGTTTGATTCTCTAATTTGTTCTGCTTTAATGCTTTCATTTTTGCAGGTTCTTCAGATTGTATGACTTCTCGTTAAGATTATATTTTTCATTTTATCGTCTGATAGTGTTGTTCTGGCTCCTCAGTTGGTCATATGTTTGTTTTTTATCTTCGTTGTATTCAAGTTTCTAACTATGTTCTTTTTCTCCCTTCACAGATCATTGTTTTGCGTTCCGTTGTGTTATCTCTGGTTGGACGTCTCCCTCACCCCGAATGCCCTGCCTCTCCCAGTTGGCCCTACCTCCCTCCCTTCATCTCCACGTGTGTTTCCGCTTATTCCCAGTTCCTGATTGTATTTTTCCCATGCTACCCCTCGTAAGTACTCTTCATTCCTTATTTATCATGTTTTTCTATGTTCTATATTTTCTTATTTTACCTTTTCCCTCGTTGCTTTCAGATTTATTGGTATCATTACTTTTTCCATGGTTCTCCTCCACCTCTCTTTCTTCCTTCTTTCTTCTCCCCATTGTATATTGGCTCTCTTGCTTGTATTCATCTCCCTTTACCTATTTTACTCTCCCTTGGCCCTTACTTACCATTATCTTTGAGAATTGCTGTATCTTCTTATCATTCTTTCTATTTTCTTGGCTCTTTCCTATTTTTATGGCTTCACTGGTTCCTCTCTCATTTTTTCTTCTACCCTTGTTTCACCACGTCAGTTCTCACCTCATTTTCTTTTTCTCTTGTGCCCTTGCTCGTTGCGAGGCATTTCCTTGCTGTCCTACTCTCCAATTGGTCCACTTTTTGACTAATCCTTAATGTCAGTTCGAATTGTTTCCTGGAATGTTAAAGGTCTGCATTCTCCTATCAAGAGACAAAAAATCCTCTCTCATTTAGCCAAATTAAATGTAGACATTGCCTTTTTACAAGAAACCCATCTGTCTGACGCTGAGGCTGCTAAGCTTAAGAGAGGTTGGGTGGGTGCTGTATTTTCATCTCCGGGTGATGGTAAGAGAAACGGTGTGGTTGTACTAGTTCGCAAATCTCTTGCTCATTTGCTCTTGACTTCTGAATCAGATCCTGAAGGTAGATGGTTGTACGTCAAACTCTCCTCAAAAGGCGTCCCTCTCTCCCTCCTTAACATCTACGCCCCTACCGGTGGTGATCAGGTCTTTTGGCGCGCAATGGCCTCCCGCATCACTGAACATATTGATGATAATTTTATTTTAGCAGGTGACTGTAACCTACCCTTTGATCCTTTTTTAGACAGAAACTCCAAGGCACCTTTTATCCCTAATAAATCTCACAAGCTTTTTGCTCAAGCGATATCCCAACATAAACTCATTGATGCTTGGCGTCTCTGCAATCCTACCTCTAAAGAATTCACCTTCTACTCCCCGACTCACCATTCCCAGTCGCGTATTGACTATATTTTCCTCTCCCATCATATGTCCCAATCCCTCACCCACGCTGACATAGGCCCCATCTTATTTTCTGATCATGCCCCCGTTTTGATAAACATTGACATCTTACCCAAGTCCACTGGACCAAAGAGATGGCGCTTTAACAACACTTTACTCCTCGATCCCAAATTCTCCGCCTCCTTTGTAGACTTCACCACAGAATTTTTCACCATTAATGACACACCCACTATGCCTAACCACGTTATCTGGGACGCCTATAAAGCAGCAGCCAGAGGTTTTATTATCAGCTTTGTGGCTACTAAACGCAAGAACGCTCGTAAACGCACCAGTGACCTCCTTTGTACGATTAAAAAGTTAGAGCATTCCTTCTATACATCCCATTTGCAAGAAAGTCTGACTGATCTCATTGCTGCTAAGATGCAATTTAACAAACAATCCACTGAGGATGCTTCATTGTATTTGTTGAAATCCAGTTCAAAATTCTATGGGGATAAAAATAAGGCGGGGAAGGTCTTAGCCAATTATTTAAAAGTCAAGCAAAACAAACTGAATATTGAATCTGTCTACGATGTTAATTCTGTTTTAAAGCATACAGATGTTGATATTTTAGAGCAATTCTCCCAGTTTTATTCCAAACTCTACTCTTCTGAGATGCACCCCACTGCTCATTCTCTTGCTACTTTCTTTGCCACCATCCAACCACCTTCCAATTTCCCTGTTGATTTATCTGCCCTTGAATCACCAATCTCTAGTGAGGAATTACTTACAGCACTTCAGTCACTCAAGAAAGATAAGGCCCCTGGCCCTGACGGATTCACAGTTGAATTTTACCTGCATTTTTCCAAATTGTTGTTGCCCAGACTCCATTCCCTTATTGATTCCTTCATATTAAATGGCTCTTCCTCAGGTACATTTTCAGACACCCACATTTGTGTTATACCCAAAGAAGGCAAAGACACCCAGCATTGTAAGAATTACAGACCAATTTCTTTGGTCAACATTGATTATAAACTGTATGCCAAATCTCTCGCCATTAGATTAGACCCTTATCTTCCCGAATTGCTAGGCCCTGAACAATCTGGCTTCGTTAAAGGTCGCTTCATCACAGATAACACCAGACTTTTATTTAATGTCCTTTCCAAATCTCCACAGTTCCAACACTCACTAGCAGCCATTGCCCTAGACGCAGAAAAAGCGTTCGATAGGGTGGAGTGGACTTTCCTTTTCTCCGCCCTCAAATGGTTTGGATTTGGCCCACATTTCATCTCTTTTATCTCCTTCCTTTATTCCAGCCCTAGAGCGGCGGTTTGCGCCAACGGTCTAGTTTCCTCTTTTTTCAATCTAGGCAGGGGGGTTCGTCAGGGATGCCCTCTTTCCCCTTTTCTTTTTAATTTGGCCCTGGAACCTTTTCTTTCAAAGCTTCGTCAAAACCCCAACTTACATGGTTTCCAAATCTCCCAAACTAATATTAAACTTGCTGCCTACGCAGACGATATTCTATTATTCATGTCTAACCCCGCAACTTCTATTCCCGCATTCCTAGCTGAAGTCCATGACTACTCTCAGATTTCAGGTCTTAAGCTACACAATGACAAGTGTGAGATTTTACCCCTTACTAAGTTCACTTTTAAACCGGACTTTATGGCATCCAATTTTACTTGGAGCCCCTCACACATCAAATATCTAGGTTTACACATTACTTCCTCCCTCTCTGACACTGTTTCGTTGTGCCTCAATAAATGCATCCAGAAATTGTCCGACCTCACTTCCAGATGGCACCCATTATACCTTTCCTGGTGGGGCCGTCTTGATACGATTAAAATGATGCTCTCCCCGTTAGTCCTTTACACCATTTCTAACATCCCAATTCCTATCCCTGCTAAGTTCTTTAAGAAAATCAACACTATTCTTTCTTCCTTTCTTTGGTCCGGCAAAAAAGCACGTATGTCCCTGCTCAGATTGCAACTCTCCAAGTCTGAGGGTGGAGTTAACTTTCCGAATTTTCCCGCTTACCACAAGGCATTCCTTTTGCGGCAAGCTTCCCATTGGTTGCAAGACCCTGCTGAGCCGTCCCCCTTATGGGTTGTCATTGAGCGACTTTCCTTATCCCCTTTCACTTTTGCTGAATACCTCTCATTCTCTCGTAAGCCTCACTTTTCCTCCATTCCTATCCACAAGTTTACAGCCAAGCTGCTTCTTTCCACCTCTCCAGGCCCCCCTTCCTCTGTGACAGAGTTTCTCAATTCCACTATCTGGCACAATAACAGTATAACCATCAATCGTAAGCCCTTTTATTGGAAAACCTGGAGACAGAGGGGTTTAATCTGGGTATCTCAACTCTTCTCTAAATCTGATTTCTTATCCTTCTCCGTTCTCAGCCAACACTTCCATCTCCCTCGTTCTTTTGCCTGCAAGTATCTTGCGCTTAAAAATGCAGTTATGTCCACTTATGCTCTTCTCTCTAACCCCCTCATGCATCCTCACCCTCCCAATCCTACCTCACAGCTTCATTCCTTCTTATGTACTCACCCTACAGCCTCCTCATTATACCACTCATTTCATACGATTCTCACACCTAGACCAAAATCCAAAGTTGAGGAACAGTGGGAATCTGACTTTGCCATTTCTTGGCCCACCTCCCTTTGGGATAAATTATGGACCAAACTTCGCAAGACATCTAGAGCTGCTTCCCTTACACAAACTCTTTTCTTCATATACAACAGACTTCTCTTTTCTCCCCAGGTGTTGAATAAGAGATTTTCTTCTACACTGGATCTCTGTTGGTCCTGTTCTGCTCCTAAGGCCACTCTTTTTCACATGCTTTTCTCTTGCACTTTCACGCAAAATTTCTGGACACTAGTTTGGGCCCAAATCAATGCCATATTCCACACTACATCCCCCTTCTCTTTTGTCAATATTTTTTTAGGGAGCCTTTCTCCTTGTTGGGATGACACTGATCTTAATACGCAAATTGTTGATTTGTTGTTAGCTGTTGCATTCCAGCAAATCACCGTCAACTGGAAAAACTTTACGAATATTTCTTTCAAAGCATGGTGGTACAATGTTTGTTATAATCACAGGCTAGATACTGTTTTTGTGCACCCCCTTAGTTTAGCTGCTAAACGACATGATTTATGGCTTCCTGTAACCTTGTACCTAGATACCTGTGCTAAACGCTCCTCTCATTTATCACCTACTCAGCAAGAGGTCTCTAAGCCTCCCTGAGTGACATTGTTTTTCATTTGCATTATTCTTTTTATATAAGCTACTTTATTGCTCATTATTACCAGCGCTGTTTTTTGTTATTTAGCCTCAAACCTTTGTTATCCTCTGATTAATTGTATATTTTCATTACCATATTTTACTTTTCTCCTCTAATTGAAGATATGTTTGTATTCTTTCTCATGTATTGACACCTTTACTTATCCAATAAAAATCTTTTGAACTTAAAAGGAGTGACTACACACAGACCAGGGAACACATTGCAAGGAGGGGAAGGGTGGCAGGGGCGCAGCGCTATACTGGGGCAAACAGGATCTGCACAGCACCTTTAAACCCTGCCAGTGAATTCATGCTACTGTGCCCTTCCAAATGCCGGTGACACACAACAAACGCACATGTACCTACCCCCTTCCGGCTGCTGCATCGCCTGTAAGCGCCTCTCCAGGTCTGGAAAGACCACCGGCAGCACACGCCTGTGGAGGTGGCTCAGACGGCGGCGGCCGCGGTTCTTGTGGCTCTCAGGTGAGTCCCCCAGCAGGAGCCGTGCAATCCTCCGCGTCCAGCACCGGATATCCTGCCAGCGTTTCCTCACCTGGGACAGGCTCCGCCTCCGACCATCCACACCCCTCACGGCATTGACGGCGGTCAGCCAGATCTGCTCCTTGGCAGTGGCGCCTACCTGTGAGGAAGAACAAGTGACACCACATCAATACACCAGCCACATGTCACAGAGAGACATATGAGAACAAATTAGCTGGTTACAACAAGGCATGTCATGCAGCCAACGCATTGCACCTTTGTCATAGGGACATCATCCCCTGGTGAGGGAAAAAGCAGTACGTGCCATAGTGGGTACACAGGTGGAATGATGGCAATGTCACAATCAATGATCAAGGCTCACACTGTGCATCACACCCACCCCTCCTGTCTCAGGGCACTGCTGTTAGTGATAGGCACCCACCCCTCCTGTCTCAGGGCACTGCTGGGAGGACTCCACACCCACCCCTCCCATCTCAGGGCACTGCTGTTAGTGATAGGCACCCACCCCACCTGTCTCAGGGCACTGCTGGGAGGACTCCACACCCACCCCTCCTGTCTCAGGGCACTGCTGTTAGTGATAGGCACCCACCCCTCCTGTCTCAGGGCACTGCTGGGAGGACTCCACACCCACCCCTCCCGTCTCAGGACACTGCTGTTAGTGATAGGCACCCACCCCACCTGTCTCAGGGCACTGCTGGGAGGACTCCACACCCACCCCTCCTGTCTCAGGGCACTGCTGTTAGTGATAGGCACCCACCCCTCCTGTCTCAGGGCACTGCTGGGAGGACTCCACACTCACCCCTCCCGTCTCAGGGCACTGCTGTTAGTGATAGGCACCCACCCCACCTGTCTCAGGGCACTGCTGGGAGGACTCCACACCCACCCCTCCTGTCTCAGGGCACTGCTGGGAGGACTCCACACCCACCCCTCCTGTCTCAGGTCACTGCTGGGAGGACTCCACACCCACCCCTCCTGTCTCAGGTCACTGCTGGGAGGACTCCACACCCACCCCTCCTGTCTCAGGTCACTGCTGGGAGGACTCCACACCCACCCCTCCTGTCTCAGGTCACTGCTGGAGGACTCCACACCCACCCCTCCCGTCTCAGGGCACTGCTGTTAGTGATAGGCACCCACCCCACCTGTCTCAGGGCACTGCTGGGAGGACTCCACACCCACCCCTCCCGTCTCAGGGCACTGCTGGGAGACATCAGGCATCCCCCCCCTGGGACCCCCCCTACAGTACATGGCATGTGTGTCACACCAGGACACAATGCCAGAAGTCACAGTCACAACATAGGGACAGTCTGTGCCAGTGGCCTATGCACTCACCTGATACCCTGGTCGCCCATACAGCATGGAGTACTGTGGGAGGATCACATCCAGCAGAGCCATGTTCTCCTCCAGGGTGAATGGCTGTGTCCTCTCCACAGCCCTTGACATAGTTCCAGGGAATCAGTAGCAGCAGCTGGGTCGACAAATGCAAAGATGTGCAGGCAAGTACTCCCTCATGGGACCTGGCTGCCTTATATGTGCCTTTCTGCCCAGTCTCATGCACAGGAGTACAGAGTGATTGGTCACTCACATTTGCATCCTATGTTTCCACCAATCCCTTCAAACCTAGCAGTCTGTGTGTTCTCTATCGGTTTCATTCTCCTGCATGATGTCAGCTCCACAAACACATTGCAACAAAGTATTTTAATTCCAACTGACTTCTGCTGTTCACCTTCCAGAAGAAAATCGAATTTTGAACTTGGTCTCCATGACAACCAGCATGCATGTAGGCCTTAATACTTGTCCCTCACGTGTCCCCTATGTAAATTGGTGCTTCACACACAGGTACGGTGCGCTCCGGAGCCCTAGGGCACCCCAAATGCATTGCAACGGCCCGTACACGCGTGACTACGTTCACTATCACTATGGGTGGCCTCGCGTATGCGTATTCGTAGTGGTACGGGCCGTACACATGCCTGTACGCTCCCTATCACTACGAGTACGCATACGCGAGGACACCCATAGTGGTACGGGCCGTACACACGCCAGTACGCTCCCTATCACTATGGGTGTCCTCACGTATGCATACTCGTCGTGGTACGGGCCGTACACATGCCTGTACGCTCCCTATCACTACGAGTACGCATACGCGAGGACACCCATAGTGGTACGGGCCGTACACACGCCAGTATGCTCCCTATCACTATGGGTGTCCTCACGTATGAGTACTCGTCGTGGTACGGGCCGTACACATGCCTGTACGCTCCCTATCACTACGAGTACGCATACGCGAGGACACCCATAGTGGTACGGGCCGTACACACGCCAGTACGCTCCCTATCACTATGGGTGTCCTCACGTATGCGTACTCGTCGTGGTACGGGCCGTACACACGCCAGTACGCTCCCTATCACTATGGGTGTCCTCACGTATGCGTACTCGTCGTGGTACGGGCCGTACACACGCCAGTACGCTCCCTATCACTATGGGTGTCCTCACGAATGCATACTCGTCGTGGTACGGGCCGTACACACGCCTGTACGCTCGCCATCACGATGGGTACACATACGGCAGCACTCCCATAGTGATATGGGAACGTACACAGGCCCTCTTGGCAGCAGTACAGCGGTTTTCACACATCACAGTGGTGACAGGCGGCACACAGGTAGGGATAGGGTGGACATACTTGTCCATGGATGGACATAATTGTCCAATCATTGACATCGAGGCATCGTCTGTGCATCACTACATGTGTGGGGCACAGGTGTGACGGCCTGTGATGTGGAACATTACTCCTGAGTTGAGAAGGCACCAGATGTATGATGAGATGTCTACAGATGTACTGTGTGATGGTGCGATGTGTGCCAGGCATGCCCTTGACTCCTTTGACATGTGTGCATGTCGTACTGCGCACTTGGGGTGAGCGTCACTGGCATGGCACGGACACCAACACACGGAAGTGTCCCATGATGCCCGGTACAGGGGTTATGACACCTGACTTGTCACTACCCACAGTGCACAATGTGACTATGTCATTTATGTGTGGGGGATTTCCATCAGGTTGATGTTGTAGCACCCTCAAAAGCTGCAGCCGTTGCAGCAACCAACATGTGTCTGTGTGTAGATTGTCATTGCACACTGTTCCGCACACCATGCCACATGTGGTATCGGATGTGAGGTGCACATGTATGCATGGGACACGGAGTAGCGTGACAAGGCCATGTCAGCATCCTCACAAGGAATGTGTGGTGAGTCATGACATGTGCACCTTCATGGCAAGGTGTGTGGGCTGTCCTAGTGTAATGTCATGTGACCTGTGGCTCCAGTGTTCCGCTACCAGTCTCTGCAATCGGCATCCTACTGCTGCTGATGTGTGGGCGTATGTCACTCCTGTCTTGCGTCTGGCTGTTCACTTGCACTGGGACACAGCTATTCCCATGGCGTGGCATGGGGAGGTTCTCAATCTCCGTGTGTAGCTGGGTCTTGGAAGGAGTGCCACCTTGCATCCATACGTGTCCTGGCCATGTAGCACATACCTGACTCCCTATGTAGCATGTGTGTATTGCCAGATTAACATGTGCTCAGTAGACATGAGTTGTTGTCGTAGTGCACTCACTCTTCCTTGTCACTTCCAAATTACTGCAGAGCGCCGCCTCTTGCCCGAAGAATTCCAGACTTGGCTGCCATGTAGGAGAATGACAGCATCCGGCTCTACCGCTTCACCCAACCGTTGATTCTGGAGTTGACGGCGAGACTGGCACCACACCTGCAACCGCTGCACAGGTATCCCACGGCACTGACACCCCAGCTGAAGGTAATGGCTGCCCTACATTTTCTTGCCACGGGTACCTTTCAAAATACCATAGCTCATGTTGGTGGCATGTCCCAGAGCATGTTCAGCGGTGTGCTGCATGATTTCTTAGAGGCCATGTTGATTCACCTGGATGACTTCATCAAGTTCCCAACCCCTGAACAGATGACTGAGGTCAAGCGTGGATTCTATGCCCTGGGAGGAATGCCCCATGTCATTGGGTCCATAGATGGGACACATGTAGCTTTGGTACCACCACACGCACGGGAGGTGGCGTACCACAATCGGAAGCACTACCACTCCATCAATGCCCTTGTGGTGTGTCTCTCCAACATGGTGATTTCACATGTCTGTGCTCGTTTTCCAGGATCAGCACACGATGCCTACATCATGAGGCGTAGCGGGATGCCTGATATGATGATGCAGCTGCGCAACAAACGGGCATGTGTTGTTGGTGGGTACAGTCTGTCTGTCCTGTATTCTGTATAGCCTACCAGCACGACCGCTTCACCACTTCTAACGATGACCATGTGCTTCCCATGTAGGGGACGCTGGCTATCCCAACATGCCTTGGCTGCTGACACCTCTCCGCAACCCCATCACGCCGGCCCAGCTCCGCTACAACACCGCTCATGGCCGGACAGGGCGAGTGATAGAGAGGACGTTTGGCATGCTGAAGAGCCGATTCCGGTGCCTCCACAAGACCGGCGGTGCACTCCCTTATGCCCCGGCGAAGGTCTGCAAGATCTTCATGGTCTGCTGCATGCTGCACAACATGGCAGTTGAAAGAGCTGTGCCACTCATCCTGAATCAACATGACGAGGACCATCCACCCGTGGAGGACGAAGGGCTTGGCAATGGGGCTAGTGATGTGGAGGATGTGGAGCCGCAAGAGGACATCCGGACTCGGCTCATACGCGACTTCTTTGCTTAGTGGTGAGTACCAGTGTCTGAGTGTGCACGCATTGGTCCCCGTGTGGCATGCGTTGTGATGTGTGTCTCCACCTGCATGTATGGCACGTGAGTCAGAGGTGTGTGTGGGTGTGTCACTGGAGTGATGGTGGCAGTGATGGTAGTATTTCCCCAGTCACAATAATGACCTAGCATGTTGTCATCCATACATGTGTCGAGTAAATGCACATGCAAGTGGCTGTGTTTTTTGTGGCTGACTTCTTGTGTGTCTCTCTTCCCCAGGTACCTGCGCATGCCGTCTGCCGGTTGCATTGTTGTGGCACTGCTATTCATCATGGACATGACATCGTGGGCTGACTCAGCGTTACAGGCACGGACACGTTTGGAAGTCTCCATGGGGTAAGGGATGCATCTGGGATGTATTGGGTGTGGCAGTTGTTCACGATGTATGCACACTGCCCCTGTCGATGTGTTGTTCCTCTGCAGCCATGTCGCATCCCCATGGGACACGACATGCAGCTGTGTACACCTGAATAGATGGTCTGCCTGGTTGACAGGCATCAGTGATGGGATAGTGGATTGTGATGATGGCATCAATGTGTGTGACACTGCCCTCGGCCACATACGGTTAGCATTGGCTTGACATGGTGTGGGACTTCGACATCAGCGGATCTATGGTGTATGGCAGGCTCTCCGTGTGCAGCTGTGTGTATTTAGCTGTTAGCCAACGCTTGTGTGCCAGTTCCATGGCAAACACGCATGTGTGCTGCAGAAGGGGGGTGCCAGTGTTGGACCCACATGTTACTCCACATGATGTGTTCATGTGTACTTCGAGTAGCCTCTGCAATCCCGAATACATGTCTAATAAAGGTGTCCCTATGCCTCCAAGGTGCCTCTTCTCAGTCAATGCTGGTGTGTTGCCACGGTGCATCCTGCATGTCTGGCATGGTATTCCCTGATTGTGGCTATGTGTCAATGTGTCGAGTTGCAAGATGCAAGCTGTGTGTGTGGGCTGAGACTGTGTATTGGGCAAGATGTCCATGACTGTGTTGGTATTGTGACATGTGCCATCCCCATGCATCCAACTTTGGCCAGGCCCCCATTCTCTGCATCCACCGGACTCCGGCTTGCAGGACATGTTTCTGCCACCTGTCTACACATACCTGGGTGCCCCCCAGGACACTGGACTGGATCCCTGACCACTGCGCATGACTGTTGCTGTACTCAATGTGTGTGTCAGCACGGTTGTTCGGCAACCCCCTCAGCTGGTCGGGCCCATCACGGGTGTGTATGGTGCTCCATGTCTGTCTTGCCTAATACACTGTGACCCATGTGTCCTGTGCCAGACTCAGGCCCCAGGGTGTGGATGGTTGAAGACAAAAGATGACTCAGGCATGTTTAGACTTTACAAGACACATGTTAGTTAATAATGCTACCAGCAGGCATCTACTCTTCATAGTGTGATTTATTAGTGGGGGAGGGGGGGGAAGTAAGGGTCTTTCCGGGATGTTTGAATCCAAAGTTCAGTAGGGGAGTTGGGGTCCTTGCCATTGGAAATCCTCAGAGTCCATGCCACAGTCTTAGTCAACATTGGTCAGCCAGTGACCAGCAGGGCCATGTGGCAGAGAATGTCTCTTGATGCTGTTGCTCCAGTGGGCCAGGTGCCAGGCCAGGTGTCCTGGGAGATGGTGATGTAGCAGCCACCCTCACGGTCCTTTCCGTGGACGACCCGGCCTCCTGCGGGGAACCTCAGCAGCAGGCCGTGACGACGTCTGGGATGCTCCGTCGGATGTTTCCTCCTCCTCCTCCTGATCCATCCCTGTGGGTGGTGATGTTCTCCGCCTTCTGGCACAGGGAGGGTCGGCCATGGTGTCGGCCATCCGACGGAGTGTAGCGTGAATCCCCTGGAATGCCGTCACTTGCTCAGCCTGTCTGTCCTCCATCCTCCGTTGGTGTGCCAGTAGACAGGCAAGTAGCTTCGCATGTTGCTGGGCCTGCTGGGCCTTGATCCCCTCGAGGACGGACACAACCTGGGCCATGCCCGTGGTGTCCTGCCGGTATGAGTCCAGGATGTTACGGACATGGGAAAATACCGGATCCCCAGCCAACTGGTCGGGCTCGCGCCTCCGCCGTCCTCCACTCCCACCACCCCTGCCCACTTGCACCTGGCCTGCACTTGTGGGCACATGGGGTCTCCGGGACCCCTGAGGGGTGGCATTGGCGTTGTCGCCTGCCTCCTCCTGGGTGCCCGGGACACCGTGTCCCTCCTGGCGAGCCTGGCTGCATTGTGGTGTTGGGGCAGGGATCCTGGGTGTCTCCTGGGATGTGGCAGGAGTGGGGGTGGTGGTTGGCACAGTTGTACCTGACGCAGGTGCTGCAGGTGGTTGGACACCAGAGGGGCCAGGTCGGTCGGGGTCATCCGCAGAGTGGTGAGAGTGGTCGCTGCCGGTGGGATCGGGCTCCTGCAGATCCGGGTCCTGTGAGTGTTCCCCCCCAGTGTTGGGGGGTGCACCACGACGTTGACCTGTGTGTGAGAGAGACAATGTTAATTTTGGTCCATGCAACATCCATGTTTCATCAGTTTCAAAGTTGGCACATTTCCTCTTGGAATTAGGATAGGTCTTGCATTCCACTCACAGTGCACTTGTGCATGGGTGTGTCCCTTGGGCACCACTTTGGCCCCTTTAACTATGTGTGGCACAGTCTTACTTGCTGCGTCAAGTGTGACTGCAGTCAGCAGTGGAGTGGGCAGGTGTGGCGAGCCATGCATTGGCGCCTTCCGTGTGGCACTGTACATGTGCACATGGAGTGGATCCACACACTTATATGATCCAGGTAGCTGTCCTTGTGCTCGTGAACAGGTTGTGACATGGCCATGTGTTTTGCCATGGTGAAGAGGGGGGGTTCTGGCACTGGCCACCCTTGTCTACATGCACGCAGTCTACCTGCTGACGAGCAGACATTCACACACGCAACACGGCTGATTAGCTCTCCCTGTGTCTCGCTCCCTCTGTGTCCACCTCTCCCTCCCTCCGTGTGTCAGCCTCCTCCCTCTGTCCGTCTCCCTCCATCTCTGTCCCCCTCTCCCTCCCTCTCAGTCCCCCTCTCCCTCCCTCTGTGTGTCAGCCTCCTCCCTCTGTCCGTCTCCCTCCCTCTCTGTCCCCCTCTCCCTCCATCTCTGTCCCCCTCTCCCTCCATCTCTGTCCCCCTCTCCCTCCATCTCTGTCCCCCTCTCCCTCCCTCTCAGTCCCCCTCTCCCTCCCTCTGTGTCCCCCTCTCCCTCCCTCCGTGTGTCACCCTCTATCACCTCGGCCCAGCTTCCTGGGCACACACTGTTAGCAGATCTTTGAGTGGCCCTTGGCTTGTTGATGTGAGTTTGTTTCTGATCTCCAGGCACCCATTGGGTGTGATGTGTGTCTGTGCGCTGCTGCTGTGGTGGTGTGTGCTGCCACTCTTTCACAATGTTGGCCGTTCATTAGCAGCTGTCATGTGCAAAACAGTGCCTTCACCCCCATGTGTTGATGCAAGGCGTCCGCCATTTGCTGGCAAGTCATTCCTGTGTTGGGACACACTGTTTGTCTGGCTGTGACCTAGGCCATATGGGTAGAGTGAATTGTTGTCTGCTTCTGAGTTGCACTATGTGCTTTTTGGGGCCCAGCCTCCCGCCATCCGGGTTACCGTGTCATGTGTTGTTGTCTTCTGTGGCCTGTGACTTGACATTGTCCAGCTGGGTGCATGGGGCATGGTGGCAGCAGTGGCATGTGCGTGCTCATGGAGTGTGGTTGAGTCATGCGATGGCTTGTGGTGGTTGCGTGCCTGTTAGTGATTTTGGTTGTGGATGCCGTTCCCCCCATGTGAGGTGCGTTGTTTGTGTACTCACCCGGGTCTCGGAGTCCTTCTAATCCTTCGACTGCCTCCACCGGCAGTATGGCCATCACCCTCTCCTCCCAGGGATGGTACTGTACGGGTCTGCGGGAGGGCCCTCCTCCGGTGGCGTTGGCCTGGTCGTGTTCATCCTGCCTCTTGGCTCGGACCCTCCTCCGCAGATCGTACCACCTGTTCTGGCATTCCTGCCTGGTCCGTCTGGTGTCCGCAACAGCATTCACAGCATCGACGATGGTCTGCCACATGGCTGTTTTTGCTGCCAGGCTGGTGTTTCTGACCAATGTTCCAAAGATCTGTGGCTCGACTCTGAGGATTTGATCAACAAGAACCTCCAACTCTCGGTTACTGAACTTTGGATTCTTGGTAGTGGGCATGATGAGGTGTGTGGATGGTGGGGGGGGGTGTGGATGGTGGGGGTGGTGTGTGGATGGTTGTGGGTGTGTGGGTGTGGTTGTGCAGGTGTGTGTGTGTGTGAATGTGATGAGGGTGTGTTTGTGAAGGTGGTAGTGTGGAGATGTGCAAGTGTAAGGTGTGGTGCAGCTTGTAGTAAGGTGCTGTAAGTTGTGTGTGATGTCTAGCAGCAGTGAGTCTGTTGCAAAGGCTCATGGTTTGTGTGTGTGGGCCCTTTTTATTGGTCCATTGGTGGGTGTGGCTGTGTTTGAATTTTGGGTGGGTTGGTTAAAAGGAGTGGTGGTGTATTGGGCCTCTGTTTGTTTTTGGCAGTTGCAGGTCGGTGAATGTGTTATTTTAGTGGTTGTTGGACATGTTTAGTGGCTTTGTGCCATTCGAATGGTGTATTCTTGTGTTGTTTTGTTTTGTCCTGGTTGTGTACGTGCGTTTTGAGCGTGTGTACGGTGTGTACATGGGCCATTTGGTTGTACGGTGCTGTCCTTGTTTGTGGCTTGGTACGACTCGTACATGCGGTTGTGATGTTGGGGCCTGGGGTGCGCTCCGTACTTAGGAGGTTGTGTTGGGGGTAGGACTCGAACGTACCGGGGTGTACATGGACGGTGGTACGACACGTACAGGGGTGGGGGTAGGACTCGAACGTACTGGGGTGTACATGGACGGTGGTACGACAAGTACAGGGGTGGGGGTAGGACTCGAACGTACTGGGGTGTACATGGACGGGGGTACGACACGTACAGGGGTGGGGGTACGACTCGAACGTACTGGGGTGTACATGGACGGGGGTACGACACGTACAGGGGTGGGGGTACGACCCGAACGTACTGGGGTGTACATGGACGGTGGTACGACACGTACAGGGGTGGGGGTAGGACTCGCACGTACTGGGGTGTAGGTACACGGGGGTATGACACGTACAGGGGTGGGGGTAGGACTCCAACGTACTGGGGTGTACATGGACGGGGGTGCGACACGTACAGGGGTGGGGGTAGGACTCGAACGTACCGGGGTGTACATGGACGGTGGTACGACACATACAGGGGTGGGGGTAGGACTCGAACGTACTGGGGTGTACATGGACGGGGGTACGACATGTACAGGGGTGGGGGTAGGACTCAAACGTACCGGGGTGTACATGGACGGTGGTACGACACGTACAGGGGTGGGGGTAGGACTCGAATGTACTGGGGTGTACATGGACGGGGGTACGACACGTACAGGGGTGGGGGTACGACTCGAACGTACTGGGGTGCACATGGACGGTGGTACGACACGTACAGGGGTGGGGGTAGAACTCGAACGTACTGGGGTGTACATGGACGGGGGTACGACACGTACAGGGGTGGGGGTAGGACTCGAACGAACTGGGGTGTAGGTACACGGGGGTACGACACGTACAGGGGTGGGGGTACGACTCGAACGTACTGGGGTGTACATGGACGGGGGTACGACACGTACAGGGGTGGGGGTAGGACTCGAACGTACTGGGGTGTACATGGACGGGGGTGCGACACGTACAGGGGTGGGGGTAGGACTCGAACGTACCGGGGTGTACATGGACGGTGGTACGACACGTACAGGGGTGGGGGTAGGACTCGAACGTACTGGGGTGTACATGGACGGGGGTACGACACATACAGTGGTGGGGGTAGGACTCGAACATACCGGGGTGTACATGGACGGTGGTACGACACGTACAGGGGTGGGGGTAGGACTCGAACGTACTGGGGTGAACATGGACGGGGGTACGACACGTACAGGGGTGGGGGTACGACTCGAACGTACTGGGGTGTACATGGACGGTGGTACGACACGTACAGGGGTGGGGGTAGGACTCGAACGTACTGGGGTGTAGGTACACGGGGGTACGACACGTACAGGGGTGGGGGTAGGACTCGAACGTACTGGGGTGTACATGGACGGGGGTACGACACGTACAGGGGTGGGGGTAGGACTCGAACGTACTGGGGTGTAGGTACACGGGGGTACGACACGTACAGGGGTGGGGGTACGACTCGAACGTACTGGGGTGTACATGGACGGGGGTACGACACATACAGGGGTGGGGGTAGGACTCGAAGGTACTGGGGTGTACATGGACGGGGGTGCGACACGTACAGGGGTGGGGGTAGGACTCGAACGTACCGGGGTGTACATGGACGGTGGTACGACACGTACAGGGGTGGGGGTAGGACTCGAACGTACTGGGGTGTACCTAGACGGGTGGGGGTGTACATACACGGGGGCTGGGGGGAGTGTTGGGCGCGTATGCGGGCACATGTCTCCATGGTTGCTATGGGAGTTTGGTGCGGACGGTGTTTTTTCCATACGGTTGTTGCCTCGGACGCACGGGATGGATCGTGATTCCTCGGTCGGACTTCACCTTTCACATTTGTACGGTAAATCGTACGAGGACGTGTCGGACACATTTGCCGACCCGAGGACGTGTGGGGAAATATTCCGATTGCGGTTCGTATGGACTTTTTACCATGCGAATCGTGATTGCCAGTTCGTACGGCACTTGTACGATTCGTACGGTAAAAAGGCCGGATACGAGTCGCACGGGGAAATTTTTTACCGGATCGTGATCGGCACCCAAGTATGAGGATTCTTGAAAACTCCCAAAAAGTTTATTCCCGGTGATGGAGCAAGGATTCAAGAAAACGAAACGTGCTCGGAGCAATCCCTCATTAACAATACTAATTATTAGAAATAGTAAAGAAAATGAAATTCATACACACGCACAGCATTTGCATACGCGCTGGGGGTACGCACCGTACATACACGGGTGGGGGTACGACTCGAACGTACACGGGGGGGTTCGACTCGAATGTACACGGGTGGGGGTACGACTCGAACGTACACGGGGGGGTTCGACTCGAACGTACACGGGGGGTTCGACTCGAACGTACACGGGGGGTTCGACTCGAACGTACACGGGTGGGGGTACGACTCGAACGTACACGGGGGGGTTCGACTCGAACGTACACGGGGGGGGTACGACTCGAATGTACACGGGGGGTTCGACTCGAACGTACATGGGGGGGTTCGACTCGAACGTACACGGGGGGGTTCGACTCGAACGTACACGGGTGGGGGTACGACTCGAACGTGCACGGGGGTTCGACTCGAACGTACACGGGTGGGGGTACGACTCGAACGTACACGGGGGGGTTCGACTCGAACGTACACGGGGGGGTTCGACTCGAACGTACACGGGTGGGGGTTCGACTCGAACGTGCACGGGGGGTTCGACACCTACACGGGTGTACATACAGGGGGGTTCGGCACGTACCTACGGGGGCTGGGGGGGTCGGCGCGTACGTACGGGGGCTGGGGGGGGGTCGGCGCGTTCGTACGGGAGCTGGGGGGGGGTCGGCGCGTACCTACGGGGGCTGGGGGGGGTACGGTGCGTACCGGGCCACCTACTCTGGTCGATTCGCGCCGTACTTCGCTTTTGCGGCACTTTTTGGGTGCCGTGAAAATATTGCCGTCCGGACTGCTGTCGGTTCGAATCGTAATTCCTGGGTCGTGAAACGTGTCGTACTTTGGTATTTGGGACCACGTAGAAGACAGGGCCCTGCCCCTGTTTATTCATGTCTTAGCAAACCGCGATTGGTCAATGCGGTATTTACAAGCGCTTTGCATAACGTCCCATTGCCAAATGCACTATGTATACGTTATTATACATTGACTCCGTGGGTTCCATCTTGGAGCGGTGGCCATCTTGTCATTGCCCTCACATAGACAAACACATTATAAGCCTTTAGAATACATGTACTTTCTGCTTGACTTCTCCATGACCTGGGCAGCTGGTCTCCGCTGCCCCAGGTCAGTCCGGTCTCACGAGCTCCCCTTCCTCCGGCCACCTGTGATTAGCATCAGGGTTTGACACACCATAAAGTCCTTTCATCGCACACAAGCCTCCGGCTAATCACTTTCGCACCTGCTTGTTCCTGCTTTATGGCCTGTTTCTCAAAACAGGAGATGCTCATGTTTATTGGGGTCAGATGTGGGATCTGAGCCTTGCTGGGTAAATAATTGCGAGCTGGCTGAACTGAAATGTGAGATTGCAATCATGACTCTGCTTGTTCTTTGAAGTAAAATATGTGAATGACCAACTGCAAGAGAAGGGCGGTGTTGCCCAGAGCATAATATGCATTATAAAAGAGAACACTGGTTTTCGTTCTGCAGACTGCCTCATTCAGTTGCTAAGGCTTCTGTGCGACGTAGTCTCACTCATTTAATGTTTAATAAAGATGTCTTTTTCATATTTCAGCTTCTTCTGCCAGTTTCTTTGTTACATTGACATGAGAGCGTCTTTTATAATACTACAGCAACAGGATAACCCGAAGTCATAGGGTGCTATCCCTGGCACCGCTGGGGTCCTATTTTCCCCGGTACTTCAGGTGGCGCCCGACAGCGTGGCATCAATACAAGTGACTATCTGGAGGAGCGATCTTGTCAGAGGACAGAAATCTACTGGGAAGAACAGGACAGAAATCCACTAAGCAGGTACCGAGGTTCTGGGGGATTCTTTGTCTCTGCAGCCCAGTATATCTCTGATCTTTCTGACTTTGACTCTCCAAAAGATGTCACTCCCGATTAGAACCCTTTTGGCGTGAGTATTATAAAAGACGTATGGGCATGTAGAACTTGACAGTTAGAATTTGGATAACCTTTTGATTATTAAGAATAAGAATTAAGTATAAGTGGGTCGCTCCCAGTCCTTTGGTTCTTTGGGTCTTTAATTTGGTTATCGCAATTACCAAAGCCGAGGGGTTGGTTTCTTGGTTTCTGATTTGGTCATTGCAATTACCAAAACCGAGGGTCTCGCATATTTGCGAGTTTATTGGTAGAGATAAGCCCTTGAAGTTTGGAGCTAGATTAGTGAGCTATAAGATGCCTGATCTTAGCAAATTTGGAAATGTAGCTTTTGGTTTGTATAAGTTTGGATATGCGAATTGCAATTTGTGTAGGCAGGTAATGAGGAGATATTTCTCCATTTGGTTTTGATTATAATACTTGCGTTTTCCGCAGTATTTTTGGCATGCCTGTTTGTAAGCTCACATGGAAAAATGTGTTGCTTTTTGTTTTGAAAGGTACCATAGTGTGGGAAATATCTAAATAGGTTAGATTTAAAAACATATTTCTTCCTTGGTGATTTTGTATCCCCAGGGAATTAAAATATGACATATTACAAAACAAGGATCCTTCGTTCTGCGCAGTTTCACGAATGAAAATATGCACAACGATTTTGTGTGGTGTTCTGCTAGGCAGAGCTAGTGAATTGAGCGCATTCACTACTTCTTGGACATGCATCTGTCTGTGGGGCTGTTCATGCAGCCTTTTGGAACACTATTGAAAAGCGTTGCTTGTAAATATGACCTACAACAGTATTTGCAAATGGTTTGTTTCAAGTATAGTCTGTGAGCTGTTCTTTCTTTCTGTCATGCGTACTGATTTATAAGTCAACTGTGTGTTTAAATGTCTGTGTTTTTTTATCATTAGCGCAACTTCTGTGAGTAAATTGCGACGGCGCTATTTATGAAAAATGGCTAAAGCGCGCTGTATTGTCTGTTTAACTCCTTTCTGTTTGTGTCTGAAATGAGCTCAATATGTGTTTGTGGGTCTTCTGATGTTTCCAGTCTGTTAAGTAAATTGTTGGTTAATTAATATCAAGTACAAACTTAGAAAAGGAATCCAGAAATGAACCATTTGATGTGCTAAAATAGCTATATGGTGCTCTTTAATTTATAGAATGAGCAATTGTGCACATATACAAAACTGCCGTTAAATGCTTAAAGGATAAGATTAGAAACACATTCGATAGATATAAATCAGGCCCCAAAAACGAAATTATCTATTTTTGCAAAAGTAAATAAATTTACAGCATTTTCCTTAGATGCATTATATTAGATGTTCACAGGCAAACTTTTCAGCTGCAGTATATTTGATAGAAATGTTCATTCAGCCAGCACCTTCCCAGTTGAACACGGGTGAAATTTGGCAGAACCGTTTTTTAAATGAAAGTGGCGCAAAAATGTGGCGCGTTTCAAATTGGGCTTATGCGCTTAGGCTTGTGAGTTAAATGTGTCCAAAATGATAGGCAAGGGATGCAGCTTGTTTTTTATACATGGAATTATCACAAAAACGAATAATTGGGATTTTCTAAAAAGAAAATTATTAATCATGGGAAAAATTATTTTAAAAAATAAGTGCTTTTCAAAATCGTTTTTTGATATTTATAAAGCTTAATACTCATACTATGACCTCCTAGCATTAAAATTTGATTTAAGTTGTGTTGCATCACTAAAATGACAAGCATTCGCGCGTACAATTTTCCCTTGGCGCAGGCGCAAACAAGCTCATTTTTATAAAGTATAAGTTATTATTTCCAATGCCTGACTCATGGGTTATGTAATAGACATTCTGGTAATGCATATTATGCAAGAAAATTGTAGGATATTCATTTTTTAATGCTTAAAATATCAAAGTCGAATTTGGGTAAAAAAGACTGTTTCAATTGCATTTTCTTTCATTCAGAGTGCTGTTTAAAGTGTCCCAGGCCTCAGTAAATGCATACGTTTAGGTTTTGATATATATTTACAGGTTGTGCCTTCTTATGATTCAATGAGTCAATGTGCCAGTACAAAGGCTTGTTTTAATATCAGGGTTGAAGGTTCTAACTTTAGCTGTGTCTGTCACAATACTACTGAACACGCTATGACAAACAAGACCTTGTTAAAAACTTGGGGAAATTAAATAAAATATGGTGTCGCAACCCGCAACTATTTGATGTTAATAAAAAACGGCCTTAATGGAGTTAGCACCCACATAGAGAAAGAGGAATGGAGAATTGTTTTTTGATGAAGGAAAAAGAGGATGTTTGTGAGCAGGTACGTGATGAAGTCAGTAATGATAGAGGGGTGGAGAAATGTAGAACTACGGTTATAGGAACTGGGTAATACGTAGGAAGGAGAAGAACAATTGGGAAAATACAATGCCGTGGAGGGAAGGGAGATGGTGAAGGGGAGTAATAAAGACATGAAGAGTAGCATGAGGAAGGTTGTATTGACGAAGGGAATAAAGAGGAATGTGGTACCGGTTTGAGTAAGTAGGAGAGGAAAGATGAGATTGCAGGTTCTAGCAGTAGGGGTGAAAATATTGTGATTACCTGGCGGGAGGCACTGAGTTTCATATGCTAATATAAAAGGGACTAACAGAGCTCGAATAAAGGCAAATGACTAAATGATGAAGAAAATATCAAAACTCATTGTGAATACAATTCACTTAAGGTTGATGAAATGTATACCATTGCATAGGATTACAACAAGCATTTATTCTAAAAACTGGTATGTGTGTTATTAAGTTTTGTGAATTATTCACAGTACATGTAGTTTAACAATCTGGGAATAGGGATAATTTTTTTTAGTGCCTAAAAAGAAGAAATTATTTTTCAACATAGAGCGAATTATTGCAAGTTAGGAGGGATTAGGAAGGCCTTCTGGCTTTGACGAATTCAGAGTGCTAGAAGCTGGGGGTTGGGAGCTGCAGAGCAACTCAGTCAGGCTGCTGAGATGCTATCTTTAGTGTAAACAATGAGTAGGCTGACACGTTGACTTTTATGACCTTTTAAATTAGGGCCTTGCCTCTGTGGAATGCAGAATGACCTTGCTACACGGGCCTCTAAAGGTGGGGTTTCTGGTTTCTCCATAGCATCACTAAAACTAAAGAACTTAATTCCACCGGGAAAAGGGGTTTTCTTTGAAAGTCCAAACATCATGTTAAATGCTTTGCTGATACATTGGTGCTCTAAAAAAAAAAAAGAAAATAGAATGATGCCTGCTATACTTGCTCTTATTTAACAGAAAACGAAGTGTTGCATTAAGTCTTAGACAAAAAAACAAGATGCAGTCTTTTTCTAAAATTTCTTTAAGGCTACATGCCGACGTGAGAATGCATTGCCAATTAAGACTTCTTTTTCACAGTGGAAATTGTAGGTGCCAAATTACTATGGAGTGTCAGTGTAACGATTTTTTATTTCTAGAAATGTAAAACTTGAGTGGCTGGATGTTGAAAGGACTGACAAGAGGGTAACAGTTAAGTAATGCAATTTATTTTTATGTATTTGGTTCTATCATGAATTGTTCTTGCTGGTCCTGTATGTTAGAAGAGAAACAGTAGAGTTATGTTTGACAGCAGATTTCCATTGCCTGGTGATCTACTGTCAAAAAGGAGGGTAAGTATTTTAAACCTGACAAATTAAACAGGCCCAAATATTGGGTTTTGGGCTGTAGTTTTACAGTGCATAAAGTACATGACATGGTGTTGTGTGTCACCGCTTTTTACATATGCTATTGTTTTGTCTATGCTTTTTGTGCTTGATATACAGCAAGTATATCTGATGGCTTTGATGTTTTGTGCGTTTTTATTATTTTTTGCATGTTTTCGTTGTATGGGGATGGTCATGACGATGCCCATCGCTACGCAACAGTTGGTTGAACTTGTTCTGGTTACTAAATTCCACAGCTAATGATATTTTCATGCTGTGAACATGAGAGGCAGCACTTTACCAGTGCATGTCTAAATTGGCTATAATGGTATTACAGAAAACTAAAAGAGATCTACAGGATCAAAGTGTGTCACCTGTCACCTGTGACCTGTCACGTTACTGCCCTTCCCTTAAAGGAACAGGCAGCCCTACATTTATGTATCCTTGATTGGACCTAAGGATGAAATTATAGATCTGTGACTCAAGGTGGCCTAATTTCTATATTACATGAGGTAATGGTGTCCTTTCTCCTAAGTAGCATATGGCCTTTGCTTCTTAAAAGGAGACTAGGTTTTCATTTTTCCCTGCAGAAGGAACTGGAACATTAGCTAAGATTACCGTATATGGTGTAGTCGCCAGCGGTAGAGTTAAAACGTATGTGACTTTGGCCTTTTGTGTATCACCCGTACTCTTGGTGATGTCACATGCCTGACTACCACCCAAGTAAATTCTTGTCCTTCCTATAGATTTTTATTTTTTATTGCTTTTGTTTCTTCCCTGCCCAATGTCGCATTATGCTTAGTGATTGGGGATTTTAGTTGTGTCCTAGTTCCAATTCCCTTTTCCGTATTCCTTTCACCAGTCAGCCCATTTATTATTGTAGGTGTATTGTTCAGGTACATACTTCCAGACTGCAGTGATGCACCAGGAACCCCCATATTATGTACAATTCCCTTTTGCATGACCAGACTGGTTTCCAAGAATATTCCTTAGGCCTGCTGCAATGTTTTCCAGCCTGACTGTCAGGGTAGCGATAGCCTGGCTAACTGACTCAATATTATAGTAAGACAAGTTTTCCATACCAATAGGGGATATCTTGCGTTTACCCTTTTGAACATGACGAATTTTCAATGTCTATTTTTAATGTGGTTTTTACCCTTTTTGTTCCTGCTGCTTTAATTTTTGGTGGGATCAGATGTGTTCTAATCATGCAAATATCAGGACCCTCTAGTTCTTGTCTTTTGTTTTCATATCTGACTATTAGCCTGTGTATTGCCTAGTGCACCTGATATGGAAGGTTTCTACATGCCTATGATAATCTGTACCATGTGATTTCTCTATTGAAATGTCCTAGATAAGGAATTTAGAAACACTTATATGTAATCATTCAGAAAAAAATGTGTGTTTGCCCTATTAGACAATGCCACCATATGTGAAGACATCCATTTTAGATAGAATTCTCGTGTAGTTATCTACCCTTAGATGATGAAGGCTCTCACACGGAAACCCAATTGAAAAGCTTAGAGGCACTGTTTTGCCTACTGCCTTTTTTTTATTTGTATTGCTTCCTAAGAAAGACAGTGTATTCTGGACCAAAATTGTCCCATGGCGTGTGGCCACTCCTTTGAAGGACCGCAGGCCACCTGTTTACAGTCCCCTTGTTATACAACGAACTGGTTAAAGCATCACGCTTGCTTCGTCATAAGGCGTTCAACATCAGAAAAGATGGAGGAGCTGGTTTTGCCACAGAACCAGAATTTCAGTACACAAGAGCGCCTGTCATGTGCTGGTAACCTCTGACAGTGTGCAGTCCCTTGAGCCCCTTGGCCTGAGTTTTTGGCCACACATACCCCCTCTTTTCCTTTGCTTCAATGGAAGTGCAGTGCACCGGCGGATCCAAGATTGACAGAAGGCACTACATTCCAGTGCCCATGAAAGAGCAGCCTGAGCGTCCTCTGATACCGAATGATGAGTGTTGGATCTGAGAATGGTCCCGGGTCTGCACAAGATGATCTGTGCCCATGACCAATGAAGAGCATATTATTTGTAGTGTCTGCAGCAGAGGAAAGACACAGGTGCACTGCCTTGAAACATTGAGACCGTGAGCTGTGAGTGTTTGCCAGGAGGGCACTCCAACTGAGCAGTACTTTCTTTTTTTCATGAAAGGCTTGAATGAAGAGGCCCATGCAAAAGAAAACAACAGAAGAAGATTTGATGGACAATAGAAGCCTGCCAGAGAGGCTTTTTGAACGGACTCTGGGCATAGGTGGTTTCACGAGAGGTTTCCGTGTGATTGTATAGACTAAGGTGCCGATCACGATCTGGTAAAAAATTCCCCCGTGCGACTCGTATCGGGTCTTTTTACCGTACGAATCGTCCAAGTGCCGTACGAACTGGCAATCACGATTCGCATGGTAAAAAGTCCATACGAACCGCACTGGGAATCATTCCCCACATGTCCTCGGGTCGGAAAATGTGTCCGACACGTCCTCGGACGATTTACCTTACAAACGTGAAAAACCAAGTCCGACCGAGGAATCACGATCCATCCCGTGCGTCCGAGGTTACAACCGTATGGAAAAAACACCGTCCGCACCGAACTCCTACAGCAACCATGGAGACATGTGCCCGCATACGCGCCCAACACTCCCCCCAGCCCCCGTACGTCCGACACGTACCCCCGTATATGTATACCCCCACCCGTCTAGGTACACCCCAGTACGTTCCAGTCGAACCCCCACCCCAGTACGTGTCATAGCCCCGTCTACCCACACCCCAGTACGTTCCAGTCGTACCCCCACCCCAGTACGTGTCATAGCCCCGTCTACCTACACCCCAGTACGTTCCAGTCGTACCCCCACCCCAGTACGTGTCGTACCACCGTCAATGTACACCCCCCCACCCCTGTACGTGTCGTACCACCGTCCATGTACACCCCAGTACGTTCCAGTCGTACCACCACCCCAGTACGTGTCATAGCCCCGTCTACCTACACCCCAGTACGTTCCAGTCGTACCCCCACCCCAGTACGTGTCGTACCACCGTCAAAGTACACCCCCCCACCCCTGTACGTGTCGTACCACCGTCCATGTACACCCCAGTACGTTCCAGTCGTACCACCACCCCAGTACGTGTCATAGCCCCGTCTACCTACACCCCAGTACGTTCCAGTCGTACCCCCACCCCAGTACGTGTCGTACCCCCGTGTACCTACACCCCAGTACGTGCGAGCCACACCCCCACCCCAGTACGTGTCATAGCCCCGTCTACCCACACCCCAGTACGTTCCAGTCGTACCCCCACCCCAGTACGTGTCGTACCACCGTCAATGTACACCCCCCCACCCCAGTACGTGTCGTACCACCGTCAATGTACACCCCCCACCCCTGTACGTGTCGTACCACCGTCCATGTACACCCCAGTACGTTCCAGTCGTACCACCACCCCAGTACGTGTCATAGCCCCGTCTACCTACACCCCAGTACGTTCCAGTCGTACCCCCACCCCAGTACGTGTCGTACCCCCCGTGTACCTACACCCCAGTACGTGCGAGCCACACCCCCACCCCAGTACGTGTCATAGCCCCGTCTACCCACACCCCAGTACGTTCCAGTCGTACCCCCACCCCAGTACGTGTCGTACCACCGTCAATGTACACCCCCCCACCCCAGTACGTGTCGTACCACCGTCCATGTACACCCCCCCACCCCTGTACGTGTCGTACCACCGTCCATGTACACCCCAGTACGTTCCAGTCGTACCCCCACCCCAGTACGTGTCGTACCCCCCGTGTACCTACACCCCAGTACGTGCGAGCCACACCCCCACCCCAGTACGTGTCATAGCCCCGTCTACCCACACCCCAGTACGTTCCAGTCGTACCCCCACCCCAGTACGTGTCGTACCACCGTCCATGTACACCCCAGTACGTTCCAGTCATACCACCACCCCAGTACGTGTCATAGCCCCGTCTACCCACACCCCAGTACGTTCCAGTCGTACCCCCACCCCAGTACGTGTCGTACCACCGTCAATGTACACCCCCCCACCCCAGTACGTGTCGTACCACCGTCCATGTACACCCCCCCACCCCTGTACGTGTCGTACCACCGTCCATGTACACCCCAGTACGTTCCAGTCGTACCACCACCCCAGTACGTGTCATAGCCCCGTCTACCTACACCCCAGTACGTTCCAGTCGTACCCCCACCCCAGTACGTGTCGTACCCCCCGTGTACCTACACCCCAGTACGTGCGAGCCACACCCCCACCCCAGTACGTGTCATAGCCCCGTCTACCCACACCCCAGTACGTTCCAGTCGTACCCCCACCCCAGTACGTGTCGTACCACCGTCAATGTACACCCCCCACCCCAGTACGTGTCGTACCACCGTCCATGTACACCCCCCACCCCTGTACGTGTCGTACCACCGTCCATGTACACCCCAGTACGTTCCAGTCGTACCCCCACCCCAGTACGTTCCTGGCGCACCCCCAACACAACCTCCTAAGTACGGAGCGCACCCCATGCCCCACCATCACAACCGCATGTACGAGTCGTACAAAGCCACACACAAGGACATAATCGTACAACCAAATGGCCCATGTACACACCGTACACACGCTCAAAACGCACGTACACAACAAGGACAAAACAAAACAACACAAGAATACACCATTCGAAAGGCACACAGCCACTAAACATGGCCAACAACCACTAAAATAACACAATCACTGACCTGCAACTGTCAAAAACAAACAGAGGCCCAATACACCACCACTCCTTATAACACACCCACCCAAAATTCAAACACTGCCACACCCACCCATGGACCAATGAAAAGGGCCCAAACACACAAACCATGAGCCTTTGCAACAGACTCACTGCTGCCAGACACCACAGAACCAGACTACAAGCTACACCACATCTTACACTTGCACACCTTCACACGACCACCCTCACAAACACCCTCTCATCACATTCACACACACACACACAACCATCCACACCCCCCCCCCAACATCCACACCCCCCCCACACCCACACCATCCCCACCCACACCCCTCACCATGCCCACTACCAAGAATCCAAAGTTCAGTCACCGAGAGTTGGAGGTCCTTGTTGATCAAATCCTCAGAGTCGAGCCACAGATCTTTGGAACATTGGTCAGAAGCACCAGCCAGGCAGCCAAAACAGCCATGTGGCAGACCATCGTCGATGCTGTGAATGCTGTTGCGGACACCAGGAGGACCAAGCAGGATTGCCAGAACAGGTGGTACGATCTGCGGAGAAGGGTCAGAGCCAAGAGACAGGAGGAACACGACCAGGCCAACGCCACCGGAGGAGGGCCCTCCCGCAGAGCCGTACAGTACCATCCCTGGGAGGAGAGGGTGATGGCCATACTGCCGGTGGAGGCAGTTGAAGGAGTAGAAGGACTCCGAGACCCGGGTGAGTACACAAACAACGCACCTCACATGGGGGGAACTGCAACCACAACCAAAATTAATAACAGGCACACAACCACCACAAGCCATCGCATTACTCAACCACACTCCATGAGCAGGCACATGCCACTGCTGCCACCATGCCCCATGCACCCAGCTGGACAATGTCAAGTCACAGGCCACAGAAGACAACAACACATGACACGGTAACAAGGATGGCGGGAGGGTGGGCACCAAGAATCACATAGTGCGACTCCAAAGCAGACAGCAATGCCCTCTGCCCATATGGCCTAGGTCACAGCCAGACAAACACTGTGTCCCAACACAGGAATGACTTGCCAGCAAATGGCGGACACCTTGCATCAACACATGGGGGTGAAGGCACTGTTTTGCACATGCCAGCAGCTAATGAACAGCCAACATTGTGAAAGAGTGGCAGCACACACCACCACAGCAGCAGCGCACAGACACACAGCAGACAAAATGGGTGCCTGGAGATCAGAAACAAACTCACATCAACAGGCCAAGGGCCACTCAAAGATCTGCTAACAGTGTGTGCCCAGGAAGCTGGGCCAAGGTGACAGAGGGTGACACACGGAGGGAGGGAGAGGGGGACACAGAGGGAGGGAGAGGGGGACTGAGAGGGAGGGAGACGGACAGAGGGAGGAGGCTGACACACAGAGGGAGGGAGAGGGGGACAGAGAGGGAGGGAGAGGGGGACAGAGAGGGAGGGAGACACAGGAAGATGGACACAGGGAGGAGGCTGACACACAGAGGGAGGGAGAGGGGGACACAGAGGGAGGGAGAGGGGGACAGAGAGGGAGGGAGACACAGGAAGATGGACACAGGGAGGAGGCTGACACACAGAGGGAGGGAGAGGGGGACAGAGAGGGAGGGAGAGGGGGACAGAGAAGGAGGGAGACACAGGAAGATGGACACAGGGAGGAGGCTGACACACAGAGGGAGGGAGAGGGGGACACAGAGGGAGGGAGAGGGGGACAGAGAGGGAGGGAGACACAGGAAGATGGACACAGGGAGGAGGCTGACACACAGAGGGAGGGAGAGGGGGACAGAGAGGGAGGGAGAGGGGGACAGAGAAGGAGGGAGACACAGGAAGATGGACACAGGGAGGAGGCTGACACACAGAGGGAGGGAGAGGGGGACAGAGAGGGAGGGAGAGGGGGACAGAGAAGGAGGGAGACACAGGAAGATGGACACAGGGAGGAGGCTGACACACAGAGGGAGGGAGAGGGGGACACAGAGGGAGGGAGAGGGGGACAGAGAGGGAGGGAGACACAGGAAGATGGACACAGGGAGGAGGCTGACACACAGAGGGAGGGAGAGGGGGACAGAGAGGGAGGGAGAGGGGGACAGAGAAGGAGGGAGACACAGGGAGAGCAAATCAGTCCTTTGGTGTGTGGGAATGTCTGCTCGTCAGCAGGTGGACTGCGTGCATGTAGACAAGGGTGGCCAGTGCCAGAACCCCCCCTCTTCATCATGGCAAAACGCAGGGCCATGTCACAACCTGTACACGAGCACAAGGACAGCCACCTGCATCATATAAGTGTGTGGATCCACTCCATGTGCACATGTACAGTGCTACAAGGAAGGCGCAAATGCATGGCTCGCCACACATGCACACTCCACTGCTGACTGCAGCCACACTTGACGCAGCAAGTAAGACTGTGCCACACATAGTTAAAGGGGCCAAATTGGTGCCCAAGGGACACACACATGCACAAGTGCACTGTGAGTGGAATGCAAGACAGATCCTAATTCCAAGAGGAAATGTGCCAACTTTGTAACGGATGAAACATGGATGTTGCATGGATCAAAATTAACATTTTCTCTCTCACACACAGGTCAACGTCGTGCTGCACCCCCCAACACTGGGGGGGAACACTCACAGGACCCGGATCTCCAGGAGACCGATCCCACCGGCAGCGACCACTCTCACCACTCTGCGGACGACCCCGACCGACCTGGCCCCTCTGGTGTCCAACCACCTGCAGCACCTGCGTCAGGTACAACCGTGCCAACCACCACCCCCACTCCTGCCACATCCCAGGAGACACCCAGGATCCCTGCCCCAACACCACAATGCAGCCAGGCTCGCCAGGAGGGACACGGTGTCCCGGGCACCCAGGAGGAGGCAGGCGACAACGCCAATGCCACCCCTCAGGGGTCCCGGAGACCCGATGTGCCCACAAGTGCAGGCCAGACGCAAGTGGGCAGGGGTGGTGGGAGTGGAGGACGGCGGAGGCGCGAGCCTGACCAGTTGGCTGGGGATCCGGTATTTTCCTATGTCCGTAACATCCTGGACTCATACCGGCAGGACACCACGGGCATGGCCCAGGTTGTGTCCGTCCTCGAGGGGATCAAGGTCCAGCAGGCCCAGCAACATGCGGAGCTAATAGCCTGTCTACAGGTACACCAACGGAGGATGGAGGACAGACAGGCTGAGCAAGTGACGGCGTCCCAGGGGATTCACGCTGAACTCCGTCGGATGGCCGACACCATGGCCGACCCTCCCTGTGCCAGAAGGCGGAGAACATCACCACCCACAGCGAGGGATCATGAGGAGGAGGAGGAAACATCCGACGGAGCATCCCAGACGTCGTCACGGCCTGCTGCTGAGGTTCCCCGCAGGAAGCCGGGTCGTCCACGGAAAGGACCGTGAGGGTGGCTGCTACATCACCATCTCCCAGGACACCTGGCCTGGCACCTGGCCCACTGGAGCAACAGCATCACAGCATCAAGAGACATTCTCTGCCACATGGCCCTGCTGGTCACTGGCTGACCAATGTTGACAAAGACTGTGGCATGGACTCTGAGGATTTCCAATGGCAAGGACACCAACTCCCCTACTGAACTTTGGATTCCCTAATCCCGGAAAGCCCCTCACTTTGTCCCCCCCCCCCCCAATAATAAATCACACTATTAAGAGTAGATGCCTGCTGGTAGCATTATTACCTAACATGTGTCTTGTACAGTCTAAACATGCCTGAGTCATCTGTTCACTTCAACCATCCACACCCTGGGGCCTGAGTCTGGCACAGGACACATGGGTCACAGTTAATTAGGCATGCTAGGCAGAACACACACACACACAGCGCAGAGGCGGACTGAATGGCCAGATCAGTAAATACTAACTTTCTAAAAGTAGTATTTACAAACGCAGGATATTAAAATAAACTTTACTAAAAGAAGTATTTTATTATTCTGAGTTCAGGCATACTAAACATGACTTTCTACCATGCTCTATGAGTCCACTGGGGTCACAGCGTGTAGTGACTCCAGCAGCCCATTCTGGCCTATGGAGAGCAGGTAGCCTTCAATAGTGAAAAACGAAAATGGCTGTAATTCACTATTAAGACATGCCACACACATCAGGGCATGTCCTACCTTATGCCTACAATGCACCCTGCCCTTGGGCCTACCAGAGGGGTGACTAATATGTAGTTAAGGGAAGGTTTAGGTACTGGCAAGTGGGTGCACTTGCGCAGTCAGCGCGACGGTACCAGACCGCGCGCAGGTTCTGCAGTGGCAGACCCTAGACATATTTTACTAGGCCGCTTCTGTGGGTGGCACAACCAGTGCTGCAAGCCCACCAGCAGCATTTGTATTTACAAGCCCTGGCACTCCTGGTGCACTTTACTAGGGGCTGACAGTAAACCAAATAAACCAATCATAGACACCAATCAATGTATACATTTTACCATAGGGAGAGCATATGCACCTTAGCACTGGTCAGCAGTGGTAAGGTGCCCAGAGTCATAAATCAGCCAACACCAGGTCAGAAAAAATACAGGAGGAAGGCAAAAAGTTTAGGGATGACCCTTCAAAAAGGGCCAGGTCCAACAAGGCAAGACAGACATGGAGCACCATACACACCCGTGATGGTCAGAACCAGCTGAGGGGGTGGCCGAACAACCGTGCTGACAGACACATTGAGTACAGCAACAGTCATGCGCAGAGGTCAGGGATCCTGGCCCGTGTCCTGGGGGGCACCCAGGTATGTGTAGACAGGTGGCAGAACCATGTCCTGCAAGCTTGAGTCCGGTGGATGCAGAGAATGGGGTCATGGACAACGTTGGATGCATGGGGATGGCACATGTCACAATACCCACACAGTCATGGACATCATGCACAATACACAGTCTCAGCACACACACACAGCTTGCATCTTGCCACTCGACACATTGACACATAGCCACAATCAGGGAATACCATGCCAGACATGCAGGATGCACCGTGCCAACACACCAGCATTGACTGAGAAGAGGCACCTTGGAGGCATAGAGACACCTTTAATAGTCATGTTTTTGGGATTGCAGAGGCAACTTGAAGTACACATGAACACATCATGTGGAGTAACATGTGGCTCCAACACTGGCACCCCCCTTCTGCAGCACAAATGCGTGATAGCCATGGAACTGGCACACAAGTGTCGGCTAACAGCTAAATACCCACAGCTGCTCACGGAGAGCCTGCCATACACCATACATCCGCTGATGTGGAAGTCCCACGCCATGTCAAGACAATGTTAACCGTATGTGTCCGAGGGCAGTGTCACACACATTGATGCCATCATCACAATCCACTATCCCATCACTGATGACTGACAACCAGGCAGCCCATCTATTCAGGTGTACCCAGCTGCATGTCGTGTCCCATGGGGATGCCACATGTCTGCAGAGGAACCAAACCCCGACCGGGGCAGTGTGCACACATCGTGAACAACTGCCACACCCAATACACCCCAGATGCATCCCTTACCCCATGGAGACTTCCAAACGTGTCCGTGCCTGTAACGCTGAGTCAGCCCACGATGTCATGTCCATGAGGAATAGCAGTGCCACAACAATGCAACCAGCAAACGGCATGCGCAGGTACCTGGGGAAGAGAGACACACAAGAAGTCAGCCACAAAAAGCACAGCCACTTGCATGTGCAGTTACTCGACACATGTATGGATGACAACATGCTAGGTCACAATTATGACTGGGGAAATACTACCATCACTGCCACCATCACTCCAGTGACACACCCACACACACCTCTGACCCACGTGCCATACATGCAGGTGGAGACACACATCACAACGCATGCCACACGGGGACCAATGCGTGCACACTCAGACCCTGGTACTCACCACTAAGCAAAGAAGTCGCGTATGAGCCGAGTCCGGATGTCCTCTTGCGGCTCCACATCCTCCACATCACTAGCCCCATTGCCAAGCCCTTCGTCCTCCACGGGTGGATGGTCCTCGTCATGTTGATTCAGGATGAGTGGCACAGCTCTTTCAACTGCCATGTTGTGCAGCATGCAGCAGACCATGAAGATCTTGCAGACCTTCGCCGGGGCATAAGGGAGTGCACCGCCGGTCTTGTGGAGGCACCGGAATCGGCTCTTCAGCATGCCAAACGTCCTCTCTATCACTCGCCTTGTCCGGCCATGGGCAGTGTTATAGCGGAGCTGGGCCGGCGTGATGGGGTTGCGGAGAGGTGTCAGCAGCCAAGGCATGTTGGGATAGCCAGCGTCCCCTACATGGGAAGCACATGGACATCGTTAGAACTGGTGTAGCGGTCGTGCTGGTCGGCTATACAGAATACAGGACAGACAGACTGTACCCACCAACAACACATGCCCGTTCGTTGCGCAGCTGCATCATCATATCAGGCATCCCGCTACGCCTCATGATGTAGGCATCGTGTGCTGATCCTGGGAAACGAGCACAGACATGTGAAATCACCATATTGGACAGACACACCACAAGGGCATTGATGGAGTGGTAGTGCTTCCGATTGCGGTACGCCACCTCCCGTGCGTGTGGTGGTACCAAACCTACATGTGTCCCATCTATGGACCCAATGACATGGGGCATCCCTCCCAGGGCATAGAATCCACGCTTGACCTCAGTCATCTGTTCAGGGGTTGGGAACTTGATGAAGTCATCCAGGTGAATCAACATGGCCTCCAAGAAATCATGCAGCACACCGCTGAACATGCTCTGGGACATGCCACCAACATGAGCTATGGTATTTTGGAAGGTACCCGTGGCAAGAAAATGTAAGGCAGCCATTACCTTCAGCTGGGGTGTCAGTGCCGTAGGATACCTGTGCTGCGGTTGCAGGTCTCGCCGTCAGCTCCAGAATCAACGGTTGGGTGAAGCGGTAGAGCCGGATCCTGTCATTCTCCTGCATGGTGGCCAAGTCTGGAATTCTTCGGGCAACAGGAGGCGCTCTGCAGTAATTTGGAAGTGACAAGGAAGAGTGAGTGCACTACGAGAACAACTCATGTCTACTGAGCACATGTAAATCTGGCAATACACACATGCCACATGGGGAGTCAGGCATGTGCTACATGCCCAGGACACGTATGGATGCAAGGTGACACTCCTTCCAAGACCCAGCTACACACGGTGATTGAGAACCTCCCCATGCCACGCCATGGAAATAGCTGTGTCCCAGTGCAAGTGCACTGCCCGACGCAAGACAGGAGTGACATACACCCACACATCAGCAGAAGTGTGATGCCGATTGCAGAGACTGGTAGCGGAACACTTGAGCCACAGGTCACATGACATTACACTAGTCCAGCCCACACACCTTGCCATGAAGGTGCACATGTCATGACTCACCACACATTCCTTGTGAGTTTGCTGACATGGCCTTGTCGCGCTACTCCGTGTCCCATGCATACATGTGCACCTCACATCTGATAACACATGTGGCATGGTGTTGGGAACAGTGTGCAATGACAATCTACACACAGCCACATGTTGGTTGCTGCAACGGCTGCAGCTTTTGAGGGTGCTACAACATCAACCTGATTTAAATCCCGGACACATATATGGCATAGTCACATTGTGCACTGTGGGTAGTGACCAGTCATGTGTCATGACCCCTGTACCGGGCATCATGGGACACTTCCGTGTGTTGGTGTCCGTGCCATGCCAGTGACGCTCACCCCAAGTGCGCAGTCCCACATGCACACATGTCAAAGGAGTCAAGGGCATGCCTGGCACACATTGCACCCTCACACAGTACACATGTACACATCTCATCATACATCTGGTGCCTTCTCCACTCAGGAGGCATGTTCCACATCACAGCCTGTGACACCTGTGCCCCACACATGTAGTAATGCACAGACGATGCCTTGATGTCCATTCCTGGACAAGTATGTCCATCCATGGACAAGTATGTCCGCCCTATTCCTACATGTGTGTCGCCTATCACCACAGTGATGTGTAAAAACCGCCGTACTGCTGCTGAGAGGGCCTGTGCATGTTCCAAAATCACTGTGGGAGTGCTTGCGTATGTGTACCCATCGTGATGGCGAGCAAACAGGCATTTGTACGGTCCGTAGCACTACGGGTACGCATACGCGTGCAGACCCATAGTGATGGAGAGCGTACATGCGTGTGTACGGTCCGTAACACTACGGGTACGCATACGCGTGCAGACCCATATTGATGGAGAGCGTAGGCATGCATGTACGGGCCGTTGCCATGCATTTGGGGTGCCCTAGGGCCCACAAACGCACCGTACCTGTGTGTGATGCTCCAAATTACATAGGGGACACGTATTAAGGCCTACATGCATGCTGGTTGTCATGGAGACCAAGTTCAAAATTCGAAATTGTTCTGGAAGGTGCACAGCAGAAGTCAGTTGGAATTCTTCTACTTTGTTGCAATGTGTTTGTGGGGCTGACATCATGCAGGAGAATGAAACCGATAGAGAACCCACAGACTGCTAGCTTTGAAGGGATTGGTGGAAACATAGGATGCAAATGTGAGTGACCAATCACTCTGTACTCCTGTGCATGAGACTGGGCAGAAGGGCACATATAAGGCAGCCAGGTCCCATGAGGGAGCACTTGCCTGCACATCTTTGCATTCGTCGACCCAGCTGCTGCTACTGATTCCCTGGAACCATGTCAAGGGCTGTGGAGAGGACACAGCCATTCACCCTGGAGGAGAACATGGCTCTGCTGGATGTGATCCTCCCACAGTACTCCATGCTGTATGGGCGACCAGGGTATCAGGTGAGTGCATAGGCCACTGCCACAGACTGTCCCTATGTTGTGACTGTGACTCCTGCCATTGCGTCCAGGTGTAACACACATGCCATGTACTGTCGGGGGGGTCCCAGGGGGGGGGTGCCTGATGTCTCCCAGCAGTGCCCTGAGACAGGAGGGGTGGGGGCCTATCACTCCCAGCAGTGCCCTGAGACAGGAGGGGTGTGTGCAGAGTCCTCCCAGCTGTGCCCTGAGACAGGAGGGGTGGGGGCCTATCACTCCCAGCAGTGCCCTCAGACAGGAGGGGTGGGGGCCTATCACTCCCAGCAGTGCCCTGAGACAGGAGGGGTGTGTGCAGAGTCCTCCCAGCAGTGCCCTGAGACAGGAGGGGCGGGGGCCTATCACTCCCAGCAGTGCCCTGAGACAGGAGGGGTGGGGGCCTATCACTCCCAGCAGTGCCCTGAGACAGGAGGGGTGGGGGCCTATCACTCCCAGCAGTGCCCTGAGACAGGAGGGGTGTGTGCAGAGTCCTCCCAGCAGTGCCCTGAGACAGGAGGGGTGGGGGCCTATCACTCCCAGCAGTGCCCTGAGACAGGAGGGGTGGGTGTGATGCACAGTGTGAGCCTTGATCATTGATTGTGACATTGCCATCATTCCACCTGTGTACCCACTGTGGCACATACTGCTTTTTCCCTCACCAGGGGATGATGTCCCTATGACAAAGGTGCAATGCGTTGGCTGCATGACATGCCTTGTTGTAACCAGCTAATTTGTACCCATATGTCTCTCTGTGACATGTGGCTGGTGTATTGATGTGGTGTCACTTGTTCCTCCTCACAGGTATGCGCCACTGCCAAGGAGCAGATCTGGCTGACCGCCGTCAGTGCCGTGAGGGGTGTGGATGGTCGGAGGCGGAGCCTGCCCCAGGTGAGAAAACGCTGGCAGGATATCCGGTGCTGGACGCGGAGGATTGCACGGCTCCTGCTGGGGGACTCACCTGAGAGCCACAAGAACCGTGGCCGCCGCCGTCTGAGCCACCTCCACAGGCGTGTGCTGCCGGTGGTCTTTCCAGACCTGGAGAGGCGCTTACAGGCGATGCAGCAGCCGGAAGGGGGTAGGTACATGTGTGTTCGTTGTATGTCACCGGCATTTGTAAGGGCACAGTAGCATGAATTCACTGGCAGGGTTTAAAGGTGCTGTGCAGATCCTGTTTGCCCCAGTATAGCGCTGTGCCCCTGCCACCCTTCCCCTCCTTGCAATGTGTTCCCTGGTCTGTGTGTAGTCACTCCTTCACAAGGTGATGTAGGCTGGTGCTTTGTCCACGAGAACAACGACTGTAGCATCATGTGTGGGGGTGGGGTGTAACAGGTTGTGGGACCTTGCCTGTGCACTGTCAAGTTCACTGCATGTGGGTTCCATGTCAGTTGGCACTGATGCTGACTCCAGACATGGGAGTTGGTCTCTCATGTGTCATGCCTTACAGCGCGCATGTCCTATGTGGTGGCCTGTGACATGATGTGCATGAGTGTGCGATACACATAGTGCAGGGATGGTGACGTGTGTTGCAGTCATTACCATTCAGTAGCATGTAGTTGCGTGCCCACTACTGTCCCCTGGGGCACCTTTTCCTCAGTGGTGTATGTGTCATCATACACGTGGACAATCTCAGTGTCTACAGCGTAGGTTGTGCTCTGTGCCATTGTCCCCTGTCACCATGTATATAGACGTGCTATTTTGTACAGGTGTCCACTGTGCAGCCTGACCTGATTGTCCTTCTACATACTCACAGTTGCCAGTGCCTGTGTGTCTTGTTATACTCATCTGAGGATGGGCACTGGTACCTCATTATTTGTACAGGCGCACCTTGGCTGTTTGGCGTACACTCTTGCTTTTTGCCTGCCCCTGTGTGTATCAGCCAGACTATGAGATGTTGGTGCCACCTGTGTCTCAACAATTTGCCTCGTGTAGGGTCTTGTTGGTGCGGGCAATGCCTATGTGTCAAATCCTGATTTCTACTTGCTTGGTCTGGGCAGTGTGTGATGTGTCTGGACACACACGCAATGTGCAGTGACCGAGTCATGTTGGGCATGTTTTCAGCATTACCTATGCAGCATGTGTCTCAAGTTCATGGATATGGTCCCTGGTCATCGGTATTTTCGCCAACGCTGTGTGGTGCAGATGCAGTGCAGGATTGTCCCCAGGGCCTGGGTGCTATGTCAGACTCCGTTTCCTGTGTTTAGCTATTGTCTCATGCTCTCCATGGTATTTCAGTGGCATGGTGGCTCAACCAACTGTGTGTTTCATGCCCTACATCGGTACCTTGTTTAGTAGATGTTAGGGATCTTCCTTTTCAGGCTATGCAGTGTTACCTATGTCGATTGTACTCATGTGACTGATGTGTACAGCTGTCTGATTAATTTCTGTCTCTCCACCCTGCCCACAGCATCGTCGGGGGACACAGAGGGAGACATGGACACAGGCAAGGCGGAGGGACCGAGCACCAGTGCCAGCCGTGACATCGGGGCTGGCACATCGAGTGGGACAGAGGTGGAGGATAGTGCGGCCGAGGACCTGTCGACTGGCACGTCAGAATACGAAGCTGACAGGTCCGAGGAGGATGTCTCCGAGTGGGCGGAGGCTGCACCAGCAGCTGACAGCGGAACAACACCTCGCACCGCCCCCTCAGTTTCCACCAGCCGCCTCCCACTTGCTCGTGTCCCTTCCCAGCGTGCCCGGTCACAGCATGTCTCCTTCCTGCCAGGCACCGCACCCCCTGCCCCTGTCTCCACTGCTGCCGCCAATGCAGAGTCTGTGGACATCCAGCGGCAACTGCAGGTTGGTCAGGCTGCGATCCTTAATGTCCTCCATGCCCACGGCAAAACCCTCACCAACATCGAGGCTTTCTTGGAGGGCATTCATTCATCGCAGGCTGACCAACGCAACTTGCTGAGGTCCATCGACTCCACACTGACTGCAGCAGTGGGTCTCCTGCAGCGCGACCTCCCCCCACCTACCCCTGCCCCATCCACACTTCCCACTCCCATGCCTGTCCCACGTACACCCAGACGTCGGCATGCACCCACATCAACGGACACGGGCACCACACCAGCAGGGAAGGTCCACCGCACTCCTCCTGACACGCACACACAGGGTGAGGTAGGCACACCCACTGGGTCGGGGGGCAAACGTGTGACACGCAGCCATAGTGGGAGTCCGCATTCCACCCAGTCCACTCCCTCCAAATCCCCTCCCCTCAGCTCTCCTGGCCACATCTCCCCCAAGGACTCCTTCATGGCCGCTCTGTCCCTGAGCCCCACAGTTACACCACCACGCAAGCGGTCAAGGAGGTCCCCGGTCAGGGTGGTTGAGTCTCCCCCCCTGTCTCCACCCTCCCCCGGTGGCGCTGCGACCCATCCCTCTGACCCCCCCCCCTCCTTGGGGCCTGAGGTCCCTTCGGGTGCAGGGGACTCCCTGGAGGACCTTGCAAAGGTGTGTAGTGCCATCCTGGCCTCCGCCTTTGGCACTGACCCACCCCCTGTGGTGGAGTCCTCCATCCCTGCACCCACAACGCCGCCCCTTTGCCCTGATGTCCCTGCGGTGCCTGTTGCTTCCCCCCCCCCTGATGCCCTCACCAGTGTGGAAGACGATGCCATTTGACTGTGCAGGCAAGGTAGGGGACACGCATCCCACTGTGTCCCCCATCCAGCTGAGAATCATTGACTGCCCAATGGGCTTTGTGAAGATTGGACTGCCTGCGATCCACGGACATTGTGCTCATGCTGAATAAAGCTTAATTTTGTTTTCATTATCACACTACTGCTATGCTGGTATTGGTGTTGGTGGGGCTGCTACATGGTTTTTGGTGGTGTGTAAGGGTTTGGGTGTGTGGGATATGTAGTAGTGTACTGCTCATTGGTGGGACCCTGGGATCTGTGTGCCATCACAAGGTGTTGGCTAACTTTCTTTGTTCATGTAAGCAGTTACTGCATGGTGCACTTGTCCCAGGGTGTATTCCTTCCTCTGTGTACCCAGCTTTCTTCCCTGCAGGGTGTTCCCAATGTTTAGCGCAGAGCTGTGTCTACATGAGCTGTGTGTGTGACGGAGCCCTTCTACTTTGGCCATGCATGCAGGGCCATGTCTCCACCTGCAACAATCGTGGCATCCTTGATGATCACTGTACTTGTGTGTGGAGTCTGTTGACATGAGTTCATGGGGACATGTTCCCTTGTAGCCAGTATGCATGTGGATAATTCTGGCCTCACACACATGTGTTACACCCCTCCTGTCTCAGGGCACTGGTGGGAGGACTCCACACCCACCCCTCCTGTCTCAGGGCACTGCTGGGAGGACTCTGCACACACCCCTCCTGTCTCAGGGCACTGCTGGGAGTGATAGGCACCCACCCCTCCTGTCTCAGGGCACTGCTGGGAGGACTCTGCACACACCCCTCCTGTCTCAGGGCACTGCTGGGAGGACTCTGCACACACCCCTCCTGTCTCAGGGCACTGCTGGGAGTGATAGGCCCCCACCCCTCCTGTCTCAGGGCACTGCTGGGTGGACTCTGCACACACACCTCCGATTTCAGGATATGTACGCTTGGCACATACACGGTGGGGGTACGCTCAATGCATTCGAGGTGAGGGTACGAGTCTACTTACACTGGTGTGGTGGGGGTACGCTCCATGCATACGCGGGTGAGGGTACGGGTCGAACTTACACTGTTGGGCTGGGGGGTACGCTCCTTGCATTCGCGGGTGGGGGTACGGGTCGTACTTACACTGTTGGGCTGGGGGGTACGCTCCTTGCATTCGCGGGTGGGGGTACGGGTCGTACTTACACTGTTGCGCTGGGGGGTACGCTCCTTGCATTCGCGGGTGGGGGTACGGGTCGTACTTACACTGTTGCGCTGGGGGGTACGCTCCTTGCATTCGCGGGTGGGGGTACGGGTCGTACTTACACTGTTGCGCTGGGGGGTATGCTCCTTGCATTCGCGGGTGGGGGTACGGGTCGTACTTACACTGTTGCGCTGGGGGGTACGCTCCTTGCATTAGCGGGTGGGGGTACGGGTCGTACTTACACTGTTGCGCTGGGGGGTACGCTCCTTGCATTCGCGGGTGGGGGTACGGGTCGAACTTACACTGTTGGGGTGGGGGTACGCTCCGTACGTCCACGGGTGGGGGTACGGGTCGTACTAACACTGTTGGCATGGGGGGTACGCTCCTTGCATACGCGGGTGGGGGTACGGGTCGTACTTACACTGTTGGGCTGGGGGGTACGCTCCTTGCATTCTAGGGTGGGGGTACGGGTCGAACTTACACTGTTGGGGTGGGGGTACGCTCCGTACGTCCGCGGGTGGGGGTACGGGTCGTACTTACACTGTTGGCATGGGGGGTACGCTCCATGCATACGCGGGTGGGGGTACGGGTCGTACTTACACTGTTGGGCTGGGGGGTACGCTCCTTGCATTCGCGGGTGGGGGTACGGGTCGTACTTGCACTGTTGGGCTGGGGGGTACGCTCCATGCATACGCGGGTGGGGGTAGGGGTCGTACTTACGCTGTTGGGCTGGGGGGTACGCTCCTTGCATACGCGGGTGGGGGTACGGGTCGTACTTACACTGTTGGGCTGGGGGGTACGCTCCTTGCATTCGCGGGTGGGGGTACGGGTCGTACTTACACTGTTGGGCTGGGGGGTACGCTCCTTGCATTCGCGGGTGGGGGTACGGGTCGTACTTACACTGTTGGCATGGGGGGGTACGCTCCATGCATACGCGGGTGGGGGTACGGGTCGTACTTGCACTGTTGGGCTGGGGGGTACGCTCCTTGCATACGGGGTGGGGGTAGGGTCCGTACATATCCGTCCCCACGCTATGTGATGTTTGTGCAGCCCGTACCCAGGCCTTTGCCACGTGGGTGCGATCCGTCCCGCCATTGTTGGGGTGACGTGTGTGGGCGTGGTCCGACTCGTACCCACGCTCTTCAGGCGTGGGTACGGGACGTACCTGTCTGGTTGTGTTGCCGGTTCGCGTGGTGACGGACTTCCGTTGTGGCGGTCGCTGGCTTATCAGGACACGCCCCCACCCCCTCGTGGTGACCAGGGCATGGGAGTCAGGTATGTCCAGGCCATGTGTGGTGTGTGACTTATGTGGTTGTTTTGTGGCCTGCCCTGGTCGTGCCACCCCCACCCCACCCCACTTTCCCCCCTCCCTTAGTTATTCTGACCTTCTGCGGCGTCTGCGTCGTAACCTGTAGAGGAGGTGTACTGCTATGAGGGCAGGGATGACTCGTAGGTTCGGGTCCATGTCTGTCCGTCGCGTACGGGTCCTCCTTGATCGCGTCGTCCTGTCGCGTACGGGTCCTCCTTGGTGGCGTCGTCCTGTCGCGTACGGGTCCTCCTTGGTGGCGTCGTCCTGTGTGTCCGTCACGTACTGGTCCTCCTTGTTCGCGTCGTCGTCTGTCCGTCGCGTACTGGTGGTCCTTGTTCGCGTCGTCCTGATTTCCCGGCAGTTTTTGGCTGCCGCAAAATATTCACCGTGCGGGGTGACGTCGGTGCGAATCGTGATTCCTGGGTCGTGAATGGCTGGCTGCGAGCGTCCCGACGTCAGGTCGGCGCTTTCCCGGATCGCATTGGTAGGTGTTTTTTTGTTCGGTCGGGCTTTTTTACGATTCGTACGGTAATGGTGTACCCGTGCGAATCGTAATTCCTTGTTTGTGAAAATTGACGACCGGGTACGCGTCGGGCGGAGATTGTGCTCCGTCCGACGGTTCGTACCCGGTTTTTGCAGGATCGTGATCGGCACCTAGGTGTTAGAAGACTGTTTGTTTTGCTGGCATTGTCTAGTATAAGCAGAATAAAATCCATTTTCTGTGGAAAGGTGCCCCCTTTTCACCTCAGAGCATTGATGAGGGTCACCACTGTTTCCCCTGAACATAAAAATTATGGTTTCATTTGTAATAGTGGTTACTACTTTCTCCCGTTGTCTCTTGTTTTCTAGTGTTTTTTAAACATGACGTTGTCATTTATGGGTGGGATTGTTTTCCTCTACCCAATTGACTTCTGCACCCGCTTCTCAACCTATGTCTTTTCCCACTACTGTTTCTTTGCACTCTTTTTCACCCTTTTCCTGAACATGAGCAGGTTAAAAGATCAGAATTTGTAAGCAATTCTTCTATACAGCTTCTGCATCGACACTAGTTAGTAGTGAACATCACTAATTGTTGGGGTGTGATCTTATGCCACCTAGATAGAGGTATTCCTTATTTTGTCCTGCCATATGTGGCCTTTGTGCTACTACATGTGTCCCGTGAGAGTCGCTAAGTAATAGGATGATGCTACAGCAACATCTCCATGACTTCATGTCTGTAGACCTGGACTAAGATCAGTATGAGTATAGTGATTGCCTATGTAAGGGCAAAAGGAGGGTCTGTCGTACTTTGGTATTTGGGACCACGTAGAAGACAGGGCCCTACCCCTGTTTATTCATGTCTTAGCAAACCGCGATTGGTCAATGCGGTATTTACAAGCGCTTTGCATAACGTCCCATTGCCAAATGCACTATGTATACGTTATTATACATTGACTCCGTGGGTTCCATCTTGGAGCGGTGGCCATCTTGTCATTGCCCTCACATAGACAAACACATTATAAGCCTTTAGAATACATGTACTTTCTGCTTGACTTCTCCATGACCTGGGCAGCTGGTCTCCGCTGCCCCAGGTCAGTCCGGTCTCACGAGCTCCCCTTCCTCCGGCCACCTGTGATTAGCATCAGGGTTTGACACACCATAAAGTCCTTTCATCGCACACAAGCCTCCGGCTAATCACTTTCGCACCTGCTTGTTCCTGCTTTATGGCCTGTTTCTCAAAACAGGAGATGCTCATGTTTATTGGGGTCAGATGTGGGATCTGAGCCTTGCTGGGTAAATAATTGCGAGCTGGCTGAACTGAAATGTGAGATTGCAATCATGACTCTGCTTGTTCTTTGAAGTAAAATATGTGAATGACCAACTGCAAGAGAAGGGCGGTGTTGCCCAGAGCATAATATGCATTATAAAAGAGAACACTGGTTTTCGTTCTGCAGACTGCCTCATTCAGTTGCTAAGGCTTCTGTGCGACGTAGTCTCACTCATTTAATGTTTAATAAAGATGTCTTTTTCATATTTCAGCTTCTTCTGCCAGTTTCTTTGTTACATTGACATGAGAGCGTCTTTTATAATACTACAGCAACAGGATAACCCGAAGTCATAGGGTGCTATCCCTGGCACCGCTGGGGTCCTATTTTCCCCGGTACTTCAAACGCTGCCTGAAAGCGTCCCGACGTCACGTCACAGCATTCCCGGATCACATTCGTATGTATATTTTCGTCGGTCGGTGTTTTTTACGATTCGTACGGAAATGGTGTTTCCGTGCGAATCGTAATTCCATGTTTGTAAAGTTTTACGACCGGGTACGAGTCGGACGGGGAAAACGCTCCGACCGACGGTTCGTACCCGGTTTTTACCGGATCGTAATCGGCACCAGAGTCTGTGGTTATTTCACTAAGGGTGAGCAGTCTATATATCGACTTTTTAATATCGAGGGACATAAATATCGAGTCAAAAATATCGAATGTCCAAAATATCGAAATAGCTAATATCGATGTGAAAAATATCGTTTTTTTTTTTTACTTATATGTCGATGTAAGTAATATCGTTAGTAATAATATCGACATGTGAAAATATCGTCATTGTGTGTTTAGTAAATATTTTGAAGTTGTTTGTATAAATAGTTCAAATGTATATAATATGAGAAATATTTATATTGTTTTAGCGGCGGGATGTTGGGTTATAGGGGATAAGGGTGGGGAGTGTTTTAAAAAAGTTAATTAATTTTTTTAATATATTGTAAAATTTAATTAGTAAATTTTATTTAAAATGTGAAATGTATATTTAATTTTAGGAGCAGGATGTTGGTTTATAGGGGATAAGGGTGGGAAGTGTATTAAAAATGTTTATATATTGTTTAAATTAAAAAAAAAAAAAATTTGAAATTGTAAATTAAATGTAGAATTTTAAAAATAATTTTAGGAGCGGGATGTTGGTTTATAGGGGATAAGGGTGGGAAGTGTTTTAAAAATGTTTATATATTTGTAAATTTTTAAAAAATACATTTTTAGAAATTGTAAATTAAATTTAGAATTTAAAAAAAAAAATTAGGAGCGGGATGTTGGTTTATAGGGGATAAGGGTGGGAAGTGTATTAAAAATGTTTATATATTGTTTGAATTTTTTTGAAATTTATTTAAAAATTGTAAATTAAATTTAGAATTTTAGAAATAATTTTAGGAGCAGGATTTTGGTTTATAGGGGCTAAGGGTGGGAAGTGTTTTAAAAATGTTTATATATTGTTTAATTTAAAAAAAAAAAATATTTAGAAATTGTAAATTAAATGTAGAATTTTAAATAAAATTTTAGGAGCGGAATGTTGGTTTATAGGGGATAAGGGTGGGAAGTGTTTTAAAAATGTTTATATATTGTTTACAGTTTTTTAAAATTTATTTAGAAATTGTAAATTAAATTTAGAATTTTAGAAAAATTGTTAGGAGCGGGATGTTGGTTTATAAGGGATAAGGGTGGGAAGTTTTTTTAAAATGTTTATATATTTGTTAATTTTTTATTTAAAATATTTATAAATTGGAAATAAAATTTCGAATTTTACAAATATATTTCGGAGCGGGATGTTGGTTGATAGGGGATAAGGGTGGGAAGTGTTTTAAATTTTTTTATATATTTATTAATTTAAAAAAAAAATTTTTTTAGAAATTGTAAAATAAATTAAGAATTTTATTAATAATTTTAGGAGTGGGATGTTGGTTAATAGGGGATAAGGGTGGGAAGTGTTTTAAAAATGTTTATATATTTGTTAATTTAAAAAAAAAAACAAATTTAGAAATTGTAACTTTAATTTAGAATGTTACAAATAATTTTAGGAGCGGAATGTTGGGTTATAGGGGATAAGGGTGGGAAGTTAATTTAAAATGTTTATATATTTTTAAATTAAAAAATAAAAATATTTAGAAAATTTAATTATATTTTAGAATTTAACAAATCCCATAATTAAATATAGATTTCAGTCAGAATATTAAATTAATTAAGTTCACTGTCCAGCACTTATCTTAATGAAATATAGACTGGAGTAGGAATAGTAAATTAATTAAGTTCATTGTCCAGCACTTACTGTAATTTAATATAGTTTGGAGTGAGAATAGTAAATTAATTTAGTTCAGTGTCCAGCACTTATCTTAATTAAATATAGATTGGAGTGGTAATAGTAAATAAATTAAGTTCACTGTCCAGCATCTACTCTAATGTAATATAGGTTGGAGTGAGAATAGTAAATTAATTAAGTTCAGTGTCCAGCACTTATCTTAGTTAAATATAGACTGGAGTGGGAATAGTAAATTAATTAAGTTCATTGTCCAGCACCTACTGTAATTTAATATAGTTTGGAGCGAGAATAGTAAATTTATTAAGTTCAGTGTCCAGCACTTATCTTAATTAAATATAGATTGGAGTGGGAATAGTAAATTAATTAAGTTCATTGTCCAGCACCTACTGTAATTTAATATAGTTTGGAGTGAGAATATTAAATTAATTTAGTTCAGTGTCCAGCACTTATCTTAATTAAATATAGATTGGAGTGGTAATAGTAAATAAATTAAGTTCACTGTCCAGCATCTACTCTAATGTAATATAGGTTGGAGTGAGAATAGTAAATTAATTAAGTTCAGTGTCCAGCACTTATCTTAGTTAAATATAGACTGGAGTGGGAATAGTAAATTAATTAAGTTCATTGTCCAGCACCTACTGTAATTTAATATAGTTTGGAGCGAGAATAGTAAATTTATTAAGTTCAGTGTCCAGCACTTATCTTAATTAAATATAGATTGGAGTGGGAATAGTAAATTAATTCAGTTCAGTGTCCAGCACATACTATAATTAAATATAGGTTGGAGTGAGAATAGGAAATTAATTAAGTTCAGTGTCCAGCACTTATTTTAATTTTATATAGACTGGAGTGGGAATAGTAAATTAATTTAGTTCAGTGTCCAGCACCTACCCTAATTTAATATAGGTTGGAGTGAGAATAGTAAATTAATTAAGTTCAGTGTCCAGCACTTATCTTAATTAAATATAGAGTGGAGTGGGAATAGTAAATTAATTAAGTTCATTGTCCAGCACCTACTGTAATTTAATATAGTTTGGAGTGAGAATAGTAAATTAATTAAGTTCAGTGTCCAGCACTTATCTTAATTAAATATAGATTGGAGTGGGAATAGTAAATTAATTCAGTTCAGTGTCCAGCACATACTCTAATTAAATATAGGTTGGAGTGAGAATAGTAAATTAATTAAGTTCAGTGTCCAGCACTTATTTTAATTTAATATAGACTGGAGTGGGAATAGTAAATTAATTTAGTTCAGTGTCCAGTACCTACCCTAATTTAATATAGGTTGGAGTGAGAATAGTAAATTAATTAAGTTCAGTGTCCAGCACTTATCTTAATTAAATATAGAGTGGAGTGGGAATAGTAAATTAATTAAGTTCATTGTCCAGCACCTACAGTAATTTAATATAGTTTGGAGTGAGAATAGTAAATTAATTAAGTTCAGTGTCCAGCACTTATCTTAATTAAATATAGATTGGAGTGGGAATAGTAAATTAATTCCGTTCAGTGCCCAGCACATACTATAATTAAATATAGGTTGGAGTGAGAATAGTAAATTAATTAAGTTCAGTGTCCAGCACTTATTTTAATTTAATATAGAATGGAGTGGGAATAGTAAATTAATTTAGTTCAGTGTCCAGCACCTACTCTAATTTAATATAGGTTGGAGTGAGAATAGTAAATTAATTAAGCTCAGTGTCCAGCACTTATCTTAATTAAATATAGAGTGGAGTGGGAATAGTAAATTAATTAAGTTCATTGTCCAGCACCTACTGTAATTTAATATAGTTTGGAGTGAGAATAGTAAATGAATTAAGTTCAGTGTCCAGCACTTATCTTAATTAAATATAGATTGGAGTGGGAATAGTAAATTAATTCCGTTCAGTGTCCAGCACATACTCTAATTAAATATAGGTTGGAGTGAGAATAGTAAATTAATTAAGTTCAGTGTCCAGCACATACTCTAATTAAATATAGGTTGGAGTGAGAATAGTAAATTAATTAAGTTCAGTGTCCAGCACTTATTTTAATTTAATATAGACTGGAGTGGGAATAGTAAATTAATTTAGTTCAGTGTCCAGCAACTACCTTAATTTAATATAGGTTGGAGTGAGAATAGTAAATTAATTATGTTCAGTGTCCAGCAGTTTTCTTTATTAAATATAGAGTGGAGTGGGAATAGTAAATTCATTAAGTTCAGTATCCAGCACCTACTCTAATTTAATATAATATAGGTTGGAGTGAGAATAGTAAATTAATTATGTTAAGTGTCCAGCACTTATCTTAATTAAATATAGACTAGAGTGGGAATAGTAAATTATTTAAGTTCAGTGTCCAGCATCTACCCTAATTAAATATAGATTGGACTGAGAATAGTGAATTAATTAAGTTCAGTATGTAGTGGGAGTAGTATGTTAATTAAGTTTGGTAAATAGCAAATATTAGAATTAATTATAGAGTTGAATAGGAATAGTTAAATTAATTGGATTTAATTGACAAAAAATCTGTAGATTTTAGTTTTGGTTGGATAAAAGATAGAAGTTATATCAGAATGCAAATTCCAATTTTTTTTATGAAATAGTAGAAAGGAAAATAATATTTATTTCATAGTTGTTGGAATGTATATTCATTAGAGAGAAAATTTTGTTTATTATTACGCATATTCTAATAATTAAATCATTGAAATAAACATGTAATAAAATAATTAATATTAAACATTTGATTATAATTATAATTTTTTTATAATGGATATATATTTGTTTAATGTATATTTTGGACATGAATATATGAACACACAAAATAAATAAAAATTAAAAAATCAGATTTTTATAGCTGTATAATATTTATAAATTTATATTGTGTACTCTGAAATTTTTTAGAATTTATTTGAATTTATAAGAAATTGTATTTTTTTAAGTATATGACTAATATATTTTAATTATTAATATTTATATTATATATTTAATATTGAAATTGTTAACATTTTAGAATATGTATTTTTTAAAATATTTGTTTGGTATGTTGTAGAGACTTTGGTGCCGATTACGATCCGGTAAAAACCGCGTACGAACCGTCGGTCGGAGCGAATTCCCCGTCCGACTCGTACCCGGTCGTAAAACACTTTACAAACATGGAATTACGATTCGCACGGACACACCATTTCCGTACGAATCGTAAAAAACACCGACCGACGAAAATATACATACGAATGTGATCCGGGAATGCTGCGACGTGACGTCGGGACGCTTTCAGGCAGCGTTTAACGAACCAGGAATTACGGTTCGAACCGACAGCAGTCCGGACGGCAATATTTTCACGGCACCCAAAAAGTGCCGCAAAAGCGAAGTACGGCGCGAATCGACCAGAGTAGGTGGCCCGGTACGCACCGTACCCCCCCCAGCCCCCGTAGGTACGCGCCGACCCCCCCCCCAGCCCCCGTAGGTACGTGCCGACCCCCCCTGTGTGTACACCCGTGTACGGTGCGTACCCCCCGTGTACGTTCGAGTCGAACCCCCCCGTGTACGTTCGAGTCGTACCCCCACCCGTGTATGTACGGTGCGTACCCCCCCGTGTACGTTCGAGTCGAACCCCCCTGTGTACGTTCGAGTCTAACCCCCCCGTGTACGTTCGAGTCGTACCCCCCCGTGTACGTTCGAGTCGAACCCCCCCGTGTACGTTCGAGTCGTACCCCCACCCGTGTATGTACGGTGCGTACCCCCCCCGTGTACGTTCGAGTCGAACCCCCCGTGTACGTTCGAGTCGAACCCCCCCGTGTACGTTCGAGTCGTACCCCCCGTGTACGTTCGAGTCGAACCCCCCCGTGTACGTTCGAGTCGTACCCCCACCCGTGTATGTACGGTGCGTACCCCCCCGTGTACGTTCGAGTCGAACCCCCCGTGTACGTTCGAGTCGAACCCCCCCGTGTACGTTCGAGTCGTACCCCCCCGTGTACGTTTGAGTCGAACCCCCCCGTGTACGTTCGAGTCGTACCCCCACCCGTGTATGTACGGTGCGTACCCCCAGCGATACGCAATCTTCAATATTTTCTTTAGCTGTTTGGAGTAATATCTGTAGTGGAAACATAAAGAGATGGAATATATAAGTTAGTTATTTATTTGAGTAAAGATAAAGAATATTTACTTACGTGTTTAGAATAGTAGGAGGATGTAGGTTTCTTCTGTTTAGTAGAGTTTCTTCTTCGTTCAATGCTTTGGTTTAAGGCACAGTAGAAGACTTGTTTTAATTGGTTTATATAGTGGTTTCAAATTGTTTCTTGAATGTTATTGGTTGTTTTCTGTATGTGGCCTTTCTATTGGATGGTTTGAATTTTTTTTAGTTAATTGGTTTCCTTTTATGGAAAATGCTAAGTAAGAGTATATTTAGTTTTAAAGGAGGAGAGTTTTAAATCATTATATATAAAAAGATTGTTTAAAATGTGTAGTAATTTTATTTAAATGTGTTGGAAATGCCAATGTGATAATTATTTCATTGTTTTTTATTATGTTGTTAAATATTGAGATTGCTATAAATGTTATGTTTATGTTTAAGTAGAATCTCATTTGAAAATGTATGTTTTGGGAAAATATTGTCTTTATGTTGTTGAAAGTATTGGTTTGATTAGTATTAGAATTGTCAATATATTTAAAAAAACGATAATATTGATGTCTATATTTTGGTTATCAATATTTGTGACATGTGTCATATTTATTAACTCATGTCGATATTTAGTATTGCGATATTAATGTGTGCGATATAATTGTATTACGATATTGTAGTGTCGATATTAGTGTAGTTTTTTAAATAAGTATACAATGTCGATATTTTTGATGTCGATATATTTGATGCGATATTTGTGTAGTTCGATAATGTGTCTGTCGATAATATGTCAGAGATCCTTCACTAAGATCACTAAATTACTTAGTTAATTGTTCATATCACCATCAACTACTCAACCTATGGTTCATCGACCAAAGGAAGAGTGTTGATCTGTGAAGATTAGTTAGACATTGAACCAATCTCTCCAATAAATTGAGTTTACAACAAGTGAGTTAACTAATCAAAGATTGAAGTGAAATTACAGAACTTGACCCCCAGCGAAACAACCAGGAAATCTGATTGTGTAAATGGGCCCATTGAATTTTTCATTGATTGTGAAGTGTTCGTCCCTGGCCTTTCGCTGGATCACCGACGTCATCCTAAGTCCAACAATTGGCACAGCAAGGTAGAACCGCCGGGGAGACCTATGGGTATAAAAACATCACATCTTGCTGAGACAAAAAGAGGAGATCAGGATTTACCTGCTGACACAGACTGATGCGAGATGCTGTGGTTCCTGCATGCAGATACTCCAGCTCGCAGTGGTCGAATATCCCTTGTCGGGTTTTCAACTCAAGACCACGACAGGGTCCCACAGTCTCTCACTTAAGGTAATGGGGTTGACTTAATCCTAGAGAGATTCTTGGCTTAACACCTACATAAATGGTAGGTACACTTAGGTACAGCTAGTTAGGGTAACATCGTAGGAGTACGCATTTTATTGTCCTGTATTTTATATACTTGCCTGTATTCATGGTTCTAGCAAGATGGTAGAAATCTACCATCCTTTTACTTTCATAGTGCTTTCAATTATTTATATCTGTCACTGTCTAATGGTTGTTTCAGCATACCTATTTTACACTACAATAACGACTGTTCAATAAATGCCTATTGAAAAACGTCCATACCGTTTATTCGGTGTATCCCCCTGAGACTAAGTGAGCACGAGTAACTGAGCGAAAAGTAGTACACTGTTTCCAGGGTCCTGAGGGATCAGGGATGTCATGTTCGATAGTTGCCAAGAACTATTCCCTCCTTGATAAGAGGAGTTTCTAGTGACACTGTGAGCTCGCTGGTATACAGACTAACATGCCCGGTGGGGGTGTCTAGAATCAGTCTCACACCAATTCTACAGTGTATGTTGTCTAAACGTGCAGATCCTATATAGGGTTTATAGGAACTACACAACATTAGCTCTGTGTAGGTGCAGCCTGTCTCCAATACGCATCTGGGGTGGGTGACAGCTGGAATTTGTGCATTTCCTCCAGACAGCCACACACAAAGGAAGGTTAGTGTGACTGAGTGAGTAGCCATCCACATCCTGATGGGTCAGCATGGGTAGGATAGGAGGGAGGAGCTGACACTCAGATCTGACTAGAGCGTGTCCTTTTCCCACAGAAAGGGCTGCATAACCCCTCCCCCGTAGTAAGTCTGGAGTCAGAGCTGGGAGGAGAGACCTCTTTGCACTTCAAGCCCCTATTTAAAGTCACCTACACTTCAAAGGCACAACAGGGTGTAAGTACTGGGTCTCTGACATGCACCAAATCAGACACTACTGGACCTGTGTCGAAACTCTGCCAGGAGAAAGGCCGACAATAGAGCTACAAAGTCTGCCACTCTGCTGGGCTGCTTCTCTAGAAGAACTTCTTTTCTGCTGTGCTGCCCTGCTGCCTGCTCTCATCTGCTCTGCTGAGGAAGAACTGGACTCTTTGACTCGAACCTAGAGTGATCGCCAAGGGCATGTTAGCTTGCCTCCTGTAAGACTCAGGGATATCAAAGTCTTACCCTCTGCTCCTGTGCCTAATCCACTGGAAGCGGATCCAGTTACTTGCTTCAGGGGAAACAATGCGTACTCTGCTTGGTGAGCATGATTGATGCATCACCGCTGTTGTGGGAATAGAACCGGCACATTGCACTTGGAACCAGTGCATTGTCATTGGAACCACTGCATCGCTGCCACTGCTGAGAGACAATCAGTGCATTCAGCCGATGGGCGTAGAGAAATCCAGTGCATCGACTTCAGAACCAATACATCTCGGAACTGGTGCATCATCTTCAAAACCGGTGCTTCGCCATCATTGCGCGAGAAAATCAACGTATCATCTCAACTGCGGGTTTGACACTCACGCATCGCTGCCCCCTGAATCTCGCTGCTGCAACCAGGATCAAGGTACCTTCGTTCAGCGGCCCTTGAATGGCTTCTGTATCTGGCCCATGCTCCATCACGGTCAACTTGAACTCTTGACTTAGCCCTAGTCTAGCGCAACCAGATAACTCCATAGGCGCTTATTTCTTCTAAGAGCTATTTTTCACTTTTAATCTTTAAAAATTAATATCTTGACTTCAACTTCTTGGATTTTTGTCATCTTGGTCTTGTTTTATTTGTAAAATCATAATCTATTGCAGAAAATGGCTCTAGCCTAACTTCTGATCATGCCTCATTATTGCTTTTGATATTTTACCAATTTAATCTCACCCAAAGAGATAGAGGTTTAATAACTGCCTCCTTCTGTACCCCTCCTTTAACACACAATTCAGAAATTTCCTCACTGAAATCTTTACATTGAATACCCCTCAGGATACTTCACTATACACATATATTGGATTCCTTTAAAGCCTCACCAAGAGGCTTCTTGCCTCATTATATCTACTGTATAAAGAAACAGTCCAACAATGCCTCCAAATCTTTATTAGAGAAAATCAAAATGCTAGAACACACATTTTATGAATCCAAATCTCAAGATTCTCTCGACAGCCTTATGTAAGTGAAATTTCAATTTATCAAAATAGCTACTGAACAGACTTCTTCTCTACTTCTCAGACAAAATGCTAGATATTATGAAGGCCAGAAAAAAACAGGTAAATTCTTGGCTGCTTATTAAAGGTCAGATAAGAGCGTAAAAAGAGAGGTTCCATTAGGAATTCCAATAGTTAAATACTTATTAAAGATGAAGATATTCTGAAGGAATTTGCTACCTTTTGTGAGTCCTTTTATACTCCATAATCTGCTAGCTCTATTTCACATATTACTACTTATTTAAATTGCAGTCCTAAACCTAATTTCAATGATGTTAATTTCTCCCAGTTGTAATCTGACATAACCCCTAAAGATATCACTCAATCAGTAAGGGTTGGTACAGCGCAACTGCTCATCCGTGAGGTTCGCAAAGTTCTGGGGAATACAGGGGCAGCTCTGTTGCGTGCTGCAGTTATCTGAAGAGCCAGGTCTTGAGGTCCTTCCTGAACTAGGACAGTGTGGGAACTTGCCGAAGGTGGAGGTTGTTCCAGGCTTTGGCTGTAAGGTGGTAGAAGGAATTTCCTCCCATTCTGCTCTTGTAAATATGTGGGATGTGTGGTGGGCAGAGAGAGATTGGCTAATCAGGGGTGTCTTTAGGGTGCGTGGAAGGAGAGGTGGTTGTTCAGGTATGTGGGTTTGGTGTTGTGAAGGGACTAGTATGCTTGGGTGAGGAGTTTGAAAGTTATTCTTCTTTCGACGTGGAGATCAGAGAGGTGTTGGGTGATGAAACTGCGATGGACGATGTCGAGGGTCAGTCTGGCTGCGGCATTCTGGGCGGCCTGGAATTTGCAAAGGAGTTTCTTGTTGATTTCGGTATAGAGAGCATTGACGTAGTCCAGTCTGCTGCTGATGAGAGCGTGCATGACAGTTTTTCTTGATTCAGATGAGATCTATCTGAACTTCTTTTGAAGCATGCGGAGGGTGTTGAAGCAGGTTGTGAATACGGCGATTATCTGGCAGGTCATTGTGAGCGATTAGTCTAGTGTGATGCTGAGGTTTTGTGCATGGTCCTTCAGGGTGGGGGAATTTTGAGGGTGGGAGGGCCACATGGAATTATCCCATGCAGTGGGGGTGGAGCCAAGGATGAGGACTTCTGTTTTCTCAGAGTTGAGTTTCAGGCAGCTGTTCTTCATACAGGTGAGGACAGCTTTCATCCATTCTTGGAAGTTGTGTTTGGTGACGTTGGGGTTATTGGTGAGGGAGAGGATCAGCTCGGTGTCATCAGCATAGGAGACAATGTTGAGCCTGTGGTTTCTGATGATGGTTGCCATGGGGGTCATGTAGATGTTGAAGAGGGTGGGGCTGAGGGAGGAGCCCTGGGGCACTCCACAGTTTGGCTCTGTCGGTTCCGAAAATTAGGAAGGGAGTCTGACTCGCTGAGTTATGCCAGTGAGGAAGGAGCAAATGCAGTCGAGGGCCTTGTCACGGATACCGGCGTCATGGAGTCTGGTGGCTAGGGTGCGGTGGAAGACAGTGTTGAAGCCAGCTGAGAGATCCAGGAGGATGAGGGCTGCCATTTCGCCCTGGTCGAAGAGGGAGTGGATGCCGTCGTTGGCAGCGAGTAGGGCGGTCTCGGTGGTGTGGTTGCTGCAGAATATGGATGGCAAGATGTCCAGGACATTGTTAGCTTCGATGAAACTTGCAAGCTGGGTGTTGACAGCCTTTTGAATGACCTTACTGAGGAAAGGAAGCAGGGAGATGGGCCTCAAGTTCTCGAGGACCGTCGGGTGTGCGGTGGGTTTCTTCAGGAGGGGGTTGACTTTGGCGTGTTTCCAGTCATCAGGGATGGTGGTGGTCTCGAAGGAGCAGTTGATCATCCAACACAGTTAGGGTGGAATGGCAGAGGTGGCTCTGTGGAAGATGTGGTGTGGGTAGGGGTCTGAGTGTGCCCCGCAGTAGATGCTTTTTATGTTCTTCATGGTGTTTTCTGTTGTGAGTGGGGTCCATTAGAGCAGGGTCTGTTGGGTGGCGTCGCATGGAGGGGGAGTGGTGAGGAGGTTTTGGTTGTCAAAGTCGTCGTAGATCATCTTAGTCCCTTCGATGCTCATGATGGAATGGTTCCGTCATGAGCTTCGGTATCCCTGTGCTCATGATGGAACCATTCCGTCATGAGGCCAGGGGCACGAAATCCCTATGCTGCAGACAGCAGAGGGATTTCTATTTCACCCCTTTGTCCTTGGGAGCTGGGGAAGAGCTTCTCCAGCTTCCGAGGCCCCCTGTCGTCATTGCACAGAAACCGAAACTGAAATGAGCCTTTAGGCTCATTTCACTTTCACTTTCTATGTGCTCAGGGGGCTATCTCAGAGCCCCGGCACGTAGAAAGACGGGAGAGGTATCATTGGAAAGGGGAGAATCTCCCCTTTCCAATGGTACCCCTCCCCAGTGGATCCCTGATTGGGGATCCCCAAGCAGGTATCCACCCACTAGACACCAGGGAGGGGGATCGGCCCTTTGGGCAAGGGCCTTCGCTCCCCTCATAAAGAAATGGGCTAAATTCAGTCTTTCTGTCCCACCTGGGGGCAGATGGGGCAGTAGCCTTTATTTTAGGGTGGGGCTGCCCGAAAAGGGCTCAAAACATTTTGTGATGGGCAATTTTGATGTTGCCTCAATTCGTTTTGGGCCCATGCCTGTCGCGGATACTTGGGCCTCCCACACGAGTGAGGCACCGTTTTTAGCAGGATACCTGGGGGAACGCTGGGTGGTAGGAAATTTGTGTCAGCCCGGTGATGCCACAACTTTCCCACACAAAAATGTGTGAAAAAAGTGATTTTTTCAGCTACAATTGAGGTTTGCAGGGGATTCTGGGTAAGGAAACGTTGGGGGATCCATGCAAGCCATACCTCCCTTGAATTCCCCGGGTGTCTAGTTTTCAGAAATGTGTGGCTTTGGTAGGTTTCCCTTGATGGCCGCCGAGCACGGGGCCAAAAACCCAGGTGACCCCCCTTACAAAACCAGGATGTTTCGTGATAGGCAATTTTGATGTCGCCTCAATACGTTTTGGGTCCCTGCCTGTCGCGGGTACTTGGGCCTCCCACACGAGTGAGGCACCAATCTTATTGGGAGACCCAGGGGAACGCTGGGTGGTAGGAAACTTGTGTCAGCCCTGTGATGCCACAACTTTCCCACACAAAAATGTGTGAAAAAAGTATTTTTTCCAGCTACAATTGAGGTTTGTAGTGGATTCTGGGTAAGAAAACGTTGGTGGAGCCATGCAATCAATACCTCCCTGAAATCCCCCGGGTAGGATAGGCAATTTTGATGTTGCCTCTATACGTTTTGGGCCCCTGCCTGTCACGGGTACTTGGGCCTCCCACACGAGTGAGGCAACATTTTTATCAGGCGACCCGGGGAACTCTGGGTGGTATGAACTTTGTGTGAGCCCGGTGATACCACAACTTTCCCATACAAAAATGTGTGAAGAAAATGATTTTTTCAGCTAAAATTGAGGTTTGCAGTGGATTATGGGTAAGAAAACGTTGGGGGATCCACGCAAGCCATACCTCCCGGAAATCCCCTGGGTGTGTAGTTTTCAGAAATGTATGGGTTTGGTAGGTTTCCCTAGATTGCCGCCGAGCACGGGGCCAAAAACCCAGGTAACCCCCCTTGCAAAACCAGGTTGTTTGGTGATGGGCAATTTTGATGTTGCCTCAATACGTTTTGGGCCCTTGCCTGTCGCGGGTACTTGGGCCTCCCACACGAGTGAGGCACCATTTTTATTGGGAGACCCGGGTGTCTAGTTTTCAGAAATGTGTGGGTTTGGTAGGTTTCCCTAGGTGCCAGCAGAGCTAGAGTTCAAAAACTACATCTAGGCACTTTGCCAAAAAAGGGTCATTTTTCACTGTGAAATTGCGGTGTGTCAACGTTGCATTTTGCGCCGTTTCATGTTGCGGGCACTAGGTCTACCCACACAAGTGAGGTACCATTTTTCTCTGAAGTCTTTGGGGAACGCGGGGTGAGTGGAAATTTGTAGATCCACACAGATTCCAGAACTTTCCACTACAGAAATGTGAGGAAAATGTGTTTTTGGACAGTTTTTTAGGTTTGCAAGGGATTCTGAGTAACAGAACCTGGAGGGAGGCAGTTGAGTCACCCCATCCTTGATTCCCCTGGGTGTCTAGTTTTAAAAAATGTACAGGTTTGCTAGGTTTCCCTAGGTGATAGCAGAGCTAGGGTTCAAACACTACAGCTAGGCACTTTGCCAAAAAAGGGTCATTTTTCACTGTGAAATTGTGCTGTTTCATGTCGCGGGAGCTAGGCCTACCCACGCCAGGTACCTCGCTTTCATTTGCAGCCCTTTTTTTCCATTTTCCCCCCAAAAAAAGTGTTTTACTCTATTTTGGCTAATTTCTGGGACCCCTCCAGAGGAATCCACAAACCCTGGGAACCTTTAGAATCCCCATGATGTTGGAAGAAAAGGACACAAATTTGGTGTGGATACTTCATGTGGTCAAAAAGTTACAGGGGCCTAAGCGTAAACTACCCAAAATAGCCCAAAAAAGGCTTAGCACAGGGGGCGGGGGGGAAGCCTAGCAGCAAAGGGATTAATCTTAAGGTAGAAGAAGGTGCTGAGTCTGTTGCAGAGGGTGGAAAGTCTGTTGTTTCGCCACAGGGTTTGGCAAATTCCTTGATGATGGAAAAGAGTTCTTTGGCTTTGTGAACGTTGTTGGGGATTCTGTCTTGGAGGGATTTCTTCCTTGTGAATTTGATAAGATGGTGGTGATTTGGTGAGATTGTGGTGTGCTATTACTGATGCTCTCAAACATTAAAACCCAACAAGTTTCCAGGACCAGATCAATTTACATCTGAATTTTACTCCCATTTTTCAACACTTTTATTTCCCTGGTTCCTTAAACGATATCACTATTTTGCTCATTCCCAAGTTGCATCAGACGTGTTTCAAGAAGCGCTTATTTGTTAAATCCCTAAAGAAAATAGAGACTCATGATTATGTAAAAATTATCGCCATATCTCCCTGGTTAATATAGACTATAACATTTTCATCAAGATTATGGTAGTTCGATTGGACACCTTACTCCCTCACATAATTATCCCAGAACAAATTGGAGGGTAGCTTTTCATCCGATAACACAAGAAGTAGTTTTAATGTGCTTGGTAAGGCCTCAAAACTCCCCCACAAATTAGGTATCATCACTTTGGATGCCAAAAAAGCTTTTGACTGAGTTATTTGGCAGTTTGTGTTTGAATCTCTAAAATGATTCGGTTTTGGACTTTAAATTCTCAACCTCATCTCTTTACTTTATTCGACTCATAAAGTAGCTATTTTTGTTAATAATATGACTTCTATTTTTCCTTACGTAGAGGAGTGTGTCTGGGATGTCCTCTTTCACCCTTTTTATTTCTACTCGCATTAGAACCATTTTTTATTAGGATTCAGGCAAAACACTAAAATTTTTGTTTTTTCATATAAGGAATCCTAATTAAAATGATCAGTATATGCTGATGATATTCTTCTTTATCTTTCTAAGCTCAAAAACTCAGTTCCTGCTTTTAAATCAGAGGTCCACAATGTTGCTGCTGTTTCCAGCTATAAATTGACTCTTGAGAAATCTGAGATATTACACTTTAATAGACTGTATCAAAGTCGATTTTAAGGACCTAGGATTTATTTGGAATCAAACTAAAGTTAAATATCTAGGTTTGTGGATTACCAAGTCTATTAAATCAACTCTTAAATGTATTGTTTAATGACATACTGGAAAAACCAGAATATTATTGTTCCAAATGGAATCCCCTATTTTTATATTTTTGCGGTAGATTAAGCTCTATTAAAATGATGGTCTCCACTCCTGTGATGTAGACTGACAACACCAAAGCTTCACCTGGGGAGATTCGTGCCGGTGAGGAGAGGCACTGAGGGACGCAATCTCCCATCAGACCAGCGTTCATGACACAGCGATCTTAAGCGCAGCGCCACCCGCGGTCCCTTGTAGACCGCCAATGACAAAGCTTCAGCTGGGGAGAGTCATGCCGGTGAGGAGAGGCCCTGTGGGACTCAATCTGCCATCATCCCAGTGTTCATGACACAGCGCTCTTAGGCACTGAGCCGCCCCGAAACGTAGGCCATGCCCAGGCAAAGCCTGGGCCAAGGGCAGGCCCATCCATGCCCATCAGGGCCCGTAGGAGGCTGGGCTGGGCCCCTCTCTAACTCCCATCTCCTGAAATATTGCCTTTAAGAGTTGGCCTCGGATTTGTCGCTAGGGAAAAAGAAATCCACCACCAATGGAGGTGAGTCAACTAACACTCTAGATGCCTTCCTCATAAGAGCCTCAGATGCACTGAATAAAGGAATTGAGGGACATATTATCAAGACAGGCGATAAAATGATCGCCGCTTTAGCGGCAGAAAACTGCCGCTAAAATGGCGATAATGGGCTTGATAATATGCTCTATGGAATTCCAATTGAAGCTCAGGTTAGATGTCCTTCACATCTAACATGGGCTTCAATTGTAATTCCATAGAGCATATAATCAAGCCCATTAGCGCCGTTTTAGCAGCAGTTTTCTGCCGCTAATTTTATTTTATCGCCTGTCTTGATAATATGCCCTTCAGACTTTAGAATGCAGATTATCAATGAGTGACCTAGTAGCTCCAGAACGCCCAATTAACCGTTCTAACATTAGCCCCCTGCCTGCACATACGGGTGATCCGTGTACTGCCTCCGCATCCTCCAATCCAGTTGTACCCAGCTTGAAATGCCTAAATCCGTGAGTTAATGCCAGAGCTCACTCTCCGCTCGCCCATGCAGAACTGCCCCCAAAAAGGAAGAAAGGGGGTGTAGACTACTCGCAAAGTCAACTCTCACTGTTCCACCAGAAGCTACAATATCCTCTGCATCTTCAATGGACACCTTCCTACAAAAAATGGAACAGTCTCTTACATGCCTATTTCAGCCCTTCTCAGATAGGCTTAGCAGAATTGAGGTAACCCTGGAGTCTCTAATCCTCACTATAACAGGTATCAGCGGTGTGATCAAGGCTGGGACACTGAAGACGCCACAATCCTCTGAACAAACCATAACATCTCAGTGCCCCTCCATTACGCAGGATAGCAAAAGACCTTAAAATGAGCCTCTTAGGCCAAGAGTCCCCCATCTAGCAGGCATGCCTGTCGGAGAAGCCAGAAATCACTCTAATTCCCCCAACTTGCAAACTCCCCATAATGCCTCAAGTCACTCCCTGCAACCACAGAGGACATCTGGCCCATCTTTACTATCCTTGGCAACGACTTTGGCATGCCCTAGAGACTATGATACTGAAGTGATAAATAGGTCTAAAACATCCTGTGACTCAAGATTGGACCTTCTCCTCGCTGCTTGCCCCTATGTAATAGTTCTGGTGAATGTTCCTAAATTAGTAGATACACAGAGAGAAACCACCGACCAGCTTATCACCGAGGCATGTCACTGGATTAGCAAACACGGGGGGTCAGGGGGAGTTAATCCCTTGTATCCTAATGGCAAGAAGGCTGGCATGGCTAGGGAACTGGAGGAAATCAATTCAGGGGGACTGTGTGGTAGGCAATTTTACTCGCATCATCTGGTCCAGCAATTGTTTGAGCGTTTACCCGACACAGTCATGCAACAATCTCAGATGTTTGCGCTGCCACTTGTTTTTTTCTACAGACCTGTTCAACCCTCTACTAGGGCTCAAACTTTGTTGATATCATACAGCAAAAATTACCATGAGCCCCCTTACCTTGCCCTCCCCACCGTCCCTACGAACAATCATTTCAGTGCTTTAACAGACATGGATGGGTGTGATTGACAGGGGGGGAATGGGATCACTACTAATCGACTCCAAAGTCCCAGGAACCGAGGGCCCAATTCTCCTAAATCCCACAAGGTATTTTTCAATCATACCCTCATCCCTACAGATCATGTTAAATTAGTCACTTGGAACATTGCTGGACTAAGATCTAAAGGGTCCAACCTAGATTGGTTAGCGATTGTTAATAAATCTGACTTGATCTTTCTACAGGAAACATGGGAAACAGGTCAGTTTTATTTGGACGGTTATCGTTCTTTTAATACTCCAGTCTGCCCTTTTGTATCTGGTCGCGCAAGGGTAGGGATACTAATGCTGTTAAAAAATACTTTGAAATTAGCATGCTTATCATTTTTTAACAACTCGCCCTATAATCATTTTCTTTATTTAAAAGGATAGAAGGGTGACACTATTCTTTTAATCAACTATTACAATAATAATTTTAACGCGAACGTGAAAGAGGTTGTTGATTTACTAGAAAGAGATGTCGATACTTTTTTCAAGAGCTTTGAGCAGCTGCCAAAAATCCTATGGGTGGGCGACTTCAGCTCACATTGCTGTACTCTCTCAAATAAAACAGTATGTGGTTTCCTCAATATTTCTGGTGATTTAATTAATCACTTTGGGCACAATTCCTATGGCGATGCCCGGAGCAGATTATTTTTAATTAATGATCTGGAAATTATGAACCCGATTGACTCTAGCTCTGGCTCCTTACTGCACGCTTTTGGATTGCCCAGACAGGGTTCGACACTAGATTAGTTATTGATTTCTTCCTCCTTTAAAAAGTCTATCTCTAAAATCACAATCATGCCATATGGTTTTAGTGATCACTATTCCATAATTGGCGATTTGGCATGGGAAGAAAATACCCAGGAGCAGTTGAGACATGTTAACCTTGCAATAGCAAGGACAAATGGGATAGTTCTAAAATGGGAGATGATAAATAAAGAGAAAACTGTCACAGTGGTTGTCGGTAATAGACTCGATGACATCATGACTTGCCTGGCTGCTAACCCAGATCCAATACTTGTAAACTCAGCCTTCGATAGAATACTATTGGAGGTAAAACAGGCACTAACTAGGGAGAGACCAACCTCTAATAGCCCAGGCCCTAAGTGGTTTCACAAGTCCTGCACTAAGGCCCTATTAGCGCTACATCAGGCACTTAGATCTACTCCTAGGGATGCAGCACTGGTCAAGACTCTGCGGTTTCAACCTTCAGAGGCAAGAAAGCAGAGAAATAAAATTCTCAAAGAAGAAGCTTGGGAGAATATTCATCAAGCATCCCTTTTAAAAAATTCTAGGGATTTTTGGAGAGTTATCAATACCCCATTCCTTAAATCCACTGCAGGGTTGAATACTGCGTGCCGCGTGGACGAGGACACATGGATTGCACACATTTCCTCCATCTTTAATACACATGTAGAGGGAGTGACTAGTCAGCGGTTATCTAGTAGTTCTCCTGCTAAACCATTATCATGTTTTAAGTTACATGAAATAAGACTGGCCCTTTCACAGTCTTCTGTTAATAGAGCCCCTGGCCCAGATGGCACTCCAGTCAATTCTTTTATGGAGCACACCGACTTATGGGGACTGGTGCTCACTAATTTTTTTTATGTAATTGGCATTGTGTGCCCACCTCACTCGTGGAAGTGGTCAATCATTGTCCCAATTCATAAGAAGGGAGATAAATCTCAGCCTAAAAACTACCGGCCTATCTCCCTGCTGGATAGTACAGCTAAATTGATGGGTTGAGTCTTACTCACATGACTAGAGGAATGGGACACTGACAATAACATCCTAATCCTGGTACAATATGGGTTTAAAAAGGGGAGTGGTACTCAGGACCAAAGCCTCAATTTAGCCCTACTAATAGCCAAGTAACTCAAGCAAAGCAGGGGAAGCTATACCTGGCATTTATGGATCTGTCAGCAGCTTTCGACTGCGTAGCCTTTCAGCATTGGCATCTGTGCGCTATCGAAATCTGGGTGAGTGCTCTAGGCCGTTCCCAATTATGAGGGGAGTTCGTCAGGGTTGCGTCCTTGCCCCATTCCTTTTTTTGATTTATACGAATGGGGTTGAAGCCCCCTTGTTAAACTCCACACCGGATGTCCGAACGATCAAGAATGTGCACATCCCAATTCGGCTATACGCAGATGCTGCTGTCCTGATTGCCCATACTGGTCGAGCTATTAGGAATCTTTGTAAATTACATGAGTAGTTTAGATCTAAAAAAAATGAGGCGAAGTCCCTTGTCTTAACTGCGGGGAGGAGTGTTAGGAAGGCCCAACATTGCTATATTGAAGGACGTAAAATAGCTCATACAGATACATTTTCCTATCTTTGATTAACCTTTGAGCGACAATTAACCTGGTCCTCATGATTACAACTAGGGGCCTAGCCCTCGAAAAAAAGCATTATAGCTCCTAACTTCTTTACCAAGAAACTGGGTGCTAAGCCGCTCGAAATGATCAAAAAGGTTTACTCTGTGTAGGAGAGTAGGATCTGCACTTATGTTGCCCCCACTTTTTTTCTGATGTTAACACTGGTTTCTGGCTATAGTCAGGCTGCTAATCAGGGCCCCAGCTCCATTGTAATCAATAGGGAACCTGCGGCTGTGTTCTCACACTGCATGCGGCTCCCGGGGGTCTGCTACTTACCTGCTTTTACTGCATTAGTGAAGCCCCAGTGATTCTACAGGCCCTAGGTCTTGTCATTCTGCAAGTCGTCTTTCCTAAACCTCTTTTTTAGTATATCGTCTGGTACGCCCCTAGGGCCCCAGCCATATTTGTGCTTAACTTATTGTGAAACGTTGATATTTGAATGTGTTCCTGACTTCTAATCTCATAAAGAGATTAGTAGAGTGTGTCTAGAAATAAATACATATATATTTGATATATATACCTGTGTGGTGTCCTTTCATTTGGTAATTCAAGAGATTATAAGGTAAAACAAGCTGCTTTACATTCCTCTGAGACTTAGCCTGAAGGCTGCTCTCCACAGCTGTCACTAGGGTAGCTTTCCTTAAAAGGTTGCCTTAAACCTATCTACCATAAGAATCGAATTGGACTGGTGCAAGGAGGCCACTATAACTAGTAACCAGCATATGCCAGGCCAACTTCTCACATTGGTGGGCAGCGTGTGGGATTCCAGCTTGCCATTGTTTTACCAGAAAATCTCTATTTGAATTACTAACTGAAAACCACTTAAGGTACTCAAGGTACATATAATGTCAAGCTTAGTATCAATAAGTTCTACTGAACTTAGAGCTGTTTGTGAAGGGATAGCACACCCTTGCTAGAGCTCAAGCTAGGATCAGTAGGCCACAAACTAGTGTAGGTAGTACAACACTGCACAATACTAGAATGTCCTCAAGGGATGGAGCCAGTGGGTCCATCCGACCTCAGTATAAGGACATGACCTTCTTTGACTTGAAGGCCATGTGTGTTGCAAGACACCTGGGGTCAGGACAGAGTCCCTCCACACAACACCTGATAAATTTGCTAACAGCAGATGATTTCAGACTAGCTCTAGGAGCTAGTGGATCTGGATCAGGGGGTAGGTCAGCCATAGTCTCTGGGTCAGATGATGAAAATCAAGATGACCTGGAGTCTGCGATTGAAGGGCCAGTCCCACAAGGGTCTGAACAGGACAGAGGAATTCTCCCTAAGACAACTGGCAAAGTGGAAGAGAGGCCTAGGTCCCCTTCAAGGGAATCTAACCACTCATATCACTCTGACAGAGAATCTGTCCATCAGAGGAACTCATACTCTAATAGAAGAGAGACCTCCTCTGAAAGAAGGTACAAGATGGTCTAGTATGAGGAAGCCAGGCTTGCCCTAAGAACCAAGCAATTGGCCATAGATAGAGAAGCCTTTGAGCTCCAGAGAGCTTCTAGAAAAGAGGGGTTAGAACCCCCTGGTGGCAGCAACAGTGTCCCTAGAGGCAGAGATTACATTCCAGACCATAGAAACCTGTCCAAGGTTGTTCCTCCCTACCAGAGTGGGGATGATATCCACAAGTGGATAACTGCTTTGGAGAGGGCCTGTAAAGTAAGCCTGGGCGTTGAACTACGCTCCGTTTGCGGAGCTTGCAAAGTTTAGGCAACTTCACGATTCGCGTAGAGCGCGAAGCTGCAGATTGCTACGCAATCTACTGTGTAGCGTAGTAGTTTTGCTTCCTCGTGCGCTCAATATCCATTCTCGCGTGCGCGGTAACGTCTTACCGTGATTATGCGTTCGCCAACTCACTTTTCTGTCCATTCGCGTGCGCCACGAGATTTGTAATATGGCCGCCCAAGCCCACAAGAGTGTGCGAACACGAACACGTCATTCGGGCGCGCGAGCTGACTTCCAGTGGCTGTCTTGGTAAGATTGCGATCCCAAACATGCAAAAACTACAATCTGGCGAAGAATAATTCTCGAGCTTCATAAAACCTTCTCTAAAATGATCATTTTGCTCAGAAAAACTCCTCGGATTGTGATTTTGCTGTAGTCTTTTGTGTAAGGAGCCCTTTCATTTTTTTAACTCTTTTTTTCAAGAGGAAGGAAGTGCCCCTGAGTCTCCAACTTCCTGTTCCTGTCCCGCAGGCTCCTCCCAGTGCTTTGTCCATGTGCTGTTCACTTTCATTTGGATTTGGAGCTGGAAGGATCACTTTTTGTGTCTGTCTGCTGCATCATACCATTGGATTGGATTTTTTTGAGGACTTTTTGATTTGAGATTTAATTTACGTAAGTTGAAGAATTGGTGTGTTTGTTTCATTGGGGCTTGTTTGTACCTAAGTTTTTCTGGGATTTTCAAAAATATTGTTGTGGGTGGCCTGTACTTTCAATAGGGGCCTAGTTGTTTTTCTCTGCAATTTCAGCCAGCAGGGTACCCATGAGTCCATGTTTCGTGGTGTCTGTTGAATTTCAACATCATGTAGGGCATGGATGGCATAGGATTGAAATGCTAAATGTGGCTGTGGTGTATTTCACTATTTGTGTGTGTGTGTCTGTGTGTGTGTGTGAAATACCTTTGTTGGATGTGTGTGCTTGATGTGTAACTTCTTTCCAATCCTTTCGTAGCCCTGTTGATTTTCATTTTTGTATTAACCCCTTCGACGCTCATGACGGAGCGGTTCCGTCATGAGCGTCGGTTGCGCTGTGCGCATGACGGAACCGCTCCGTCATGGCCCCGCCCACGCACAGAACCTTCCGCACGGCGCGGAAATCCGCGCCGCGCTGAAGGGGTTAAAGCTGTGTTGTTTAGCAGGCCTCCTCTGTCCAGTCATATATAGGCCTGCTTCAGTTCATTGTTTTCCATGGCCTGTTGTGACTGTGAGTGGCCATGTGGCTTGTGGCAACTTTGTGGTGGTAGTGTTGCTTCTTTTTCCATAAAGGCCTGCATTTCTTTTCTTTGTTCCCCTTGGCTTATGCTTGTTGTTGTTGTGTCCTGGCCATGTGTGTGGCTGCCATTTTGTGAAGGAAGGCATTGTGCATTTGCCAGAGGCTTACATTGTCTGTCTTCCATTTCTTGTTGTTGTGGGCGTGTAGCGGCCATTTTGTGGAGCCATCCAAGCACTGTGCTTGCTTTTGCTATTCTGTACAAAACTTGTGGCCTAGTCTGCCAGTAGGCCCAGAGGTAGTCATCCTCAAATCTTTGGTACATTAAAAACAGTTTGTGTTGTCTGTTGAATTTTTTTTACAGCATGGATGGCTTCGGATTGAATTGCAAAAGGTGTTTTTTGTGGTGGAATAGCAGTTTTTGGGTGTGTGTTAAATAAATAGGGCTTTTCAGCCAGTAGGTAACCCTAGGGATTCAGCTCGCGTACTTTCGGTAACTCTGCACAGCGCGACAACGCGGACTTACAGTCTTTGTCATTTCCACGCTCTCAATATGCATGTTAGCGCACGCGATAACGACTTTTTGTACAGTTCGCGATCCCGAACACGTAGCAATTGCAATCTGGCAAACAATATCTCACTAGCAACATAAATCCTTCTCGAAAACACTGATTTTGTGCATTTTGCTAAAAAAACTCCTCAGGTTGTCATTCTGCTGTAATTTTGGAGCACGGAGTCACTTTTATTTAAAAAAAAATATTTTTAGGGGAAGAAGTATGTTCCACAGAGACTACAATTTCCTGTTCCTGTCCTCTGTAATCACTTTTCTGTTATTATTGTGGTGGGTGGCCTGAGCATGTGGGTGGTGGCCATTTTGTGGAGGCAGGCATTGTGCTTTTGCAATAGGCTTGCATTGTCTGTCTTGTATTCCTGACCTTTTCTTGTTTTTGTGAGTGGCCTGGCCATGTGGTGGCGGAAATTTTGTGGGACCAACCACTGTGCTTTTTCCATAGGCCTCCAAGCTTGTGGCCTAGTCGGACAGTAGGCCCAGGGGTACTACTCATCAATCATCACGGGTGCATGGAAGTTAAACAACTGTTTTTGTGTTGTGCGTTAAATTTCAACATCATGTATGGCTTTGGATTGAATTGTAAAATGTGGGCTTTACTTTTTTTCTGGGGTATATTTCACTTTTTGGGTATGTAAATAAATGCCTTTAGTTTTTATGTGTATATGTTTGTTGTTGTTTCTCCTTGATGCTGCATCCATCCCATAAGATGCACAAATATTTATTTAGGGCAAACAGGCTACACTACATTTATGTTTTTGTCCTTTGCTATTCTTCTTCCTGAGTGTACACAGTACAAGTACACCAGGAGCCCTGGCCTTGTCAGTCTCATAAATGGCTATACTGTTGTTGTTCACTGACTTCATAAAATGTAATAATTGTGACCACCCACCAAACACTAAGAAGTTAAATATTATATTATTGATCTTTTGACTGATGTTCTTCTGGCTTTTTTGCTTTTCGGTGCACAAAAGACAGTGGAGGTGTGTCATCATCATCGACCGTTGTGGTGCCAGACTGACGTCCTGCTGCTGTACATGACGTGACGTGTGAGTGACCTGACCAGGCATCTCTGTAACTTGTGCAACTGAGTGCTGTTTTGCATCTGAAAAAGATGCCCCCAAAGAAAGCAGGTAGCAGGTCCTCCGGTACCAAGAAACTTGCCACGGAGAAGAAGGAACAGAAAAAGAATGAAGTTTCACTTAAGTCTGGTGTGCCTCCCAAAACCTTTTTTGGGACACCAAAAATGACGCGTGCAGCAATGGTGTCCGGGGGCCAAGCTGGGGGCAGCACCTCTGCATCAGTGGGCCCAACCCACCAACCCAGGCCCAAGCAGATGAGTGTGGAAGAGGTAGCCAGCCTTATGGTGGAAAGCAGTGATGCTGAGCCTGAACTAAACTTATCGCTATCTCAAAGTAGTACACAATCAACGCAGGAGGGAACACAGCAGATAATTGGTCAACAACAGCCGCAACCACCGCCCGCAATAGTAGCTGTAGTTCCTGCCGAAGTAGGAGCAGTTCAGGAAATTGAGCCTCATGCAGAGGAAGAAGAGGAAGCCACTCCTTCAGAAGTTCCATTGTCTTCCAAATCCCCAGCAAGGAAAAGGAGGGTTAGTACATCTCGTTCTTCACCAAGCCCCCCTTCTGATGATCTAGATGCCACTTGAAAGTCACAAACTGAGTCTGAGAGGGAGACACGTCAAAAGAGCAGGCATGGGAAAAGGAAGGTTCCAGAAAGCCTTACTCTTATGGAGGTTGATGTAGAAGAGCTGGATGATGATGATGATGATGAGCCAGTCATCACGAACATCACTCCCGGGCCTGAGGAGATGGAGACCAACATTTTTACATTATCCAAAATGGCTGCGAGGGATGTAGCACGCATACCTCCAACACAGGTAACACCAACACGACCTCCAGCGTCCATATTTACATTAGCAAAGGGCCGGCAGCGTCCTACATCCAGCACAAGCACCACCTCAGCAGAAGTAGGTAGTGGTACTGCACAGAGTCAAATTCAACACACACCCTCCAGTTCATCCGGCATTGGAAGTGGCATCTCCAGCAGGAGACAAAAGTTAAGCTCCCCAGCGTGGGACTTCTTTACGGTTAGCGGAAAGGAGCAGAACATTGCTATATGCTCCGTTTGTCATACCTCTGTTAGTCGTGGTAAGCTTGGTACAAACTATGGTACCGGAGGCCAAAGGACCCATCTGAAAAAACACCACGCAATCCAGTGGGAGGATCACCTTCGTCGCATAAAAACTGAAACCATTGCTGTTGGGGATAAACGAGTAGAAAGTCCGCTCACTGTGGAACAGGAAGAAGAAGAAGAGGGAGGCATTCTCTGTGGTAGTGGTACACAAAGTAGCCCTGTCCCCAGCACTGCAGTGGTAACGCCCACATCCTTAGCCACATCTCAGTGGCACAAGAGTAAGAGTCAGCGTGAGACACCAAAGAGTACTGCTTTTAAAAAAAGTGCGACGTTGAGCACAGGAAGGAATACCACGCAGCCTACCATTCTTAGCATGTTTACTAGGCCGGAGGGGCAGTACGAACGCAACCACCCAATAGCACGTTTGTACAATGCGAAGCTGGCTAAAATGTTAGCACTGGACCTTCTCCCTTTTTCTTTTGTTGAAGGGGTGGGTTTTCTTGAATTTGTGACCACCATCTGCCAAAAATGGAAGGTTCCCAGCCGCAGAGTGCTGTTCAGAGTATCCACCTGATAACAGACATGTGGACCAGTTGCCAAGCCACTGATTAAATGTGCATCACTGCACACTGGGTCTCTTTTTCAGGTGTTAAAGATAAGATATCTGAAGGTGTTGTTGACACCGCTGAGATTTTTAAAGACACTCGCAAACATGCAACTGTAGCCATGTTTGCTATGCAGAAGTCTCATACTGCTGCAAACATTTTGGATGAGTTTAACAGCAAGGTGTTTGAGTGGCTGTGACCAAGAGGGCTTACCATTGGTTTTGTTGCCACAGACAATTGCAGTAATGTAGTTAGGGCCATGAAAGATGGTGGCTATTTCAGGGTCCTGTGTTTGGCACACTGCATTATTATTGTTGTTCAAGACTTTCTGAAAAATGAAAGCAAAGTCAGCAGCTTACTGACCACCAGCAGAAGAATATGCACACATTTCAACCATTCTTTTAAAGCCTGGAAGCAGCTGAGGGTCATTCAACGTGAGCATAAAATGCCAGTCAAAGCACTCATCCAGGAGGTGCCAACGCGTTGGAACTCAACTTATTACATGCTTGAGCATCTGTTTGAGCAGTACATACCACTAAATGCTTATGTCATGAAAAGGTCAGGAGATCCTACTGTGAAAGCCATGACCATTGTGATGGCCCAATGGGACCTCGTTAAATGCCTGACAGAGATGCTACTTCCTTTTGAGGTCTTCACACGTGAAGTCAGCAGGGAGGACTGTACTATGGGCCAAGCTATCCCATTGTTGTACATGCTAGAGCAAGAGCTGAAGGAGGTGTCAGAAATGTACGCAGGTGTGGATGACAAAGTAGATGCATATTATTTGGCGGACACCTTAGCCGCTCGCTTATCTGACAATACAAGGATTCAAAATAACATTGTGTCACATCGACATTACATTACTGCCTCAATTTTGGATGCACGTTACAAATTATTGCTGAGCAGTAATGAAGTAATTCCTTTTTCAGAAGTGGATGTTGCCACGTACAAAACTTTAATAGCTGAGGAAGCCTCTGACTTTGAAAACGAACGGATCTTAATTAGAGGCCCGCCACCCCAGGGCAGAAAAAGTACTACAGGGCACTCAGAGTCAAGTTCTACTTCAGAGGCCGAGAGCAGTCAACAACACTGCCAGCAATAACATCAACAGCACCAACAGGATCACAGCCACATTTAAAAAAACGGCAGGTGATTGGTTTCTACAGAAAGGGTTTTGTACGTCTATTACTGATGCAAAGGCAAAAGAGGCCAAGCAAATCGGAGCACCCCTGAATATTTAGCGGATGGTTCAGGCCTATCTAGATGACACAACAGAGGTCTTCATGGAGCAAAGCCCATTGGTGTACTGGTATGGGAAAAGAAGTCAATGGCCAGTGCTCAGCAGGCTGGTGATAAAGTATGTGGCTTGCCCTGTTGCAAGTGTCTCTTCAGAGCGTGTTTTCAGTGCTGCTGGTCCCATTGTCACTGTGAAAAGGACCAGTCTCTCGCCCAAAAGCATGGAGAAGTTAACCATGATCAAAATTAATCAGTACTTTATACCACCGGAGTACAAAATACGTGAATCACAGCAGGAAGAGGAGAGCGACTTCGATGACATAAGTAGTGGGTTCTTACATGACGTACTTCTGTCCGAACCACCAGAGTTTGAGGACGAGCTCCTCTTCCCTGACAACTAGGCTTTCAAATTGTTCTCCCTTCCTTTATTTGTGTGTGACTGTGTATCTGTTTTTCTGGTTCACAACAAATCCAGCAACAGTCTCCTCTTTTTATTTCCCTATTGGAGTTGCACGTCTGTGCATAACTGTCCACTCCACTCCTCAGAGTCCTGCTCCATCTTCCTTACTCTCCCTAAATACATTTCAAGCAAGCCAGACATTGGATGGAGATGGAGAATAGTACAATACATGTTGCCTCAAACAGTCCCTCCATAAGAAGTGAAACGTGACTCCAGCTATATTCCGTTTTGTTTCCAAGCCGAAAGAAACTCATCACTGACTGTCAGAAGGCTAGGCAGGCATCAGATCTGACAGCCAAAGAGAACAGCAAGACAGGTAATGAGTGATTATTGTGAATGATGGCATGCATTGCATTGGATGCTTGCTGACTACGAGTGAATGTGCATGATGTCGAACTATACTAGTTTATCTACAAATTAAAAGTGACTCAGTTGACAGTCAATGTTTCATTGTTGTTTAATAACCACATTGTACTCCTACCACGGCAGGTGTCGCCCAATATTTGTTGCAATTTTGTAATATGGAATATATTATAAACTTAATCAGTCACTACAGACTGAGTTGGTGTTGGAGAACACGTACCACACGGTCATGATGCTGCTGAGCATACTATCTTTGCATACAGTCAGTCAGTTGGATCGGACATAATTGATGGAATAACTGCGTTTCATGGACTGCCTTAAAAGGTAAACAGTTTCAACAAGAACCACAGCAGACCTAGGCTACATGTCCGTGTAGTGGTGTGGACTGGAGTCGAGTGTAGTGGTATGAGCGACAGTGGTGCATTGATTTAGTCACTTCATTTGGAAAGAGCTAGGTTGCTGCAGTGCATATGCTTTTTGTCTGGCTCGGTCAAAATTTAAGGTAAATGGGGGTAGGGTGCCTGGCCTGTGCCGCGGTTGGCCTGTTCTGTGGCTGTGCTGGCTCCTCTCCCGTTGTTGTTGTAGCTTAATGCTGTAGAGTAGACACTATGTATCCTATCCAAGCTGCCTCAGTCTTAAAGTGTTCTCTCAAGAGTCTTGTCTTCTCTTCTTGCACTCCACTGTAATTGAGTTTATTTTTTTTAATTCAGTTATTTTTCAATACCCCTTTTGTTTTTCCATCTACACTTACAGGCCAGCCTTTAACCTGTGCTATAGTGGGAGAAATAACTCACACTTACCTTACCAATCCGCATCAGGCAAGCAGTGGTACCCAAGATTGATGTGCGGAGTGTCCATGGAAGGAATGACGAGAATGATGCAACTCTACATTTGGACCAGGATAATACAGAAACTTTAGTATCATTCATCATTCGTCTTTAAATTTATTTGATTCCTTTTTTCTCTTCAATCATTACGACTGTGTGTTGTGGTTTGTTTGGTAATTGATCCCTACAACTATTTTTTCATTTCCTTTGCCAGCTTGAAAAATAAAAGTAAGCCTGGTACAGCATGTAATTTGGTTCGGTCTGAGGGCGGCAGACAGGCAAAGCAAATTTCATATTAATAATTTCTGTCCTGTACTGTCTAATTGTGTAGTAGTAGTTAGTAAGTACAACTCATTATCATTAACCATCAAGTTCTCTTCATCAGCATGCATGCATTTCCTTTTTCTCACTTTATACTTTGATTTCTTTGATAATGGATCATGGCCGTCTTCCAAGATTGTGTTTTACTTTTGTTGTGTCCATGCATACTGTCTGTTTTTATTTGTTAAACCTTTCCCAAACCCCCCTTCCCATCCATTCATCAATCCCTAACCCTCTTCCCCCGGGCTGTAAGATTTATATTGAGGTGTGATGTGACTACATTAAATGTACACCAACAATTGATCACATGCTTGCTGGGGCAGATGTGGTGAAAGCAACACTAATTGAATTTCAACTAAGGCAGGGCAAGGATCTTCTTCTGCTTGCCCACCCATGCTGTAGTTTACTTTTTCTACTACTCCTCCCACAGTCTCTCAGTCAAGTGACTTTCTCTTTCTTTTTTCAAATGCTATTGCCAGTGTCTACTACTACCACCACAATAATGGCATCTTCTCCATTCATTTGGGAAACCAACCATGCAGTCATCAGTGTGCCGAACTTCATCATTATCAATCACAGGTAAGATATACGTTTGGTGGGAGGTATAATGGACTAGGAGGAGAGACTGACAGTACTAGTATGACAATTAAAAAAAACTCAGTGAGGGATACCGCATCTATCTGTTTGTGTGTTACAAAATCGGCAGATCTTTTAAATCAAACTCTGGCTGCGGGAATTCAGCAGCAAGGAAAGAGAGTAACAAACCATGTAACTTACATTGAATTCGGAAAACAGTAACCCACCACAAAACATTAACATGGTATGTTTAAGTAAATAATATAAAATTTAATATACCTATCAAAAATAAACTTTCCCACTCTGACCAAACCCACCCCTCTTCCTCACCCCAACCAATGTCCAAAATGAAAGTCCTAGTCCCAATGTCCGAAAGTGAAACCCCAACGCCCAAAAATCCACCCACCAACAAAAGGAATTAAAAAAGGGGCAAATGACATAGTCGGCGGGCGTTCAGGTGTTTATGCACCAGGATTTTTATCTGCTCCTCTAGGTGCTCCTCCAAGCGGGCCATCCGGCGGAGCAGCTGGTGGCGAAATGCCCTGCAGTTACATGCAGGGTGGGGGGCAGCAGTGGTAGAGATGGAGGCACGGCAGCGGGTGGCTGCCAGTCCACGGCGCCGTAATACTGGAGGCAGGGCCTGACTGGGTCCAGGGGCATTGAAGGAGGCTGCAGCTGCAGCCGCCTCCTCCTCCTCCGCCTGAGCCACCTGCCGGGGATTTTCATCGCAAATGGCCTCAGGTTTACGGAGCCAGGCCCTGGCTGTCAGGTTTGGAATTGAGAGGGTCAGGTTTCCCCGTTTGCACCTACAACACTTTCGTCAGGCAAGGTTTGGAAGAAGAAGGCGGAGATGTGTGTCTGCAAGATCGCTCTCCGCTTTCCTCCGTTTACTATTAGTTTAGACATTTCCTTTCTTTTCTTCCCCCCTTCCCTCCACACCTCCAAGATGGCCGCTGTTGGTGCTTCTGTTCCTCAGTTCACTCTGTGGACGCGCTGCAGTGTTTCCCTTTTGAATGTAGTGCGCGCGCTGCCAATACGCGGCGCACTTCAACCGTCTATTTTTGCTGAGTGGCGGTTTCTCTTGGAGCTCCGCATTCCCCACAAGAAATTTTCAGTCAGAAGTTGGGAGTATCCAAGTTAGGGTTTCTCTCTCTCTGTGACTTCCTTTTGGGCTCCGTGAGTGGAGCGTTTAGTTCGTGACTTTCTAGCAACTTATCCTTCAGAGTTAGTTCGGCGGATATGAAGAGAATTTCCAGGCTGCTCGACGAATGGGCAGTGTTCTTCTGAAGTAAGGAGGCTTTGTGTTTCGCGAGGGAAGATTACCTCTTGATAAGTAAGTGAAGCCTCTTTCTTGTATTTGCCGTAAGCAGCATCATCAGTGTCCTCTTCCAGACAAAGAGAAGTAGAGAACTCAGTTTATCAAACTCCGTGGGAGCACAGACTTGTTCCAGATTTGACCAGCAACGTTTTTTCCAAGCAGTGTTGTGTTGAACTCAGACCTAAGGCGTACTTGCTTCAACAAGAGACTTTGTTTTAATGGAACCTAAAAGCGCTGAGGGGTGTGCAATTATATATATATATATATATATATAGGGTTTTCACAATCCTGCAACCAATCATTCTGGAGTCCAGAATTTCAACAAAACTATCTCGCCCAATCTTATCGCTCCATTTCCAAGTTTGGTGAAATATAAATGCAAGGGTTCCTCACAGAAGGTAGACAGGTATGGTAGCCAGATAAGGAGAGGGTGGGGGAGTCTCTGGTAGGCTGGGAGTTCATGTGTACATTTTCATTGCAGGAATTGTCTCTGCCATCTGTACAGCGCATTCCCCACAAATGAGGTTCTCGCTGAGAATAGAGAGCAGCTACCCACTGTATCAGGACAGGTATTTGGTAGAAGGTGTTTTAATTAGAGTGTAGAGAGAGTTAGTGGTTGGAGTTGTTGTTTATTAACTCTCATTACAGGGTCCAAGACGAAAGAAGATACGAGGCCAGTCCTGGAAGAACATACAGTGCAGTCTCTCTTGTCTGTCCAATTCCCCTTTCCCCCTCACTGCTGCTCGTGAGCCCTGAGTTCGCGGCAGCGGAGTGGGGGAGTGGAGATCCAGCATCGGCTCCTGTGGAAAACAAACTTCAGCTTGAGGAACTTGACACTGGCGGCCAACTCCTTTCTCGATGGTTTTGGTTTGGAAGGAGTATCTATATCAAGAAAGAAAAAGAACATGTTGTAACCAATACTCTTAGCAAAACAGAAACACTAAACTCATTCAACACATAGTGTCACAGTATCACTAGCAAGCACAGTACATAACATTTGTGATTTGCTGGTAAGTATCTATACTTCTACTTCCTCGGACTCTAACATTTGTGGGAGTTTCCGACATCATACTCGTAATATGTACTCCGGTACACCAGTCGTGTTGTTCTTATCTCTAGTTTAGCACAATTACATAAACTTGTTGTAGCCGGCATGCCAGCTCAGTCAGCTATGCTTGCACCCAAGAGAAACAGATATGAGTCACTCTGTCTGTTACATGAAGGCAAACGATCAATTTCACTTACACCCTGCCCTGGGTACTACAAAAAGGCTGATTATTTATCTGATCCAATGATCATTGCTTATATTTATATTATAGATGGTAATACAACATCAGGTCAGTAGTGGTCGGTGGTGGGAGTGCTGCCGGGCGGTGACGTGGGAAGTTGCAGGGTGGGGGTAGTAAACTATGGGGGGAACAACCTTTACAACGCAACTTTTACAACGCACTACCTTTACAACGCATTTTTTACAACGCATAATCCATTACAACGCATGACATTACAACGCATGACACTACAACGCGTTTTTAAAAACTACCTTTACAACGCATTCCATTACAACGCATACTACCATTACAACGCATACCATTACAACGCATAATATTACACTACACTATCCAACACTTACCCTACTGTTGCACCCCCTGGAGTTAGAATAGTAATTTTTACCCCTATACTATACAACACTTACCCTACTGTTGCACCCCCTGGAGTTAGAATAGTAATTTTTACCCCTATACTATCCAACACTTACCCTACTGTTGCACCCCCTGGAGTTAGAATAGTAATTTTTACCCCTATACTATCCAACACTTACCCTACTGTTGCACCCCCTGGAGTTAGAATAGTAATTTTTACCCCTATACTATCCAACACTTACCCTACTGTTGCACCCCCTGGAGTTAGAATAGTAATTTTTACCCCTATACTATCCAACACTTACCCTACTGTTGCACCCCCTGGAGTTAGAATAGTAATTTTTACCCCTATACTATCCAACACTTACTCTACTGTTGCACCCCCTGGAGTTAGAATAGTAATTTTTACCCCTATACTATCCAACACTTACCCTACTGTTGCACCCCCTGGAGTTAGAATAGTAATTTTTACCCCTATACTATCCAACACTTACCCTACTGTTGCACCCCCTGGAGTTAGAATAGTAATTTTTACCCCTATACTATCCAACACTTACCCTACTGTTGCACCCCCTGGAGTTAGAATAGTAATTTTTACCCCTATACTATCCAACACTTACCCTACTGTTGCACCCCCTGGAGTTAGAATAGTAATTTTTACCCCTATACTATCCAACACTTACCCTACTGTTGCACCCCCTGGAGTTAGAATAGTAATTTTAACCCCTATACTATCCAACACTTACCCTACTGTTGCACCCCCTGGAGTTAGAAAAGTAACTTTTACCCCTATACTATCTAATACTTACCTTAAATGCAATTTAATATTATGCGTTGTAATGGTATGCGTTGTAAAGGTAGTATGCGTTGTAATGGAAATGCGTTGTAAAGGTAGTTTTTAAAAATGCGTTGTAGTGTCATGCGTTGTAATGTCATGCGTTGTAATGGATTATGCGTTGTAAAAAATGCGTTGTAAGTGCATGCGTTGTAAAAGTGTGCGTTGTAACGTCATACATCCAAACTATGGATTACGGACAATCACAGGTAATTAAACAATACATATAAAAAATTAAAAAAACATTTGTTGCACGCACTGCATCGCATTCGGTGGTGCAGTGTGCACGATGAAAATCATTTTATTTATTTTTATGTTGATTACCTGTATTTAACCATAATACATCATTTACTTGCCACCCACCCTGCCCCTCCCCATGTCACCGCCCGCCAGCACTCCCACCACCAACCGCTACGGCATAGGGTACTTTGCTTTCATTGACTGTGTAACCATAACCAACAGATAGGCCACCCTTTGCAGGCTGGCTGACCCAATCGAAAATACATTAACATAGGTAGGGAGGGGTCCCCGGAGTCGGAGGAAGGCGCTTCGGCTTGATAATATATAATTATCTATTATATATATTATATATAAGACTTGCTTGCAAACTACTGTGAGTCAACTGTATTTTGAAAATACTACCTATATTCCCCTCCGCTTTGCTTTGCTACTGTGGCGCAGTTTCTTTGACATTTTCTTCAAAGTAAGACTCTCCAGTGACACTTTCCACCTATGCTATCTATTGATGATAGTAAATCCAGGCATACATCCATTAAAGTAAACGTCTATCCTTCTTTTTTATATATCTCTTAACAAACCATAGTTGGTTTCAGCAACAAACATCCATGCTTCCGCTCAGTCCTTGCTTGCCTTGGCTTTGAGTTTGAACCAAACACCGCTGATTCTTGCTATCTAGTACTATCCACCCATACTGTGTCGCCCACCCAGGCAGGCATCCTCTTTCACCTTCCACCCATCCTTCAACAACCCATGCATCTGATCTGATTACTATCAGCCACTCAATCATGCTTCCAACATATCCTTAACAACAAAAAGACAAACAGCTGACTTAGGTAAAACACTTAAATTTCCATATTTCATCCGTATAGGCATGCGAGCGCCACAGCTTCCAGTATCCACTGTTTAAAGATACTTATTTTACAACAAGTCCACAGAAAAAGGGAAGGTGCACTCTATCGCAAGTCATGCAAAAGACACTTGTAGTAGAAAATAGTTTCTTCTTTATTCGTAGTCTTGGTTAAAAGACAGGCACACAGCCAACACGTTTCGTTCCCTTGTGCCTTGGGAACTTCGTCAGGGCTGCAATAATTATAGAAACATCCACATAAATATACATGTAAAACACATATATAAAACACAATCTAAAAGATGAAGAGCATCACTAACTATTATGTAAACAATACAAAATCATAAACGACCATAAAAAACCAGAACAAACTCAGAATTTGTACAATAGACACCATCAGCAAGGAAAGAGTCCAAAACCACAGTAAAAGACAGAATTCAACATTTCGATGTAGTAAATGCCTGTTTGCAGTCACACCACAAGAAGAACGAATATATAAGATATATAAAGACATTACACAATAATTAATTGCGAATCGCATTGTAAGGAACACAGGAGAATAAAGGAGAAATAATAATTGAGAAAAAATAGTAGACAAAAGAATGAGAAAAGTAGATAAGCATAAAGATCAAGAGACAAGAAAAGGGGAAACAACCACAGATAGACCAACAACAGAAGAACTAAAAAGGCTCGTTATAACCAGTCTCTCAAATAAAGCACATGAATACAAAGATTTCTAGGGAAAGGCCAAATATTAGTCACAAACCAGAAAATGCGATCAAAAACCAAAAGTCACCACAACCGAAAACGCCAGAATGATTACATTGCACAGTATGTTAAAAGCCCCCCGCAGGGACAAGAAACAATAACCATCGTGAACATAATTAAAATATCCCGATAGAAGAAGGGGTATATCCTGACAGTCAAGTAGGAGTCATCCTTACCGTACTACAGGTCTCTGGAGTATTCAAAAGGGACCTCAAATGAGGATGACCAATCAGTGAATTATTCAAGAGTATAATCTTATGCAAGAAGCATCAGAACGTATGATTCTAAAAGGAAATGAGAAATTAAAAGACCATTTCCGAAGAAACACGGGAAAGTATAATACGAAGACGCACATCAAACCAGAAATTAAGTGAATCACACCCAAGAACGGAAAATTCTTAGGAAGCCCCAATTCAGAAAAAGAGTGTAACATAGACTCATCATTAATTAAGTTTATATACAGTTATAAATGGAAAAATTACACAACAGAAAAAATAAGAATGGAAAGGCTATCCGTGACCTTAATTGGTTATATTTAAAGACCCAAGGTTGCCAAATTAAAAAACCCAAAACCACAGGAACATTTGCCCAATGGACCTGCCATGTCTTATCGCAGAGGAAGATCTTTACGGGATATCCTTTGCTCTAGCCATGTGACCAATGTACAGACCACTTGGTTACCATCTAAACCGAAAGGCTTTTTCACCTGCGGTTCATGTAGTATCTGTGCATTTGGAAAAAACAAGATTACCAGCTTCACTTATAATACTCCTAAACAGCATACAATCGCACATTTCATTAATTGTAATACAACGCACGTGGTTTATATCTTGGGGTGTAAATGTGATGTTATCTATGTAGGCAGTACGGTGCGTCCACTTAATAATGTTCGCATTCAGGAGCACCGTAGGGCTATACTCAATAGAGACACTCGATATCCCGTCAGTGAACACTACATGCAAGCCCATCCCGATGACAAGTCTTTTTGGTTTCATGGTATTGACCATGTACCAACTAATATCAGGGGTGGCGACCGAGAAACTACAAGTGAGGCAGATGGAGGCAAGATGGATTTGCCGTTTGAGAGCCACGCTAATGGGCCATAATACGGATAGGGAGTTTCATTACTTCCTAGGATAATGTGCAGCAAAACGACATGGGATGCTAGGGATAATTGGTCATACTGTGGCTCATTAATGTATCTTAAATGAAGTACTATGTCAAGTAGCTACTTATAACTGTCTTGACAAAAATAAAATTCTTAAAAAGTTTTTTTATTTCTTTTTTTTTTCCTAATTGTTCTTATTCTCTCTATATATATAAAAAACTCTTTTCTCCTCTCATTCTTTTCCTTCTCTTTTGCTACTACATTTTTGTAGATCTGAATCTAAAGTCACACGGAAGTACAAGATTTCATTTTAAAATGTATAATGACATTCAAACCTTTCTTGGCAGATGTGCCTATAACCCCTCCCGAACCTGTCTGATAGAGATGTCCATAACCCTTTTCAGGTAGGGGGGTAAGATTGCAGATTTGCATAGTATGAGTTTGATCAGGTGGCAATACCTGTTTAGCATTTGGTCGAAAGACACTGTTTGGATTCTGGCTTTAGTTGCTCTGGGATATAGTGGGGAGTTTTTCTTTTCAATTGATTTACTTGCCTGGATTAGCCTTTGGTGTCTATATGAAAAATCAAGTCTATCAATGGATATTGACCACCTTAAATAATATCCTGTTATATCGGATGGGTACCGCGATATAAAGAAATTGAAATAGTGGCACATCCCTGTCTCCTGTGATATATAAATGACTTTATATTGCTGATGTTATTTTTACATATATTAAAATAATTCTTCGGACAATTGATAGATAATATGTGGGGTTGGCCACTTTATATAAAGCACTAGGCGAATAATATGCCAATACACACCAACTCTCTATAGTTGGGTTTGGTTTGTACCTATGATCGTGTTTTACCAACCGATCGATCGTCTCAATGTAAAACGTACAGTTTACACTGATGGATATATTTTGTACATTCCGTTTGACTTTTGGTATAATTCTCTCTTGCTAACTAGCATATGTATCTCCGTTTTTTGTGGCTTTCTGTTATTTTATTATAAATAACGCCACTTTAATATGCCCGCCACCCTGGAGGGGCTACACGTTAGGCTTAACCTTTCTCTATGTTTATCAGAACGTACGTGACGTGGTGTATGACCACGTGACATTTTAGCGCGTCCTTTTAATTTCAAATTAGTACGAGTTTTTCCCTTTTACGAAGACGGAACAGCTATCGTACTGATCATCTTTTAGATTGCCTCATATAAGTAAGTCTTGCACGTGGGACCCGGCTGGCACTTAATACAATTGAATTAGTATGAAGTAACGTAGGGTACGGGCACCTGATCTTCGAATTTTGCCTTCAGCGTTATTTTATTTTATTTCGCTTGATATAAGTAAGCTTTGCGTAAGGAATTCCGCTGGCACTTACTATAATTGGATAAGTACGACGTTACGCATGGTACGGGCATCTGACCATTGAATTTGGCTTTAGCGTTATTTTATGTTATTTCAACAGATATTTCACGTGGACTTCTACTCTAACTTGAACCCTGCAATATTTACGCAGTGGTACACAGAATACTAAACTGATATATATTAAGGTGAGACCTGAAGTAGGAACTTGCCACCGATGTAGAGCACGCATGAACTTTAACTCAATTCATATTTTATGTTCTGTAAAATAAACACAGAACTTGCACATGTGGTTTTGCATTTTTTAATTTGGCAACCTTGGGTCTTTAAATATAACCAATTATGGTCACGGATAGCCTTCCCATTCTTATTTTTTCTGTTGTGTAATTTTTCCATTTATAACTGTATATAAACTTAATTAATGATGAGTCTATGTTACAATCTTTTTCTGAATTGGGGCTTCCTAAGAATTTTCCGTTCTTGGGTGTGATTCACTTAATTTCTGGTTTGATGTGCGTCTTCGTATTATACTTTCCCGTGTATCTTCGGAAATGGTCTTTTAATTTCTCATTTCCTTTTAGAATCATACGTTCTGATGCTTCTTGCATAAAATTATACTCTTGAATAATTCACTGATTGGTCATCCTCATTTGAGGTCCCTTTTGAATACTCCAGAGACCTGTAGTACGGTAAGGATGACTCCTACTTGACTGTCAGGATATACCCCTTCTTCTATCGGTATATTTTAATTATGTTCACGATGGTTATTGTTTCTTGTCTCTGAGGGGGGCTTTTAACATACTGTGCAATGTAATCATTCTGACGTTTTCGGTTGTGGTGACTTTTGGTTTTTGATCGCACTTTCTGGTTTGTGACTAATATTTGGCCTTTCGCTAGAAATCTTTGTATTCATGTGCTTTATTTGAGAGACTGGTTATAACGAGCCTTTTTAGTTCTTCTGTTGTTGGTCTATCTGTGGTTGTTTCCCCTTTTCTTGTCTCTTGATCTTTATGCTTATCTACTTTTCTCATTCTTTTGTTTACTATTTTTTCTCAATTATTATTTCTCCTTTATTCTCCTGTGTTCCTTACAATGCGAATCGCAATTAATTATTGTGTACTGTCTTTATATATCTTACGTAGTATATATATTGTTTGTCTGTATTACGGTTATGTTATGATTCGTTCTTCTTGTGGTGTGACTGCAAACAGGCATTTACTACATCGAAATGTTGAATTCTGTCTTTTACTGTGGTTTTGGACTCTTTCCTTGCTGTTTGTGTCTATTGTTCATATTCTGAGTTTGTTCTGTTTTTTTATGGTCGTTTATGATTTTGTATTGCTTACATAATAGTTAGTGATGCTCTTTGTCTTTTAGATTGTGTTTTATATATGTGTTTTACATGTATATTTATGTGGATGTTTCTATAATTATTGCAGCCCTGACGAAGTTCCCAAGGCACAAGGGAACGAAACGCGTTGGCTGTGTGCCTGTCTTTTAACCAAGACCACGAATAAAGAAGAAACTATTTTCTATTCCAACATATCCTTCTCTGCCAGTCAGTCATATTATTTATCGTGCCCGTCCTTCCACCCTTCTTTCCCTCTTTGTTCAACACATCCATCAAGGTCATCTGATCTGAGTTTGTCTTCTCCATAAAACCTTCACAGCTGATTTTGGAGTCAAATAGAAGAGGCCATTGGTTACTCAACTCACGCTGCTAATGCTAAGTAAAGGGTGTCTTCTTCAACCGTTGTATAATGTTCACTACAACTTAATAAGTCGCACAGTACAGTGAAGTAGTGAACACACTTCCATCTAGTAGTAATGTCAAGAAGTAATGAATATAACTTACCACCGCCGGCCACTGCTGTTGGCTCCCCCCTGTCGCTCCTGCAGGTGCCGCCAGTTCTCCCTCCCCCTCCGGAATGGCCGCATCGCCGCTTGCCCCGCCGGCACTGGTGGTTGGTAGTGTGCCTAGAAAAACCATAACACATTTTTAGATGCCTGGAAACCTCCCCCTATTGTATTAGTGTTCACTTGGAACATTGAAAAAAAGTTAATGCAACATACATCAGCACTAAAGTAGTACAGCAAGTAGACAGACACTAGTAGTGATATGGTTCCTAGGGTAATCTAGTCCTACTCTACTCTTTTGAAAGTTAGCCTGAGCCATATGTAACCCTTTTAGATTCATCATGTCGACTACTACTCTTTTGGCGCATATTTAATTATACCTGGCAGCTTATTGACATGTGCAGTAGACGCCTTTGAGGCCACATGACTGTTGCGTACAACTGAAGAGGTCGAAAAACAAGCCACTTTGTTATTGAGTTTGGTTAGTCCTTATTGCTTAGCCATCACACACATGTTACACTTTTTGCCATGACTGCAAAATGCTTGCCTTCACCAGTATACTATCTAACGGCTAACGCGCAGCATTTTTCTCATATAATAGGCGGAAGATTCCCTTCTACAAACCAGAGATTTACAGAGCTTATGATGCATGATGTAACCAGTATTTCTACGTTCTACGGTGAGGGGTCTTCCAGAATTCAAAAGATCTTGTCTCTTGTTCTTGTTGTCATGCACTTGTAAATGTTTACTGTTTTAATCTTATGCTTTTTGCTGGCTTATTGACAATGGCTGTAGTAAATTAAATTTCATATACCGACGTACAGAGCTTGTTACTTGTTTAAAATAAACCTTTTGAACTTCCACATAGACTCTGTGGTATTTGGTGTGGTGGGGTGGGGTGGACTTACACAAGTGAGTGAGCAAAATGGTGTTTTGATCTGGGTTGTCTGTCTCAGTCATCATCAACATTGTGTATCATTGTGTATCTTTTTCGTGGGGGGGGGGGTTGGGAGTGGGACCCTAATGTGGGACACTATAGCTAGTCGGTCAGGGGATCGTGGGTTCTTCGGACTGAGGTGTGATCAGTAAGGTCCAACCTCCCATCACCAACATCCTATTTTGTTGTGCATAGTTCTGTATGTGGCTCTGCAGAATCACTACAAAAATAGTAGTATCATGTACTATCTGATCCTAGTCAAATATCTGGTTGGGCATTTTGTTTGAGGGAATTGTCAAAGCCTCAACATTGAGAAGACTAGAAGAGGACAACCCAAAGGACAGGACACAGTGGCTAGAGCTATTGGTCAATCAGAGTTTTATTATTCCAAAGAAAACCTTCAATAAAGAGTGGGCAACTGTGCAAGCTTCGCTACAGACAGAATAATAGTAGTAGTAGTAGTACAGAGAGTCATAGCAGAGGCAGTTAGAAGGAACTTAGTTAGAGGCAGGGATAAACAGAATTTGGAAACAGATAGTCAAGGTCAAAGAAGCTTTTGTAAAAAATAGAATTCGAAAGTGGAACCATAATTTATAGTTCGAAAAAAAAAAGATGCAGTAAAAGTCAGGGAAATATAACTGTTAATATAACCACTGGAGAACTTACTGGGGCCAGCAGCAGGAGCCTCGGTAGAGGAGCGGTCCTGTGGATATCCCGCCGACTCTGACCCCGTCTTCTTGCCCCTGGGTGCTGCTCATGATCATGTAAAATATAATAAAGAAAGAGACAAACATGTGCTGTGAAACAAATAATAATAAATCATTTGGAAAAATAAGTCATTTTAGGAAACAACAATTGCATTAAAATTGACCTATCTAATCAGATGGATCGACTACTGGCTGCTTCCTGCATTCACGGATCATCTACTTATTTATGAACACTCCAGTGTTCCATAATCATTCTGATTACAAATACTAACGAAGCCTAGTAAGTACCACCTGACCTACACCACCTATTCCAGACGGGCCAATTGTTCACTAAGTCTGCATTACCATTTTTTTTAGCCATCAAATGCATAGATGAGATGGAGGACACATGCATAAATTTGTGGCTACATATAACAAATTGTGGGTTGGTTGCATGATTCTGATCTAGTTCTGCTACTGACTGACCATGTTAAGCCTTCCACTCACTAAACAAAGTACAAAAGGTTCTACGGAGGACTGGGGTAAGCAGCACCCAGTGACAGAGGAGGCGTCACGCAGACCGCGTAAAACAATTATTAACTAATACTAACTAAACCTAGTATCCAATATCCATCCACCACTATTTCACAGTAGAACAATGGAAGGACTAGAGTCTCCCTAGCAAATCGCATTACCTTTACCTAACTTCAGTTCTCTAAAATAAACTCTTACATAATCAGCACAAGCTAGTGCAAACTAAGTTGCAAACAAGTAAGAGTACCACCGAGCACCTGGGTACTACAATTTTTGGAATGTAATTTACCAGCAACGCGTAGCACGCAGCAGTAATCTTGTTATTTGTCAAAAATGTAATTTATACACAATAAGTTACTCACCAAGCCCAACGACCTCGACACCTAGCAGGTCCAACAGGTCCTGCTCCCGGTCCAGGATGTTGGACCACCGGTGGGCCAGCTGATTATGGGTGCGCCGGACCCCTGAGCACCGGAACACTGCCCAGCGCACCTTCGCCCACCGACAGTGACGCTCCTGGGTAGCGTACCCGGAGCCGGGCCTGCCGCCTTCTGCCAAGGTCAAGGGGAGGTGGCGCTGAATGAAAAAAACAAGGGCGGTCACCTCCGCCTCCCCAAAATGTTGCCGGGCCTGCACTCCTGCAGGACGCATTCTGCCGCAAGGCAGGCGGCTCTTGTCTGCTCCTGCAGGTCCCTTGCCTTTAGCACTAGGTGTGCCCATGGTTCTGGGGTGGGTAGGAAGCGGAAAAGAAAAGTTAGAAGGGGAAAAAAAAAAAGAAAGAACTTTATAAAAGTAAAAAAAACACAGTAAAAGTAGAATTAAAATGCAAAATATAAACTTAGGGAAAGAGAGAGATAGATGATAGCTAAAAAAGTCAGAAAAAATTGTTTTAAATACAAAGGATTACAAAGATTAAGGGAGGATAGAAAAGTAGGCCCAGAACCATAGCATAGAGTGAAAAGCAAGATGGCCGCGCCCATTCGCGACCACATGGGTAAGTTTGCACGATATATTTCTCGCGAACATGCAATAATCGTCGCAAACAAGTAAAATGCGCTCCCGAACACAACATGCGCATCGCGAACACGCTATCCGCGACCCGGAACAGGAAATAAGGCATCGCGAGCGGGCGGGACAATTGAAAAAACAAGATGGCAGCGCCCATTGGCGACCGCATGGGTAAGATCGCGAGATATTATCCCCCGAGCATGCAAACAGCTCCCCGAACATGCTCACCGCGCTCCCAAACAAGAAAAAGCCATCGCGAACGGGCACCCCAAGCAACTACGTGAGCTCGCGAAGCTACGCGTAGCTCGCGTAGTGCAAGAACATCTTCACGTAGCTTAGCAAAGCGCGACTACGCGAACTACGCCCAGGGTTACTGTAAAGTACAACAGGTCCCCCAAAAACAGTGGGCAGCAATCTTGTGGCTCTCCTTTTCTGATAAAGGTAGAGACAAGCTCCTAACTGTTAGAGAAGAGGATACTGATGATTATGAAGTCCTGAAGAGTGCACTGATAGATGGGTTTGGCTTAACTACTGAACAGTACAGGTTGAGGTTCAGAGATACCCAGAAAGCACAGACGCAGGACTGGATTGACTTTGTAGATTGTGCAACCAAGGCTCTGGAGGGTTGGCTGGTTGGTAGTAGAGTTACTGATTTTAAGGGATTGTATAATCTTATAATGAGAGAACAGATCCTTAATAATTGCCTAAACCAGTTGTTGCATCAGTACCTGGTGGACTCTGATCTGACCTCTCCCCAAGAATTGGGAAAGAAGGCAGACAAATGGGTCAGAACCAGGGTGAGGCAGAAAACCCAGAACCAAGGGGGTGACACCAAGAAGCAAGATCCTAAAGGCTCTGAGAAAGGTGGGGATAAGGCAAAAGACCAGAAGTCTTCACAAGGGCCACACAAATCTGCATCTGGTGGGGATTCACAGTCTACAAAGGGAAAAGGACAAAAGAAGCCTTGGTGCAAATTCTGTAAACAGAAAGGGAGTGGACTTCTGATTGTAGCTAGTCCAAAGACCAAACCACCACCACTCCTGCCCCTAAGGCAACTGTTCCCCCTAGTGCAGCTACTGGTGGAGGTGGTAATCAGAATAAGGGTGTAGTAGGGTTGACCCTGGGTTCTGATGTGGACTCTGGCCTATTCAGAGTACCAACACAGGCATTGCTAGTTTGTGAGAGAGACCTTGATATGCCCTTCCTAGTGAGCCCCAGTAATCTGGGCAAGTACAAAGAGCAGCCTATAATAAATGGCAAACAGGCTTTGGCATTCAGGGACACAGGTGCTAGTGTCACCATGGTGCAGAGGATCTGGTGGACCCTGCACAGATCATCCTGGGTGAAATGTTCCAGGTAACCAATGCAAGCAATGTCAGGACCAACCATAGTCTGGCAGTTGTGAATTTCTCCTGGGGAGGGGTAACTGGCCTCAAGAAGGTAGTAGTCAGTGCAGACCTCCCTGTCGAATGTCTATTGGGCAATGATCTGGAGATTTCAGCCTGGTCCGAAGTAGAGTTATGGACTCAAGCTGAGATATTGGGCATACCTGCAGAGGTATTTGCAGTGACAAGGTCACAGGCCAAAATGCATAAAGCTGAACCAGCTCTGGATCCTGAAACTATGGACCAGATGCTACCCAAGAGGAGAAGCAGTAGGGTTAAGGCTGCGCATTCCCTTCTGTCTCAGATCTCAGATTCCCCTTCTTAGGGAGGAGAAGCAGACCCTGAAGAAGGAACTGCCCCAGAGGGACTTGGGGGCAGGGGGACCTTCCAGGGAAGATCTGAGTAAGAAGCAACAGTGCTGCCCCTCTCTTGAACCCCTCAGACAGCAGGCTGCTGATGAGGTTGCTGGGAGTGCTAGTGGGTCCCACAAGGTTTATTGGGATGAGGGACTCCTATATTCTGAGGCTAGAAATCCTACCCCTGGAGCCACCAGGAGGTTGGTAATATCTCAGAAGTTTAGGGGGTTCCTCTTGACCCTAGCACACAACATCCCATTGGCAGGACACTTGGGCCACAACAAGACCTGGGACAGGCTTGTTTCACATTTTCATTGGCCACACATGTCAGAGGACACCAAGGAGTTTTGTCGCTCCTGTGTCACTTGCCAAGCCAGTGGCAAGTTAGGTGGCACAACAACGGTCCCCCTGATACCGCTACCTGTGGTAGGGATACCCTTTGAAAGGGTAGGGATTGACATTGTTGGTCCCCTTGACCCTCCAACAGCATCTGGGCACAGGTTTGTCCTGGTGACAGTGGATCATGCCACCAGGTACCCAGAAGCAATTCCCCTCAGGACCACCAGAGCCCCTGTGGTGGCAAGAGCCCTCATTGAAGCCTTCTCCAGGGTGGGTTTCCCTAAGGAGGTTATATCTGACAGAGGTACAAACTTCATGTCAGGGTATCGGAAAGCAATGTGGAAGGAGTGTGGTGTCAACTATAAATTCACTACTCCCTATCACCCACAATGCAATGGGTTAGTTGAGAGATTCAACAAAACCCTAAAGGGAATGATTAAAGGCCTCCCAGAAAAGCGTAGGAAAAATGGGACCTTTTACTTCCCTGCCTTCTGTTTGCATACAGGGAGGTCCCACAGAAGGGGGTTGGCTACAGCCCTTCTGAACTTCTGTTTGGGTACCCTGTCAGATGTCCATTATGTTTGGTGAAGGAGGGCTGGGAGTTACCTCTCAAACCTTTCAAACAGGATGTGATGGACTATGTACTTGGTCTCCGCTCCCAGATGGCTGAATACATGAAGAAAGAAACCAAAAACCTGGAGGCAAGCCAAGAACTGCAAAAAGCTTGGTATGACCAAAAGGCTGTGCTGACTGTATACCAGCCAGGACAGAAAGTGTGTGTGTTGGAGCCTGTGGCCCCAGAAGCTCTCCAAGATAAGTGGAGCGGCCCCCATACAATTGTTGAGAAAAAGGGAGAAGTCACCTATCTGGTGAAACTTGGAACTCCCAGGAGCCCCCTTAGGGTGCTCCATGTCAACAGATTAAAGCCATATGTGGACTGGGCTGACATGGGCTTGCTCATGGCAACTGATGAGGACCAGGAGGAGGAGGGTGACCCTCGTCCTGACCTGCTCTCACAGAACCCTGATGATGGTTCAGTTGATGGCGTTGCTTTGGCAAGCAGCCTTACTGAGCATCAGCAAACTGAATGCAGACAAGTTCTGCAACAGTTCAGACATATGTTTAGCCTGACCCCAAGTCAGACTTCCTGGTGCACCCATGAGGTGAACACTGGAGACAGTCTGCCTGTAAATAGTAAAATCTACAGGCAACCTGACCATGTCAGGGACTGTATCAGGACTGAAGTCCAGAAAATGTTGGAATTAGGAGTAATTGAGCTTTCAGAAAGCCCTTGGGCTAGTCCAGTAGTCCTAGTGCCAAAAACTCACACCCAGGGTGGTAAGAAAGAGATGAGGTTTTGTGTAGACTACAGAGGCCTCAATGCAGTCACCAGGACTGATGCCTACCCAATTCCAAGGGCAGATGAGCTCATTGATACTTTGGACTCAGCCAAATATCTGAGTACATTTGACCTAACAGCTGGCTACTGGCAAATCAAGTTACCTGATGATGCCAAGGCCAAAACAGCATTTTCAACCCCTGGTGGGCACTATCACTTTGTGGTAATGCCCTTTGGTTTGAAAAATGCACCTGCCACTTTTCAGAGGTTGGTGAACAAAGTTCTGACAGGCATGGAAACTTATTGCCCAGCTTATCTAGATGATATTGCTGTCTTTAGTTCCACCTGGCAGGATCACCTGGTCCACCTCAGGAATGTTTTGGAGGCCCTGCAGAAAGCAGGCCTCACTATCAAGGCCACTAAGTGCCAGATAGGGCAGAGTCAGGTTGTGTACCTGGGTCACCTTGTAGGTGGAGGCCAGGTTCAACCATTGCAGAGCAAAATCCAGACCATAATGGAATGGGTAGCTCCAACCATCCAGACACAGGTGAGAGCCTTTTTAGGCCTGACTGGGTACTAAAGGAGGTTTGTTAAGGGATATGGATCTATACTGACACCCTTAAATGATCTTACCTCTAAGAAAAAGCCAAAGAAGTTTCAGTGGACAGCTAGCTGTCAAAAGGCATTTGATGACCTGAAGCAGGCCATGTGCACTGCCCCCAACTTACAGAGTCCAGACTACACAAAAAAGTTCATTGTCCAAACAGATGCTTCTGAGCTGGGTGTGGGAGCTGTACTGTCTCAACTGAATGATGAAGGTCAAGACCAGCCAATAGCTTTTATAAGCAGAAGGCTGACCCCTAGAGAGAAACGTTGGTCAGCTATAGAAAGGGAGGCCTTTGCTGTGGTGTGGGCCCTGCAGAAGCTGAGGCCATACTTATTTGGCACTCACTTCATAGTTAATACTGACCACAAACCCCTCCTATGGCTCAAACAGATGAAAGGTGAAAATCCTAAACTGCTAAGGTGGTCCATTTCCCTACAGGGGATGGACTATACAGTTGAACATAGACCTGGGACCCAACATGCCAATGCAGATGGACTCTCAAGGTATTTCCACTTAGAACATGAAGACTCAACTGGTCAAGGTTAGTTTAATGTGCCTGCGTTTGGGGGGGGGGTTGTGTAGGAGAGTAGGATCTGCACTTATGTTGCCCCCACTTTTTTCCTGATGTTAACACTGGTTTCTGGCTATAGTCAGGCTGGGTCCCTGCTAATCAAGGCCCCAGTCTCTCTGTTCTCTCTAAACTACTTGGAGTGCATTTTAGATGCACTAGTGATTGGACACTGTGGTACCCTATGAGCCCTTATTATATGGTACCTTAGGAACCAAGGGCATGGGTACTTCACAGGCCTACCAGGGGCTGAAGCATGTATTATGCCACCCCTGTGAAGCAGACTAAATCTGACACCTCAGGCCTGCTACTGCAGCCTGGGTGAGGTAGTGTTAGCACTCCTCCCCGAGGTATAGGTTCCTATATCTCACCATACACACACATATAAACCTATCAGTCACCCCTAAGGTAGGCCCTATCAATCCTGAGGACAGGGTGCTTGGTTTACAATGTGAGGGTTTGCCTCTGCCTGAGCAGGGCCCCTCTGCAGCTGGCAGGGTCTATCCCCTGTGCCTGTTTGTGGATGCGGTTAAACCATATACTCTTAAGTGCATTATAACCTCCCAGTTAATACTAACTTTGGAATGACTGCATCAAAACATGTCGTGTTTGGTGTCAAACATCTTGGAATCATACCCCCACACCAGTAACTGGTGTGGGAGTATGACCCACCCTTCTAGAGGGGATGACATGTACCCACTGTTGAAACACAGTAGAAATCTGAAAGAGCCCTGGCATCACAAAATGGATGCCACCAGCACAGACACGGGGCTGCCCTCCTGCTGCTGACCGAAACTCGCAGTGGAGGAGGCCCAACAATAGGTATCCTGTCACAGGGAGGTGTCACCACCTTCCAGACAGGATTTAGTGTATTGGAGCTGGTTGGGTGCACTCTTAGAGTGCTTTGAAGTCCTGCACTGGGGGAGCAGTGGGGTCCTCTGTGCATATGCCAGCTCAAACCGGTTCAGGGGCTACAAGCCCCTGCTCTGGCGCGAAACTGGACAAATGGAAGTAGGTGTAACCACCCACCCCCCTGACCCTCATAGAGGAGTGGTCATAGAGCTAGTCCCTCCCTTTCTTTACTATAAGATAGGTACACCTTGCCATTGCAAGTTAGATAACCCTGGACGATGCTTTACAAGAAGAATCCTGGTCCTTCGATGTTCCACTACCTTTGGAAGACGGAAGAATCTCCCTTGGAGTCAAGGAGTGACTCCCCTGCTTGGCAGGCACCAAAACTTTGAATCAATGGTTGCAAACTTTCCTGCTCCCGCCAGAGTCCAAAGTCCCTGCAGCCCTGGAAGTAGTTTTCCTGACTTCTCGACGGGCATTGTGAGTCCCCAGCGGAGCTGAGGCAAGTGGACCCCACGAGTGACGAGGAACTGCAATACCTGGGTACCGTGCACTATTGTCGAGTGCAACCCTTTCTTGACATTCTATGAACTTGTGCTTTGGACCATTTGTGTCCCAAGCCTCCAGCAGGTTTTGCAGCGAAAATCAGAGGTCTACCCCGTCCCAAGTGACCATGGGCCCCTGTGAAGCATTTCCTCATGAGGCGTCTTTGCGATCCCTTTTCCGTTGGCTTGTGGGTCCCCCAAAGACTTTCTTATCAAACCAAAGGGCTCCCCTGGTTGCAGCAGGCCTGCCCTCACTCACCCTTGCTGGGTGAGTCCCTCAGACCTTGCTGGTTTGCACCATCGACTTTATTCACTTTTCACAAGACTTGCTGTTGCCAAGGCTTGTTGGCTCCAATCTGGTTGCTGATACCTCAGTCAGCTGTAGACGTCATGGGATACTCCAAATCCAGCTGCTGGTCATCGTCGATCTCTCCTGGACCTTGTGAGTGAAGAGTCAAACACCCTTGATCACCTGAAATCACCTGACATCCGTGGGCATCCATCTTCCTGGTCCGGGTCACTGGCAAGTGACTGTGAACACTGTCCCTTCAAATTTCAGGTCATCTGCATCTTGAATCCAGCCTTGGATTCCACCGGACACTTCTTCAGTCTTCGCAAGCAGCAAATCTTCTTTGGCTTCCATAGAAAACAGCGACGTGACCCGACACCAAAAGACACCTATGCACCCGGCTTCCCTGGGTGAGGTAACTCGTGCACTCCGGTGCCCTAGTGTGTGCTGGCCCTCGAATTACTTACCTTGTAAGTGGCTTGCTTGTAGACTTCCTCGAAGTGCCCTAAAACTTTAAACATCCAACCGCGACTTGCTCCATTGTAATCAATAGGGAACCCGCGGCTGTGTTCTCACACTGCATGCGGCTCCGGTGGGTCTGTTACTTACCTGCTTTTACTGCATTAGTTAATCCCCAGCGATTCTACAGGCCCTAGGCCTTGTCATTCTGCAAGTTGACTTTCCTAAACCTATTTTTTAGTATATGATCTGGTACGCCCCTAGGGCCCCACCCATATTTGTGCTTAACTTATTGTGAAACATTGATATTTGAATGTGTTCCTGACTTCTAATCTCATAAAGAGATAAGTAGAGTGTGTCTAGAAATAAATACATATATATTTGATAAATATACCTGTGTGATGTCCTTTCATTTCGTAATTCAAGAGATTATAAGGTAAAACAAGCTGCTTTACATTCCTCTGAGACTTAGTCTGAAGGCTGCTCTCCACAACTACCACTAGGATAGCTTTCTTTAAAAGGTTGTCTTAAACCTATCTACCATAAGAGTCGAATTGGACTGGTGCAAGGTGGCCACTATAACTAGTGACCAGCATATGCCAGGCCAACTTCTCATACTCTGCCAAAGCAACATCAGTGGCAACCTATGGAGCAGGGTTTGGGGGATACACTAACGCCCACACTCTCCAGATCATTGAGAATTATTTTGGGGAAAAAACGAATTGGCCTTCTGGCAAGCTGTTCTAACTTTATATGCCATGCCGAGATGGACGTCCCCTATATTGATGATACAATTAGGTTGTCACCCATACTTTTGTGGCACTCGATTTGGAGAAGAGCATCAGTGAACCTCAAACAGAGGTTAATAGAAGACTGCCTTAGTGGGAACACGCTCAAAGGATTCTGTGGTTATCATATACTAAAAATAGTCTTACTTCCCTTTGACTAAGTCACCTATTTCCATCTCCATTGGCTTGTGCTACAGTCTCCAAAAAAGAAATTAAAACACTATTTCTTAATCAAAGGGCAATGGAGCGATTCAAACTGAACCGCTCGAAAGCAGCTGTAAAATGATATCTAGAGAGCCCAATTGATCAGGTAGATACCTAACGCTATCTATTTTAATTGACTAATCCACGTCACAATTCATCTTAGTAAGGTTCCGTCTGAACCTCATTCCCTGCATGTTCTCCTATCCTGCTGGCATTTTTTCTATTGCTGACCTTTCTCCCTACCCATGGGATGCTTCCGCCTCTCAGTCAAATTTACATATCTTCTTTTTTTGCAACTTTTATAGGGCTCATTGTAATAGATTCATCAGGCCGCTCATGCGCAAATATAATTTTATCCAATGTCACCCAGGTCTGTATTTTTTTACAATCATTATCTGATAAACTAATCTGTTTCTCTGTGGCCTCATTCTTACTTCTTTGATGGAAGAGTAGGTGGTTGGGTAACCCTGTCTTATGAATTGTGCATTTTAAATCTTGCTCTTAAATTCAATGTTTTTATTTACTTATCTCTTATCAGTCATATTATTTGTACTATGAAAACTGTATTTTTTAATGTGTTTTCTATATGTGTACTTTGTACTTTTATGATCTTATTAATAATCGAATAAAGGGATTGACTGACTGACTGTGATGTTTTCGAACTCCATGATACCCGTACAAATTCCAGCTCTTCAAAAGAGTAGGCTCTGTTCTTTCATGTGTTTTATGGAATAATAAACATGCTTGTAAGTCTCTCTCATGGCTAAAACATGTTCATTATCATGATGGTGTGAATTTTCATGAAGCTTTTTGCCTTAAACAATATAGTCATTTGATCAATATTAATTTTGATTTACCTAAATCTTTTTGTTTTTTTATTGAATATTCACTTATTTCTCCCTTTTCTTTTGATGAATATTTATATTTTTCATCCAAAACAAGTGTTCTCCCTCACCCAGCTATTGCATACTCATATAAACTCCTGAAACCCCTTCTTTTCCCAAAACACTTATGTTACACTCATTTTATAAACTCCTCTTGCTGGCATTATAAAAATCGAAAAGTAAACAATAGAACATTATTTTGGAAAACATGGAAGGATAAAAGCTTAATTTGATTAATCAGCTAGCTGTTAATGACCCTCCTATCCCTTTTCCATAGCCCAGACTCTCTTTTCTGCCTGCCACAATCTTTCATTCGGAACTTCAAACATTCTCTCATCAATAAACACCTTGTCTTTTTTTTCTACCATTAGAAACAAATCTAACATAGTGGTCTAACCTAATGTTGGGATAAGATTTGGACTAAGTTACATAAACCATCTAGAGCTGCAAAGGTTACGCAAACAATGTATTTTATATTCAACAGATTATTTTTCACACCTATGTTAATATATAAAATGAAAGTTGCTTTGCAGCATTACTTTTGGCCTTGTAATGCTCCTCACTGTGATCTTTTGCACATGCTGTTCCTATGTCCCCATGTTCATGCTTTTTGTTTGCAAGTTTGGAATCAAATTACTAGAATTTTTAATGTTAACAGTCCATATTCTATACATAACATATTGTTAGGAAGTCTCGGCCCCATATGGTCTTCCCTCACGTACTCAAATTGGTTTTTAGATATTTTACTTGCTGTAGATTTTCAACAAATTACCTTACATTGGAAAAATAGCATGCATGTTTCCTATAAGAGATGGTGGTACAAAGCTTGTTTTAGCCATAGATTGGATATAGCCTATGTGCATCCTATTAAATTAGCCCTTAAAAGAGAACGCATATGGTCACCTTTAACAATGTTTCTGGAAAGTTCAGGTTATCATAGTAAATAAGAATATATTGATGCTGAAGAATTTCAAAAACTCCATGAAATGCATATTAATTATACTTATAATTATATGATGATTTATGGCTTGTACGACTTATCTTTCGTGCCCCCGGTCTTTATGAAAATCTTTCTTTGTCAGACAGTGTATATCATGAATCTCTTTCTCTTTCTCCTTCTCTTTTCTTTATTCTTACCTCCACATAATGTTTTATTGAAATATTTCCTTATCTACACATCTTTTAGTTTACTCCTTACTGTTATTACACACACTTGACTGCAGGTGTAATCATTTACATTGATGCATTACTTTTGACTTCATAATCTACATCCTCTTACTTTGTTCTTACTTAAGTAAAGAAAATCATAATCTGTTTTTCTACACTGATGTGGAGTCGCTTTGTGGTGTTTCACTGTGATACTGTTTTTAGTGTTTGACCTCCTCGACCAGGGCCAAACGGCAGCCTTCATCCTCCTGGAGCAGCCTTCGACACTGTCTTCCACCACACACTAGCCACCAGACTCCACAATGCCGGCATCCGAGGAAAGGCCATAAACTGGATACGCTCATTCCTCACAGGCAGAACACCGAGAGTCAGACTCCCGCCCTCCTTCTCAAAACCTACAGAGATCAAATTTGGAGTCCCCAAGGGATCCTCCCTCAGCCCCACCCTCTTCAACATCTACATGGCACCCCTTGCAACCATCATCAGAAGCCAAGGCCTCCTACGCTGAGGAGACCCAGTTCATCCTTTCCCTAACTAAGGAACCCACCATCACCAAGCACAACTTCCAAGAAGGGATGAGAGCCTTCGCCACCTAGAAGAAGGATAGTTGCCTGAAACTCAAATCTGAGAAAACACAAGTCCTCATCCTCGGCTCCACCCCCTCAGTTTCGGACGACACCTGGTGCCCCCCGCCCTCTGAAACCCACCCACCTCGACAGACCATGCACATAACCACGGTTTCATATTGGACTCATCCCTCACTATGGACCACCGGATCAATGCAGTCTCCTCGGCATGCTTCAACACCCTCCTTATACTCTGCAATACATTCAGATGGATCCCCTCCGAATCCAGAAAAACAATCACACATGCCCTCATCACCATCAGACTGGACTAGGGCAGCGCCCTCTATGCCGGACTCAACAAATAACTCCTCTGCAATCTCCAAACCATCCAGAACTCCGCAGCCAGACTAATCCTTGACATTCCCGGGCACAACCACATCACCCAACATCTCCACAATCTCCTCTGGCTCACCGTCAAAAGAAGAATAATCTTCAAGCTGCTCATGCACGCATACGATGCCCTCCATAACATTGGACCACAATACCTCAACACCGTCTCTCCTTCCATGCCCCTAAGAGAAACCTCCATTCAGCCGACCTCTCCCTTGCCACCATCCCATGTATCTACAGGAACAGAGCGGGTGCAAAGTCCTTCTCCTGCCTCGCAGCTAAGACATGGAACGACCTCTCCCTCCACCTCCGGTAAAGCACTACACTGCTCCAGTTCAGGAAACGCCTCAAGACCTGGCTCTTCCGATTACCCCAACGGAGTTGCCCTTAGCCCCTCCTTAGAGCCATGAGACGCTAACGGGTGAGTAGTATGCTTTACCAACCCTTGGTTGATTGATTGTAGTGTTGCACAAATGCTTTACATGTTACCTCTCAAGTTAAGCCTGCTTGCTTTGTTCCAAGCTACTAGAGGGTGAGCACAGGTTAATTTATGGTGTATATTTGACTTACCCCGACCAGGACTATACTTCTTGCTTGGACAGGGTGCCAACCAGAAACCCAATTTTTAACATTGGTTATCAGCATTGAGGATAGGACTTGTGCAGTGCCATACAGTGTCTTGATATACACTACTACTCCATAGCTAGACCAATTCAATCCAATTTTTCCTAATTGACATTTTGTATTTTTTCAAAGTTTTCTCCTACTTTCATTTTTTTCTGTTGTGTCTGTGACCTCACCTGACAGGATAGAGTTTGAGGTGGCCAACGTAGAAAGCCACACTGTGGCCCAGGTCATGGGATTCTGCCAAGAGAAGAGGTTGTTTACAAAGGGGAGTGCTACAAAATCAGACATCCTAACAGCTTTGAAAGCATGGGCAGAAGCCCACCAGAACCGCATAGATAATGAGGAAGAAGGATTTGAGGAAGAGTTAGAACAAGACCAAGGCGGTCTTGATATGAGACCTGTTGGGGAGGGAGGGAACATCCTCCCAGGACTGGAAGTCCATACGGGTGAGGGAGCAGTATGTCATCCAGGAAACTGCTCCAGAGGAGCTGCAGGACAGGAGGGAGGGAGGAGAGGAACTAAAACTGAAGTTTGCAGAAATTGAGAAAGAATAAAAGCCTGCCAAGTTGGTGAAGGCGCAAGGTCTAGAGGAGAAAAGGCTGGCTTTGGAGGAGAGGAGGATGGCCCACAAGCTATGCTTTAGAGAGCAGGACATTAGAGTCATGCAATTGGATTCCAGCAGTAGTGGTGGCAGCATACCTGCAGCATCTGCTACAGAATGGAGAATTTGCATCCCAAGGGATTTAGTACCCAGTTTTGTTGTGGGAGATTCCATTGACAAGTGGTTCTCCACCTATGAGGTGGCTCTAATGGTGCACAATGTCACTGAGGAGTCCTGGATGGGGTAGTTTGTGGAGATACATGCTCACAGTGGGAGGGACACACTCCTGACAATAGAGGTAGAGGATCAAACACAGTACACCTCCATGAAGGCCATTCTTGTCAATGAGTTTTGGCTGGCCGCTGAGAGGTATGGACAGAGGTTCAAGGGTAGCCACAAAATCTCTTCACAAACGTGGGTGGACTTCCTTGAATATGCTAGCAAGGCACTGTAGGGCTGGATGAGGGGCAGCAAGGTTGATGAATATTCTGGGCTGTACAACTTGATTTTGGAGAAAAACATACTAGATATTTGTTGTTCACAGTATTATGTGTGTTACTGCACACTTTACGAGGATCCACAGAAAACACAATTTGCAAGTGCCTTTTCACAAACGTGATCTTTTCAAATGCTCTACAGTGGCATAATTTTACCAGTGCTTAATTTTTAGAAACATAAGTGTCAGGGCCTTCGTCAGGAGGACACTACAACTTGCCACCTCTGTTTGCCACTGCCAGCATTGTCAATGACAGTCCCAACACAACAACTAACCATCACACTCTCACAAGTGTGACAATTCATACTATTTCAGGCCCCAAAAGAATGGCTTAGAAGGCAGGTATTAGTCATTATAAATGTAATTTGAATTGACAAACAGCTGTTGTTGTGCTCATGCTTAAATTAGGCAGACAGAATCACCATGTGGCAGACTGTCAAAAGCTCTGGTGCTGGCAATTAACTGCCGGTGCTGAGCACCGGAAACCGCGGCTCAAATTAAGCACTGTATAGAAGAAAATGGATTCTCGGGATTATGCAGTTATCAGAATTGCCCCGCTCCCACAGCTATCCAGCAGTGGATCATTTGTTTGTTGACATTGTCACTGTCCGAAAACAAGCCAAGAACAGTGTATGGATGGGAAGTTAACTCACTTTTGAAACCTGTTCTAGTGAAAGAGCCAAAGAGTGGCAGAACCTGTTGAGTGATCTACTTTCGCCTGTTGTATGGCTGTGTCTCAGCAGTGAATCTACAACATAAAATGAATTAACCAGTCGATCTTAAAAATTACCCATTGTCCCAGAGAGAAATGTCTGAGTAATAATGTACATGTAGACTAGCAGACTGAAAAATGGAAGAGGTCAAATCCAGCTTTCCTACTTACGACGATGAATGTTGATGTGTAAGGTCAAATAGATACAGAAGGCATCACCATGGGCCTAATTCACAAAAGTAACTAAACTTTTGAGTAAGTTTACACTTTTGAGTAAGTTTAGTACTTTTTGGTATTCACAAACTCTGACCTTGATTCTCAAAGATAACTCACACTTTCGAGTAAGTTCACACTTTGAGTTAAGTTTACTACTTTTCAGTAATCAAAAACGGTGTTTTTGTAATAACTTACAGTTTTGAAGTAACTTATACTTTTGAAAGAAGTCCAGCACTACTTATGGTCACTACTTATACTGGAACACCCTTCTATCGAACATAATGGTGGCAGGGACTTAAAATAAAACACCATTGTAAATAATGTTTAATTAAATTAAATTATTTAAAACAGTTAAAAATATAATACATATAAAGTAATGTTAAACAAAAATAAAAACACATATTTACTATTTAATCATAACATATTTTATAAACAATGAAAATAGGCTCTTAAATGTTTTATAATTAAATAATAAATATACACTATTTTTACATTAATGTATATTTATTTATATGTAGGCTACTTTAAATTAAAATTGCAGAGTTCCATGTCATGAGTGCATAGAAATACGCAATTCTAAACCCCTATGTGAGTTTGTGGGCATTCATACACTCTTCTCTAGTCACTTTCCACTCTGCGGAGGGTAGGTGTTTTATAACAACAAAGGGAGGGAGTAAGTCCCCTTTCAAGGTGCAAAGGGTAGCAGATCACCTCCAATTTTTGAGGGATTGCGGGGGGGAAAGGCTTTGACGAAGTGGGGAAAATAGTCTCAATAGAGGAAAAAGAAGAAAAGAACAAAACGTGTAATAGGTCTTCATGCTTCATGCCTACCCCAGGGTTGCAGTGTACACTCTGTATAATTGGAGCCTGGGGAACAAGCAGTATGTGTGGAAAGGAAACTTGCACCTGGCTTACTACTGTGATTGTTTCTGTAGTCCCAAGAGAAGTAAATCGGTGCCCAAATCTAGGACTACTACTATCAGTACTACTTTGTTTGTGAATCGAGCACAACATATTTTCTTCACTGTTCAAGTGTGAAAGATAGGTTTAAGTTTGTAGAAGTGTCTTCCTCTTTATTACATAAATGTGAAACACAATGCAAAATTATTTTATCTATTTCTTTCAATAAGGATAATAATGGACAAGTACTTGTTTCCGAAAAACTTAATTTTATGAGTAAGATAATTTAAAAGAAACAAGACATATGGTTTAAAACACTTATGCAATCATTTTTCTCCGAATTTCCTCAACCTTTGCAAAACCTATATCAAAACTTTTTTGTAATATAGGCTGAAGCAAAATTAGTTTGCTCGATTTCCAACTGCAAAATGGAATGGTTATAGTTTTGCCCAGGGGCAAAGGTTTTTGTAATAGGTCCAATGTTATCTTCTTTTTTGTGGTGGGACCTTCAGGAGAGTGGAAAAAGCAGTGGATGGCAGGAAGTAGGTAAATATTTTACAAAATAACTGTGGGTATTTCACGAAGTTAGCCTAATTTATATTAACACCTGCCTTGACAAGGTGGCTACTTAGGGGGTCAGGTAGGCAGGACAATCTCATGAGGATAGAGGCCAGAAGCTACGAGGGTCCCTCACAACAGAGGATAAGATCTGGAGCCGTGATAGCTCTGTAAGATCTCTTCACCGTGGTACATTTTTTAAATTACAATGACTAGTATCTGCATAGTAGTTAATAAGTGTGTATATTGTGTATTTGCAATGAGAGAATTCAGACACAAAGAGGGCAAATCATTTGATCCAATGAACATGCTGCAAGCAGAAGTGTGATCTCCTGGTTCCAGAGACGGTGCTTAGTTTGAGCCGGTGGTTACAGGTGTGGTCCACTGGCATTAATTTTGAGGATCAGCACTTATTTTTCCTCATCAGTCTAGTCAGAGTAAGTCAGAGAAAAGCATATGAGGGGGAAAGAAGGAGGAAGTGAAAGACAGAAAAATCGTAACAAAAAGGCAGAAAGCAGCGATGAAAATGAACCTGCAAGCATGAAATAAGGAGACATGGAGGTGCCGATCACGATCCGGTAAAAAATTCCCCCGTGCGACCCGTATTGGGTCTTTTTACCGTACGAATCGTACAAGTGCCGTACGAACTGGCAATCACGATTCGCATGGTAAAAAGTCCATACGAACCGCACTGGGAATCATTCCCCACACGTCCCCGGGTCGGAAAATGTGTCCGACACGTCCTCGGACGATTTACCTTACAAACGTGAAAAACCAAGTCCGACCTAGGAATCACGATCCATCCCGTGCGTCCGAGGTTACAACCGTATGGAAAAAACACCGTCCGCACCGAACTCTTACAGCAACCATGGAGACATGTGCCCGCATACGCGCCCAACACTCCCCCCAGCCCCCGTACGTCCGACACGTACCCCCCGTATATGTATACCCCCACCCGTCTAGGTACACCCCAGTACGTTCCAGTCGTACCCCCACCCCAGTACGTGTCGTACCACCGTCCATGTACACCCCCCCACCCCTGTACGTGTCGTACCCCCGTGTACCTACACCCCAGTACGTGCGAGCCACACCCCCACCCCAGGACGTGTCATAGCCCCGTCTACCCACACCCCAGTACGTTCCAGTCGTACCCCCACCCCAGTACGTGTCGTACCACCGTCAATGTACACCCCCCCACCCCAGTACGTGTCGTACCACCGTCCATGTACACCCCCCCACCCCTGTACGTGTCGTACCCCCGTGTACCTACACCCCAGTACGTGCGAGCCACACCCCCACCCCAGGACGTGTCATAGCCCCGTCTACCCACACCCCAGTACGTTCCAGTCGTACCCCCACCCCAGTACGTGTCGTACCCCCCGTGTACCTACACCCCAGTACGTGCGAGCCACACCCCCACCCCAGGACGTGTCATAGCCCCGTCTACCCACACCCCAGTACGTTCCAGTCGTACCCCCACCCCAGTACGTGTCGTACCCCCCGTGTACCTACACCCCAGTACGTGCGAGCCACACCCCCACCCCAGGACGTGTCATAGCCCCGTCTACCCACACCCCAGTACGTTCCAGTCGTACCCCCACCCCAGTACGTGTCGTACCACCGTCAATGTACACCCCCCCACCCCAGTACGTGTCGTACCACCGTCCATGTACACCCCCCCACCCCTGTACGTGTCGTACCCCCGTGTACCTACACCCCAGTACGTGCGAGCCACACCCCCACCCCAGGACGTGTCATAGCCCCGTCTACCCACACCCCAGTACGTTCCAGTCGTACCCCCACCCCAGTACGTGTCGTACCCCCCGTGTACCTACACCCCAGTACGTGTGAGCCACACCCCCACCCCAGGACGTGTCATAGCCCCGTCTACCCACACCCCAGTACGTTCCAGTCGTACCCCCACCCCAGTACGTGTCGTACCACCGTCAATGTACACCCCCCCACCCCAGTACGTGTCGTACCACCGTCCATGTACACCCCCCCACCCCTGTACGTGTCGTACCCCCGTGTACCTACACCCCAGTACGTGCGAGCCACACCCCCACCCCAGGACGTGTCATAGCCCCGTCTACCCACACCCCAGTACGTTCCAGTCGTACCCCCACCCCAGTACGTTCCTGGCGCACCCCCAACACAACCTCCTAAGTACGGAGCGCACCCCATGCCCCAACATCACAACCGCATGTACGAGTCGTACAAAGCCACACACAAGGACATAATCGTACAACCAAATGGCCCATGTACACACCGTACACACGCTCAAAACGCACGTACACAACAAGGACAAAACAAAACAACACAACAATACACCATTCGAAAGGCACACAGCCACTAAACATGGCCAACAACCACTAAAATAACACAATCACTGACCTGCAACTGTCAAAAACAAACAGAGGCCCAATACACCACCACTCCTTATAACACACCCACCCAAAATTCAAACACTGCCACACCCACCCATGGACCAATGAAAAGGGCCCACACACACAAACCATGAGCCTTTGCAACAGACCCACTGCTGCCAGACACCACAGAACCAGACTACAAGCGACACCACATCTTACACTTGCACACCTTCACACGACCACCCTCACAAACACCCTCTCATCACATTCACACACACACACAACCATCCACACCCCCCCCCAACATCCACACCCCCCCCACACCCACACCATCCCCACACACACCCCTCACCATGCCCACTACCAAGAATCCAAAGTTCAGTCACCGAGAGTTGGAGGTCCTTGTTGATCAAATCCTCAGAGTCGAGCCACAGATCTTTGGAACATTGGTCAGAAGCACCAGCCAGGCAGCCAAAACAGCCATGTGGCAGACCATCGTCGATGCTGTGAATGCTGTTGCGGACACCAGGAGGACCAAGCAGGATTGCCAGAACAGGTGGTACGATCTGCGGAGGAGGGTCAGAGCCAAGAGACAGGAAGAACACGACCAGGCCAACGCCACCGGAGGAGGGCCCTCCCGCAGAGCCGTACAGTACCATCCCTGGGAGGAGAGGGTGATGGCCATACTGCCGGTGGAGGCAGTTGAAGGAGTAGAAGGACTCCGAGACCCGGGTGAGTACACAAACAACGCACCTCACATGGGGGGAACTGCAACCACAACAAAAATTAATAACAGGCACGCAACCACCACAAGCCATCGCATTACTCAACCACACTCCATGAGCAGGCACATGCCACTGCTGCCACCATGCCCCATGCACCCATCTGGACAATGTCAAGTCACAGGCCACAGAAGACAACAACACATGACACGGTAACCCGGATGGCGGGAGGCTGGGCACCAAGAATCACATAGTGCGACTCCAAAGCAGACAACAATGCCCTCTGCCCATATGGCCTAGGTCACAGCCAGACAAACACTGTGTCCCAACACAGGAATGACTTGCCAGCAAATGGCGGACGCCTTGCATCAACACATGGGGGTGAAGGCACTGTTTTGCACATGCCAGCAGCTAATGAACAGCCAACAGTGTGAGAGAGTGGCAGCACACACCACCACAGCAGCAGCGCACAGACACACAGCAGACAAAATGGGTGCCTGGAGATCAGAAACAAACTCACATCAACAGGCCAAGGGCCACTCAAAGATCTGCTAACAGTGTGTGCCCAGGAAGCTGGGCCAAGGTGACAGAGGGTGACACACGGAGGGAGGGAGAGGGGGACACAGAGGGAGGGAGAGGGGGACAGAGAGGGAGGGAGAGGGGGACAGAGAGGGAGGGAGACACAGGAAGATGGACACAGGGAGGAGGCTGACACACAGAGGGAGGGAGAGGGGGACAGAGAGGGAGGGAGAGGGGGACAGAGAAGGAGGGAGACACAGGGAGAGCAAATCAGTCCTTTGGTGTGTGGGAATGTCTGCTCGTCAGCAGGTGGACTGCGTGCATGTAGACAAGGGTGGCCAGTGCCAGAACCCCCCCTCTTCATCATGGCAAAACGCAGGGCCATGTCACAACCTGTACACGAGCACAAGGACAGCCACCTGCATCATATAAGTGTGTGGATCCACTCCATGTGCACATGTACAGTGCTACAAGGAAGGCGCAAATGCATAGCTCGGCACACATGCACACTCCACTGCTGACTGCAGTCACACTTGACGCAGCAAGTAAGACTGTGCCACACATAGTTAAAGGGGCCAAATTGGTGCCCAAGGGACACACACATGCACAAGTGCACTGTGAGTGGAATGCAAGACAGATCCTAATTCCAAGAGGAAATGTGCCAACTTTGTAACGGATGAAACATGGATGTTGCATGGATCCAAATTAACATTTTCTCTCTCACACACAGGTCAACGTCGTGCCGCACCCCCCAACACTGGGGGGGAACACTCACAGGACCCGGATCTGCAGGAGACCGATCCCACCGGCAGCGACCACTCTCACCACTCTGCGGACGACCCCGACCGACCTGGCCCCTCTGGTGTCCAACCACCTGCAGCACCTGCGTCAGGTACAACCGTGCCAACCACCACCCCCACTCCTGCCACATCCCAGGAGACACCCAGGATCCCTGCCCCAACACCACAATGCAGCCAGGCTCGCCAGGAGGGACACGGTGTCCCGGGCACCCAGGAGGAGGCAGGCGACAACGCCAATGCCACCCCTCAGGGGTCCCGGAGACCCGATGTGCCCACAAGTGCAGGCCAGACGCAAGTGGGCAGGGGTGGTGGGAGTGGAGGACGGCGGAGGCGCGAGCCTGACCAGTTGGCTGGGGATCCGGTATTTTCCCATGTCCGTAACATCCTGGACTCATACCGGCAGGACACCACGGGCATGGCCCAGGTTGTGTCTGTCCTCGAGGGGATCAAGGTCCAGCAGGCCCAGCAACATGCGGAGCTAATAGCCTGTCTACAGCTACACCAACGGAGGATGGAGGACAGACAGGCTGAGCAAGTGACGGCGTCCCAGGGGATTCACGCTGAACTCCGTCGGATGGCCGACACCATGGCCGACCCTCCCTGTGCCAGAAGGCGGAGAACATCACCACCCACAGGGAGGGATCATGAGGAGGAGGAGGAAACATCCGACGGAGCATCCCAGACGTCGTCACGGCCTGCTGCTGAGGTTCCCCGCAGGAAGCCGGGTCGTCCACGGAAAGGACCGTGAGGGTGGCTGCTACATCACCATCTCCCAGGACACCTGGCCTGGCACCTGGCCCACTGGAGCAACAGCATCACAGCATCAAGAGACATTCTCTGCCACATGGCCCTGCTGGTCACTGGCTGACCAATGTTGACAAAGACTGTGGCATGGACTCCGAGGATTTCCAATGGCAAGGACACCAACTTCCCTACTGAACTTTGGATTCCCTAATCCCGGAAAGCCCCTCACTTTGTCCCCCCCCCCCCATAATAAATCACACTATTAAGAGTAGATGCCTGCTGGTAGCATTATTACCTAACATGTGTCTTGTACAGTCTAAACATGCCTGAGTCATCTGTTCACTTCAACCATCCACACCCTGGGGCCTGAGTCTGGCACAGGACACATGGGTCACAGTTTTTTAGGCAAGACAGACATGGAGCACCATACACACCCGTGATGGTCAGAACCAGCTGAGGGGGTGGCCGAACAACCGTGCTGACAGACACATTGAGTACAGCAACAGTCATGCGCAGAGGTCAGGGATCCTGGCCCGTGTCCTGGGGGGCACCCAGGTATGTGTAGACAGGTGGCAGAACCATGTCCTGCAAGCTTGAGTCCGGTGGATGCAGAGAATGGGGTCATGGACAACGTTGGATGCATGGGGATGGCACATGTCACAATACCCACACAGTCATGGACATCATGCCCAATACACAGTCTCAGCACACACACACAGCTTGCATCTTGCCACTCGACACATTGACACATAGCCACAATCAGGGAATACCATGCCAGACATGCAGGATGCACCGTGCCAACACACCAGCATTGACTGAGAAGAGGCACCTTGGAGGCATAGGGACACCTTTAATAGTCATGTTTTTGGGATTGCAGAGGCAACTTGAAGTACACATGAACACATCATGTGGAGTAACATGTGGCTCCAACACTGGCACCCCCCTTCTGCAGCACAAATGCGTGATAGCCATGGAACTGGCACACAAGTGTCGGCTAACAGCTAAATACCCACAGCTGCTCACGGAGAGACTGCCATACACCATACATCCGCTGATGTGGAAGTCCCACACCATGTCAAGACAATGTTAACCGTATGTGTCCGAGGGCAGTGTCACACACATTGATGCCTTCATCACAATCCACTATCCCATCACTGATGACTGACAACCAGGCAGGCCATCTATCCAGGTGTACCCAGCTGCATGTCGTGTCCCATGGGGATGCCACATGTCTGCAGAGGAACCAAACCCCGACCGGGGCAGTGTGCACACATCGTGAACAACTGCCACACCCAATACACCCCAGATGCATCCCTTACCCCATGGAGACTTCCAAACGTGTCCGTGCCTGTAACGCTGAGTCAGCCCACGATGTCATGTCCATGAGGAATAGCAGTGCCACAACAATGCAACCAGCAAACGGCATGCGCAGGTACCTGGGGAAGAGAGACACACAAGAAGTCAGCCACAAAAAGCACAGCCACTTGCATGTGCATGTACTCGACACATGTATGGATGACAACATGCTAGGTCACAATTATGACTGGGGAAATACTACCATCACTGCCACCATCACTCCAGTGACACACCCACACACACCTCTGACACACGTGCCATACATGCAGGTGGAGACACACATCACAACGCATGCCACACGGGGACCAATGCGTGCACACTCAGACCCTGGTACTCACCACTAAGCAAAGAAGTCGCGTATGAGCCGAGTCCGGATGTCCTCTTGCGGCTCAACATCCTCCACATCACTAGCCCCATTGCCAAGCCCTTCGTCCTCCACGGGTGGATGGTCCTCGTCATGTTGATTCAGGATGAGTGGCACAGCTCTTTCAACTGCCATGTTGTGCAGCATGCAGCAGACCATGAAGATCTTGCAAACCTTTGCCGGGGCATATGGGAGTGCGCCGCCGGTCTTGTGGAGGCACCGGAATCGGCTCTTCAGCATGCCAAACGTCCTCTCTATCACTCGCCTTGTCCGGCCATGGGCGGTGTTGTAGCGGAGCTGGGCCGGCGTGATGGGGTTGCGGAGAGGTGTCAGCAGCCAAGGCATGTTGGGATAGCCAGCGTCCCCTAAATGGAAAGCACATGGATATCGTTAGAACTGGCGAAGCGGTAGTGCTGCTCGGCCAAACAGAATACAGGACAGTCAGACTGTACCCACCAACAACACATGCCCGTTCGTTGCGCAGCTGCATCATCATATCAGGCATCCCGCTACGCCTCATGATGTAGGCATCGTGTGCTGATCCTGGGAAACGAGCACAGACATGTGAAATCACCATGTTGGACAGACACACCACAAGGGCATTGATGGAGTGGTAGTGCTTCCGATTGCGGTACGCCACCTCCCGTGCGTGTGGTGGTACCAAACCTACATGTGTCCCATCTATGGACCCAATGACATGGGGCATCCCTCCCAGGGCATAGAAACCACGCTTGACCTCAGTCATCTGTTCAGGGGTTGGGAACTTGATGAAGTCATCCAGGTGAATCAACATGGCCTCCAAGAAATCATGCAGCACACCGCTGAACATGCTCTGGGACATGCCACCAACATGAGCTATGGTATTTTGGAAGGTACCCGTGGCAAGGAAATGTAGGGCAGCCATTACCTTCAGCTGGGGTGTCAGTGCCGTAGGATACCTGTGCTGCGGTTGCAGGTGTGGTGCCAGTCTCGCCGTCAGCTCCAGAATCAACGGTTGGGTGAAGCGGTAGAGCCGTATCCTGTCATTCTCCTGCATGGTGGCCAAGTCTGGAATTCTTCGGGCAACAGGTGGCGCTCTGCAGTAATTTGGAAGTGACAGGGAAGAGTGAGTGCACTACGAGAACAACTCATGTCTACTGAGCACATGTAAATCTGGCAATACACACATGCCACATAGGGAGTCAGGCATGTGCTACATGCCCAGGACACGTATGGATGCAAGGTGACACTCCTTCCAAGACCCAGCTACACACGGTGATTGAGAACCTCCCCATGCCACGCCATGGAAATAGCTGTGTCCCAGTGCAAGTGCACTGCCCGACGCAAGACAGGAGTGACATACACCCACACATCAGCAGAAGTGTGATGCCGATTGCAGAGACTGGCAGCGGAACACTTGAGCCACAGGTCACATGACATTACACTAGTCCAGCCCACACACCTTGCCATGAAGGTGCACATGTCATGACTCACCACACATTCCTTGTGAGTTTGCTGACATGGCCTTGTCACGCTACTCCGTGTCCCTTGCATACATGTGCACCTCACATCCGATAACACATGTGGCATGGTGTTGGGAACAGTGTGCAATGACAATCTACACACAGCCACATGTTGGTTGCTGCAACGGCTGCAGCTTTTGAGGGTGCTACAACCTCAACCTGATGTAAATCCCGGACACATATATGGCATAGTCACATTGTGCACTGTGGGTAGTGACAAGTCATGTGTCATGACCCCTGTACCGGGCATCATGGGACACTTCCGTGTGTTGGTGTCCGTGCCATGCCAGTGACGCTCACCCCAAGTGCGCAGTCCCACATGCACACATGTCAAAGGAGTCAAGGGCATGCCTGGCACACATTGCACCCTCACACAGTACACATGTACACATCTCATCATACATCTGGTGCCTTCTCCACTCAGGAGGCATGTTCCACATCACAGCCTGTGACACCTGTGCCCCACACATGTGGTAATGCACAGACGATGCCTTGATGTCCATTCCTGGACAAGTATGTCCATCCATGGACAAGTATGTCCGCCCTATTCCTACATGTGTGTCGCCTATCACCACAGTGATGTGTAAAATCCGCCGTACTGCTGCTGAGAGGGCCTGTGCATGTTCCCAAATCACTGTGGGAGTGCTGCCGTATGTGTACCCATCGTGATGGCGAGCGTAGATGCGAGTGTACGGTCCGTACCACTACGGGTACGCATACGCGTGCAGACCCATAGTGATAGTGAGCGTAGATGCGTGTGTACGGCCCTATCACTATGGGTCTGCACGCGTATGCGTACCCGTAGTGGTACGGACTGTACACTCACATCTATGCTCACTATCACTATGGGTCTGCACGCGTATGCGTACCCGTAGTGGTACGGACCGTACACTCGCATCTACGCTCACTATCACTATGGGTCTGCACGCGTATGCGTACCCGTAGTGGTACGGACCGTACACTCGCATCTACGCTCACTATCACTACGAGTACGCATACGCGTGCAGACCCATAGTGATAGTGAGCGTAGATGTGAGTGTACGGTCCGTACCACTACGGGTACGCATACGCGTGCAGACCCATAGTGATGGAGAGCGTAGGCATGCATGTACGGGCCGTTGCCATGCATTTGGGGTGCCCTAGGGCCCCCACACGCACCGTACCTGTGTGTGATGCTCCAAATTACATAGGGGACAAGTATTAAGGCCTACATGCATGCTGGTTGTCATGGAGACCAAGTTCAAAATTCGAAATTGTTCTGGAAGGTGCACAGCAGAAGTCAGTTGGAATTTGTCTACTTTGTTGCAATGTGTTTGTGGGGCTGACATCATGCAGGAGAATGAAACCGATAGAGAACCCACAGACTGCTAGGTTTGAAGGGATTGGTGGAAACATAGGATGCAAATGTGAGTGACCAATCTCTCTGTACTCCTGTGCATGAGACTGGGCAGAAGGGCACATATAAGGCAGCCAGGTCCCATGAGGGAGCACTTGCCTGCACATCTTTGCATTCGTCGACCCAGCTGCTGCTACTGATTCCCTGGAACCATGTCAAGGGCTGTGGAGAGGACACAGCCATTCACCCTGGAGGAGAACATGGCTCTGCTGGATGTGATCCTCCCACAGTACTCCATGCTGTATGGGCGACCAGGGTATCAGGTGAGTGCATAGGCCACTGCCACAGACTGTCCCTATGTGGTGACTGTGACTTCTGCCATTGCGTCCAGGTGTAACACACATGCCATGTACTGTCGGGGGGGTCCCAGGATGGGGGGTGCCTGATGTCTCCCAGCAGTGCCCTGAGACAGGAGGGGTGGGGGACTATCACTCACAGCAGTGCCCTGAGACAGGAGGGGTGGGGGCCTATCACTCACAGCAGTGCCCTGAGACAGGAGGGGTGGGTGTGATGCACAGTGTGAGCCTTGATCATTGATTGTGACATTGCCATCATTCCACCTGTGTACCCACTGTGGCACGTAGTGCTTTTTCCCTCACCAGGGGATGATGTCCCTATGACAAAGGTGCAATGCGTTGGCTGCATGACATGCCTTGTTGTAACCAGCTAATTTGTACCCATATGTCTCTCTGTGACATGTGGCTGGTGTATTGATGTGGTGTCACTTGTTCCTCCTCACAGGTAGGCGCCACTGCCAAGGAGCAGATCTGGCTGACCGCCGTCAGTGCCGTGAGGGGTGTGGATGGTCGGAGGCGGAGCCTGCCCCAGGTGAGGAAACGCTGGCAGGATATCCGGTGCTGGACGCGGAGGATTGCACGGCTCCTGCTGGGGGACTCACCTGAGAGCCACAAGAACCGCGGCCGCCGCCGTCTGAGCCACCTCCACAGGCGTGTGCTGCCGGTGGTCTTTCCAGACCTGGAGAGGCGCTTACAGGCGATGCAGCAGCCGGAAGGGGGTAGGTACATGTGTGTTTGTTGTGTGTCACCGGCATTTGTAAGGGCACAGTAGCATGAATTCACTGGCAGGGTTTAAAGGTGCTGTGCAGATCCTGTTTGCCCCAGTATAGCGCTGTGCCCCTGCCACACTTCCCCTCCTTGCAATGTGTTCCCTGGTCTGTGTGTAGTCACTCCTTCACAGGGTAATGTAGGCTGGCGCTTTGTCCACGGGAACAATGACTGTAGCATCATGTGTGGGGGTGGTGTGTAACAGGTTGTGGGACCTTGCCTGTGCACTGTCAAGTTCACTGCATGTGGGTTCCATGTCAGTTGGCACTGATGCTGACTCCAGACATGGGAGTTGGTCTCTCATGTGTCATGCCTTACAGCGCGCATGTCCCATGTAGTGGCCTGTGACATGATGTGCATGAGTGTGCGATACACATGGTGCAGGGATGGTGACGTGTGTTGCAGTCATTACCATTCAGTAGCATGTAGTTGCGTGCCCACTACTGTCCCCTGGGGCACCTTTTCCTCAGTGGTGTATGTGTCATCATAAAGGTGGCCACTGTCAGTGTCTACAGCGTAAGTTGTGCTCTGTGCCATTGTCCCCTGTCACCATGTATATAGACGTGCTATTTTGTACAGGTGTCCACTGTGCAGCCTGACCTGATTGTCCTTCTTCATACTCACAGTTGCCAGTGCCTGTGTGTCTTGTTATACTCATCTGAGGATGGGCACTGGTACCTCATTATTTGTACAGGCGCACCTTGGCTGTTTGGCGTCCAATCTTGCTTTTTGCCTGCCCCTGTGTGTATCACCCAGACTATGAGATGTTGGTGCCACCTGTGTCTCAACAATTTGCCTCGTGTAGGGTCTTGTTGGGGCGGGCAATGCCTATGTGTTAAATCCTGATTACCACTTGCTGGGTCTGGGCAGTGTGTGATGTGTCTGGACACACACGCAATGTGCAGTGACCGAGTCATGTTGTGCATGTTTTCAGCATTACCTATGCAGCATGTGTCTCAAGTTCATGGATTTGGTCCCTGGTCATCGGTATTTTCGCCAACGCTGTGTGGTGCAGATGCAGTGCTGGATTGTCCCCAGGGCCTGGGTGCTATGTCAGACTCCTTTTCCTGTGTTTAGCTATTGTCTCATGCTCTCCATGTTATTTCAGTGGCATGGTGGCTCAACCAACTGTGTGTTTCATGCCCTACATCGGTACCCTGTTCAGTAGCTGTTAGGGATCTTCCTTTTCAGGCCATGCAATGTTACCTATGTAGATTGGACTCATGTGACAGATGTGTACAGGTGTCTGATTATTTTCTGTCTCTCCACCCTGCCCACAGCATCGTCGGGGGACACAGAGGGAGACATGGACACAGACCAGGCGGAGGGACCGAGCACCAGTGCCAGCCGTGACATCGGGTCTGGCACATCGAGTGGGACAGAGGCGGAGGAGAGTGTGGCCGAGGACCTGTCGACTGGCACATCAGACTACGAAGCTGACAGGTCCGGGGACGATGTCTCCGAGTGGGCGGAGGCTGCACCAGCAGCTGACAGCGGAACAACACCTCGCACCGCCCCCTCAGTTTCCACCAGCCGCCTCCCACTTGCTCGTGTCCCTTCCCAGCGTTCCCGGTCACAGCATGTCTCCTTCCTGCCAGGCACCGCACCCCCTGCCCCTGTCTCCACTGCTGCCGCCAATGCAGAGTCTGTGGACATCCAGCGGCAACTGCAGGTTGGTCAGGCTGCGATCCTTAATGTCCTCCATGCCCACGGCAAAACCCTCACCAACATCGAGGCTTTCTTGGAGGGCATTCATTCATCGCAGGCTGACCAACGCAACTTGCTGAGGTCCATCGACTCCACACTGACTGCAGCAGTGGGTCTCCTGCAGCGCGACCTCCCCCCACCTACCCCTGCCCCATCCACACTTCCCACTCCCATGCCTGTCACACGTACACCCAGACGTCGGCATGCACCCACATCAACGGACACGGGCACCACACCAGCAGGGAAGGTCCACCGCACTCCTCCTGACACGCACACACAGGGTGAGGTAGGCACACCCACTGGGTCGGGGGGCAAACGTGTGACACGCAGCCATAGTGGGAGTCCGCATTCCACCCAGTCCACTCCCTCCAAATCCCCTCCCCTCAGCTCTCCTGGCCACATCTCCCCCAAGGACTCCTTCATGGCCGCTCTGTCCCTGAGCCCCACAGTTACACCACCACGCAAGCGGTCAAGGAGGTCCCCGGTCAGGGTGGTTGAGTCTCCCCCCCTGTCTCCACCCTCCCCCGGTGGCGCTGCGACCCATCCCTCTGACCCCCCCCCCTCCTTGGGGCCTGAGGTCCCTTCGGGTGCAGGGGACTCCCTGGAGGACCTTGCAAAGGTGTGTAGTGCCATCCTGGCCTCCGCCTTTGGCACTGACCCACCCCCTGTGGTGGAGTCCTCCATCCCTGCACCCACAACGCCGCCCCTTTGCCCTGATGTCCCTGCGGTGCCTGTTGCTTCCCCCCCCCCTGATGCCCTCACCAGTGTGGAAGACGATGCCATTTGACTGTGCAGGCAAGGTAGGGGACACGCATCCCACTGTGTCCCCCATCCAGCTGAGAATCATTGACTGCCCTATGGGCTTTGTGAAGATTGAACTGCCTGCGATCCACGGACATTGTGCTCATGCTGAATAAAGCTTAATTTTGTTTTCATTATCACACTACTGCTATGCTGGTATTGGTGTTGGTGGGGCTGCTACATGGTTTTGGGTGGTGTGTAAGGGTTTGGGTGTGTGGGATATGTAGTAGTGTACTGCTCATTGGTGGGACCCTGTGATCTGTGTGCCATCACAAGGTGTTGGCTAACTTTCTTTGTTCATGTAGGCAGTTACTGCATGGTGCACTTGTCCCAGGGTGTATTCCTTCCTCTGTGTACCCAGCTTTCTTCCCTGCAGGGTGTTCCCAATGTTTAGCGCAGAGCTGTGTCTACATGAGCTGTGTGTGTGACGGAGCCCTTCTACTTTGGCCATGCATGCAGGGCCATGTCTCCACCTGCAACAATCGTGGCATCCTTGGTGATCACTGTACTTGTGTGTGGAGTCTGTTGACATGAGTTCATGGGGACATGTTCCCTTGTAGCCAGTATGCATGTGGATGATTCTGGCCTCACACACATGTGTTACACCCCTCCTGTCTCAGGGCACTGCTGGGAGTGATGGGCACCCACCCCTCCTGTGTCAGGGCACTGCTGGGAGGACTCTGCACACACCCCTCCTGTCTCAGGGCACTGCTGGGAGTGATAGGCACCCACCCCTCCTGTCTCAGGGCACTGCTGGGAGGACTCTGCACCCACCCCTCCTGTCTCAGGGCACTGCTGGGAGGACTCCACACCCACCCCTCCTGTGTCAGGGCACTGCTGGGAGGACTCCACACCCACCCCTCCTGTCTCAGGGCACTGCTGGGAGTGATAGGCACCCACCCCTCCTGTCTCAGGGCACTGCTGGGAGGACTCCACACCCACCCCTCCTGTCTCAGGGCACTGCTGGGTGGACTCTGCACACACACCTCAGATTTCAGGATATGTGCGCTTTGCACATACACGGTGGGGGTACGCTCACTGCATTCGAGGTGAGGGTACGAGTCTACTGACACTGGTGTGGTGGGGGTACGCTCCGTACGTCCGCGGGTGTGGGTACGGGTCGTACTTACACTGTTGGCATGGGGGGTACGCTCCTTGCATTTGCGGGTGGGGGTACAGGTCGTACTTACACTGTTGGGCTGGGGGGTACGCTCCTTGCATTCGTGGGTGGGGGTACGGGTCGTACTTACACTGTTGGGCTGGGGGGTACGCTCCTTGCATTCGCGGGTGGGGGTACGGGTCGTACTTACACTGTTGGGCTGGGGGGTACGCTCCTTGCATTCGCGGGTGGGGGTACAGGTCGTACTTACACTGTTGGGCTGGGGGGTACGCTCCATGCATACGCGGGTGAGGCTACGGGTCGAACTTACACTGTTGGGGTGGGGGTACGCTCCGTACGTCCGCGGGTGGGGGTACGGGTCGTACTGACACTGTTGGCATGGGGGGTACGCTCCTTGCATACGCGGGTGGGGGTACGGGTCGTACTTACACTGTTGGGCTGGGGGGTACGCTCCTTGCATTCGCGGGTGGGGGTACGGGTCGTACTTACACTGTTGGGCTGGGGGGTACGCTCCTTGCATTCGCGGGTGGGGGTACGGGTCGTACTTACACTGTTGGGCTGGGGGGTACGCTCCTTGCATTCGCGGGTGGGGGTACAGGTCGTACTTACACTGTTGGGCTGGGGGGTACGCTCCTTGCATTCGCGGGTGGGGGTACGGGTCGTACTTACACTGTTGGGCTGGGGGGTACGCTCCTTGCATTTGCGGGTGGGGGTACGGGTCGTACTTACACTGTTGGGCTGGGGGGTACGCTCCTTGCATTCGTGGGTGGGGGTTCGAGTCGTACTTACACTGTTGGCATGGGGGTACGCTCCATGCATACGCGGGTGAGGCTACGGGTCGAACTTACACTGTTGGGGTGGGGGTACGCTCCGTACGTCCGCGGGTGGGGGTACGGGTCGTACTGACACTGTTGGCATGGGGGGTACGCTCCTTGCATACGCGGGTGGGGGTACGGGTCGTACTTACACTGTTGGGCTGGGGGGTACGCTCCTTGCATTCGCGGGTGGGGGTACGGGTCGTACTGACACTGTTGGCATGGGGGTACGCTCCTTGCATACGCGGGTGGGGGTACGGGTCGTACTTACACTGTTGGGCTGGGGGGTACGCTCCTTGCATTCGCGGGTGGGGGTACGGGTCGTACTTACACTGTTGGGCTGGGGGGTACGCTCCTTGCATTCGCGGGTGGGGGTACGGGTCGTACTTACACTGTTGAGCTGGGGGGTACGCTCCTTGCATACGGGGTGGGGGTAGGGTCCGTACATATCCGTCCCCGCGCTATGTGATGTTTGTGCGGCCCGTACCCAGGCCTTTGCCACGTGGGTGCGATCCGTCCCGCCATTGTTGGGGTGACGTGTGTGGGCGTGGTCCGACTCGTACCCACGCTCTTCAGGCGTGGGTACGGGACGTACCTGTCTGGTTGTGTTGCCGGTTCGCGTGGTGACGGACTTCCGTTGTGGCGGTCGCTGGCTTATCAGGACACGCCCCCACCCCCTCGTGGTGACCAGGGCATGGGAGTCAGGTATGTCCAGGCCATGTGTGGTGTGTAACTTATGTGGTTGTTTTGTGGCCTGCCCTGGTCGTGCCACCCCCACCCCACCCCACTTTCCCCCCTCCCTTAGTTATTCTGACCTTCTGCGGCGTCTGCGTCGTAACCTGTAGAGGAGGTGTACTGCTATGAGGGCAGGGATGACTCGTAGGTTCGGGTCCATGTCTGTCCGTCGCGTACTGGTACTCCTTGCTCGCGTCGTCCTGTCGCATACGGGTCCTCCTTGATCGCGTCGTCCTGTCGCGTACGGGTCCTCCTTGGTGGCGTCGTCCTGTGTGTCCGTCACGTACTGGTCCTCCTTGTTCGCGTCGTCGTCTGTCCGTCGCGTACTGGTGGTCCTTGTTCGCGTCGTCCTGATTTCCCGGCAGTTTTTGGCTGCCGCAAAATATTCACCGTGCGGGGTGACGTCGGTGCGAATCGTGATTCCTGGGTCGTGAATGGCTGGCTGCGAGCGTCCCGACGTCAGGTCGGCACTTTCCCGGATCGCATTGGTAGGTGTTTTTTGTTCGGTCGGGCTTTTTTACGAATCGTACGGTAATGGTGTACCCGTGCGAATCGTAATTCCTTGTTTGTAAAAATTGACGACCGGGTACGCGTCGGGCGGAGATTATGCTCCGTCCGACGGTTCGTACCCGGTTTTTGCCGGATCGTGATCGGAGTGTTTGGTGGTGGAGTAAAGATACATGAGTAGAAAACAAAACTACACAGCCTTGATATTTGGCACCTATGACATTTGATAGTGCCAGCCACAGGCTTTTTAGCACATCTTTGGGACCTGGCACTTAATCTTTTTAAATTAAACACTGTTCAGAGCCAATATATTAACCACTTCAGCACATTTCACTCTCTTTATAAATGATGGTGGGCCCCTTACCAATATGAAACTTCTAAACACCACAGGATCCTTTGTGACCAGCCAGATGTGCAACCCATAAACGTTTGAGGATCTTTGCACTGCAGTTGGGTTGTCGTTGCCACAAGCTAAATCGGCAAAGCTTGCAGTCTGTTAGAGAAAGAACCCATCAAGCTGACTGTAACCCTATTGTGTAACTGAGCCTCTAGAGCTTTTCACTGGTTGGAAACCTGAGTTCATGTGTCAAATAGAGATTTTACTGAATGACACTAGAACATTGACCTCAAAGTATATGAAGGCACCTCTTTCACCTGAGGACACAATAGAGTCACAAAGATCGCATAGACCTACTTTGGGGACCCCAATATAGGAACATTTGTGAAGATAGCTCGATAAGTTGGAAGCCAGGCGGTAATTACTACTGCCAGAAGAAAACAGAGTAGCCTAAGCTCAGTTAGCAATTATGGCTTGACTGGATTTGCTCATTTTTGAAGGTAGAGTGTGTGAAATGCATGATCCAAGAAGGTGCTGTTGGACACAAGCCAGGGTTTCTATCATAGTTGTTTTTGTTAAGCCAAATATTGGCACCTTCATATTCATGGGCGGAAACAAGCATGGCGTTGGTGATCAGAGAATATGGCACATTATTTTACCTGTGTGCAGGTAGAAAGCCTTTCTTCATTAGGCAAGATTCTGAAATCTCCATATTACCTATTGCCTCAGAGAGAGATGTCTGAGTTTTAATGCACATATGGACTAAGAGGCCGAAAAAAAGAAAGATCTTGACATATTAACTCTCTTTTCACCTTTCTGTAAAGGACAAAGCCAGCTTCCTTACTTAAGACAATGAATGTTGATGTGTAATGTCAAACGGATACAGAGGACAACACCACGGGCCTAATTCACAAAGGTAACTTACACTTTTGAGTAAGTTTACACTTTTGCATAAGTTTACTACTTTTTGGTATTCACAAACTCTGGCCTTGATTAACAAAGAACTTACACTTTCGAGTAAGTTCACACTTTTGAGTTGTTTACTACTTTTCAGTATTCAAAAACTGTGCTTTTGTAATAACTTGCACTTCTGAAGTAACTTACACTTTTGTAAGTAGTCCAGCACTAGTTATTACCCCCCACCCTTCCACAGAAAATAATGGTGGTAGGGACTTAAAATAAAACCCCATTCAAAATAATTTTGAAATGAATTAAGTTATTTAAAATAGTTAAAAATATATGAAATATAAATTAATGTTCAACAGATATAAAAACAGTACATATTTACTATTTAATCATGCTATATTTTATAATCGATGGCAATAGGCTACTTTTATATTTAAATAATGAATATGCACTATTATTTATGTGTTTTTTTAAATTAATGTATGTTTATTTGCATTTTTAACTATTTTAATAGGTTTTTAAACATTTTAGCTTATTATTTTCTATGGCGGGGGTTGCAGTACCAGTGGTTTGTTATGTATGGTGCTGAACTTACTATAAAATTGCAAGTTACTACAAAAGTGGAAGTTGCTACAAAAGTGCAGTTTTTAACTACCGAAAAGCAGTAAACGTACTCAAAAGTACAAACGTACTCCCTCTGAGTGTACATTACTATTAAAAAAAACTGGGGGGCAGATTTACAAGCCCCGTGTACCACTTTTGCGCCGCCGTTGCGTCACTTTTGTCACGCAGCGGCAGTGCAAAGCTAGCACCATGCTGCGACAGATTTACAATGTTACGCATCTAGGGAGATGCGTCACGTTGTAAAGCCCTGTGCCACATTAAACCCGCATCAGGTTTAATGTATGCAGGGTGGGCGTTACGTCGGAAAAAGCCTCGGAAAAGTGACGCTGTGAAATCTACAAGATTTCACGCAGTCACTTTTCCGACGCTGGTGCGTCAAATCCTTACGCCTGCATCAAGCAGGCGTAAGGCGTGACGCACCATGTTAGGGATAGGCCAAGTTGGAACAGTGCTGGAGTTGCGTCGCGCTTGCGAAACAACTTCAGCACTGCGCTAACCTTACGCCGGCAGATGCGTCACGCATCTGCTTGTCCTTGCGCCACGATGCACCGCATTGTAAATGCTGTGCATCTGCGGTGGCGAAAGGGCAAACTTGCGGGATGCATCTTCCCTGGCGCATCCCTGGTGATTTGCAGGGATGCACCAGGGAACATAAATCTGCCCCATAGTATTAAGTCAAGCATTTCTCTTGGGCAACTACTGGTACTGCGACACCCTCCCAAAGAAAATAATGTAGGTAGGTTAAAGTAAAACCCCATTGAAAATAATGTTGAATTAGATTCAATTCGTTGAAATATAAATTAATATGAATTAATGTTAAATATATAAGATTTTTATATATTTATTATTTAATTATTAAATATTGTAATTTCCTATTTTTTACCAAAGCAAAATAATGTAACATTTAAAAATTAGTGAACTTACTCAAAAGTGTAAGTTACCTTTGTGAATCAGTCCCCAAATGTTTTATGGGAACTGCAGCCAGTATAGTCACACTAAATAATATTTAAGTGATCATGGTCACATGCATTAGTAATAACAATTACCACTGAATAAAAGAAAGCTGGCACTGCTTGTATGCTGTAATGTACCACCAGTTGGCAAGGTTGTACTTTCTTCAAGAGTGAGGGCACTGCTTACATAGTAACAGAATAGGTGCCATAGCCCAAAGTTTTGTTCAGACCCCCGCAAGAATGTCAGGGTGCTGAATACTAAAGTTGCGTAATATTGAATCCACCTGATGCCTCTTTAGTCCACCACCAGACACTCCTGCTGTTTAGCTCATTCTTGCAGGTTGTTTTCATACCTGCCTTCTCCCTTTGTCACAGTTTTTGTTTATTTCTCTTCCTACTTTTTTTCCCCTTTTGTAGCTTTCTCTTTTTTGCTCTGGGTCAAAGTCTGATGAGGGAAAATATGTGCTGATCCTCAAAATTAGGTGATGGTGAGCACCACCGGCAGCCACCAGCTCCAATTAAGAACTGTGTGAGGGTAATATAGTGCTATCGCAGTGTGTAGCTAAAGAGGAAGGTAAAATAAACTTCCCTCAATCCTGTGAGAGATGCTTAAAGACAGTGGTGAGGTGTATACTGACGACCCCTCACTTCAAAAATATAAGTGGTGTATACTACCCCAGAGATCCATCTCCCCTTGGTAAAGAATTCACAGTGTTCAAGAGACAGAGCTTTCTTCTAAACCCTAAAAGGTGATCATGATATCATGGCAGGCTCCACTGGGGAAGTGTTTGCATAAGATGTGTATGGATTTTTGCTTAAATGAGGCACTCGCTTACAGTTCTGCTGATCTGGCAGAATAACACATCTGTGGCATTGATGGATTTTTGCTTTAATAGAAATCTCCATCATGGTGTCTGTTCTTTCAGATACAGGAAAAAGAAAACAATTTACCAGTACCTTTTGTGTCTCGATGTTTGAGTTTTTTGTTGTGTAATTGATAGTTGAGTACTGTACTGTGTCAGGTAGTTGCTATTTTCATAGCATCAGCACATTCTGCTAGCCAAGGCTACAGTGCAGTTGTAAAGCATCAAATGGTTGAAAAATGTAAATGCTGGGTTATGGAACACTGGGGCGTGAATGCTGTCATCATGACAAAGCCATTTATGGCCTGGAGTGGGCCAAGACTCTCAAGCATCAGCATAGCGAAAGTATGCACAAGAGGATTTTTGGAAATATGTAGTTGGTGCAGTATACATGCTAACAGATCATTTGGCACAAGTTCTAAGGGAATAAAACTAAACTGAGTAGTCAAGGGGCATCCCACCATCACATTGTATGGATGAGCATGTACAAGTCATACAAATATGATCCTAAAATTCATTGACTGGTTCGGACACCCAGTGTCCCTTATCAACCTAATGCTCATTTAATTAGAACATCAATGGGCCTATGTACTTGAGACCCATTTTTTGCGTAGTTACCTGCATTTGCAATGGTCGCCACTTGTTGAGATGGAAAACTCCTCTGAATGGTACAAGAGGTGTACCCCTGCCCTGAGTGCCCAACTGTACTGTTGTCTGGATCCCTAATGCTGATTTCTGTTGTCTTAGTCAAACACAGATCATGCATGTGCAACATGACATGCACCAGTCTCATTGATTCTGCTCTGGTTGGACTGGGAAGTGCTCGCAAAGCGCTATCCTCCTAGTGGTGCAAAGCTATCACCTTCACTAAGATTTCAACAGCATCGGCGTAGTGGTAGGAGCATACTCTGTATTGATCAGTAGAAGTGAACAATTACTTTTTTACCCTGTATCACAAGAGTGAAACCTATAGCTTCACCCACCTTTTTGGAGGTTCCGATGTTGTGTGCTTAACTCACCCTTGGCCTCCATCAGATAAATGTGGAGTGTTGTGCAGCACAAGAGTAGTGACTGTGGGCTGGGTGGATGTGTGCCTGGGAAGGGTACAATTCATGGATACAGCAGTGCTGTGCTGTATATGCATGGTTAGTGTTAGAAATGGGATTTCTGGTTGGCTAAGGTTTGCGCCAAAGCCAAGCAGAAACCACCACTCTAGTCAGGGCAAGGGAGTTACACTCCAAAGATAACCCCTGCTCTACCCCTGGTAGCTTGGCACAAGCAGTCAGGCTTATCCTGGTGGCAATCTGTAAAGCATTTGCGCAACACACACACAGTAGCAACATACTAGGCACACCACAAGCGGAACTCCATACAAGGTTATATTAAAAATAGCCTTTGTATTATCATAAAACACATTAGAATAGTAATCACACAATATACACTGTGCCACCTGGCACTGGGCAATATTTACAGGGGATTAGGTAAACATGACAGGGCCACTTGGACCACTGTCAGAACCATCACTTGGTAAAGATAGTAAAGGTAGACCTATAATAAACATAGAACACAACCAGTAATTACTGGAAAACATTGTACTCAGCATCATCCTGTAACATAAACCATATTATACACAGTATCACATTTAGGAGTAAAATACATTCTGCGCCAACCTCACCGGCATAAACACATTATGCAATCTTCTCATAAGTCTAAACGTATTAGACCATAACCTCCCAAGCATAACTCACATTAGGGAATAATCTCACTAGCATCAACCACAGTAGGGAATAAATCACAAGATGCAATGGGCATCGCTAACATACTACCTTATCCAGTCATCACCTGAGGCAATAGGCCTCGCAAGTAAGAAACACATTAGGCCATCATAAATCATATTATGCAGTCATCATTACACTAGGCATAAAATAAATACATAAGCCTAGACACATTATGCAATAAACCTCAAACATAAACCACAGTTAGGGAATAATCTCACTAGCATCACCCATAGTAGAGAATAACTCAAACATGAACACAGTAGGCAAATAGCTTCATACCCAAAAATATTAGACCCTAATCTCCTAAACATATCTCACGTTGGGAAATATTCTCACTATCATAAACCACAGTGGAGAATAACTCAGACATAAAACATAGTATGCAAATAACCTCCTGCCTACACCATATCTAGAGGCATATATCACAGTATAGAATAAGTCACACATAGACACAGTATGCACTACCTCATAATCATAAAACCACATTTAGAGAATAAAACAGGGTACGTAAATCATACTACATGAATCACATTTCCTACCACATAACCCGCATTAGAGAATACAGCAGGGTTCATAAATCATAATACATGCATCACATTTCCTAGCACCACATAAATCACATTAGGGCCTAACACCCTATAAACCTAACTGTACCCCCTGGTCAACTGGCTTTCTCAATGGGGCTCAAATGCCCTCTGTCCAAAATGTCAGGGCAGCTGCCAAGGCAGCAGAATCCATGAGCACAATTGCGCAGACCTAAAAATTGCAGCTGGCAATAAGTGCTGCGCAGCTGTAGAAGTACTGGGGCAGAGGAGTGTATCTCACTCCCAACTGGAAAGACATGTCCCCCAAAGAACTGTGGCCTAAACGGTGCAGCTGTCCACGACTTGCTGGGCAGCTGTGAAGCAGAACGTGGTCCCTGGCGCTCGAGGTGCTCCCTGAACAAATGTGCAGCAAAAACATGGCAGCTGCCTGCGCTGGTGCGGTGCAGCTGAGCACAAAGAAAATGGGCCCTGGCACGACTGTGCCCTTGGAGCCCCCACTGGGGCTCTCTAAATAACCTGGCCCCATTGTTGCAGCTGTTCTCTAGCAAGCGGGGCAGCTGGAGAACATGGCCAAATGAGCACCGACAACGTGCCCTGATCGGCAACACTGTGCCCTTTTAAGTCCCACTCTGGGACTTCTAAAATAACTCGTCCAAACGTTGCAGCTGCCCGCGCTGGGGCGGAGCAGCTGTAAATAAGGTAAAGTGGACTGGCACCATTGTGCCTGGGGGAGCCCAACTGGGACTACCCAACAGATGCGCAAAAACGTTGCAGCTGCCCACTATCATACGGGGCAGCTGTGACACCCACGCAGGCACAGGGGGGCGGGCACTGACAATGTGCCCCGACACACACCCCCCACAACCAACTCTCACTTGAGCCCCACTCACCGGGCTCTCCTCTGGGAGGACTCTGCTCTCCTCCGGTCTCTTGGCGGCGGTGGCTGGGGAACTGCACACGGGGCTCTTCTCGTCACACAGGAGCACCATCAACAAGCCTTCGCGCCGGCCTCTCCTCACTTCCCCCGGGGCTCCGCCCACATCCGGGCATCTCCTGCCTGGCTTCCTGTTTTCACCCGGGCTGCAGCGGTGATTGTCTCAAAGTAGAACGTGGGGTGGGCTCCCACTAAGGCAGCATAAGGCGGGGTGGGCACCCGCCATTTACCTAAACTAAGAATGCGTCAATAACACGGGGTAGGCACCCGCTAAAGAACACGAACAGCGGGGTGGGCACCCGATAGGGAACAATTAAATACCGCAATGCGGGAGAATCCCTACGCCGGGGATTCCCTTCAGGCTGCCAGCTTGAGGGAAACTATTTGCAGCTCGGCGCTGCCAGTCGAAAAATAGAAGCGCTCTGGAAAAGAAAATTAAAGCGCTGCCCAAGTGCTATCACCAAAGTCCAAGGGAGAATAAAGCAATTCTTCTAGGATATAAGCAAAGTGCCATGGGGCAATGCAGGGTCCAGGGAGGCAAGCCCTCCCCTGGGCCCCAGCAGCAGCACGCCCCAGTAGGAACAGCAACCAAGAACTGACCAAACTCATGGGGTCGCAGCCCCTTTACTTATACTACCAAAAGTCTTTGTTCTCAACAGTTACAAGACCTCTACAACCAACCACACCAACAAGAAAGCCGCCTGGTTCACCGAGGACCTCCGGATCTCCAAGCACACCTGTCGGAAGCTGGAGATGAAATGGCTCCACGACCGAACACCAGACAACCAGACAGTCCTCAAGAGCGCCACCCGCAGACACCACCAACTCATCAGGACCGCCTAGACAACAATGCACACAACACCAAAGAGCTCTTCAGCATCGTGAAAGAACTCTCCAACCCCAGCTCCAACACCAACGACATCCCGCCACCTCAAGACCTGTGCGACTCCCTGGCCACCTTCTTCCACCACAAGATCACTGACATCCACGACAGCTTCAACTCCGACCCCCCCGCACCCACCACCAAGTCCACCACCCCTGCGACTACCACTCGCACCAGTCGCCTGACCGTCTGGTCCAGCGTCAGCGACGAAGACACCATCAAAACCATGAACTCCATCCACTCCGGATCCCCATCGGACCCCTGCCCTCACCACGTCTTCAACAAAGCCAGCGCAGCCATCGCGCCCCACCTCCGGAAAACAATCAACTGTTCCTTCGAGAGAGCAACCTTCCCAGAAAGCTGGAAGCACGCCGAAATCAACGCCCTTCTGAAGAAGCCCAAGGCGGACCCCAAGGACCTCAAGAACTTCCGGCCCATCTCCCTTCTCCCTTTCCCAGCAAAAGTGACCGAGAAGATTGTCAACAAACAGCTGACCCACTACCTCGAAGTTAACAACATACTGGACCCTTCCCAATCCAGTTTTCGCAGCAACCACAGCACCGAGACCGCCCTCTTCGCCGCCACTGAAGGACATCGGACCCTGATGGACAAAGGAGAAACAGCCGCCCTCATCCTCCTGGACCTATCAGCAGCCTTTGACACGGTCTGCCACCGTACCCTATCAGCACGCCTCCATAACGCCGGTATCCAAGAGAAGGCCCTGGCCTGGACCACATCCTTCCTCTCCGGCAGAACCCAGAGCGTCCGCCTCCCACCCTTCCACTCCAAAACCACCGAGATCATCTGCGGCGTCCCACAGGCATCCTCCCTCAGCCCGACGCTGTTCAATATCTACATGGCCCCCCTCGCCCACGTCGCACGACAACACAACCTCAACATCATCTCCTACGCCGACAACACCCAGCTGATCATATCCCTCACCGAAGATCCCCACACTGCCAAAGCTAACCTCCAGAGAGGAATGAAGGCCGTAGCCGACTGGATGAAGGACAGCAGACTGAAGCTGAACTCAGACAAGACGGAGGTCCTCATTCTCGGACTCACCCCATCAGTCTGGGATGACTCTTAGTGGCCCACGTCACTTGGCACAGCCCCGGAACCCACGGACCACGCATGCAACCGGGGAGTCATCCTCGACTCCACTCTCTCCATGACCAGGCAAGTCAATGCCATCTCCGCGTCCTGTTTCAACACCCTCCGTATGCTCCGCAGGATCTTCAAATGGATCCCCCCAGACACGAGAAAAACCGTTACCCAGGCCCTCATCACCAACAGACTCGACTACGGGAACGCCCTCTACTCAGGAACTACAAACAAGCTCCTGAGACGACTCCAACGCATCCAGAACGCCTCGGCCCGACTCATCCTCGACGTCCCCCGCCGCAGCCACATCACACTCCACCTGAGAGGCCTGCACTGGCTCCCCGTCAACAAAAGGATCACCTTCAAGCTCCTGATTCACGCACACAAAGCACTGCACAACACCGGACCCACCTACCTCAACAACCGACTCAGCTTCCACACCCCCACCCGAGCTTCCGCTCAGCCAACCTCGCCCTCACCACAGTCCCCCGCATCTGAAAAACCACCGCCTGCGGCAGATCCTTCTCCTACCTCGCCGCCAAGACCTGGAACACTCTCCCCACCATCCTACGACAGACCCAGGACCTGCTGGCCTTCAGAAGACTCCTCAAGACCTGGCTCTTCGACCAGTAGCACCCCCCCCCCCCTCCCCAGCACCTTGAGACCCTCTCGGGTATGTAGCGGGCTTTACAAATGCAGTGATTGATGGATTGATTGATGTCATTGAACCCAGCCAGAACCAGTTCTGTGTGGCCCTGGGGCATCTTTATTACCAGGTTGCATCCTGCCTTTCAGTGAGAGGGGGTCTGCTATCAGACGCACCGTGGGAGGTGGAGCCATCCTTTACCTTGCCAGGCACAGCCCTGCTCAGGTCAAAGAGTCACCCCTCCCCACATTCCAAAGCAGACCTCTCTATTCAACCCAGGTCTGGCTCAGCCTGCCCTGACCCTCCAAAACCAGACAGCCAATACACATCAGGCAGGCAGGCACCTAGCACACAGAAAGGCCAACTTCTAAAAGTGGTATTTCTCATATAGTCATAATAAATCTGCACCCACCATTGCGCAGCATTTATTCTCACAATTTCATACATACTAGACTTGACCACACTGCTCCTCTCCTAACAGGAATTACAACTGACACACACTTAGCAGGGAATCCCCAATGCATCCCTACGGGAGGGCAGGCCAATCTCACCAAATGTAACACAGAGCGCACGCACTTCATACTGAACAGCAGTGTAAAAGCGCCTAGAGGCCTAAAACCACTAACACTGCACAGAGAAAAGGCTGGGAGAAATGCAAAAAGTTTAGGGGTGAACCTGCAAAAATGGCCAGGTCCAACAGTTGGTGCATGTACCAAGTGTATTTTTGCTTGTGAGGAATACATTACATGAGAGATGTAATGCAGTGCATGTGCACTGAAACGCATGCGCTGGGTGTATGTGTGCTTACAAGAAGTACAGTACATGAAGGGTGAAGTGTTCTGCAGCACAAACCTGGCAAGTGTGTGTGCTGGCAGTGTGCATGTTTGCCAATAGCACACCCTGGTACAATACAAAAAGGCTACGGTACTATACAGTGCATGCAGATGGAACATGTGTGCTAAATTAATGTGTGTCTGTGGTGGCACAATACATGAGGTAACAGTGCTGGGCAGTGTGTGTGCTGTGAATGTCGCAGTGCCGAATATCAAAGCTGCATAGTCTTTATTCCACCTGATGTCTCTTTAGCCTATCACCAGACAGTCCATCTGTTTAGCCCACTTTTGCAGGTTGTTTTTCATCCCTGCTTTCTCCCTTTGTCACTCTTTTTCCATATTTCTCTTCCTCCTTTTTTCCATCTTTTTGGAAAATGACCCTCTCTGAAGGGTCAATCCAAACCGTTTGCCTGCCTCCTCCTCTTTTTCTGACCTTGTTTTTGTTGGCTTTAGGACTTTGAGCACCTTACCACTGCTATCCAGTGCTAAAGTGCATGTGCTTTCTTCTCTAAACACTTTAACATGTGTTCCTACCCAATTGACATGTTTAAATTTACTTATCCCTAATATAGTTCACTGCATGTGCCCAGGGCCTGTAAATTAAATGCTACTATTGGGCCTGCAGCACTGATTGTGCCAACTGCACAAATAGCAATTTAAACATGCCTGAGGCCTGCCACTGCAGAGCCTGTGTGTGTTGTTTATACTGCCATGTTGCCATGGCATTAAAAAACCCTTGTCAAGTCTTAAAGTCTTCTTTTATTATAAATAGGTCACCCCTAAGGTAGACCCTAGGTAGACCATAGGGCAGGGGTCTGTGTAATTAAAAGGTTGGCCATGTACTGTTACATTTTGCTGTTCTGGTAGGGAAAAACACCCACATTCGTTTTTCACTGCTGTGAGGGCTACCCATCTTATAGGATAACAGTGGGATTTCCTTATTACACTCATAAGCTGTAGTTCCTGATTGAGAAGGAGTAGCTCTGTTGTGTTTCATATACTTGGAATGGTAATGATAAATCCTCTTTACTGGCAAAGTTGAATTTATCATCACTATTTCACAAATGCCACGTTCAGAAAGATGAAGTGGAAGATAAACAGCTGATATGCACTCAATTTAAACAAATGTTACAGCAAATTAAAACAATAAAGTCAACACTATTCAATTCGGTGTGCACCTGAAGAGGAAGTACAGCCCACCCCCTAATTAGAAAGTGAAAAATACTAAGACTAAGGTCTTAACCTCCAAGTACACTACACTAAAGCACTCCAGTGGATTAAATCACATATTACTCTGAGTAATTAGATATCACAGGTAAGTACATGTACAATGACACAAATGAGAAACCAAAATATCCAAGATAAATGACAAGAAAATACAAGAAGTAGTGATGGTAGCTCAAAAAATTCTTCTTTTATTGAGCAAACATTTGAGTCTCCCGAAGGGAACTTCAGTCAATGATGAACAGTGACGGGTGCATGCTTCTCATAGATTATGAAAGAATCTTAATGCATTTCGGGCATTAACAACTGCCCTTCTTCAGGGGTATCTATAAATTAATAAACATAGCATCTTGGTTTTTACATAACAGCAAGTACAAAAACAGTACAAACATAGAGATGGCACAAGTCAAAAAGCAGAAAGAGTATAGCCAATTGTAATCAGATGAAGAGGAAAAACTCCACGGTCTTGAAATAACATGAGCTGAGGTAAATATGGCTCATCAAAAATGAAAACGAAAGGGAATACAGAAAAAAAGTGAAACACAGGAGCAAAGTCCACCGCATAGCTCACCAAAACGTGCCAAATTATAAAGGAGTGGTGTCAACTAAACGGACCTTCATGTGTACTCTGGTGTTCTCTGCTAGAGGAAACAGAGACTAGTAAACAAAATGAGATTAAAAAAGAGCTCAGAAGTATTGTGTATCACCCCACATGGGCCCTACTCTTGAATATCATGCAACGTATACCAAACACACCTCCTCAGTAATAAATATCACCTGGAAGCACTGCCGTAACACGACCTAAACAAGTGCACAAAAGTGTGTACCTTTCACATTACAAAAAAAGATAAGAGACCAACATAATCAACCATGCGAATTCTACAGTTCAAAAATGGGTGAAAAGCTCTACAAAACAGAGGTGAAAACTCATCAACGAATGGACCACGAAACACAGTGTCTCTCAATAAATCAAGCGGGCTGATTTGAAAGTAGTTGAAACCGAGACGCAACTCTTTGCCGAACTGCGTTTTTGTGCTTATCGCTCAGAAAGTGATTATCAGCGTGAGCACGCAGCCCGGAAGTAAAATAATCAACCAGCCTTTAAGGCGCAGTGCATATGTCATGCAACGCATAAGACCGTATCACTCAATAAAGTTACGTGCAAAAAGTGATTCCATGCAAACAAGGATAATGAGATCCCATATACAATGTGAAAAAATATTGAGCAAAGCTGTTGAAATACGAACATATCCGCTGCGACATTTCAGAAGCAGAAAAAAAATATATGGAAGCAAAGAGAAAAACAGATTATTATAATTACACGGTTTCTGTTTTAAATGCAGCACTATCATAGTATTCAAAAACATTATGGAGAACGCTGCTCGACTGGCACACATTTTTAAAAAAAACAAGCATATACAATCAAGGTAAATGCTGAATATGAACAGAAGGCTATATGTTTAATTGGCTGGATTACAAGGAGACCAGCATGATAGACTAAAGAATGCAACCATATTATGAGACACAAAATTGAATCTGGTTGATAAACAAACATCTGATTGATTATAGGTTATTGGCTGACATTAGATTGCCTCTGAAGCCTGAATGGATGCGCGTGGTCAGGATGATCCTATGCCTTAGAAATCCTGAATAATAACAGGTAAACTATACATTTCTGGTTGTCTTCCTGATTAATCATGGTACATAAATAACTGCACACAAAGTGATTGCTGGATTGATATCAATGGCATATACCTGCGAGCATTCAATCAAAAAACCATCAAAAAAATGTGCATGAACCGTACTGCATGGCGTACATTGTTACCCTTATGAAACATCTTGATGGTATGAACAACAACCAAAATAAGAAGAAAAAGATACAAGACCTGAAGGAGAATGAGGTTACATAAACAAGAAGAGGGTCAAAGAAAGCAGCAAAATTCAAATTTATCATTGAGCCCTTTGGGCATCAAAATGTCCAAACAACGTATTCAGTAGGTCTTGCGCTGGGAAAAATACTTAGACATATCCCTATCAGCATGTATCGTCACTGTCTCAAGAATAGTAAAACAAAGCTATGTTATTGTATAGTGATGCTCATGCCAATGGACAGCTGATGGTGAGGTGGTGGTTTTGGTCCTTATGCGGCTTTTATGTTCAGTAATGCGTGTGCACAGAGATCTCTCTGTTTTTCCCACATAGGATAACCCACAGGGACAACGTATCATGTAGATCACGAAACGGCTATTGCAATCAGCAGTGAAATTCAATTTGATTTTTTTACCGGACCAGGGATGGGATATATGATCCCCAATGAGCACATTGTTGCAATGTGAACAATTGAAGCATTTGTGCATGCCCCTGTATGTTGTTTTGCTTTCGGATGCAGGTTGATTGAGCAGTTCCCTTAAGTTCTGGGACCTCTTCTATGCAAAAATGTGAGCATTAGCGAATATGCCTCGAACATCCAGCTCAAGCTGTAAAAGCTCCCAGTGTCTAAGAATCGCTTGCTTAATCGCAAAAGATGAAATAGAAAAAGTGGATACAAAGACTTCTCTATTGAGTGGTTGCTTAATTTGTTTATGATGCAATAACTCTCGCTGTAAATCCTGCGCATCTTTTTCAGCTTCATCAATGATTTCTGGTGGGTATCCTCGAGTTAAGAATCTATTTCTAGTTTCGTGCATGGAAGCAGCCATCCTAGACGTATCAGAAGTAATGCGTTTGACGCGAAGAAATTGTGAATAGGTAAGATGTCGTTTAAGAGATGATGAATGGAAGCTGGAGAACAATAATTAATTGCTGAGCTTGGTGGGTTTCTTGAACAAAGAAGGCCATGATGTTAGTGCCTTCCACATCAATATATACATCCAGATAGGAAATATGATGCTGATCCCTGGTGTGAGTGAACTTAATTCTGGGATGTCTAGTGTTTACTGACTACAATTTCTCCATTAGCTAATTCTAGGCGCCCTGCCATACAATCAAAATGCCATCTATATATCTCCTGTAGAGAATCAGGTGATCAGTCCACCTTCGATCATATAGAATATAGGTTGAGTCAAATTGCATCATGAATATGTTCGCGTAACTGGGAGCACAAAAAAAACCCATTGATGTTCCATTTGCCAGGAGAAAATATTTGTCCTTCCATCTAAAATAGCTGTTGAACAGTGAGAATTGAAGAAGCTACAATAAAAGCACTTTGATGGCTTGTATATCATCATGATGCAAAAAAGCCCATTCTACCTCTTTAATTCCGTCAGAGTGATGGATAGACTTGTATAAGGCTGTCACGTCAATTGTGCATAACCAGATCTCAGTCATAGAAGGTATTACAATTTCATGGGGAAGCTGCAACAAATAAGTGGTATCCGGTAAATAAGTGTTGTCCGCTTGTACAATAGTCTGTAAAAATATGTCCAAATAGTGACCCAGAGGTTCGTGTAAAGAACCACAACCTGACACGATCGGTCTCAATGGCAGATTCCTCAAAGGTTTATGTACTTTAGGGAGCATGTATATCAGTGGACATCTTGGGTACCGTGTGAAGAGTAAATCCCTGATCTTGTCAGTGATCCAGGCAATTTCTTTGGCATGTGTCAAAATCTCAGAGAGTATGCTTTGCAACTCATCGGTGGGGTCTTGAGGTAGAGGTAGGTAAGTGGTTTCATCTTGCAACATGATATCAACCTTCGATTCGTAGAAGCAACGGTCCATAACAACCCATGCTCCACCTTTGTCAGCCCGGATGAGGTACAAGGAAGCATCTCTTCTTAGCGATTTCAGAGCCACTTTGTAAGTTTTAGACATGTTCAAGCATTTAGACGAACCTGAAGACATTTTCAGAATGTCCCTTTTAACAAGCGTTTCAAATGAATCAATCACCTTATGAGACACTGGTGAAATGAAAGTACTTTTAGGTTTAAATTCACGGTAATCTGATGGATCGCGAACATTTGGATTACATTCAAGATTGGAGAAGAAATATCGTAAACGCAGTTTTCTCGTGAATTTGTATAGTGCCACTTCGGATTCAAATGGTTTGGTGTGGAAAGCAGGGACAAGAGAGACACCTTTATTCAACAGAGCTAGCTGGGCTTGGGATATTGCAGTGGATGAAATGTTAATAACGTTTTTTCTTCTGTCTCCTGCCTGTGCTTGCCGGCTTTGCTATGTCTGTGGCCTCTGCGGATTTTTCTGCATCTTGGTGAACCATCAGGGAACTTGTCGGTGGATTGTTGGCTGCTGTGCTGATGTCTAAAAAAGAAACCTCCAAGGTGGAGGAGGTACCTGGAATAGCTTAATTCACGGTAGATATTGTGGTAGATGGAACAGGTGCCCGAGTCAGTTGGGTGTCACCAATAGACGCTAAACTCGCCTCTGAAGATGTAGTACCTGGGTGCTGAAGTTACGTTTTTTTTTTTGATTTCAAAAGAATTTTATTATTTTAAGGGAGCAAAAAAGGACATAAGATACAAGCAAAAGTGATACAATTGATATTAGACAGGGATAAATAATATGATAAAATGAAGTTAAATAAGAAGAAAAAACAACATTAACAATCATTAAACTGCAGATATCATATAAATAAATTAAGTAAGGAAGACAAAACTGATACCCTGCAGAAGTAATAATCAAAAGTATCACCATCAACTAGCAAAATAGGGATGAGAGGAAGAGAGAAAGGAAAAAAGAAAGAACGGAGAAAGTAGGAAAGAGATGAAGAAAGAGAAAGAAAGACAGGGAGGAGTGAAGGAAGAGGAGATTTCCAAAGGATTCATCCGACACACAAGACAACAGTGACCAGACAACATTAACCAGACAAATCAAAAGGATATTGATCCACCAACCCCTCTGAAACCAAGTCCATGTATGTATCTAAGGCTTTCCAAACACCATCAGATATAGAAGGAGAGAGATGAGCATGATCCACTGACGTGTGAGCACTTCGTAAAAAGGAAACCCAAGCCCACCAAGTATGGTAAGAAACTGAAGAGAACGATTTCCACTCCATGAGAATTACTTTGACTGAAATAGTCAATAAAAGATCCAGCAATTGTAATTCCATGGAATCTAAAGCCAAAGGGACCTGGGCCGCCAACGGACCTAAAAGAATTAATGGAAAAGAGAGTTGAAACTCAATATTAAAGATAATCATGAGATGTTTGTGAATTAAATCCCAAAAGGGTTGAAGAAGGGAACAATCAAAGAACATATGTTGAAAATCGCCTGGTAAGAGACCACAACTCCAACACAGATTATCTTCCTTGAGATTTATCGCATACAAACGAATGGGAGTCCAGTGAAGAAGATTAATAGAGAAAAATTTAGACTGCATTAATGAGGGGGCGATTTTGTTACGAAGAGAAAGTTTACCAATATCTTGCCATGTGTCTGAAGAGATATGATCGGTAACACTATGATCAAAATGATGTAGCCATTTTTGCTGTGCGACAGTGTGGGAAGCAAGTATAGAGGATGATAAGAATTTGTAAATCCTAGACGCTACATGGCCAGTCCTGATCCATAATTGAAAAAGTGTAATCGTCAGGGAGGAAGGATGAAGGTGCACTTTAGCAAGTGCTACCTTTATCTTAAGAAAGGTATAAAAGTCTAAGTTAGATAAAGAGAATTGTTGGGCTAGGGAGGAGAAAGGGAAAGGGTCATTATTGGAGTCATAGAGATGTTTAACAAGTGAGATACCTTTCCCCGCCCAATAAGACATCAATTCTGAATCAATATTAATTTTGATTTTAGAATTCCGCCAAATAGACGACCATCTAGTTTTATGCAGTGGAATTGCCACCTTCTTATCAACCTTACGAACTGCAGCAATAGTGTCTAAAATAATAGACCGAGAGAATGGAATAGAAAGGGTATTTGTGGTTAAAAAAGAGGCAGTCGGCAGAGGGGAGGCCAATTCTTGTTCTATTAACAACCAGGATGGAACATGAATAGAGGGAGAAGAAAACCAGAGAGCACCCTGAGACGCCAGAAAAGCAGTTTGATATTTCCCCCAATCCGGAAGATTACAACCTCCCATATCGTAAGATTTCCATAAGAATTTAGAAGCAATTCTAGCCCTTTTGTCATTCCATAAAAATTTGGAGGTAAGTAAATCAAGTTCGTGAAAGAAGGAATCAGATAGCTTTACCGGTGTTATCATCATTTTAAGAGTCTGCAGTCGACCCCACCAGGAAATATGCTTCGGGGACCAAGTTTCTAAAAGACGTCGCACCTTAAGAATAGTTTGAGATTCATTATAAGTGACCGTAGCATAAAGAGTGGAACAAAAATAAATTCCCAGATATTTTAATTGTTTAGATTGCCACTTAAAACCCGCCGAACCCATATGAGAAGAGAAACAGTAAGCATTTAAGGGGAACATCTCCGTCTTAGCTTGGTTCAGGGTATATCCTGAAACCTTTGAGAAAAGAGAAATCGTATCAGCGATAGCAGGGATGGCCAGTGCAATATCATCAGAAAAAATAAGAACATCATCCGCATAAGCAGCTGTTTTGATCTGATGAGACCCAAAAGAGAAACCCCTAATGTCTGGATTTAAGTCAATCAGTCTGAGAAGAGGATCAATGGACAACAAAAATAAAAGAGGAGACAAGGGACATCCTTGCCGAGTACCCTGGCGAAGGCTAAAAAAGGACGACGTAGCTCCATTTACTCTTATGTTAGCTCTAGGTCGGGAACAAAGAGACATAATCATACCGATAAAGGAATCACCAAGATTATGTGCACATAGAACAGCTCGTAGAAAAGGCCAAGAGACCTTATCAAAGGCCTTTTCAGCATCAAGGGCCAAGGCCGCCGCCGGAAGATTGGATCGCTTGGCGGAACCAAGAATGTGACAAAAAGTACGGATATTATCAGGTGCAAGACGTCCCTTTACAAAACCTGTTTGGGAAGGATGAACCAATTGAGGGATAAAGGATTCCAAGCGTTTAGCTAAGATTTTAGCAAAAATCTTAGCTTCCATGTTAAGAAGAGAAATAGGACGAAAATTTTGGGGTCCGAATGATCTTTTCCTTCTTTGGGGATTACTACAATAGTACAATAGTAGCATCAGCAGCAGAACGAGACACAGAACCATCTTTAATAAAAGCATCAAAGACGGATTGAAGTTGCGGCACAATCACAGATATAAAGGTTTTATAAAACAAAATAGGATATCCATCAGGACCTGGAGCTTTACCGGAGCGGGTAGCTTTAATTGCAGAAATAATTTCGTCAGAGGTAATCGGGCCATTCAAAGAGTTATTATCCTCCTCCGATACAGTTTTCACAGGCACTGTCTTTAAGAACTCTTGACATTGTTCAAAAGAAGATTGATTAGAGGGGGTATATAAATTATTATAGAAATCTCTAAAGACCTCAAGAATTTCTTCAGTCTGAAATGTTTTCTTACCAAGATGGTCATTAATAGAAGAAATTTGGGAAGATTTATAAGAAGATTCCTGGAACTTTAATGTAGCCGCAAGCAACTTGCCAGCACGGTTTTTTAACAACAACTTCTTAGATTTCTGAGCCTGAAGACCTATATGAGCTCTTTTAGTGACTATAGTATTGTATGTATATTTTAAATTCTTAATAGATTGTAGGCAAGATTTGTCGAAAAAGAGCCTCCTGATTTTTAATCTCAGCTGCTAAGTCCGTGAGTTCCTTTCTAATAGCAGCGCTCCTCCTTGACATACATTTGATGACCTGACCACGGAAAGTGCATTTAAAAGAGTCCCAGAGAACAACAGGGGAATCGACTGAACCAACATTCTCAAGGAAAAACGTCTCAATATCATTGGAAAACTCTCGAATCTGGGAATCATCCTGTAAGATTTCTGTGTTTAGTCTCCAAGACCGAGATCTCGCTCTAGGGGCAAAAGACAAAAGTGTGAAAGTCACCGCTGCATGGTCTGAAATCAAAATAGGATGGATAAGCGGAGACGAGGAAGATTGAACAAGAGAAGAATAAACCAACAGATAATCAATGCGTGAAAAGGACGAGTGTGGGGAAGAAAAAAAGGAGAAATCACTACCAGTGGGATTATGAAGACGCCAGACATCCTGAAGATGAATAAGAGAGCACATATTAATCATTTGTTTATGTGATTTAGGGGGACGAAAGTTAAAGGCAGAATTCCTATCAAGGATGGGATCCATTGGTAAATTAAAGTCTCCACCTACAATAAGATTACCAGGATGAGGTGTGTCATTTAGCTTTTTGGTGATTGCTTTCCAAAAAGACGGATCATCCGTGTTAGGGGCATAAATATTCATGACAAAAAGATCAACGTTACCATCAGTCAACTTAGATAATAACCACCGTCCCTCAGTATCACGTTCAGAGGAAACAATAGACAAACCAGAATGTTTAGAAACTAAAGTAATTACCCCATTTCTTTTGCCACAAGCATCTGAGCAAGCAACCTCAGAAACCCATTCTTTCTTCAAAAATAGCGCCTCTCTGGCAGAGACCTTCGTCTCTTGAAAAAGGACGATATCCGAAGAAAGAGATTTACAGTAGTCTAATATCTTCGAACTTTTTACTGGGTGATTTAACCCTTTCACATTAAGGGAAAGTATATTCACTCCAGACATAGAACCAATAATAGGGAAAAATGACGCACCATATATGATAGAAGATGTACATCAACCATAGAAATGCACCACCACACACTACACAACAACACGAAACAGGGAGAATCCACGAAGGAAATCTGCAGGGAAAAAAAGAAAGAAGAAGAAAAAGAAAGAAGGAAAGTATAAAGAAGAAGAAAGAGAAGAACCAACAAGAAAGGTCTGAAAGAGACCAAATTCATACCAGGGGGAACATGGGAAGATGAGCAAGGGAACCATCACGAGGAATAAATACAATCAGCGTAAATGGCCCCAATACAGTACATAACTGATTATAATGATTTAAGAAAATAAATATCTGAAATATGAACTAGAGTTAGTTATAGTATTCAAAGACAATTCATCATGTAAGACTATAAAGGCGACATGTATATGCCAAATTGTTAATATAACATTCAATGAAGCCCTATGACAAATAAATAGAAGAAACAGGTACATATTAAAATATGTAAAATCTAAAGATAGACATCTAATTGACTATCCACAAATATATAATTTGTTATACTTATGTAATTCAAGGGGGCAAGAATATCGTAAATATATAACCATAGAAGTCAAGAACATGAGACTAAAAGTGCAATATAAATATATTAACTTAGAACTAGTAGAGAGAGGCAGTTAATAATAAAAGGAAACAAACCAATCAATGATATAGCAATAAACTAGATATAGAAATGAACTATACATAAATTAGAATTAACTCTATATATAATAATTAATAGGTATCTATGAAACAATACATGTAACCAATCCTCAAAAACAATCAGTGAAGCCCTATGGAAAAATAAATAAAAGAAACAAGTAAATATTTAAATATGCAAAATCCAAAGATAGACATCTAGTTGACTGTCCGCAAATTTTTAAACTTGTTATACTAATTAATTTAAAGCAGTAAGAATATCGTAAATATACAACCATAGAAGTAAAACACATGGGATTGTAAAGTGCAATATAAATATAGTAAATTAGCGCTAGTAAAGGGAAGCAAGTAATAATATTAAGTAAACAAACCAATCAATGATATAGCAATAAAATAGATATAAAAATTAACTGTACAGAAGTTAAGATTACCTCTATATACAATAATTCATAAGTATCTATGAGCAATTTATGTAGCCAATCTAGAAAATAATACAGATAATAAACAATGGCGTACTCCATAGAAACAAAACAACAGGAAAAAAAACAACACGCGAAAAGACCAAATAAAAGTACGGCAATGGAAGTAACATAAAGGTGCCAATTCCGATCCGGTAAAAACCGGGTACGAACCGTCGGACGGAGCCTTTTCTCCGTCCGACTCGTACCCGGTGCGAAATCCATCCGAAAATGCAAGTACGATTCATACGGAAACACCATTTCCGTACGATTCGAACAAAACACCGACCGAACAGAAACTAAACACAATTCCGATCCTGAAAGGAGCCGACGTGACGTCGGTACGCATCCAGCCTACGTTTCACGAACCAGGAAGTACGATTCGAACCGACGTCATCCCGCACGGAAAATATTTACCGGCTGCCAAAAACTGCCGGGAAATCAGGACGACACACGCAAGGAGCAGCTGGACGCGACGAACAGACATGGACCCGAACCTACGTGCCATCCCTGCCCTCCTAGCAGTCCACCTGGCGTACAGGAACCGACGCAGACGCCGCAGAAGGTCAGCACAACAACCAGGGGCAAAGGGGGGGGCAGGGGCAGGACACACAACACCAACACATGGTACCAAATCACACATGGCCTGGACATACCTGACCATCAGGGCCTGGTCACTTCCAGGGGGTGGGGGCAAGGCCAGCAACGCAAGCGTCCGCCACAACGGAAGTGGATGGTCACGCGAACCGGTACGTACCCTACCCAGGCCGCAAGAGCGTGGGTACGGAACGTACCACGCGTCCCCCTACGTCACTCCAACAATAGCGGTACGGCCCGTACCCACGTCAGAAAGGCCTTGGTACAGCTCGTACCAGCATTGCTGGGGTCATGTAGGGGTACGCGTGGTACGACCCGTAGCCACGCCCCCAAGGCCTGTGTACGGTGCGGACCCCACGGCCCGCAACAATGGTGGGACGCACCGTACCCACACACCAAAGGCATGGGTACGGCCCGTACCCAGGCACGCAGAGCGTGGGCAGGGGTATGTACGGACCGTACCCCCACCCGTGGAAGTACGGCCCGTACCCCCACCCGTGCATGTACGCCCCGAACCCCCACTCGTGTATGTACGCCCCGAACCCCCACCCCACCCTGGTATGTACGCCCCGAACCCCCACCCGTGTATGTACGCCCCGAACCCCCACCCCACCCTGGTATGTACGCCCCGAACCCCCACCCGTGTATGTACGCACCCAAGCGCCACCCGTGCATGTACGCCCCGAACCCCCACCCCACCCTGGTATGTACGCCCCGAACCCCCAGCCGTGTATGTACGCACCAAACCCCCACCCGTGTATGTACGCACCAAACCACCACACCAGCCGTGTATGTACGCACCAAACCCCCACCCCAGCCGTGTATGTACGCACCGAACCACCACCCGTGTATGTACGCACCGAACCACCACCCGTGTATGTACGCCCCCGAACCCCCACCCCAGCAGAGTATGTACGCCCCGAACCCCCACCCGTGTATGTACGGACCGAACCCCCACCCCAGCCGTGTATGTACGCACCAAACCACCACCCGTGTATGTACGCCCCCTAACCCCCCCCAGCCGTGTATGTACGCACCGAACCACCAGCCGTGTATGTACGCACCAAACCCCCACCCGTGTATGTACGCACCTAACACACACCCCAGCAGAGTATGTACGCCCCGAACCCCCACCCGTGTATGTACGGACCGAACCCCCACCCCAGCAGAGTATGTACGCCCCGAACCCCCACCCGTGTATGTACGGACCGAACCCCCACCCCAGCCGTGTATGTACGCACCAAACCACCACCCGTGTATGTACGCCCCCGAACCCCCCCCCAGCCGTGTATGTACGCACCGAACCACCAGCCGTGTATGTACGCACCAAACCCCCACCCCAGCCGTGTATGTACGCACCGAACCACCAGCCGTGTATGTACGCACCAAACCCCCACCCCAGCCGTGTATGTACGCACCGAACCACCACCCGTGTATGTACGGACCGAACCCCCACCCCAGCAGAGTATGTACGCCCCGAACCCCCACCCGTGTATGTACGGACCGAAACCCCACCCCACTCGTGTATGTACGCCCCGAACCCCCACCCGTGTATGTACGCCCCGAACCGCCACCCGTGTATGTACGCACCCAAGCGCCACCCGTGTATGTACGCCCCGAACCCCCACCCCACCCTGGTATGTACGCCCCGAACCCCCACCCGTGTATGTACGCCCCGAACCGCCACCCGTGTATGTACGCACCCAAGCGCCACCCGTGTATGTACGCCCCGAACCCCCACCCCACCCTGGTATGTACGCCCCGAACCCCCACCCGTGTATGTACGCACCCAAGCGCCACCCGTGCATGTACGCCCCGAACCCCCACCCCACCCTGGTATGTACGCCCCGAACCCCCAGCCGTGTATGTACGCACCAAACCCCCACCCGTGTATGTACGCACCAAACCACCACACCAGCCGTGTATGTACGCACCAAACCCCCACCCCAGCCGTGTATGTACGCACCGAACCACCACCCGTGTATGTACGCACCGAACCACCACCCGTGTATGTACGCCCCCGAACCCCCACCCCAGCAGAGTATGTACGCCCCGAACCCCCACCCGTGTATGTACGGACCGAACCCCCACCCCAGCCGTGTATGTACGCACCAAACCACCACCCGTGTATGTACGCCCCCTAACCCCCCCCAGCCGTGTATGTACGCACCGAACCACCAGCCGTGTATGTACGCACCAAACCCCCACCCGTGTATGTACGGACCGAAACCCCACCCCAGCCGTGTATGTACGCACCAAACCACCACCCGTGTATGTACGCACCAAACCACCACCCCAGCCGTGTATGTACGCACCAAACCACCACCCGTGTATGTACGCACCAAACGCCCACCCGTGTATGTACGCACCGAACCCCCACCCCAGCAGAGTATGTACGCCCCGAACCCCCACCCGTGTATGTACGGACCGAACCCCCACCCGTGTATGTACGCACCAAACCCCCACCCGTGCATGTACGCACCGAACCTGCTATAAGAATGGGGTGTGCAAAACACCCCCAGCAGTGCCCAGACACAGGAGGGGTGGGTGCAGGGTCCTCCCAGCAGTGCCCAGACACAGGAGGGGTGGGTGCAGGGTCCTCCCAGCAGTGCCCAGACACAGGAGGGGTGTGTACCTATCACTCCCAGCAGTGCCCAGACACAGGAGGGGTGGGTGCAGGGTCCTCCCAGCAGTGCCCAGACACAGGAGGGGTGGGTGCAGGGTCCTCCCAGCAGTGCCCAGACACAGGAGGGGTGTGTGCCTATCACTCCCAGCAGTGCCCAGACACAGGAGGGGTGTGTACCTATCACTCCCAGCAGTGCCCAGACATCGGACAATATACCCCATCAACAAGTTCAGTGACCTACAAGGGTGATACCCCAGATGCAGGCGGAGCCATCGCTGAGCCAGCATGGCTATATTGAAAGGCAACCCTCACACATCCAGGAAATGTAGACACAGCACAGCACAGCATTTGGGAGACACCCTGCAGGAAAAATGGCCTGGGCCACAGAGGACGGAACACACCTTGGGACAATGTCACCATACAGTGAGAGCAAACATGACCAAATACCATTTGCAGAGACCTTTGTGATGGCACGCAGATGGCAGGGTACACCCCATGAGCAGCACACTCCAACATTTCACAGACCCCTAACACATTATCACCACCCCAACGCAGGGAGCACCAGCACCAACAGCAAGTCCAGGAAAGCATCAGTGTGCAAAACAAAAAGAAAAGGCTTTATTCAGCAGGAAAATATATCAGAGAAAATGTCCACTATGTACAAGGGCCATGGGCCAGCCCAGCAGCAATGTCCGGGGGGGGGGTACACATCGGGACGTGTGTCCCCTAGCTTGCCTGCACAGTTCACAAGTCCATTTCATCCACAGAAGAGGGGGCATCAGGGGGGAGGGTGGAAACAGGCACCGCAGGGACAGGAGGGGAAAGGGTAGGTGTTGTGGGTGCAGGGAGGGATGAATCTGCCACAGGGGGGGTGCCAGCGCCAAAGGTGGAGGACAGAATGGCGCTGCACACGTCGGCAAGTTCCCCCAGCGACTCCCCCGTACCCAATCCAACCACAGGCCCCAAGGAGGGGGGGGGGGCAAAGGGATGGGTCGCAGCGCCACTGGGGGAGGGTGTGGACAGGGTGGGGGACTCAACTCCCCTGGCCGGGTCCCGCCTCCACCGCTTGCGGGGTGGTGTCATCCTGGGGCTGGGGGGCACACTCGCAGTGGATGATGCTGTCACTGACTGTTGGCCAGGAGAGCTAAGGGGAGTGGATTTGGAGGGAGTGGGTTGTGTGGAATGCGGACTCCCACTGTGGCTGCGTGTTCTACGTTTCCCCCCCGACCCAGTGGGTGTGCCTTCCTCACCCTGTGTGTGCGTGACAGGAGGTGTGCGCTTCGACTTCCCTGGTGGTGTGGTGCCTGTGTCTGTTGGGGTGCGTGCACGCTGACGTCTGGATGTGCGTGGGACAGGCACGGGAGTGGGAATTGTGGATGGGGCAGGGGTAGGGGGTGTTACGCAGCGCTGCAGGAGATCCAGTGCTGCAGTCAGTGTGGAGTCTATGGACCTCAGCAACTGCCGTTGGTCAGACTGCGCAGCCGACATGCCCTCCATGTATGCCTCCATCTGGGTCAGCACCTGGGTGTGGGCATGGAGGACATTTAGCATCGCAGTCTGACCAACCTGCAACTGCCTCAGGATGTCCACAGACTCCGCACTCACCGCAGCAGTGGTGACAGGGGCAGGGGGTGCGGTGCCTGGCAGGAAGGAGACATGTGGGGACCGAGCACGGAGGGAAGGGCCACGAGCATGTGGGAGGCCGGTGATGGAACCTGAGGTGGCGGGGGGATGTGGAGGGCTGCCATCAGCTGGGGGGGCAGACTCCGCCACCTCTGGGAGCTCAGCCTCGGACCCGTCTGCGTCATAGTCTGTGTTGGCAGTCAACAGGTCCTCCGCCTCACTCCCTTCGGCCTCCGTGCCACTCCATGTGCCAGACAGGACAGCACTGCTGGTACTGGTGCTCAATCTCTCCTCCCGGTCCGTGCTAGTGTCTCCTTCCGTGTCCCCCGGCGATGCTGTGGGCAAGGTGAAGAGACAGGAGAAAATCAGACACCTGTACACTTATGTCACATGAGTCAAATATACATAGGTCACATTGCATAGCCTGAAAAGCAACAGGAGTAACACCTACAAAACAATGTACACATGTAGGCCATGGAACACACAGTTTTTCTACCCACCATGCCACTGAGACACAATGGAGATCATGACACAACAGCAAATCACTGCACCTGAAATTTTAGAGAGGAGTCAGCCTCTGGGGACAAATGTGCACAGCACCTGCACCACACTGCGTCGTCAAAAAGGGATGAGCATGAATCATATCCATTTACTCTTGCCGCATGCTGCAAAGGCAATACATGAAACCAGGCCACACATGACAGGGTCACTGCACCTTGAGCGTATGTCCAGTCAAACATCACACACAGGCTAAACCCAGCAAGGAGGATGAAGCTTCTGACATGTAGGCCTTGTACGCACAAACCACCCACACCTGAGACAATCTCATTGAGACGGAGAAAGTATGTACACCTCTTACTCTGGGATGGAAACACATGGCCTCCACTAATTCATGACTGTAAACACACAGCCCCTGGTGGCCATGTCCACACATCATTGACAGGCAAACATCATCAGATTGTCTCAACAACACACACAGGTAATGCCCACTGTGAGTATGCACAAGCAAAATGGGTCCCCCTGTACAGTGGACACATGTAGCAACCTGTAGGTCCTAACAGTTGAGCCCAGGGTACAATGCCACCCTACGCAACCCATGGCAAAGACACAGTGAATGGCCATATTGTTGGATGACGCACATGATACCTAGGAAGAGGTGCCCCAGGGCACAGTAGTGCCCACACTCCTCCATGGTCCAGGATGGACATGACTGCAAATTAAGCAACCGTCCCTGCACTTAGCAGGCCTCCCACTCAGGCACATCATGTCAGAGGGCACACAATTGGACATGCATGCTGGAAGGCTGTACATTTTGGAGACACACCCCTATGTCGTGATTCACAATCAGTGCCAAGTGACATGGACACCACAATGACTGAAATTGGCCATGGCACACGCAAGGTCCCCATACCTGTGGCACATCACCCCCACACATGATGCTGATAGCATAGGGCACCTGCATGAACTGCCTGCATAAATAACCTTGTGCAAGAGTGGCGACAGACCAGGGAACACATTGCAAGGAGGGGAAGGGAGGGAGTGAGAACAGCACTGTGCTACTTTGTGGAGAAGTTGACGCACTGCACAATCAAACCCTGGCAGTGTATCCATGCAACTGCACACTTACATTGGCTGGGGACACACAACTGACACACATGTACCTACCCCCTTCCTGCTGCTGCCTCTCCTGTAGGCGCCTGTCCATATCGGGGAAGACCACCGCCAGCACACGCTTCTGGATGTGGGTCAGACGACGGCGGCCACGGTTCTTACGGCTCTCAGGTGAGTCCCCCAGCAGGAGCCGTGCAATCCTCCTCGTCCAGCACCGGATGTCCTGCCAGCGTTTCCTCACCTGAGACAGGCTCCGCCTCCGACCCTCTGTACCCCTCACGGCACTGACGGCTTCCCTCCAGATCTCCCCCTTGGCAATGGCGCCTACCTGTGAGGATGCAAAAGAGAGAATACATTAATCCACATGAGCAAAGACACAGAGACACACATATAGAACAATCCTCATTATGAACAGGCCATGGTATGCATGCAACTAATTGCACCTTTGTCATAGGGACATTATCCACTGTGGAAGGCCAAATGCACTACGTGCCAGTGGAAGCACACGGGTGGCATGAGGGGTACCACACACTCACTGACCAGGGATCACACTGTGCCTCACAGGCTACACCAGGATTATGTACAGCACCTCACAGCAGTCACCTGCCCCAGCACACTGATGCTACCTCAGCAGAGTACACAGACACACACAGGTACAGGACAATCACATGGCATTGCCAACTGCGGGTACACACCTCACTCTGCCCATGTGCCAGTAGACGGGGGTGTCACAGGTGTGGGGCTGGCTCAGCACGGCATGCACACAGCACTGCTCCCTGCTCACATCCGATGGCCAGGCCATATCCATCCCTCATGCTGCTTGTGTGCAACACTCCCCATATGCACTCACCCACATGACAGGGGACTAACACACACACCAATGTGCAGGGGACGAACACGGCCTTTGGACACTCACAGCACAGGTACACTGAACAAACACACATCCATGGGTACTGACACCTGTCACACTGGGGGGAACACAGGATCACATCAGGACTGTGGAAACAACATCCCCAGGAGGAGTATGCAGGCAGAATGTGGCATGCACCTTGCATTCATTGTCACAGTAGGCACTATGCAAGTGAGGAGTGCACACAGGAAACACAGCATGCTCTGCATGGGTGACATGAGGCCTTCCACACCCTGGGACCCACTCCAAACAACAGTGCATGTCTGTCACACATGGACACAATGCCAGAAGTCACTGTCACACAAAAGGGGCACAGTCTAAGCTAGTGGAGTCTGCACTCACCTGAACCCCTGGTCGACCATACAGGCTCTGGAACTGTGGGAGGATCACATCTATCAGGGCAAGGTTCTCCTCCTGGGTGAATGGCTGTGACCTCTCCACAGTCCTGGACATGGTGCCAGAGGAATCACTATCAGCAGCAGTGGTCAGGGATGAATGGATGTGCAGGCAAGTGCTCTCTCATGGGACCTGGCTGCCTTATATATGCCTGGCTGGCCTGTTCATGTATAGGAGTACAGATTGATTGGTCAGTCACATTAGCATCCTACGTTTCATCCAATCCCTTCAAACCTACCCCAGTGTGTGGCTTTGCATGGTTTCAGTTTTGATAATGATGTCAAGTCAACATCCACATTGCAACAATGTAGATTCTTTCAAACTGACTTCTGCTGTGCACCTGGTGCTCAAATTCAAAAATTTAACTCAGTCTCCATGGCAACCATCAGGCATTTAGGCCCTTATACTTGTCCCTCATGTGTCCCCTATGTGTTTTCATACATTTACACACAGGTACGGTGCGTTCCACGCCCTAGGGCACCCCACAAGCAGTGATACCGACCGTACATGCGCTTGTACGGTCCGGATCACAATATGGGCGCTGGCGTATGCGTACGCCACAGTAGTACGGACTGTACACGCGCTTGTACGGTCCGGATCACAATATGGGCGCTGGCGTATGCGTACGCCACAGTAGTACGGACTGTACACGCGCTTGTACGGTCCGGATCACAATATGGGCGCTGGCGTATGCGTACGCCACAGTAGTACGGACTGTACACGCGCTTGTACGGTCCGGATCACAATATGGGCGCTGGCGTATGCGTACGCCACAGTAGTACGGACCGTACAAGCGCGTGTACAGTCCGTACTACTGTGGCGTACGCATACGCCAGCGCCCATATTGTGATCCGGACCGTACAAGCGCGTGTACAGTCCGTACTACTGTGGCGTACGCATACGCCAGCGCCCATATTGTGATCCGGACCGTACAAGCGCGTGTACAGTCCGTACTACTGTGGCGTACGCATACGCCAGCGCCCATATTGTGATCCGGACCGTACAAGCGCGTGTACAGTCCGTACTACTGTGGCGTACGCATACGCCAGCGCACATATTGTGATCCGGACCGTACAAGCGCGTGTACAGTCCGTACTACTGTGGCGTACGCATACGCCAGCGGCAATATTGGCCCAGGGACCCTATACACGCGCTCCGAGCGTATGTACGGTGCGTATAACAACTGTCAGTGGTGACAGGCGGCACACAGACAGGAATGGAGCGGACAGGTATTGCCAAGGGTGGACACCAATGCATTGTCTGTGCAATACCACCTGTGTGTGACACAGGTGTGTCAGGATGTGATGTGGCACTTTACCCCTGAGGTGTGGGCAAAGCACATGTACGATGAGCTGTGTACACATGTCGTGTGTGATGGTGCGCATTGTACCACACATCCCCTGCACTCCTTTGACATGTGTGCATGTCGTACACACTAGTGGAGCCATGAGTCACTTGCATGTCCCAGTCACGGACACCCGCACCTGTCCCCTGATGCCAGGTACACGGAATATTACATATGACACGTGTATGGCTGCGTTGCATGCTGCAACCATGTCATGTGTGTGGCATGTCTTTCCATGATTTTGCTGTAGGTGTGTGATTCAATGTGTCAGCAGTTGCTGCTGCCAACATGTGTCTGTGTGTCGATGGGCATGGCACACTGTTCCGCACACCAGCCCACATATGTGATTTGCCATGAGGTGTGTATGTATCCAACTACACGGAGTATCAACACAAGTACATATCCACATGCTCCCTATGTATGTTCTGTCTCGACATGTACTCCTCAAAGGCAATGTGTGTGGCCTGTCCTATTCCTATGACATGTGACCAGTGCATATCGCATCCAACTACCTGTCTGTACCATACGCATACTACCTCTGCACATGTGTGGATGTCTGTGAATCCTGTGATGCGTGTGCATGTTCACTTACACTGGCCCACAGCTAGTCTCATGCCATGTCATCGTGATCTTGCCCCCCTCCGTTAGTGGCTGTCCCTTGGTAGGAGTGTAACCTGACTGGCGTTCGTGTCCAGGAACTGTGGCACAGACCTGACTCACAACGTGGCATATGTGTATTGGCTGTGTAACATGTGCTCAGTGCATTGACGATGTTGTTGTACAGTGCTCACTCTTAGGTGTTCCTTCCATTTCACTGCAGGGCTCCGCCTCTCCCTCGACGTATGCCAGACATTGCTGCCCTGCATGAACGGGACTGTATACGCCGCTACAGATTCAGCCAACGGTTGATTGATGAGTTGACTGGCCGGCTGGAAGCACAACTCCTCCCGCGCCACAGGTATCCAAGTGCACTGACACCCAAGTTGAAGGTGATGGCAGCCCTACATTTCCTTGCCACGGGTACGTTCCAACATACCATTGCTGATGTCGGGGGCATGTCCCAGACGATGTTCAGCCGTGTTCTGCATGATTTCTTAGAGGCCATGTTGGTTCACCTGGATGAGTACATTAAATTCCCAAATCGTGAGCAGTTGACAGATGTCAAGCGTGAGTTCTATGCCCTGGGAGGGATGCCCCATGTCATTGGGTCCATAGATGGGACACATGTTGCGTTGGTACCACCACAGGCACAGGAGGTGGTGTATAGGAATCGCAAACATTATCACTCCATTAATGCCCTTGTGGTGTGTCTGTCCAACATGGTGATTTCACATGTCTGTGTTCGCTTTCCAGGATCAGCACACGATGCCTTCATCATGAGGCGTAGCAGGGTGCCAGAAATGATGCTGCAGCTGCGGAACGAGCGAGCATGTATTGTTGGTGGGTAGACTCTGGCAGTTCTGTGTTTGGCGTCATCTTCCAATCTCACTGCCTGTGCTGACACACTTCTGTCCATGATGTTTCCTTGTAGGGGACGCTGGCTATCCCAACATGCCATGGCTGATGACGCCTGTCCGCAACCCCAGCACGGCTGCCGAGCACCTCTACAACAACGCACATGGGCGGACCAGGAGAGTCATTGAGAGGACGTTTGGACTTCTGAAGAGCCGATTCCGGTGCCTCCACAAGACCGGCGGAGCACTCCCATATGCCCCGGTGAAGGTGTGCAAGATCATCATCGTCTGCTGCATGCTGCACAACATGGCAGTGGAGGAAGCTGTTCCACTCATACTGGATCAAGATGACCAGGACCATCCACCCGTGGAGGATGAAGGGCTTGGTGACGGGGCAAGTGATGTGGAGGAGGAGGAGGCTGTGGAGGACATGCGGAGTCGGCTCATACGCAACTTCTTTGCTTAGTGGTGAGTTCCAGTGTCTGAGTGTGCACGCATTGGGCCGTGTGTGGCATGTGTTGCAATGTGTGTGTCCATCTGCATGTCTGCCAAGTGAGTCAGTGGTGTGTATTGAAGTGTCACTCAAGTGATGGCGCAATGGAAGGATGTTGTCTGAGGGTCATCATTGTCACCTGTCATGTTAACAACATGATACGTGTTAAGTACATGCTTGCGGATGTGCTCCTTTGTGCTGAATCCTTGTGTGTCTCTCTTCCACAGGTCCATGTGCATGCTGTCTGCTGGTGGCATTGTTGTGCTCCTGCTACTCCTCATGAACACAGCGACATGTGCTGATTCAGCGTCACATGCACGGGCAAGTGTTGAAATCTCCTCAGGGTAAGGGATGCCTCACGTCGTTTTGGGTGTGTGAATTGTTTGTAGTCTGTGTGCACTTCTCCGGTTCATGTGTGTTCCATTTGCATACATGGTGATCCTACATGGGGAACATGACATGGGGCAGGCTTCACCTGGAGCCATGCTCAGACTTGGTGACTGTCATGTGGCAGGGGATTGGGGATTGTGATGAGGCCATCATTGTGTGTAACACTGGCCTCGGAAACATACAGGTTGCACCGGGTTGACATGGTGTGTGATTGCCCCATCAGGGCCTCAATGGTGTATAGCGGCCTCTCCGTGGCAGCAGGGGGTGTTTAGCTGTTATCCGTCACTTGTGTGCCAGGTCAATGGGATGCCAGCATCTGTGTTGCAATGGGGGGTGCCAGTGTTGCTCCCACATGTACATCCACATGACCTGTGTATGTGTTGACAGAGTATCATTGTCATTCCAACACACATGACTAATAAATTTGTCCCTCTGTCTCCAAGGTGCCTCTTCCCTGTCAATGGTGCCCTGTTGCCACTGTGCGTGCCGCAGGTCTGGCATAGTTTTCATAGGTGGTGCATATGTGTCTATGTGTAGAGTGACAAGATGCTAGGGGTTTGTCAGGGAGTGGGAACTGTATTATGCACAAGATGCACAGTTCCATCCACCTCAAGGCAAGAGAGACCATCCCCCAGGGAAACTACAACATCTGTGTAGAATCCTACCCTGCAGTCTACGGACATGTGCCTCACGACTCCCATGGTACTTGTCCATATCCGGAGTGCATCTGCACAGCTCTGCTACTGCGTCGGGCAACCAGGCCACATCAACGTCCTAACGGGATGGGGGGAATGTTTCACAGCCAGCTGCAGGATGACCTTCTAGATCCACGCCCACACTCATGATGCAGCCCACAACCCCAACACAACCATGTGGCACAGTGATCCTAAACTGCATTCTGGCATCTCCATGCATCCAACCTTGGCCTAGCCACCATTCTCAACATCCGCCTGACGCAAGCATGCTGCACATTGTAGGGACACATGTCTAGACATACCTGGGAGCGGCAAGCCAGGTCACTCCACATGATCCCTGACCTCTGCGCATGACTGTTGCTCCCCTGAATGTGTCTGTAGCCACAGTTGTGCGGGAACCACTCAGCTGGTTGGGCCCAGCACAGGTGAGTTTGGTACTCCATGTCTGTATCAGATGAGACATTGGGACCCATGTGTGTCCTGGGCAAGACTGCGACCCCACGGTTTGGATGGTTGGAGTTAATTCTGAGATCAGGCATGCTTTGACTGTACGACACACACATGTATTGTAATAATGTAGAATCACGGCATCATCTTGTAAGTGTGATTAATTTATTTGTGGTGGGGTACGGGTTTGTGGGGATGACAAGAGGTGCACAGCGGGAGTGTAGAATCCAAAGTTCACTGGGGGAGTTGGTATCCTTGTCGTAGCAAAATGTCAGAGTCCATGCCACAGTCTTCGTCAACATAGGTCAGACAGTGACCAGCAAGTCCATGTGGCAGACAATGTCATGTGCTGCTATTGGGCCAGAGGGCCAGGTGCCAGGCCAGGTGACCTGGGAGATGGTGATGTTCTGCTGACTCTCACAGTCTTTTTCGTGGACGACCCACCTTCCTGCGGGGACCCTCGGAAGCAGTCCGTGACGATGTCTGTGACGCTCCGTCGGATGAATCCTCCTCCTCCTGATCCCTCCCTGTGTCTGGTAATGGCCTTCGCCTGGTGCCACAGGGAGGGTTGCCCATGTTGTCGGCAATCCGACGGAGTACACCGGTCATTTGGGTTTGCACCGCCACGAGCTCAGCCTGTCTATCCTCCATCCTTCCTTGGTGTTGCAGTTGACAGGCATGTTGCTGGGACTGCAGGGTCTTCATCTCCTGGAGGGTCCCCTTGATGTCATTGAGGGTGGACGCAATCTGGTCCATGCCCCTGGTGTCACGCCGGTATGTATCCAGGATGTTGCTGACCTGGGACACTACCGGGTCCTGAGCTGCCTGGTCAGGTTCGCGCCTCCGCCGTCCTCCACTCCCGCCACCCCTGCCCACGTGCACCTGGCCTGCCGTTGTGGGTGCATCGGGTCTCCGGGACCCCTGAGGGATGGCATCTGCGTTGCCGCCTGCCTCCTCCTGGGTGCCCGGAGGACCGTGTCCCTCCTGGGCAGACTGGCTGGGTGGTCGTGTGCGGGCAGGGCTCCTGGACGTCTCCTGGGATGTGGCAGGAATGGGGGTGGTGGTTGGCACAGTTGTACCTGACGCAGGTGCTGCAGGTGGTTGGACACCAGAGGGGCCAGGTTGGTCTGGGTCATCCACGGAGTGGTGAGAGTCATCGCTGGCGGTGGGGTCATCATCCCGCGGAGCCTGGTCCTGTGTGACTTCCCCCCCAGTGTTGGGGGGTGTTCGTCGACGTTGACCTGTGTGTGAGAGAGACAATGTTGACAGTGTCACATGTGGCATCCATGTTGCATGCATTTCTGATTTGGCACTCTTCCTCTGGGTAGTTGGATCTGTCCTGCATTCCTCTCACAGTGCACTTGTGCATGGCTATGTCCCTTGGCCACAGCTGTCAGGGCTTTACGCATGTGTGAGACACAATCTTAGTTGATGCATCTATTTGGGTACACAGTCAGCAGTGTGGTGTGCGGGCGTAGCGAGCCATGCAGAGGCGCCTTACGTGTTGCACTGTACGTGGCCAAATGGTGTTTTGGCAAGGCAATTTGATGTTGCAGGTAGGGGACTGAAGCATTTGTGACAGGGTTCTTACCGACACGGTGGGTGGGTATACTGGGTGTGTGGTTAGGTCTGTGCCTGCAGCACGGATGGACTCGTGCACAGATTGACACATGGACCGGTCTTCATCTACGGAAGGGGGGGTTGAGGCACTGCCAGACCTGGTCTGCATGCACACAGTCCACCGGCTGACGAGTGGACATGGCCACACCACCCAAGGGTGATTTAGTCTCCCTGTGTCTCCCTTCCTCCCTCCCTCTGTCACCCTCCTCCCTCCCTCTGTCGGTCTCCCTCTGTCACCCTACTCCCTCCCTCTGTCTGTCTCCCTGTGTCCCCCCTCTGTCTCCTTCCCTCTCATTCCCCCTCTCCCTCCCTCTCTTTGTCACTCTCTGTCACCTCAGGCCAGCTTCCTGGGCACACACAGTTAGCCGGTCTTTGAATGGCCATTGGCTTGTTCATGTGAGTTAGTCCCTGTTCTCCGGGCACCCATTGGGCAGTGTGTCTGAGTGTAGGCTGCTGCTGTGGCGGTGTGTGCTGAGACTCTATCAGAGCGATGCATCTTCATTGTCTGCTGTTATGTGCAAATTGTGCCTTCAGACCCATGGCATCCTGCATGGCAGCCATCATTTGCAGGCAAGACAGTACTGTGTGGGTACACACAGTTTGTATGGCTGTGCCCTGGGCCATATGGGCTGAGGGCATTGTTGTGTGCTTGTGAGTTGCTCAATGTTAGTTTTGCTGCCCCCACTCCCAGCATCGACCACATCCTGTGTTGTGTTGGTGTATTGTGTGGCCTGTGACTTGGCATGGCCCTGATTGATGCATGGGGCATGGAGGTGCCAGTGGCATGTGTGTGTTTGTGGAGTGTTGTTGTGTCCGGTGGTGGCTTGGGGGGGGTGGCATGCATGATTGATTGTGTATGGCATCCCCCCCATGTGAGGTGAGTTGTTTGTGTACTCACCAGGGTCTGGGAGTCCTGGCAGTCCGTGTAGTCCCTCCACCGCCAGCGTGGACATCACCTTCTCCTCCCAGGGATGGTATTGTACCGGTCTGGGGGGCGGCCCTCCTCCAGTGATGTTCCCCTGGTTGTGATTGTCAGTCATCTTCCTCTTGACCGTCCTCCGCAGATCGTACCACCTGGATTGGCACTCGTGCCTGGTCCTTCTGGTTGTCCCAACAGCATTCACAGAATCGACGATCCTCTGCCACATGGCGGTTTTTTCGGATATGCTGGTCTGTCTGACCAATGTCCCAAAGAGCTGTGGCTCGACTCTGAGGATTTCGTCGACAAGGATCTCCAGCTCCTCCTTTGTGAACTTTGGATTCTTGGTGGTGGACATGGCGTGGGGTGTGGTTGTGGGGGTGTGGGTGTGGATGGCTGTGGGTGTGTGGGTGTGGTAGTGGAGGTGTGTGTGTGAATGTGATGAGGGGGTGTTTGTGTAGGTGGTTGTGTGAAGGTATGCAAGTGTGAGGTTCAAGTATGGTGGTGTGGGTCGTCTGTGGGCTCTGGCAGCAGTGGGTCTGTTGCAAAGGCTCATGGTTTGTGTGTGTGGTCCATTTTTATTGGTCCATTTGTGGGTGTGGCTGTGTTTGAAATTTGTGTGGGTGTGTTATGAGGAGTGATTGAGTTTTGGGCCTCTGTTTGGCAGTTTGGCAGTTGCAGGTGAGTGTATGTGATGTTTGTGGGGTTGTTGGGCCTGTTTGGTGGTGTGGGGAAACTCTACTTGACTCTCCTTGTGTAAATATGGTTTGTCCGGGTTCAGTACGTGTTTTTTTGGCGTCAGTACGGTCCGTACATGCACTGGTGGGGGTGCGGTCCGTACATTCCCTGGTGGGGTGGTGGTTCGGTGCGTACATACACGGCTGGGGTGGGGGTTTGGTGCGTACATACACGGCTGGTGGTTCGGTGCGTACATACACGGCTGGGGGGGGTTCGGGGGCGTACATACACGGCTGGTGGTTCGGTGCGTACATACACGGCTGGGGGGGGTTCGGGGGCGTACATACACGGCTGGTGGTTCGGTGCGTACATACACGGCTGGTGGTTCGGTGCGTACATACACGGCTGGGGGGGGGTTCGGGGGCGTACATACACGGGTGGGGGTTCGGTGCGTACATACACGGCTGGGGGGGGGTTCGGGGGCGTACATACACGGGTGGGTGTTTGGTGCGTACATACACGGCTGGTGGTTCGGTGCGTACATACACGGCTGGGGGGGGGTTCGGGGGCGTACATACACGGCTGGTGGTTCGGTGCGTACATACACGGCTGGGGGGGGGGTTCGGGGGCGTACATACATGGGTGGGTGTTTGGTGCGTACATACACGGCTGGTGGTTCGGTGCGTACATACACGGCTGGGGTGGGGGTTTGGTGCGTACATACACGGCTGGTGGTTCGGTGCGTACATACACGGCTGGGGGGGGGTTCGGGGGCGTACATACACGGCTGGTGGTTCGGTGCGTACATACACGGCTGGGGGGGGGTTCGGGGGCGTACATACACGGGTGGGTGTTTGGTGCGTACATACACGGCTGGTGGTTCGGTGCGTACATACACGGCTGGGGGGGGTTCGGGGGCGTACATACACGGGTGGGTGTTTGGTGCGTACATACACGGCTGGTGGTTCGGTCCGTACATACACGGCTGGGGGGGGTTCGGGGGCGTACATACACGGCTGGTGGTTCGGTGCGTACATACAGGGCTGGGGGGGGGGTTTGGTGCGTACATACACGGCTGGTGGTTCGGTGCGTACATACACGGGTGGGGGTTCGGGGCGTACATACGCGGGCGGGGGGTGGTGGGGTGTTCGGCGCGTATGCGGGCACATGTCTCCATGGTTGCTATGGGAGTTCGGTTCGGACGGTGTTTTTTGCGTACGGTTGTGAAATGGGGAGGACGGGAGGGATCGTACTTGCGCAGTCGGACTTTATTTTTCCGCACGGTGGGTTTCTCGCCCGGGGACGTGTCGGTGACTTTTCCCGACCCGAGGACGTGTGGGGAAATCTTCCCAATGCGATTCGTATGGACTTTTTTCCGTTCGAATCGTACTTGGCAGTTTGTACGCTACTTTGACGATTCGGACGGAAAAAAATCCGGATACGAGTCGGACGGGGAATTTTTTTACCGGATCGGAATTGGCACCTAAATGGGGTCTGGAAGATAGGAAGAACAAAAAAAAGAAAAAAAAGTGATAAGACCAAGGTGCCGATCACGATCCGGTAAAAAATGTCCCCGTACGACTCGTATCGGGTCTTTTTACCGTACGAATCGTACAAGTGCCGTACGAACTGGCAATCACGATTCGCATGGTAAAAAGTCCATACGAACCGCACTGGGAATATTTCCCCACACGTCCTCGGGTCGGAAAATGTGTCCGACACGTCCTCGTACGATTCACCGTACAAACGTGAAAGGTGAACTCCGACCGGGGAATCACGATCCATCCCGGGCGTCCGAATGTACAGACCGTCCGCACCGAACTCCCATAACAACCATGGAGACGTCCAAACAGGTGCCCGGTACGTGCTGTACCCCCCCCAGCCCCCGTAGGTACGCGCCGACCCCCCCCCAGCCCCCGTACGTACGCGCCGACCCCCCCCAGCCCCCGTAGGTACGCGCCGACCCCCCCCCAGCCCCCGTAGGTACGCGCCGACCCCCCCCAGCCCCCGTAGGTACGCGCCGACCCCCCCAGCCCCCGTAGGTACGCGCCGACCCCCCCCAGCCCCCGTAGGTACGCGCCGACCCCCCCCCAGCGCCCGTAGGTACGCGCCGACCCCCCCCCAGCCCCCATAGGTACGCGCCGACCCCCCCCCAGCCCCCGTAGGTACGCGCCGACCCCCCCTGTGTGTACACCCGTGTACGGTGCGTACCCCCCGTGTACGCTCGAGTCGAACCCCCCGTGTACGCTCGAGTCGAACCCCCCCGTGTACGCTCGAGTCGGACCCCCCCGTGTACGCTCGAGTCGGACCCCCCCGTGTACGCTCGAGTCGGACCCCCCCGTGTACGCTCGAGTCGAACCCCCCCGTGTACGCTCGAGTCGAACCCCCCCGTGTACGCTCGAGTCGAACCCCCCCGTGTACGCTCGAGTCGAACCCCCTGTGTACGCTCGAGTCGAACCCCCCCGTGTACGCTCGAGTCGAACCCCCCCGTGTACGCTCGAGTCGAACCCCCCCGTGTACGCTCGAGTCGGACCCCCCCGTGTACGCTCGAGTCGAACCCCCCCGTGTACGCTCGAGTCGTACCCCCACCCGTGTATGTACGGTGCGTACCCCCAGGGCATGTATGTGCGCCACATGTGCACACATGGCCGAATCAGGGGTGCAACAGGGTGTCAATGTGACACCCTGCCACCCTTGCATGTGCTCCCCCATTACTGAATCGGTATTTACCGATTCGGTAATGAGGCATACCTTCCCATCAATGGGAAGGTATGCCTCATTACCGAATCGGTAAATACCGATTCGGTAATTACCGAATTTTTCCGATTCGGTAGTATTTACCGACTCATTACCTACATTGCATTTACCACTTCATAAATACCGAATCGGTATGATTCGGTATTTATGAAGTGGTAAATGCCAGCCCACCTACATAAGGCCCAAAGTGAGGTAAATAAGATCCAGAGCCTGCCATGGACTAAAAGCAAGTAGGAAGGAAACAGATCGATAAGCACAAACAAAACAGCGAGCAGGAAAAAGGACAACCTATAAGGAAAGATAATATCACGAAAGATTAGAAAATACAGAAAAATAGACATAACAGAGATGATGTTCCACTTATACGATAATAATAGGAAGGTAGAACAGATAAGGAAAAGGAGAAAAGAAACACAGCCCATCACATAACTTACAAAGCCACGCACGAAAAAACAGCAAAAGCACACCAACAACAGTGTACAATAAAACCACCACGCAGATCTAAAAAAGACAATCTTAATAGATCTGGAAAAGAGAAAACTCATTGCAGTTGTATGAAATCACATCAGGTGCCAGATGGACCAGGATCCCGCGAGGCTTCCATTTGAAGATCCATCTGCAGCTCCATCTGATTATCCAAAAACGAGGCCAAGTCAGCAGGTTCATCGAAAATTCTGGAGCGACCTTTGAAGGTAATGCGGAATTTTGAGGGACCAGAAAAAGAGAAGGGGATATTCATCTCAGAGAGACGCTTCCGAAGATTAAGAAATCCCTTTCTCCTTATTACCGTATCTCTGGCAAAGTCCTGAGAAATTGAAATGCGATGACCATTCCATGAGACAACTTTAACCTTCCGCATATGAGCCAGAATTTGTTCCGTATGTTGATGATGCAGTGGCTTAAAGATTATCGCTCTTGGCTGCGTGGCTGATTTAGAACGAAAAGTGGGAACCCGATGTGCCCGTTCCAACTCAAAGTCTCTTTGGAATGAAATTTGCAGCGTAGAAGGAACCCATTTATATAAGAAATCAATCATAGAAGGTGCATCCTTCTCAACCTCCTCTGGAAGACCAAAAATGCGCAGGTTGGATCTGCGATTACGATCTTCTTGTTCAGTAAGTTCCCTCCGCAACTCCGCCATTAAACGCTCAAACTGGAAAAGAGACCTAGATTGCTTTTGTATAGAATCTTCTGCACCACTAATACGTGTTTCTGTGGCTGAAACATGAAGGGACAAGGCCTTGAGATCATTCCTGATGGCTGACACCTCCACTTGCAGCAGATCTGTGTTAGTCTTGGTAGACTGCGCAATTGCATGAACATCATTAAGGCGCATCAGAATAGTCTCAAGAGTAGAATTGGTGTCTTTTTGAGCAGCCTCGGGTATAGGGGACACTTGTTTTTGACCTTTTAAGAGAAGCTTTAGAATCCTTGGCATCTTTAGCATTCGGTGACAAGCCCATATTCGCAGCCATAGAACCACAGCCACAGCGGGCGCAAAAAAAAAACCACTTCAGAGAAATGAAGGGAAGGAAGAAGCCAGAGGAAACTAGTAAGCACAATATGTAAAATAGAAATGCGCAAAACGTGGAAAGCGCACTTTCAGCAATCACTCCCGGATAATAATAGTGGTGGGTTTACGTGACAGAGGAGAGAATTCCCATCACAAAAATACCATGTTCTGCAGGAATCAAAATGACGTCGTCCGAAACTAGAAAGCCAAGAAGCAGGGTATCAAAAATCATAAAAGCGCCATATCAAGGTATTGGAGGCACTTTGAAGAGAGGTACAGTAAAATAAAATCCAAAATGCTCTCACCATAGGCAGCAATGTTAAATGAGGCAATAAAGAAATCCAATATACACTTATAAGTAATGAAAACGTCACCAGCACCTGTTTGACATCATTCCTGGCCAGTTCGCAGAAAGATCGTCGTCATGTTGTAGAAAACGAACATCTCCTTCAGTGAAAAACAAGCATCTCCGTCAGTGAGGAAAAAACAAAATGGCGGCTGCTCGCAAAAACACAGAGCGCCACCCTAAAACAGCATAAATACAGTTACCAGTAGTGACAGAGCGCTGGAAAGCCTCTCAGGCAGCACACGACATCAACAGCAGCATGAGGCCAACTTTTGGTAGGAATGGGGCACCTCGAAGCAGTGTAAAAGCCTCCGACGGCCCTCGCTTGTCACAGAGCTCAAGCGCGATCCGTCATCTCGCAGCGGCGCGCAAGCCACGCCCCGTCTTGAAGTTACGTTTTTGAGTATAAACCTCTGCCCAAGAGCAGACCTTGTCCAACTTGTAGTCAATTGTGTCCCTTCTAAATTTATGAACCTTTCTTTCATGAATTTCTTTTGTGTATACGTCCAATCTAGTGTTAATATCTTTCAGAGTGGACTCCCAGTCTCCTGCCTTCATTCGTTGGATAGGATTAGCTTGTAATTCTTGAATCTCCTGTTCTGGACCCACGAGCACTGTGGATACTCTTCTACGATCAGCAGAATCACATCAAGAGAACACTTATTCAATATACAATACCATTTCTCCATTAATATTTTGTTTATTTTGAACATCATCGGTTTGATGGCGAGGCGCAGTTCTCTAGGTTGATGTTGCAAGATGAAACCCCTTACCTACCTCTACCTCAAGACCCCACGGAAGAGTTTCAAAGCCTTCTCTCTGAGATTCAATTGACACATGCCAAAGATATGGCCTGGATCACTGAAAGACGAGTGATTTTTTCCTCACACGGTACCCAAGATGTCCACTGATATACATGCTCCCTAAAGTACATAAATCTTTCAGGGATCCGCCATTGAGACCGATCGTGTCAAGTTGTGGTTTTTTATACAAACCCCTGGGTCACTATTTGGACACATTTTTACAGACTATTGTATAAGCTGGCAACACCTATTTACAGGATACCACTCATTTGTTGATGCTTCTCTAAGAAATTGTACTACCTTCTATGACTGTGATCTGGTTATGCACAGTTGACGTGACAGCCTTATAAATGTCTAACCCCTCACTCTGAGGGAAATTGAAGCAGTACTGGGCACTTTTGCGTCATGATGATATAAAAGCCAAAAAGTGTTTTTATTGGAGCTTTTTCAATTCCCATTGTTCAACAGCTATTTCAGATGGAAGGACAAATATTTTCTCCTGACAAATGGTACCTCTATGGGTTTTTCTGGTGCTCCCAGCTATGCAAACATGTTCATGATGCAATTTGAATCGACCTATATTCTATCTGATCCAAGGTGGACTAATCACCTGATTCACCACAGTAGATATATCGATGACATTTTGATTGTATGGCAGGGCACCAAGAATGAGCTAATGAAGAACTTGAAGTCACTAGGCATCCGAGAATTAAGTTCACTCACACCATGGATCAACGAATGTCTGACAGAATATCGACGGACAGAAAATCGACCTACAAAAATATCGACACAAAAATATTGATGACAAGAATATCGAGATCCTATCTACAACATGGTAAGTACAAAAATATCGAAAATAAAATATAGGATGTCAAAAATATCGTTATTAAAAATATAAAGTATTTTTTAGTTAAAAAAATATGTAAAATAAACCAAATAATATTTTAATAAAATAAACATAATTAAATATATTTTATAATGTTTAAAATTAATAATTAATATATATAATGTAATACAACATTAATTAAACATATACATATAATATATAATATATATACTTACTTAATAATACATTTGAATAATTGTTTTAATAACTTATAACTTGTTAAAAATTATTATAAATTACAAATACATCATACACATAAAACAATAACATGAATAAAAATTAAACAATTATATATAACACATTAAAAAAATTACATTTAATTTGAATATTTTTAAAATTAATTATATATTACATTAGCTAAAATAATACAAAAAATATTAAATAGCAGCGACAATAAAACTACTACCCCAGCTCCAAAAAACAACAGTAAAGAAAATGTTGGATAGGGTAGAGCTAAAAATTACTATTTCCACTCCAGGGCGTGTAACAATAGGGAAAGTGTTGGATAAAGTACAGGTATAAATTACTATACCCACTGCAGGGAGTGCAACAGTAAGGAAAGTGTTGGATAGCGTAGGGGTAAAAATGACTATTCCAACTCCAAAGAGTGCAACAGTAGGGAAAGTGTTGGATAGCGTAGAGGTAAAAATTACTATTCCCACTCCAGAGAGTGCAACAGTAGGGAAAGTGTTGGATAGCGTAGGGGTAAAAATTACTATTCCAACTCCACAGAGTGCAACAGTAGGGAAAGTGTTGGATAGCGTAGGGGTAAAAATTACTATTCCCACTCCAGAGAGTGCAACAGTAGGGAAAGTGTTGGATAGCGTAGGGGTAAAAATTACTATTCCCACTCCAGAGAGTGCAACAGTAGGGAAAGTGTTGGATAGCGTAGAGGTAAAAATTACTATTCCAACTCCACAGAGTGCAACAGTAGGGAAAGTGTTGGATAGCGTAGGGATAAAAATTACTATTCCCACTCCAGAGAGTGCAACAGTAGGGAAAGTGTTGGATAGCGTAGGGGTAAAAATTACTATTCCAACTCCAGAGAGTGCAACAGTAGGGAAAATGTTGGATAGCGAAGGGGAAAAAATTACTATTCCCACTCCAGAGAGTGCAACAGTAGGGAAAGTGTTGGATAGCGTAGGGGTACAAATTACTATTCCAACTCCAGAGAGTGCAACAGTAGGGAAAGTGTTGGATAGCGTAAGGGTAACAATTACTATTCCAACTCCAGACAGTGCAACAGTAGGGAAAGTGTTGGATAGCGTAGGGATAAAATTTACTATTCCAACTCCAGAGGGTGCAACAGTAGGGAAAGTGTTGGATAGCGTAGAAGTTAAAAATAACATAGTTATAAATAAAATAATTATTCAAAATAATTAGTGATTTAACTATTAAATAACTCAAAATTATTTACAAATACCAATATATAATTATTACAAACATACCTACCAAAGAATAATGAATTAACAATACATTAATAATAAATACCAATAAATAATAATTAATACATATCAATTACCAAATAATAAATATTAAACAATAACATATTTTTCATAACCAAAAACATATGAATTATTAAAAAGTAAATACCAATTAAAATATATTTAACAATTTAAAAAAATATATACCGCAAAGTAATAATTATGAAACATTAATTACCAATTAAAAAATATTGAACTATTAAATATTTTTCATACGCCAAAATAATAAATATTACACATTAATTACCAATTAATAATTAGGTATTAATATATTAATTAGAAATATCAATGCATAATATTTAATTATATTTAATTCACAATTAATGATTAATCAACAATTAATTATTTTTCATAACCAAAATATTATAATTTAAAATATTTACCAATTAATAATTATTGTCCAATTAATTAATTATCAATACCCAATAACTAATTTAATAATTACTTAATTAGATTTCAATTACTTCCAACACTATTCCCCTATAAACGCACGACACACTCCACTAATAAAATAATACACTTAACATAATTATCAATTAATCAACTAACTAAAACTAATTGCCAATTAATAAAAATTAATTACCAATTAATAATTAATTAACAATAATATAATTATCAATACCAATAAATGAAAATAAATTAATAATTAATTACAATTAAATTACTTCCCACCCTATTCCCCTATAAACCCACAACCCGCTACAGAACTTAAACGCAAAAATGTATTAAAATCAATTTATAATTCCTAAAAATGTATAATTAATTCCATATAATTAAATTACTTCCCACCCTAGTCCCCTATAAACCCACAACCCGCTACAGAACTTAAACGCAAAAATTAATTAAAATTAATTTATAATTCCTAAAAATGTATAATTAATTCCATATAATTAAATTACTTCCCACCCTATTCCCCTATAAACCTACAACCCGCTACAGTACTAAAACACAAAATTGACTTAAAAAACCATTGTTAACATATAAAAATTGTATACATATATGTTAAAACCAGTAGAACACTTAACTAAAAACATATAACACATACATATTAAATACATAATAAAATACATAACAATAATATAAATATCGATATTAGTAACATCAATATTAGTAAAATCGATATATTTGATGTCGATATTACTAACTGCGATATTACTAACATCGATATTAAAATACTTACCTTAGGATCGATATTCTGTCCATAGATATTATTGACATCGATATTCTGTCCCTTCGATATTTAAAACTCGATATTAGTGTAGGTAGATATTTTAGTTTCGATATTTTGGCTGCTCACCGGATCAACATCCCATTTCCTATCTGGATGTAGATATTGAAGTGGAAGGCACGAACATCATCACTTCTTTGTTCAAGAAACCCACCGACCACAACAATTCATTATTGTTCTCCAGCTTCCATCCACCATCACTTAAACGACATCTTCCCTATTCACAATTTCTTCACCTCAAAGGCATCACTTCTGATACGTCTAAGATGACTGCTTCCATGCACAAAACTAGAAATAGATTCTTAACTCGAGGATACCCACCAGACGTCATTGATGAAGGTGAAAAACATGCGCAGGATTTACGGAGAGAGTCACTGCTTCATAAACAAATTAAGCAATCACTCAATAGAGAAGTCTTTGTATCCACTTTTTCTACTTCATCTTTAGCGATTAAGCAAGCGCTTCTTAGACGCTGGGAACTTTTACAGTCTGAGACAGATTTTCGAGGCATATTCGCTAACCCTCCCATTTTTGCATATAAGAGATCCCAGAACTTAAGGGAACTGCTCAATCGACCTGCATCCGAAAGCAAAATATTTTACGAGGGAATACGCAAATGCTTCAACTGTTCACATTGCAAGAATGTGCTCATTGAGGATCATATAACTCATCCCTGGTTCGGTAAAAAATCAAATTGAATTTCACTGCTGATTACAATAGTCATTTCGTGATCTACATGATACGTTGTCCATGCAGGTTATCCTATGTGGGAAAAACAGAGAGATCTTTGCGTACACGCATTACTGAACATAAAAGCTGCATAAGGACCAAAACGACCACCTTATCATTAGCTGTCTATTGGCATGAACATCACCATACAATAGCACAGCTTTGTTTCACTATCCTTGAGACAGTGATGATACATGCTGAGAGGGATACGTCTAAGTATTTGTCCCAACGCGAGACCTACTAGATACGTTGTTTGGACACTTTGATGCCCACAAGGGCTCAATGATAAACTTGAAGTTTCCTGCTTTCTTTGACCACCTTCTTGTTTATGTAATCACATTCTCCTTCAGGCCTTGTATCTTTTTCTTCCTATTTTGGTTATTGAAAATATCATCGAGATGTTTCATAAGGTTAACAATGTACGCCATGCAGTACGGTTCACGCCCGTTTTGTGAATGCTTTTATGAATGCATGCTCGCAGGTATATTCACTCGGTTAGTAATTAATTAGAAAGGTTTGTGTTGTTAATGTTATGCTACGCCATTTATGTTCATCCAGCAATTACTTTGTGTGCAATTATTTATGTACTATGATTACCCAGGAAGACAATCAGCAATGTACAATTTACCTATTATTATGCAGTATTTCTAAGGCTTAGGAACATCCTGACCACGCGCATCCATTCAGGCTTCAGAGGCAAGCTAATGTCAGCCAATAACCTATAATCAATCTGATGTTTGTTTATCAACCAGATTCAATTTTGTGTCTCATAATATGGTTGCATTCTTTAGTCCATCATGCTGGTCTCCTTGTAATCTAGCCAATTAAACATAAAACCTTCTGTTCATATTCAGCATTTACCTTGATTGTATACGCTTGATTTTTTATTAAAAAAAAAAATGTGTGCCAGTCGAGCTGCGTTCACCATGAAGTTTTTGAATACTATGATAGTGCTGCATTTACAACAGAAATCGTGTAATTATATTCATCTGATTTACTCTTTGCTTCTGAAAGGTCACAACGAATCATACCATATATTTTATTTCTGCTTCTGAAATGTCACAGCGGATTTGTTTTTATTTCAACTGCTTTGCTCTATATTTTTTCACATCGTATATGGGATCTCATTATCTTTGTTTGCATGAAATCACTTTTTGCACATAACTTTATTGAGTGATACGGTCTTACGCATTGAATGACGTATGCACTGCGCCTTTAAGGCTGGTTGATTATTTTACTTCCGGGCAGCGTGCTCACGCCGAGAATCACTTTATGCACGATAAGCACAAAAATGCAGTTTGGCAAAGCGTTGCATCTCGTTTTTTTTCAAACTCGGTTGGAATACCAGCGTGGTCTATGACCACATATTAGTAAGTCACGATTACTCACTTGTTTATTTGAATACTGCTGGCATGCTCTTAGAGCCGGGTTGGGCTCAGTATTGTTGACATGCGGCTAATTTTCTACGCTAAGGTCGCGTGGACCTGACTACTTTCAAATCAGCCTGCTTGATTTATTGAGAGACACTGGGTTTCGTGGTTCATTTGTTGGTGAGTTTTTGCCTCTATTTTGTAGCGCTTTTCACCCGTTTTTGAACTGTAGCATTTGCATGGTTGATTATGTTCGTCTTTTTTCTTTTTTTGTAGTGTGAAAGGAACATACTTTGTGCACTTGTTTAGGTCATGTTGCGGCAGCACTTCCAGGTGATATCTATTACTGAGGAGGTGAGTTTGGTATACGTTGCATGATATTCAAGAGTAGGCCCACGTGGGGTGATACACGATCGTTTTGAGCACTTTTTTTATCTCATTTTGTTTACTAGTCTCTGTTTTCTCAAGCACAGAACAGCAGCGTACACAGGAAGGTCCGTTTAGTTGGCACCACTCCTTTATAATTTGTCACGTTTCGGTGCACTAGGTGGTGGACAATGCTCCTGTGTTTTATTTTGTTTCTGTATTCTCTTTCGTTTTGATTTTAGATGAGCCATATTTAACTCAACTCATGATATTTCAAGACATTGGAGTTTTTCATCTTCAACTGGTTACACTTGTCTATACTCTTTCTCCTATTTGGCTTGTGCCTTCTCTATGTTTGCACAGTTTTTGTACTCGCAGTTATGTAAAAACCAAGATACTATGTTTATTCAGTTATAGATTTCCCTGAAGAAGGGCAGTTGTTCATGCCCGAAATGCATTGGGATTCTTTCATAAATAAAACGAATTTCGCTGCACGCGCTGCATCGCATTTTGCGATGCAGCACACGCAAAGGAATTCGTTTTATTTATTTAAAAGTGTACTTACCTCAGTTCATCCATATTCCGGTGTTTACATTTCCCCGCCTCACTGCCTCACCGAACACCCTCCATGGACCGCTACTAAACTAGAGACTCAAAAGTCTGTAAAAATTATACAATTCTCACCAAGATTCTGCCACTTAAGATTTCAAATTATTTTATAAGATTCTGCCACTTTGGTTGGACCCCTTACTCCCTCACATAATTAGCCCAGAACAAGTTGGATTTATAAAGGGCATTTTTTCTTCTGATAGTGCTAGATGTCATTTTAATGTGCTTGGTTAGGCCTTAAAACTCCCCCATGAATTAGGTATTATTGCTTTGGATGCCGAAAAAGCTTTTGACTGAGTTAGTTGGCAGTTTTTGTTTGAATCCCTAAAATGATTTGGTTTTGTTCTTAACATTCTCAACTTTATCTATTTCCTGTATTTGACTTCTAAAGCCACTATTTTTGTTAATAATATAACTTCTATTTTCTTTATGTAGAGGAGTGCATCAGGGATGTCCTCTATCACACCTTTTATTTATACTTACGTTAGAACCATTTTTAATAAGAATAAGGTAAAGCACTAACATTTCTATTCTTTCATAGAAGGAATCCCAATTAAAATGATCAGTATATGCTGATGATATTCTTCTTTATCTTTTTTAATCTAAAAAAATTCATTCCTGCTTTTCAATTAAAGGTCCACAATGTTGCTGCTGTTTCTAGCTATAACTTGAATCTTGATTCATCTGAGATATCATCCTTTAATGGATTCTGTATAAAAGACGATTTTAAGGACCTAGGATTACCTGCATCAAACAAAAATGCAATATCTAGCTTTGTGGATTATCAATTCCATTAAAACAACTCTTAAATTGATTTTTGATTGCATACTGCAAAAACTAGAACATTAGAGTTCCAAATAGAATCCTCTATTTTTATATTGGTGTGGTAGTTTAAGCTCTATTAAAATGATGGTCTCTACTCCTGTGATGTTTTCAATCTCCATAATACCCGTACAAATTCCAGTTCTTTAAAAGAATAGAATCTGTTCTTTCATGTTTTTTATGGATTATTAAACATGCTTGTATGTCTTTCTTATGGCTGAAACATGCTAATTATCATGGTGGTGTGAATGTTCCCAATTTTCATGAAGCTTTTTGCCTGAAACAATATAGTCATTTGCTCAACAATAATTTTTATTTACCTAAATCTTTATGTTTTTGTATTGAATATTCACTTATTTCTCCCTTTTCTTTTGACTAATTTTTATCTTTTTCATTAAAAACAAATGTTTCTCTCATCCATCTATTGCATACTCATACAAACTCCCAAAATACCTTCATTTCCCAAAATACTCATGTTTCACTCATTTTATAAATTCTACCCAATGGCATAGTAAAAAAAAACAAAACAATAGAACTTTATTTTAGAAAACATGTAAGGATAAAAGGATTAATTTGATGAATCAACTACTTTTTAATGACGCTCTTATGCCTTTTCCATTGCCCAGACTCTTTTCTGCAAACCACAATCTTTCATTCACAAATATACACAATTAACCATACAGATTCAACATTCCATGATGTTATTACACATTGATAACACACCATATAAATTCAAAATTATAATTTAGTTACCCTACTACATCAGAACTCCAAACCTTCTCTCATCTATAAACACCATGGTGCCAATCACGATCCTGTAAAAACCGGGTACGAACCGTCGGACGGAGCATATTCTCCGTCCGACGCGTACCCGGTCGTCAAAATATACCAACATGGAATTACGATTCGCACGGAAACACCATTTCCGTACGAATCGTACAAAACCCCGACCGATGAAAATAAACATACAAATGCGATCCGGGAAAGCGCCGACCTGACGTCGGGACGCACGCAGCCTGCCATTCACGAACCAGGAATTACGATTCGCACCGACGTCATCCCGCACGGTGAATATTTTCTGGCTGCCAAAAACTGCCAGGAAATCAGGACGACGCGAACAAGGAGTACCAGTACGCGACGGACAGACAGGACGACGCCAACAAGGAGTACCCGTACACGACGGACAGACATGGACCCGAACCTACGTGTCATCCCGGCCCTCATAGCAGTCGACCTCCTCTACAGGTTACGACGCAGACGCCGCAGAAGGTCAGAACAACAAAGGGAGGGGGGAAAGGGGGGGGGGGGTGGCAGGTCCAGGGCAGGCCACAAAACCCCCACCATAGTCACACAGCACACATGCCCTGGACATACCTGACCCTCAGGCCCTGGTCACTACGAGGGGGTGGGGGCGTGTCCAGCTAAGCCAGTGACCGCCACAACGGAAGTTCTTGACGACACGAACCGGCAACACAACCAGACAGGTACGTCCCGTACCCACGCCTTAAGAGCGTGGGTACGAGTCGTACCATGCCCACACCTACGTCACCCCAACAATGGCGGGACGGCTCGTACCCACGTGGCAAAGGCCTGGGTACGGCCCGCACAAGCATCACATAGCGTGGGGACGGATATGTACGGACCGTACCCCCACCCCGTATGCATGGAGCGTACCGCCAACCCCAACAGTGTAAGTATGACACGTACCCCCACCCGCGTATGCAAGGAGCATACCCCCCATGCCAACAGTGTAAGTATGACACGTACCCCCACCCGCGTATGCAAGGAGCGTACCCCCATGCCAACAGTGTAAGTACGACACGTACCTCCACCCGCGTATGCAAGGAGCGCACCCCCCATGCCAACATTGTACGTACGACACGTCCCCCCACCTGCGTATGCATGGAGCGTACCCCCCACCCCAACAGTGTAAGTACGACACATACCCCACACGCGTATGCATGGAGCGTAGCCCCCACCCCAACAGTGTAAGTACGACCCGTACCCTCACCCGCGTACGTATGGAGCGTACCCCCACCCCAACAGTGTAAGTACAACCCGTACCCTCACCCGCGGACGCATGGAGCGTACCCCCACCCCAACCGTGTATGTACGACATGTACCCCCACCTCGTATGCATGGAGCGTACCCCCCATGCCAACAGTGTAAGTACGACACGTACCCCCACCTGCATATGCAAGGAGCGTACCCCCCATGCCAACAGTGTAAGTACGACACGTACCCCCACCCGCGTATGCAAGGAGCGTACCCCCCACCCCAACCGTGTATGTACGACCCGTACCCTCACACGCGTACGTATGGAGCGTACCCCCCACCCCAACAGTGTAAGTACGACACGTACCCCCACCCGCGTATGCAAGGAGCGTACCCCCATGCCAACATTGTACGTATGACACGTCCCCCCACCCGCGTATGCATGGAGCGTACCCCCACCCCAACAGTGTAAGTACGACACGTCCCCCCACCCGCGTATGCATGGAGCGTACCCCCCACCCAAACAGTGTAAGTACGACACGTACCCCCACCCGCGTATGCATTGAGCGTACCCCCCACCCCAACAGTGTAAGTATGACCCGTACCCTCACCCGCGTACGTATGGAGCATACCCCCACCCCAACAGTGTAAGTACGACCCGTACCCCCATGGAGCTAACCCACACACATGTATGGACAAAGCGTACATATTGTTAAATAGGAGGGGTGTGTGCCAATCACTCCCAGCAGTGCCCAGAGTCAGGAGGGGTGGGTGCAGAGTCCTCCCAGCAGTGCCCAGAGACAGGAGGGGTAGCTACAGAGTCCTCCCAGCAGTGCCCAGAGACAGGAGGGGTGGGTGCAGAGTCCTCCCAACAGTGCCCAGAGACAGGAGGGGTGGGTGCCTATCACTCCCAGCAGTGCCCAGACACAGGAGGGGTGTGTGCAGAGTCCTCCCAGCAGTGCCCAGAGACAGGAGGGGTATGTGTAGAGACCTCCCAGCAGTGCCCAGAGACAGGAGGGGTGGCTGCAGAGTCCTCCCAGCAGTGCCCAGAGACAGGAGGGTTGGGTGCCTATCACTCCCAGCAGTGCCCAGAGTCAGGAGGGGTGTGTGCAGAGTCCTCCCAGCATTGCCCAGACACAGGAGGGGTGGGTGCCTATCACTCCCAGCAGTGCCCAGAGTCAGGAGGGGTGAGTGCAGAGTCCTCCCAGCAGTGCCCAGATACAGGAGGGGTGTGTGCAGAGTCCTCCCAGCAGTGCCCAGACACAGGAGGGGTGTGTGCCTATCACTCCCAGCAGTGCCCAGAAACAGGAGGGGTGTGTGCAGAGTCCTCCCAGCAGTGCCCAGAGACAGGAGGGGTGGGTGCAGAGTCCTCCCAGCAGTGCCCAGAGACAGGAGGGGTGGGTGCCTATCACTCCCAGCAGTGCCCAGAGTCAGGAGGGGTGTGTGCAGAGTCCTCCCAGCAGTTCCCAGACACAGGAGGGGTGGGTGCCTATCACTCCCAGCAGTGCCCAGAGTCAGGAGGGGTGGGTGCAGAGTCCTCCCAGCAGTGCCCAGACACAGGAGGGGTGTGTGCAGAGTCCTCCCAGCAGTGCCCAGACACAGGAGGGGTGTGTGCCTATCACTCTCAGCAGTGCCCAGACACAGGAGGGGTGTGTGCAGAGTCCTCCCAGCAGTGCCCAGAGACAGGAGGGGTGGGTGCAAAGTCCTCCCAGCAGTGCCCAGAGATAGGAGGGGTAGGTGCCTATCACTCCCAGCAGTGCCCAGACACAGAAGGGGTGTGTGCAGAGTCCTCCCAGCAGTGCCCAGAGACAGGAGGGGTGGGTGCAGAGTCCTCCCAGCAGTGCCCAGAGACAGGAGGGGTGTGTGCAGAGTCCTCCCAGCAGTGCCCAGACACAGGAGGGGTGGGAGCCTATCACTCCCAGCAGTGCCCAGAGACAGGAGCGGTGCGTGCCTATCACTCCCAGCAGTGCCCAGACACAGGAGGGGTGTGTGCAAAGTCCTCCCAGCAGTGCCCAGAGACAGGAGGGGTGGGTGCCTGTCACTCCCAGCAGTGCCCATAGTCAGGAGGGGTGTGTGCAGAGTCCTCCCAGCAGTGCCCAGACACAGGAGGGGTGGGTGCCTATCACTCCCAGCAGTGCCCAGAGTCAGGAGGGGTGGGTGCAGAGTCCTCCCAGCAGTGCCCAGAGACAGGAGGGGTGTGTGCAGAGTCCTCCCAGCAGTGCCCACAGACAGGAGGGGTGGGTGCCTAACACTCACAGCAGTGCCCATGGAACGCAAAGGGTGGAGTAGCCACAGATACCATGCCCACAAATTTCAGTCAGGTTCACAAAGACCCTGCAGTACATGTACCACATGTGTGCGAGGCTGGGAGTATACGCATGCATAGCGCAGAAAAGAAAACATGTACACATGAAGTCATGTCAATAGTCCACATAGACAAGTACAATGACTACCAAGAATGCCACGAATGATGCAGGTGGAGACATCGCTCAGCATGCATGTGCAAAGTAGAAGGAGTCCGTCACACACCCAGCTAATGTACACACAGCTCAGCGCTAAATATTGGGAACACCCTGCAGGCAAGATGTCAGGGTACACAGAGGAAGGAATACACCTTTGGACAATTTCACCATGCAGCAACTGCTTACATAAACAGAGAAACCTAGCTAACACCGTGTGATGGCACACAGATCCCAGGGTCCCCCCTATGACCAGCACACTACTACATTTCCCACACAACCAACACATGATCACCACCCAAAATCATGTAGCAGCCCCACCAACAGCAATATCAGAAAAGCAGTAGTGTTCAAAGGAAACAAAAATGGCTTTAATCAGCATGATCAAAAATTGTATGTTCGTAGAAAGTTCAATATTTACAAAGCCCATTGGGCAGTCCAGAAGTCACAGCTGGAACGGGGGACACAGTGGGATGTGTGTCCCCTAGCTTGCCTGCACAGTTACATTCCGTCGTCTTCCACAGGGGTGAGGGCATCATGTGGGGGGGAAGAAACAGGCACCGCAGGGACAGGAGGGTGAAGGGTAGGCGTCGTGGGTGCAGGGATGGAGGACTCCACCACAGGGGGTGGGGCAGGGCCAAAGGCGGAGGCCAGGATCTCACTGCACACCTTAGCAAGGTCCTCCAGGGAATCCCCTGCACCCGAAGGAACCACAGGCCCCAAGGAGGGGGGGGTGGTCAGAGGGATGGGTCGCAGCGCCACTAGGGGAGGGTGTAGACAGGGGGGGGGAATCAACCACCCTGACCGAGGACTTCCTTGACCGCTTGCGTGGTGGTGTCACTGTGGGGCTCAGGGACAGAGCGGCCATGAAGGAGTCTTTGGGGGAGATGTGGCCAGGAGAGCTGAGGGGAGGGGATTTGGAGGGAGTGGATTGGGTGGAATGCGGACTCCCACTCTGGCTGCGTGTCACACGTTTGCCCCCCGACCCAGTGGGTGTGCCTACTTCACCCTGTGTGTGCGTGTCAGGAGGTGTGCGGTGGACCTTCCCTGCTGGTGTGGTGCCTGTTTGTGTTGTGGTGGGTGCATGCTGACGTCTGGGTGTACGTGGGACAGGCATGGGAGTGGGAAGTGTGGATGGGGCAGGGGTAGGGGGTGGGACGTAGCGCTGCAGGAGACCCACTGCTGCAGTCAGTGTCGAGTCTATCGACCTCAGCAAGCTGCGTTGGTCAGCCTGCGATGAATGAATGCCCTCCAAGTATGCCTCCATGTTGTGCAGCACTTGGCTGTGGCCATGGAGGACATTAAGGATCGCAGCCTGACCAACCTGCGACTGCCGCTGGATGTCCACAGACTCGGCATTGGCGGCAGCAGTGGAGACAGGGGCAGGGGGTGCGGTGCCTGGCAGGAAGGAGACATGTGGTGACCGGGCATGCTGGGAAGGGACACGAGCAAGTGGGAGGCGGCTGATGGCAATGGAGGGGGCGGGGCGAGATGTAGTGCCGCTGTCAGCTGCTGGTGCAGCCGCCGCCCACTCGGAGAGATCATCCTCGGACCCGTCAGCTTCATACTCTGTTGTGCCAGTCGACAGGTCCCCGGGTTCACTCTCCTCCGCCTCTGTCCCACTTGATGGGCCAGCCCCAATGTCACCGCTGGCACTGGTGCTCGGTCCCTCTGCTCCGTCTGTGCCCATGTCTCCCTCCGTGTCCCCCGACGATGCTGTGGGCAGGGTGAAGAGACAGAAATTAATCATACACCTGTATACATATGTCACATGAGTCCAATCTACATAGGTCACAGTGCATAGCCTGAAACAAAAGAAGAGTTACATCTACAAAACAAGGTACATATGTAGGGCATGCAAGACACAGTTTTTTGACCCACCATGCCACCGAAAAACTATGGAGAGCATGACACAATAGCAAATGAGATGGAATGGTAATTTTGACTGAGGAGCACGGCCCTGGGGACAATCCAGCACTGCATCTGCACCACACAGCGTGGCAGGAAATAGGGATGAGCAGGGACCATATCCAGGAACAAGAGGCACATGCACCATAGGTTAAACTGAAAACATGCCCACCATGACTGGCCCACTGCACCTTGAGTGCATGTCCAGACCAACATCACACACTGGCCAGTCCTAGCAAGGAGATATCAGGTTGTGACATGAAGGCCATGCCCGCACCACCCACCCCCTACATGAGACTATTATTTGGAGACACAGGAAGCACTTACATCCCTTAGTCTGGGTGAAATACACATGGGATGCAACAAATCAAGGTTGCACACAAAATACCCAAGGTGCGCCTGTCCAAATAATCATGTACAAATGGGCATCATCAGATGATTGTAACAAGACACACAGGCAATGTCCACCGTGAGTATGAACAAGGAAAATCAGGTCAGTCTGTACAGTGGACTACATTTCACGTCAATATACATTTGGCCAGGGGACAATGGCACAGAGCACAACCTATGTTGTAGACACAGAGATTGTCAACATATTCGGATTACACACATGATACCTAGGAAAATATGCCCCTGGGGACAGTGGTGGCCACACAACTCCATGCTCCTGAATGGGAATGACTGCAACACACGCTACCATCCCCGCACTATGCGTACCGCACACTCATGCACATCATGTCACAGGCCACCACATAGGACATGCGTGCTGTAAGGCCTCACACTTGAGAGACTAACTCCCATGTCTGGACTCAGCATTCGTGCCAACTGACATGGAACGCACAAGACCAGAACTGGACAGGGCACAGGCAAGGTCCCAAAACCTGTTACACACCACCCCCACAGATGATGCTGCAGGCATTGTACACACGGAGAAGGTGCCAGGCTACATAACCTTGTGACGGAGTGACGTCACACAGACCAGGGAACACATTGCAAGGAGGGGAAGGGAGGCAGGAGAGCACTGCAATACTGTGGGTAACAGGATCTGCACAGCACCATTAAACCCTGGCAATGCATCCATGGAACAGTGCACTTACAAATGCTGGTGAAACACAACAAACACACATGTACCTACCCCCTTCCTGCTGCTGCATCTCCTGTAAGCGCCTGTCCAAGTCTGGAAATACCACCGCCAGCACACGCTTGTGGATGTGGGAGAGACGGCGGCACCCGCGGTTCTTATGGCTCTCAGGTGAGTCCCCCAGCAGGACCCGTGCGATCCTCCGCGTCCAGCACCGGATATCCTGCCAGCGTTTCCTCACCTGGGACAGGCTCCGCCTCCGACCATCTGCACCCCTCACGGCACTGACGGCGGTCAGCCAGATCTGCTCCTTGGCAGAGGCGCCTACCTGTGAGGATGAACAAGTGACACTACATCAATACACCTGCAACATGTCACAGAGACACATATGGGAACAAATTAGCTGGTTACAACAAGGCATGTCATGCAGCCAATGCATTGCACCTTTGCCATAGGGACATACTCCTCTGGGGAAGGGCAGAAGTAGTACGTGCCAGTGAAAGTACACAGGTGGAATGAGGGCAAATACACAATCAATTATCAAGGCTCAAACTGTGCATCACACCCACCCCTCCTGTTTCTGGGCACTGCTGGGAGGACTTTGCACACACCCCTCCTGACTCTGGGCACTGCTGGGAGTGATAGGCACACACCCCTCCTGTCTCTGGGCACTGCTGGGAGGACTCTACACACACCCCTCCTGTCTCTGGGCACTGCTGGGAGGACTCTGCACCCACCCCTCTTGTCTCTGGGCACTGCTGGTAGTGATAGGCACCCACCCCTCCTGCCTCTGGGCACTGCTGGGAGGACTCTGCACACACCCCTCCTGACTCTGGGCACTGCTGGGAGTGATAGGCACCCACCCCTCCTGACTCTGGGCACTGCTGGGAGGACTCTGCACCCACCCCTCCTGTCTCTGGGCACTGCTGGGAGGACTCTGCACACACCCCGCCTGTGTCTGGGCACTGCTGGGAGGACTCTGCACCCACCCCTCCTGTCTCTGGGCACTGCTGGGAGGACCCTGCAGCCACCCCTCCTGTCTCTGGGCACTGCTGGGAGGACTCTACACACACCCCTCCTGTCTCTGGGCACTGCTGGGAGGACTCTGCAGCCACCCCTCCTGTCTCTGGGCACTGCTGGGAGGACTCTGCAGCCACCCCTCCTGTCTCTGGGCACTGCTGGGAGGACTCTGCACCCACCCCTCCTGTCTCTGGGCACTGCTGGGAGTGATAGGCACCCACCCCTCCTGCCTCTGGGCACTGCTGGGAGGACTCTGCACCCACCCCTCTTGCCTCTGGGCACTGCTGGGAGTGATAGGCACCCACCCCTCCTGTCTCTGGGCACTGCTGGGAGACATCAGGCATTCCCCCCCCTGGGACCCCCACTACAGTACATAGCATGTGTGTCACACCTGGACACAATGGCAGAAGTCACTGTCACAAAAGAAGGGACACAGTCTGTGCTAGTAGCTCTGCACTCACCTGATACCCTGGTCGCCCATACAGCAGGGGGTACTGTGGGAGGATCACATCCAGCAATGCCAGGTTCTCCTCCAGGGTGAATGGCTGTGACCTCTCCACAGACCTTGACATGGTTCCAGGGAATCACGAGCAGCAGCAGTGTGTTAGATAGGAAATATGTGCAGGCAAGTGCTCCCTCATGGGACCTGGCTGCCTTATATCTGCCTTGCTGGCCTGTTTCATGCACAGGAGTACAGAGTGATTGGTCACTCACATTTGCATCCTATGTTTCCTCCAATCCCTTCAAACCTAGCACAGTCAGTGGGTTCTCATTGTGTTGTTTTCTTCAGCATGATGTCAACCCCACAAACACATTGCAACAAAGTAGATTCATTCCAACTGACTTCTGCTGTGCACCTGCCAGAACAAATTCAAACTTGAAACTTGGGCTCCATGACAACCAGCATGCATGTAGGCCTTAATACTTGTCCCTCATGTGTCCCCTATGTAAAATTGAGCTTCACACACAGGTACGGTGCGTTCCGGGCCCCTAGGGCACCCCAAATGCATAGCAACGGCCCGTACACGCGTGCGTACTTTCACTATCACTATGGGTGTCTTCGCGTATGCGTACTCGTAGTGATAGTGAGCGTACAGGCGTGTGTACGGGCCGTACCAGTACGAGTACGCATACGCGAGGACACCCATAGTGATAGTGAACGTACAGGCGTGTGTACGGGCCGTACCAGTACGAGTACGCATATGCGAGGACACCCATAGTGGTACGGCCCATACACACGCCTGTACGCTCACTATCACTACGAGTACACATACGCGAGGACACCCATAGTGATAGTGAACGTACAGGCATGTATAGGGCCGTACCAGTACGAGTACGCATACGCGAGGACACCCATAGTGATAGTGAACGTACAGGCGTGTGTACGGGCCGTACCACTATGGGTGTTCTCGCGTATGCGTACTTACTGACCGTACACATGCCTGTACGCTCACCATCACTATGGGTACACATACGGCAGCACTCCCATAGTGATATGGGAACATACACAGGCCCTCTTAGCAGCAGTACGGCGGTTTTCACACATCACAGTGGTGACAGGCAGCACACAGGAAGGAATAGGGCGGACATACTTGTCCATGGATGGACATCAAGGCATTGTCTGTGCAGTACTACATGTGTGGGGCACAGGTGTGACAGGCTGTGATGTGGCACATTACTCCTGAGTCGAGAAGGCACCAGATGTATGATGAGATGTGTACAGATGTAATGTGTGACGGTGCAATGTGTGCCAGGCATGCCCTTGACTCCTTGGACATGTGTGCATGTTGTACTGCACACTTGTGATGACCGACACTGGCATGGCACGGACACCAACACACGGAAGTGTCCCCTGATGCCCGGTACAGGGGTTACCACACCTGACTTGTCACTACCCACGGTGCACGATGTGACTATGTCATGTATGTGTGGGGGTTTCCCATTAGGTTGATGTTGGAGCGCTCTCAAAAGCTGCAGCTGTTGCAGCAACCAACATGTGTCTGTGTGTAGATTGACATTGCACACTGTTCCGCACACCATGCCACATGTGGTATCGGATGTGAGGTGCGTATGTATGCATGTGACACGGAGTAGCGTAACAAGGACATGTCTGCATCCTCTCAATGAATGTGTGGTGAGTCATGACATGTGCACCTCCATATTTTAAATTAACAAGAGCGACCCTTGTGTCCCTGTGAACCGGGTAAGTACAATGTACTGTAAAACAACGTTCACAAGGAACTCATTCAACACATTTTTTCAATTACATACAATCTCAATGATTGCCTTGGAATTAATCTCATACCAGGAAGTCAAGAAAAAGGAATACAAAATTTTTAAAAACAAAGACAAATCAATAATAAACACAGTAAGTCTACACAAGACCCTTTTAAACTACTGAAATCTACCAAGCCTCAGCCGAGGTCTTTATTTAATAATCACTTTTTTTATATCACATATAAAAACACATTTTATATATACACAAAACCTCTCTTTCTTACATTTAAAGTGAATGGTGAGCCCCAGTGAAACAAACCATAACCTCATACAATGTGACAAGACAAAAAAGAATGGTGGAAGGTTATTGGAAAAAATTATAAGGACAGTTTATATACAATATACAGTGATTCAGTCAAGGCTGTCTCTTATTTTGTTGTCGACGGCGTTTCGACCCACTTTTAAATACCGGGTCTCATCAGGACTGTAATTCTGGGGGCAGTTTGACACATACAATCGTCCGTATAGGATCCAGTATGTATAGAGATGTGGCGGATGAAAGTTACATCCAAACTTGGGTTCTTTTCTATCCTCCAAGAGTGAGAGTCAATTGTTGCACCGGATATTTAGGGAGATTTTGAGTGCTGTTTTAACACTTAAGTTCAGTGTCAGAAGAAAGGATGACAACTCATATGATCAGTAAAGGTTCTCTTGTATATTCAATGAGGCAGTGCTCACCCATTCGTGGCACCTTGGTCGATACGTGTTCTTTCACGCAGAGCTTGCAGCTGAATTAATCTGCACCTCCATGGCAAGGTGTGTGGGCTGTCCTAGTGTAATGTCATGTGACCTGTGGCTCTAGTGTTCCGCTACCAGTCTCTGCAATCGGCATCCTACTTCTGCTGATGTGTGGGTGTATGTCACTCCTGTCTTGCGTCTGGCTGTTCACTTGCACTGGGACACAGCTAATCCCATGGCATGGCATGTGGAGGTTCACAATCTCCGTGTGTAGCTGGGTCTTGGTAGGAGTGTCACCTGGCAGCCATACGTGTCCAGGGCTTGTGGCACATACCTGACTCAGTATGTAGCTATGTGTATAGACAGATTTACATGTGGTCAGTACAAATTATTTGTTGTTGTGGTGCACTCACTCTTCCTTGTCACTTCCAAATTACTGCAGAGCGCCGCCTCTTCCCCGAGCAATTCCGGACTTGGCTGCCATGCGGGAGAATGATCGTATCCGGTGCTACCGCTTCCCCCAACGGTTGATTCTGGAGTTGACGGCGAGACTGGCACCATACCTGCAACCGCTGCACAGGTATCCTACGGCACTGACACCCAAGCTGAAGGTAATGGCAGCCCTACATTTTCTAGCCACGGGTACCTTTCAAAATACCATAGCTCATGTTGGTGGCATGTCCCAGAGCATGTTCTGCAGTGTGCTGCATGATTTCTTAGAGGCCATGTTGATTCACCTGGATGACTTCATACATTTTCCTACCCCTGAAATGTTGACTGGGGTCAAGCGTGGATTCTATGCCCTGGGAGGGATGCCCCATGTCATTGGGTCCATAGATGGGACACATGTTGCTTTGGTACCACCACAGGCACAGGGGGTAGCGTACCGGAATCGCAAGCACTACCACTCCATCAATGCCCTTGTGGTGTGTCTGTCCAACATGGTGATTTCACATGTCTGTGCTCGTTTTCCAGGATCAGCACACGATGCCTACATCATGAGGCGTAGCAGGGTGCCTGAAATGATGACGCAGCTGCGCAACGAACGAGCATGTGTTGTTGGTGGGTACAGTCTGTCTGTCCTGTATTTTGCGTAGACTACCGGCACGATCGCTTCTCCAGTTCTAACGATGTCCATGTGCTTCCCATGTAGGGGACGCTGGCTATCCCAACATGCCATGGCTGATCACACCTCTCCGCAACCCCATCACGCCGGCCCAGCTCCGCTACAACACCGCCCATGGCCGGACAAGGTGAGTGATAGAGAGGACGTTTGGCCTGCTGAAGAGCCGATTCAGGTGCCTACACAAGACCGGCGGCGCGCTCCCATATGCCCCTGCAAAGGTCTGCAAAATCTTCATGGTCTGCTGCATGCTGCACAACATGGCAGTTGAGAAAGCTGTGCCACTCATCCTGGATCAAGATGACGAGGACCATCCACCCGTGGAGGACGAAGGGCTTGGCAATGGGGCTAGTGATGTGGAGGATGTGGAGCCGCAAGAGGACATCCGGACTCGGCTCATACGCGACTTCTTTGCTTAGTGGTGAGTACCAGTGTCTGAGTGTGCAAGCATTGGTCCCCGTGTGGCATGTTTTGTGATGTGGGTCTCCACATGCATGTATTGCACGTGAGTCAGAGGTGCGTGTGGGTGTGTCACTGGAGTGATGGTGCCAGTGATGGTTGTATTTCCCCAGTCATAATTGTGACCTAGCATGTTGTCATCCATACATGTGCCGAGTACATGCACATGCAAGTGGCTGTGCTTTTTGTGGATGACTTCTTGTGTGTCTCTCTTCCCCAGGTACTTGTGCATGCCGTCTGCTGCTTGCATTGTTGTGGCACTGCTATTCCTCATGGACACGTCATCGTGTGCTGACTCAGCGTTACAGGCACGGACACGTTTGGAAGTCACCTTGGGGTAAGGTATGCATCAGGGGTGTATTGGGTGTGGCAGTTGTTCACGATGTATGCACACTGCCCCTGTCGATGTTTGGTTCCTCTGCAGCCATGTTGCATCACCATGGTAAACATGACATGCAGCTGTGTACACCTGAATAGATGGTCTGACTTGTTGACAGTCATCAGTGATGGGATAGTGGATTGTGATGATGGCATCAATGTGTGTAACACTGCCCTCGGACACATACGGTTTGCATTGGCTTGACATGGTGTGGGACTTCTACATCAGCGGATCAATGGTGTATGGCAGTCTCTCCGTGAGCAGCTGTGGGTGTTTAGCTGTTAGCCGACAATTGTGTGCCAGTTCCATGGCTATCACGCATTTGTGCTGCAGAAGGGGGGTGCCAGTGTTGGACCCACATGTTACTCCACATGAAGTGTTCATGTGTACTTCAAGTTGCCTCTGCAATCCTGAAAACATGACTAATAAAGGTGTCCCTATGCCTCCAAGGTGCCTCTTCTCAGTCAATGCTGGTGTGTTGCCACGGTGCATCCAGCATGTCTGGCATGGTTTTCCCTGATAGTGGCTATATGTCTATGTGTCGAGTAGCAAGATGCAAGCTGTGTGTGTGGGATGAGACTGTGTATTGTGCATGATGTCCATGACTGTGTGGGTATTGTGACATGTGCCATCCCCATGCATCCAACGTTGGCCAGGCCCCCATTCTCTGCATCCACCGGACTCAAGCTTGCAGGACATGGTTCTGCCACCCGTCTACACATACCTGGGTGCCCCCCAGGACACTGGACAGGATCCCTGACCTCTGCGCATGACTGTTGCTGTACTCAATGTGTCTGTCAGCACGGTTGTGCGGCCACCCCCTCAGCTGGTTGGGCCCATCACAGGTGTGTATGGTGCTCCATGTCTGTCTTGCCTAATACACTGTGACCCGTGTGTCCTGTGACAGACTCAGGCCCCAGAGTGTGGATGGTTGAAGTCAAAAGAGAACTCAGGCATGTTTAGACTTTACAAGACACATGTAAGGTAATAATGCAACCAGCAGGCATCTTCTCTTCATGGTGTGAATTTTTATTTTTGTGGGGGGGTGAGGGGGTATGACGTGAGGGGCTTTCCGGGAGTTTGGAATCCAAAGTTCAGTAGGGGAGTTGGTGTCCATGCCATTGGAAATCCTCAGAGTCCATGCCACAGTCTTTGTCAACATTGGTCAGACAGTGACCAGCAAGGCCATGTGGCAGAGAATGTCTCTTGATGCTGTGATGCTGTTGCTCCAGTGGGCCAGGTGCCAGGCCAGGTGTCCTGGGAGATGGTGATGTAGCGCCGACCCTCACGGTCCTTTCCGTGGACGACCCGGCCTCCTGCGGGGACCCTCAGAAGCAGGCTGTGACGATGTTTGGGATGCTCCATCGGATGTTTCCTCCTCCTCCTGATCCCTCCCTGTGGGTGGTGATGTTCTACACCTTCTGGCACAGGGAGGGTTGCCCATGTTGTCGGCCATCCGACGGAGTGTATTGTGAATCCCCTGGAACACCGTCACGAGCTCAGCCTGTCTGTCCTCCATCCTTCATTGGTGTTGCAGTTGACAGGCATGTTGCTGGGCCTGCTGGGTCTTTATCTCATCGAGGGTCCCCTTCATCTCATTGAGGGTGGACACAACCTGGGCCATGCCCGTGGTCTCCTGCCGGTATGTGTCCAGGATGTTACGGACATGGGAATATACCGGTTCCCCAGCCAACTCGTCAGGCTGGCGCCTCGGCCGTCCTCCACTCCCACCACCCCTGCCCACTTGCACCTGGCCTGCCCTTGTGGGCACATGGGGTCTCCGGGACCCCTGAGGGGTGGCATTGGCGTTGTCGCCTGCCTCCTCCTGGGTGCCCGGGACACCGTGTCCCTCCTGGCCAGCCTGGCTGCTTTGTGGTGGTGGGGCAGGGATCCTGGGTGTCTCCTGGGATGTGGCAGGAGTGGGGGTGGTGGTTGGCCCCGTTGTACCTGACGCAGGTGCTGCAGGTCGTTGGACATCAGAGGGGCCAGGTTGGTCGGGGTCGTCCACAGAGTGGTGAGAGTCGTCGCTGCCGGTGGGATCGGCCTCCTGCAGAGCCGGGTCCTGTGAGTCTTCCCCCCCAGTGTTGGGGGGTGAACCACGAGGTTGACCTGTGTGTGAGAGAGACAATGTTAATTTTGGTCCATGCAACATCCATGTTTCATCAGTTTCAAAGTTGGCACATTTCCTCTTGGAATTAGGATCTGTCTTGCATTCCACTCACAGTGCACTTGTGCATGGGTGTGTCCCTTGGGCACCACTTTGGCGCATTTAACTATGTGTGGCACAGTCTTACTTGCTGCGTCAAGTGTGACTGCAGTCAGCAGTGGAGTGGGCATGTGTGGCGAGCCATGCATTGGTGCCTTCCGTGTAGCACTGTACATGTGCACATGGAGTGGATCCACACACTTATATAATGCAGGTAGCTGTCGTTGTGCTCGTGCACAGGTTGTGACATGGCCCTGTGTTTTGCCATGGAGAAGAGGGGGGGTTCTGGCACTGGCCACCCTTGTCTACATGCACGCAGTCCACCTGCTGACGAGCAGACATTCCCACACACCACAAGGCTGATTTGCTCTCCCTGTGTCTCCCTCCCTCTCTGTCCCCCTCTCCCTCCCTCTCTGTCCCCCTTTCCCTCCCTCTGTGTGTCAGCCTCCTCCCTCTGTCCGTCTCCCTGTGTCTCCCTCCCTCTGTGTCCCCCTGTCCCTCCCTCTGTGTGTCTGTCAGCTTCCTCCCTCTGTCCGTCTCCCTGTGTCTCCCTCCCTCTCTGTCCCCCTCTCCCTCCCTCTCTGTCCCCCTTTCCCTCCCTCTGTGTGTCAGCCTCCTCCCTCTGTCCGTCTCCCTGCGTCTCCCTCCCTCTGTGTCCCCCTGTCCCTCCCTCTGTGAGTCAGCCTCCTCCCTCTGTCCATCTCCCTGTGTCTCCCTCCCTCTCTGTCCCCCTCTCCCTCCCTCTCTGTCCCCCTTTCCCTCCCTCTGTGTGTCAGCCTCCTCCCTCTGTCCGTCTCCCTGTGTCTCCCTCCCTCTGTGTCCCCCTGTCCCTCCCTCTGTGTGTCAGCCTCCTCCCTCTGTCCGTCTCCCTGTGTCTCCCTCCCTCTCTGTCCCCCTCTCCCTCCCTCTGTGTCCCCCTGTCCCTCCCTCTGTGTGTCAGCCTCCTCCCTCTGTCCGTCTCCCTGTGTCTCCCTCCCTCTCTGTCCCCCTCTCCCTCCCTCTGTGTGTCAGCCTCCTCCCTCTGTCCGTCTCCCTGTGTCTCCCTCCCTCTGTGTCCCCCTCTCCCTCCCTCTGTGTGTCACCCTCTGTCACCTAAGCCCAGCTTCCTGGGCACACACTGTTAGCAGATCTTTGAATGGCCCTTGGCTTGTTGCTGTGAGTTTGTTTCTGATCTCCAGGCACCCATTGGGTGTAGTGTGTGTGTCTGCGCTGCTGCTGTGGTGGTGTGTGCTGCCACTCTTTCACAGTGTTGGCTGTTCATTAGCTGCTGTCATGTGCAAAAACGTGCCTTCACCCCCATGTGTTAATGCAAGGCGTCCGCCATTTGCTGGCGAGTCTTTCCTGTGTGGGGACACAGTGTTAGTCTGGCTGTGACCTAGGCCATATGGGCAGAGGGCATTGTTGTCTGCTTCTGAGTTGCACTATGTGATTTTTGGGGTATGGCTTATCGTGTCATGTGTTGGTGTCTTCTGTGGCCTGTGACTTGACATTGTCCAGCTGGGTGCATGGGGCATGGTGGCGCCAGTGGCATGTGCGTGTTCATGGAGTGTGGTTGAGTCATGCGATAGCTTGGGGTGGTTGCGTGCCTGTTTGTGGGTTTGGTTGTGGATGACGTTCCCCCCATGTGAGGTGCATTGTTTGTGTAATCACCCGGGTCTCGGAGTCCTCCTAATCCTTCGACTGCCTCCACCGGCAGTATGGCCATCACCCTCTCCTCCCAGGGATGGTAGTGTACGGGTCTGCGGGACGACCCTCCTCCAGTGACGTTGGCCTGGTTGTGTTCGTCCGTCATCTTGGCTCGGACCCTCCTCCGCAGATCGTACCACCTGGCTTGGCATTCCTGCTTGTTGCTTCTGGTGTCCGCAACAGCATTCACAGCATCGACGATGGTCTGCCACATGGCTGTTTTTTCTGACATGCTGGTCTGTCTGACCAATGTTCCAAAGAGGTGTGGCTCGACTCTGAGGATTTCATCGACAAGGACCTCCAACTCTCGGTTACTGAACTTTGGATTCTTGTTAGTGGGCATGGTGAGGGGTGTGGGGGTGGATGGGGGGGTGTGGATGGTTGTGGGTGTGTGGGTGTGGTTGTGCAGGTGTGTGTGTGTGTGTGAATGTGATGAGGGGGTGTTTTTGAAGGTGCTTGTGTGAAGGTGTGCAAGTGTAAGGTGTGGTGAAGCTTGTAGTATGGTGCTGTAGGTTGTCTGTGGGGTCTGGCAGCAGTGAGTCTGGTGCAAAGGCTCATGGTTTGTGTGTGTGGGCCCTTTTTATTGGTCCATTGGTGGGTGTGGCTGTGTTTGAAGTTTGGATGGGTGTGTTATAAGGAGTGGTGGTGTTTTGGGCCTCTGTTTGTTTTTGGCAGTTGCAGGTCAGTGAATGTGTTGTTTTCATGGTTGTTGGACATGTTTAGTGGCTTTGTGCCATTCGAATGGTGTATTCTTGTGTTGTTTTGTTTTGTCCTGGTTGTGTACGTGCGTTTTTAGCGTGTGTACGGTGTGTACATGGGCCATTTGGTTGTACAGTGCTGTCCTTGTTTCTGGCTTGGTACGACTCGTACATGCGGTTGTGATGTTGGGGCCTGGGGTGCGCTCCGTACTTAGGAGGTTGTGGTGGGGGTGCGACTCTGACGTACATGGGTGCACATACACAGGGGTAGGACACGTACACGGGTGTACATACACGGGGGGTACGACACATACAGGGGTGTACATACACGGGGGGTACGACACGTACAGGGGTGTACATACACGGGGGTACGACACGTACAGGGGTGTACATACACGGGGGTACGACACGTACAGGGGTGTACATTCACGGGGGTACGACACGTACAGGGGTGTACATACAGGGGGGTACGACACGTACACGGGTGTACATACACGGGGGTAGGACACGTACAGGGGTGTACATACACGGGGGTAGGACATGTACACGGGTGTACATACACGGGGGTACGACACATACAGGGGTGTACATACACGGAGGGGTACGACACGTACAGGGGTGTACATACACGGGGGTACGACACATACACGGGTGTACATACACGGGGGTACGACACGTACAGGGGTGTACATTCACGGGGGTATGACACGTACACGGGTGTACATACACGGGGGGTAGGACACGTATGCGGGCACATGTCTCCATGGCTGCTATGGGAGTTCGGTGCGGACGGTGTTTTTTCCATACGGTTGTAACATCGGACGCACGGGATGGATCGTGATTCCTCGGTCGGACTTCACTTTTCACATTTGTACGGTAAATCGTACGAGGACGTGTCGGGCACATTTTCCGACCCGAGGACGTGTGGGGAATAATTCCCAATGCGGTTTGTATGGACTTTTTACCATGCGAATCGTGATTGGCAGTTTGTACGGCACTTGTACGATTCGTACGGTGAAAAGACCGGATACGAGTCGTACGGGGAATTTTTTTACCGGATCGTAATCGGCACCCTTGTCTCTTTTTCTACTGTTATAAACAAATCTAACCTAGAATTGTAATGGGAAAATTAGTTACATGCAGAGTGGTCTACCTAATGTGCTGGGATAAGATTTGGACTAAGTTACATAAGGCATCTAGAGCTGCAAACGTTATGCAAACAATGTATTTTATATGCAACAGATTAGTGTTTAACCCTATTTTATATGAAATGAAAATTACTTTTGGCCTTGCAATGCTCCTCACTGTGCTCTATTGCACATGCTGTTCCTATGTCCTCATGTTCAAGATTTTTGGTTGCAAGTTTGGTATCAATTTATTAGAATTGTCAATGTTAACATTTCATATACTATACATAACATATTGTTAGGAAGCCTGTCCCCCATTTTGTCTCAACTCCAGTACTCAACTTGTTATTTAGATATTTTACTTGCTGTGGATTTTCAACAAATTACTTTAAATTGGAAAAATAGCGTACATGTTTCCTCTTAGAGATGGTGGTACAAAGTTTGTTTTAGCCACAGATTGGATTTAGTTTATGTGCATCCAATTACATTAACCCTCAAAAGTTAATGTTTATGGTCACCTTTAACAATGTTTCTTGATAGTTCAAGTTACCACAGTAAATCAACATATATTGATGCTGAAGAAGTTTCAAAAACTCCCCGAAATGCATATCCATTATCCTTATAATTATATGATGATTTATAGTTTATACTGCTTATCTTTAGTGCTCACAACCTTTAAAATGATGAAATCCTTTCTTTGTTTTAGCGTATACCATGAATCTCTTTCTCCTTCTCTTTTATTTATTTTTACCTCCACATAATGTTTCATTGAAATATTTCCCTACGTACACTTCTTTTAGTTTACTCCTTACTTTTATTGCACACGCTTGAATGCAGATGTGATCATTTACATGATGCATTACTTTTGACTTGATAATCTACAACCTCTTAATTTGTTAATACTTATGTAATTCTCTTTAATAAAACATACTTAATCTTTAGAAAAATCATAATCTGTTTTTCTACACTGATGTGGAGTTACTTTGTGGTATTTTCACTGTGATACTGTTTTTAGTGTTGCACAAATGCTTTACACATTTCCTGCCTGCTCTGTGACAAGCTACTAGAGGGTGAGCACAGGTTCATTTGTTGTGTGTATCTCACTCACCCAGACTAGGATTATGGTTCCTGCTTGGAACCCAATTTCTAACATTGGTGATCAGCAGTGAGGATAGGACTTGTGTCTGTGCAGTGCCATAAAGTGACTTGATATGGACTACTACTCCATATCTAGACCAATTCAAGCCAATTTTCCCTAACTGAAATTCTTGATTTTTTCAGTTTTTTCCTACTCACATTTTTTCTGTTGTGTCTGTGACCTCACCTGACAGGATGGAGTTTGAGCTGGTCTCTACTTAGAGAGCCACACTCTGGCCCAGCTCATGGGATTGTACCAAGAGAAGAGGTTGTTCACAAAGGGGAATGCCATAAAATCAGAGATCCCAACAGCTTTGAAAGCATGGGCAGAAACCCACCAGAACCACACAGATAATGAGGAAGAAGGATCTGAGGAAGAGTTAGAACAAGACCATGAGGGTCTTGATATGTGACATGTTGGGGAGGGAAGGAACATCCTCCCAGTACTGGAAGTCCATCCACATGCAGGGAGCAGTATGTCATCCAGGAACCTGTCCTAGAGGAGCTGGAGGACAGGAGGAAGTGAGGAGAGGAAACTAAAACTGAAGCTTACAAAAACTGAGAAGGAGAAAAACCTTTCCAAGTTGGAGAAGGAGCAAGCTCTACAGGAGGAAAGGCTGGCCATGGAAGAGAGGATTATGACTCACAAGCTAAGCTTTAGAGAGCTGGACATTAGAGTCATGCAATTAGATCAAGCAATAGACGTGGCAGCGTACCTACAGCATCTGCTGCAGAAGGGAAAATTTGCATCCCAAGGGATTTGGTACCCAGTTTTGTTGGGGGGTGTTGGACTTGGCCCTTTTTGGCAGGTTCACCCCTAAACGTTTTGCCTTTTCCCTGACATGGTCTGGTGGTTTTAGGCCTCTGGGCACTTTAGCACTGTGGTCCAGTGTAAAGTGCATGCGCTCTCTGTGTTACATTTGTAAGGTTGGCCTGCCCTCCCATAGGAATGCATTGGGGATTCTCTGATCAGTGTGTGTCAGTGGTAATTCCTGTTATGAGAGGAGCAGTGTGATCAAGTCTGGTATGTGTGAAATTGTGTGAATAAATGCTGCACAATGGTGTACACAGATTTATTGTGGTTATTTTAGAAATGCCACTTTGAGAAGATGGCTTTTCTGTGTGCAATGTGTCTGCCTGCCTGATGTGAATTGCATGTCTGGCTTGTGATTGACAGGAGCTGAGAGGTGTGGGTGGCTCCAGTAGGGGCAGGGTGAGTCAGCGCTAGGCTGAATGGGACACCTGGGCTAAGAGTAGTGGGAGGGGTAATCCCCTGACTTTGAATAGGCTAGTGTCTTCCCTAGTGAATGCTGGCTCCGTCCCCCTGTGATGTGTCTGATGAGAAGCCCACACCTGACAAATGGGAAGAGGAGCTTGCAAAACGAAGTGCTCCAAATCCCACCTGAACCAGTTGCATCTGGTTCCCCCATGCCCTGCACTAAAGACAAAGTGTAGTGTAGTTCCTATATCCCTGATAGGCTCTGCGCATTGGAATAACATACACTATAGATTTGACATAGGACTGAGGTCAGTATGTCTCTATCGAGTATATTAAACTTAATTAATTGTGTGTGCCAGCTAACTCAGAGGTCACTAGAAACTTCTCGAATATACAAGAAGGGATTAGTCTCTGACAACCGCATAAACATGACAACTTTGTTTCCCTTTAGAATCGGAACAGTCTCAGAATCGTGGAAACAATAGATAACAGTTTCACTCAGTCAATCGTGCATGGTTCGTTTCTACGGAGTTGCACAGAAATAGAGAGACGGGCATTTCAATAAAAGGGTTTAATGAACAGTCTTATTTCTCATGCAAGAGATATGAATTGCTACAATCATAAGACAGACTGTGAAGTACAATATGTACGAGGTTAGCAGTAAGATAAAATAACACTACAATAGCATGGTTTGTAGCTATGACATATATTAATCAAAATACATACATAAATAACATAAGCTAAAATGTGATACTCATCTGATGCTTGTAAATTTTTCTACCCCAGTGTACATAACCTAAGTGCTGTACGAGGTTTGAAGTAGGTGATATTTCTAAAATAATGCTAGCTATATTTTAGTTCAGCCAAGAGTTGCCAAAAGTTTCTCTAAGTTCTAGTCAGCTCCATACCTTTAGAATGAGAGAGGTTGGAATCTCTTTTCTGGACTCGATATCTAACCCCCCGCAAGTGAAGTCAGAAAGCACTGAGGATGGCAGCGTCAGGTCAGTGCATCAGGCTGGAACTCGATCTCCTTCCGAACTTGTCGTGGCGAACCGCGTAGTCTGGGTTGGAACGAATCATACGGGAACCGCAATTTGCCAGGGCAAGTGCTGGTATATTTATACCTTGAAGGTGTCTAAGAATGCCAAGATTGACGTAAAAGTCGGGCAGAGGAACGTCATGAATGAACCCCTAAGGAATAAATGTTCATGCATACTTAATGAGTTCTTGGAGAAATCAATATTCAAGCTGAGGGAAATTCCTAAAGGCTTAAGAGTCTGGTTTTCCAAGAATTCGTTGTGACGTGGATGGACGGATGTAGGTGGCCATGCCTGTATTTGGTTTGTACTTACAATGTCTAAATAAGGGCCGGATTTCTTATTCCAAAGAAGGGCAATGTGAATTGTACCGATATAAGGACATCAATCGGGAAACCTATATACGAAATCTAAATCTGCACAAAACAAAAGGATTATGTGGGATAAAACTAGGGGCTGTGCCCCATGATGTTGTTCAGTTCGTGTGCTGGTGCTGTTCCTGCCTTACTGGGGGCTTGCTGCTGGGGCCCGGAGGAACCGCCGTGGGGACTGCCTCCCTGCTGGAGGGCCCTGTGTGCTGGCCTCCCTGGGCCCAGCTATGCTCCTTGGACTCTTGCAGGAGTTAAGCGCCTCGTGACCGCTTTTATGCTAAATTTTGCACTAAAGGAAGAGGAGCGCGTGCACTGTTGCAGTGCTGCGCTGCATATGGAGATGGAGGGAATCCCCAGCATAGGGATTCCCCCTGTGATGCTGTCACCGAGCGGGAGACTACCCCGCATTTTTCCACCTGAGCGGGTGCCCACCTGGCTTAAAATTTAGAGGGAGCCTACCACTCATTGCTGTCGCAAGAAGAGGGAGCCGCCGCTGGCCGCCGCAGTGCGACGCAGAAGTCAGGCGAGCTGCCTGACGCCGGGCGGAGCGACGGCCAGAAAAAGGAAGTGCGGGCAGAAGGGAGGACGGGAGCCTACCCCGCCTCCAAGAGCTCCAAGAGGAAATCCCGGGTCCCAGGAGGGGGCCCGAGTGAAGTGGGAGGCGGCGTCTGCTTGAGCAGGGCTCCCGTGTGCATGGGAGAGCCCGGTGGTGCCAACAGCAGGAAGCGGAGAAGCAGAGCCCAGTGCCGGTCCCAGCCGGGAGCGAAGTCCGGAAGAGTCCTGCCCCCAGCCGGTGAGTGGGGCTCCGTGGTGTTTCTTTGTGTTGGTGCCTGTGCGAGGCACAGAGTCTGAGCGGCCCCCTCTGCCAGCGGGCCGCTCCAACAGGTGGCATGTCTTTGTTCCAGAGCCCGAATGGCTCCAACGTGGGGGCACAGTTGTTTAAAGTATGCCCGGTGGGCACCGAGGGCACAGAGGTGCCAGGGCCCCGTCACTTGGTTCATCTCAGCTGCCCCGCTTGGAGAGGGCAGCTGCACCAAGGGGGTGATTTAATTTGGAGAGCCCCAGTGAGGCCCCGAGGGCACAGTTGTGCCAGGGCCTATTTGTTTGTTCCCAGCTGCGCCGCATCAGCGCGGGCAGCTGCAACGTTTCTGCCTTTGTATTCAGAGGGCTCAGTGAGTGCCCCGGCCCTTGTTTGAATTCACAGCTGCGCAGCACTTAGTGCCAGCTGCTACGTTTAGGCCATTCATTTAATATGGGGCACCTTTGTGAGAGATAGGAATGAGATACACTCCTGCCCCAGCGCAATGGCACGCTTTTGGATATAGCCACATTGGCAGCGCGCCCTGACATTTTTGGGACACTGGGCATTTGAGCCCCTTTGAGAAGGCCGGTTGGCCAGGGGGTCTGCTAGGTTTGTAGGGTGCCAGGCCCTGATGTGTTTTATGTGGTGCTAGGAAATTGCTATAATTTACGCACCCTGTTTCATGCCTCTAATGTGGTTTTGTGATTATGAGGTTTGCATACTGTGTTATGTTTGAGTTATTCTCTACTATGGTTTAGGTATGAGATTATGGGCGTAATGTGTTTATGCTAGTGAGACTATTTCCTAATGTGAGTTATGCTTAGGAGGTTATGGTCTAATGCGTTTAGACTTATGAGAAGATTGCGTAATGTGTTTATGCTTATGAGGTTGGCGCACAATATATTTCACGCCTAATTTGATACTGTGCATAATATGGTTTGTGTTACAGGATGATGCTGAGTACAGTGTTTGCCAGTAATTACTGGTTGTGTTCTATGTTTATTCTATGTTCTACACTTACTATCTTTACTAAGTGATGGTTCTGACAGTGGCCCAATTGGCCCTGTCACGTGTATATAATCCCCTGTAAATATTGCCCAGTGCCAGTTGGCACAGAGTATATTGTGTGATTGCTATTCTAATGTGTTTTATGATAATACAAAGGCTATTTTTGATATAACCTTGTGTGGAGTTCCTTTTGTGGTGTGCCTAGTATGTTGTTGCTGTGTGGGTTGTGCAAATGCTTTACACATTGCCTCCGGGATAAGCATGAATGCTCGTGCCAAGCTACCAAGGGGGTAAGCACGGGTTATCTTTGGCGTGTAACTCCCTTGCCCTGACTAGAGTGGTGGTCTCTGCGAACCAGAGATCCCATTTCTAACATTGGTTGTCAGCGGTGAGGATAGGACTTGCGTTTGCACAGTACCACAGCGACAACTGGTTGCACTACAAGCTCTGCCTTTTAGATAGTCACATGTTTGGAGATTATTGTTTCTGAATTTGTTTTGAGTGTCATTTCTTTTTAAATGAGTTGGGTGTCCTGCCAAGGACACAAACCAGAGAATCTGGAGGAGTGACTGTCCTTGTAGAGACTGCTATTTCTTGGGTTGGCCTGAAGCTGAAGGAGTTTTGTACTGCCCTTGTGCAGACTGTTATTTATGGGGTTGGCCTGCAGCGCAAGCTAAAGGAGTTGTTACTGCCCCTGTACTGTCTGCTATTTCTTGGGTTGGCCTGAAGCTGAAGGAGTTGTACTGTCCCTGTGCTGTCTGCTTTTTCTAGGGTTGGCCAACAGTGGTAATAAAATTGGCAATGAGTAACTAGCCCAGGAGTGTAGAATATCTCCTAAGTGCAGCTGTAGTTTTCTGGAATTTCCAGAAAGGGTGGGATCCAGTGGTGGCAGCAATATGCAGTCCAGTGCAGGAAGTGCCATTCCCAGAACTACACTGAGAAGGAGAGTGGAGAATGGCTATTATGTGCCAGGGGTTACTGTCCCCCACTCTGTGGATTGGCAAGGACCAGTGGTATCTGGATGGCCTAGGGCCTGGTTCTGGCCGTGGACAACTAGGGAGTACCAGTGGGGTAGCCTTGTTGGGCCTGAGAGTTTTTTTCATAGGGAACCACGTGGGTTTAGTGTGGCGTAAAACCGAAGGGTATCCCTGCGGTTGTGGGCCCCCATCTGTGTTTTCTCGCCCAAAGCAGGGAAGCCCATCAAGGTAGTGATTGGTCTACCCTGCGTTTTGGCTGGAAGGGGGTTGTGTTGGACTTGGCCCTTTTTGGCAGGTTCACCCCTAAACGTTTTGCCTTTTCCCTGACATGGTATTGGTGGTTTTAGGCCTCTGGGCATTTTAGCACTATGGTCCAGTGTAAAGTACGTGCGCTCTCTGTGTTACATTTGCTAGGTTGGCCTGCCCTCCCATAGGAATGCATTGGGGATTCCCTGATCAGTGTGTGTCAGTGGTAATTCCTGTTATGAGTAAGGAGCAGTGTGGTCAAGTCTGGTATGTATGAAATTGTTTGAATAAATGCTGCGCAATGGTGTGCACAGATTTATTGTGGTTATTTTAGAAATGCCACTACACAGAAAACCCACTGATAAAAACACCATCCTTCATTACCAAAGCTATCACCCCCAAAGCTTGAAAGCAAATCTTCCTTATAGTCAATAGCTAAGAATAAGGCGCAATTGTTCACGAAAGGAGGACTTCATGGCGCACGCGGAAATCCTGTGCGACCAGTTGAAGGCAAGAGGTTATCCCAAGAAGAAGCTTGTGTGCATGACAACATATGGTCCACACACTGATAAATTCAGAAAGATTATCTTAAACAATTGGCATCTACTTTCCAAATTAGAGTTCCCAATGGAAAGACCACTATTTGCACTAAAGAAAAATAAGTGCATTGGACAACAAATTATCAGAGCCGATCTGGGCACTTCCAAGGCCAAGACGGATTTATGAACAATATGGAACCTCAAACCAGTGGAAGGCTATCACAAATGTGGCACGTGCACATCATGCACGAACACAGTGGAAGGGGTAGAGTTTGAATTTAATTCTAATAAATGGATTCATAAAGAGTTCACAAATTGCAGAAGCAGAAACACAGTATATGCTATAATGTGCCCGTGCCCCAAGTTGTATATTGGGAAAACCAATCAACAAATAAATCAAAGACTGACCCAACATCGCTCTAGAATCAAACAAAAAGTGTTGACAGCACCAATGGTCCAACACATTATTGACATGAAGCTCACTGAAAAAGAGTTTAAGTGGACTGTGCTCTCGGGCATCAAAACCCCATCCCGAGGAGGAAGTGTGCAGTCAATGCTTCTCAAGCGAGATGCATATTTAATACTTAAATTCAATTGTGTGATAGATGGGCTGAACGAGATGACCGATCTTCATCAAACAATTCGCTGAGCCCCCTGTACCTCTGACTGACCATTGCTGCTTAATCCAACTACAGATAAGCCTTTCAAGCTCCAGTCACCACCCCAAAATATTTTTCCTTTACACAAACAGCACCCTCACTAAATTGACTACCACGGGAAAGAGTATCTCACTAATATTTTCAGTATCAATATTTGCTTTTGTTAAAAGTAGGTCAACTTAAATACCGAGAGGACGTATACCCCGCAGTTACACCAAATGAGCAAACCACAACTTCCACAATGCTTTGCTCCCATATAAGCATTTCCGGTGTTGTATAATATTTGGTATCCCCACAGGATCGGGTATACCCTGTCCTTCGGCAGACTCGGAGGTCCTGCCTATTGGCCAACTCCGACAAACCTCCAGCTGCCCCGCCCACCCCAGGAGAAGCGAGCCTCGGCCCTATTAGGCAGAAGCAGCTGTGCACCGAGCACAAGCTGCTGTTGGAAATGCACCTTTCTGCTCTAAAGCCGAGGAGCCATCAAATTCATACAGGGTTACAAGACACCGAATGTCGATTTCCTCGATACATATTGTTAAAATAAATCACCAAATCTGTTCATTGTAATGTGTTTACAAATGCAAGAAATCGTATTATTGAAAGTGGCAGTCCTTAAACAGGATGATGAAAACAGTGCACGTGACCTAAAAGGCTTGGTGGCATGTCTTCTATGTTTGTATTATTTTACTTTGAGCACTTATGGTACGAGTTGTTTTTCCTCTAACTTGTATTTAGGACAGGCTTATCACTCATTTAAAAAAAAAAAAGCAACAGGGGAAATTCACATTAGCACTGTGAAATGCGTGCTCCTTGCTCAAGTTTTGAAACTCTCTGGCAGACATTAGTTTTTTAATGAATTAACTTGAGGGTTTTACATCTGTGTAGCACAGTGCAACGTTGTATATTGTCATATGTAGAATTATATTTTAGCAGGTTATTTTAGTAAGGGCTTTTGTTAAACTCTACTAGACATCAGACCCTACCCCAGTGTGCTTTGTGAGTGGGCATGTTCAAAATAAGCTGTCCGAAGGCAGAACAGGTAGATTATCTATCTATCTATCTATCTATCTATCTATCTATCTATCTATCTATCTATCTATCTATCTATCTATCTATCTATCTATCTATCTATCTATCTATCTATCTATCTATCTATCTATCTATCTATCTATCTATCTATCTATCTATCTATCTATCTATCTATCTATCTATCTATCTATCTATCTATCTATCTGTCTGTCTTTCTGTCTGTCTGTCTGTCTGTCTGTCTGTCTGTCTGTCTGTCTATCTATCTATCTATCTATCTATCGATCTGTCTATCTCTCTGTCTATCTATTACAGTAGATATCGGAGGATTCCAGGATACCTTTACCGTTGTCTTGTATGATATGTGATTCACTTTCCCTCCTCTATCCCTCTGCTACCATTCTCAATCCAAATAACTGACCAACATATCCACCACTCAAATTACTTTCATATTTCACTATACAAATTCAGCACTAACCTTTTTATGGGATCAGGAGTAGCGTGCTACTCACTGAAAAAAGCACTTCAACACCCCATCAGGGTTAATAAGCGCTATTTAAATGCAAACTTTTCTCCCTCTTCTATCCCTCCACTATCTTTCTCAATCCAAATAACTGACCAATATCCACCACTCAAATTACTTTCATATTTCACTATACTAATTCACCACTAATCCTTTATGGGTTCCAGAGTAGCGTGCTACTCGCCGAAAAAAGCGCTTCAACACTCCATCAGGGGTAACAAGCGCTATTTAAATGCAAACTTTTTTCCCTCTTCTATCCCTCCACTATCCTTCTCAATCCAAATAGCTGACTAATATCCACTACTCAAATTACTTTCATATTTCACTATACTAATTCATCACTAATCCTTTATGGGTTCCGGAGTAGCGTGCTACTCGCCGAAAAAAGCCCTTCAACACCCCATCAGGGGTAACAAGCGCTATATAAATGCAAATACAATACAGTACAATACAATACAATCTATCTAGCAATCTATCTGTCTGTATGTCTGTCTCTCTGTCTACCTGTCTATCTATGTAGTCATCACGACACAGAACACTGTATCAAACTCGGAAGGAAGGAAGGCTCATTAGACCCATCCTTCCACCACTTTGATGCACAATGTATCAAGCTCGGATGGGTGGGAGGCTAGCTAGTCCCATCATCCCTCCTGCAGACAATCTTGCTGTTGTAAGCATGCAGAAGGATGCCAGAATTCTCATGCACACTGTACCTCAGAATGAAGGGGGTCTGAATAGCCCTTGGTGCCAGCACTCTGATGCTCACTCTATCAAGCTTAGACGGATAAAATGCTGACTAGGCCCGTCATGCCAGCACTCTGATGCATACTCTATCAACCTTGGAAGGGCGGAGGGCAGACTAGGTCTGTCATGCCAGCACTCTGATGCACACTCTATCAAGCTCAGGAGGATAAGATGCTGACTAGGCCCCTTGTGCCAGCACTCCGATGCACACTTTATCGAGCTCAGAAGGCTAAGATGCTGACTAGGGCCCTCGTGCCAGGACTCTGATACAAACTGTATCAATCTTGGAAGGATGGATGGCTGGCCAGGCCCATCGGGCCAGCATTCTGATGCACACTCTATTTAGCTCAGAAGGATAAGATGCTGATTACTTCTGAACTGAAATACTCTAATAGATCTGCCAGCTGTCGGGTGATCTTGCCCAAACCTTTTGCTTTCCTCCTCCATAGATTCTGAGCACTTTACCTCTGCTAACCAGAGCTAAAGTGCATTGGCTCACTCCTTGAAACATGGTCACATTGGCTTATCCCTAATTGGCATATTTAATATCCTTTTAAGTCCCTTGTAAAGTGGGACTACCTTTGTTCATGGTGTGTAAATTAAATGCTACTTGTAGGCCTACAGCACTGATTGTAACACCCACTTAAGTAGCCCTCTGAACATGTCTAAAGTCTGTCATCGCAGAATGTGTATGCTCATTACAATGCCATTTGAACCTGGCAAAATACACCTTTTTCCAGGCGCTTACCTTCCTGTTTAATATATTTAAGCAACCCCCAGGGTAGACCTTGGACGGCCCAGAGGGCAGGGTGCAGTGTTTACATATCCTGGTAGTCAAAAACTCTTAAATTCATTTTTCACTACTGCAGGGCATACCTCTTCCACAGGATAGCATTAGTGTTATTTTATTACATTTAATAAGCTGTAAATTCCAAATGGAATCAGGTTACCAGTTTGTGTTTGGTGGCTTTGAAACTGTATTGACAAATCCTAACTTATGATCTAGACAGATTTTAGCTTACAATTTTGAAAATACCACTTTTGGAAAGTTGGCTTTTTCCTCCTGGCTTAGCCATTTGGTACCTGTAACATTTCTCTTAGTCACATGACTGGGTGTAGCTGACTGATGGACTTTGTGTGTTCCTTCTAGACAACCACACCCAATAGGACGCAGCCCTAGTTACACTTGAATAGGCCATGTCCTAACTCCACACAATGGGCTGCTTACCCCAAGTAGTTAGTCTGGAGCCAGGGCGAGGAAGGCGGATGCCTGGGGACTTCAAAGGGAAACCTCTAGAAGTTCCTCCCCACTTTAAAGGCTCAACTGGATATAAATACTGGACCTCAGACACCAACTCTTCAGTACACTTCTGGAACTATCGATACTCTGCCAGGAAGAAGGACTACTGCCCTGCTGTGCTGACCTGCTAGCATCTTGCCTGAGTGAGAAGGACTGGCTCTACATCTGTTGAACCCAGGACCCCAAAGTGACTGAATGGGCTACTTAGCAGTCATCCTGACTTGGGCCTCAGGGACAGAAGGTTCCAGTAATCTTGAGCTCAATGCCTGGAATGGGCCATTTGTGAGTATACCCTGCCAAGCAGCTGCGGCCCGTGGAGGGAGTTCGGTGGGGCAGTGAGGCGGGGCGGGGAATTGTAAACATCGGAATATGGTGAACAGCGGTAAGTACACATTTAAATAAATAAAACGTATTTCGTTGCGCGCGCTGCATCACATTTTGCGATGCAGCGCGCACAACGGAATTTGTTTTATTTATTGAAATGTGTGCTTACCTCCGTTCATCCATATTCCGGTGTTTACAATTCCCCACCCTGCCCCTCCCCCGCCCCACTGTCCCACCGAACTCCCTCCACGGGCCGCGGCTGCTGCCAAGTGGTGCCACCTCAGTCCTGGACCCTTGTAAGTGGGCCAAAGGTGCTCTACCAGGTTTTGTGAATCCGGTGGAATGGATGCATTTTCGCTGCTTCTAAGCGCAACTCTGAGCAGAACCAATGTTTGCCACTGCTGCTTGGATCAGTACCGCGAGAAAGAGCTGCATTGTGTCCCAGCCCAATGACGCATCAGAACTGCCAATGTGAGACGCATTCTTGATGCTGGACTTCTCATCTCTCATTGACGGCAGCCTCGAATACAATGCCGAGCAGAGAATCACAGCCTCTTAGCTCTTCAGTACCGAGGCATTGCCCTAACTGTGCAACGCTTCCTTGAAGATGGAATTTGCATGCAAGTCCTCATCAATAGTATCATCAATGACCGTGCAGGGCCTTGCACCGCAGCCTTACTGCACCTCAGAACCGACGCATCCCTTCAGCTGGGCGTTTCATCTTTGACTCAGAAACACACAATGCTGTGCAAACCAGAATTTAAGGTACTTTGTTCAGCAGGCCTAACTGGGTCCCTGTAGCCGGCCCACGCTCCATCGGGGTTGGCTTGAAATAGTGACTTTGTCTAGTCCGGTGCAACCAGATATCAACAGTTGGCACTTAGTGACTTTTGATGCTATTTTAGCTGAAATCTTAAAACCTGCATAGCTCCAGTTCTATTGATTGGATATTTGTTGACCTGATCTTCCTTTATTTATAAAAAATGTACTCTATATTTCCAAACTGGTGTGGGATCCTTTTATGGAGTCTTTTCACTCTGTTGCTGTTTGAAGTGTTGCACAAATACCTTACACATTGCCTCTGATCTAAGACTGCTCTGTGCAATCTATCCATTCGTCTTTATTCGATCTCCTGAAGGAAGATCATAAAAGATACATACACTAAAAAGAATCATGCAATATAAGACACATATGTTAAAAAAGCTAAAAATTATAAAATAATTTACAGTATGTAAAGGGACAGTGCTACATTTTAAATCCAAGCACAGTCAAACTAAAAAGACAATAAAAGGGGTAAAAAGTAAGATGCCAAGGACAAATGTATGCCTTACAATACAAGACCCGTAACACTTTTTAAAATGGAAAATAGAAACTATTTCTTCAAAACAATATGCTCCTTCTTTTAGCAAAGACACACTTCAAGAAGCTAGCAACTGCGCGGCATACACAGTGGTCATTGAGTTGCAACTGGTAAAATAGAGCGGCTTTACATTTCGAAAATGTATATCTACGTAATAAGGGTAATAAAAATGTCCTTGTGTAGGCAAATAAAATTGACAAAAGAAGACAAAGTGTAATATAATTTGGTTTGAATGCTCATCACATGGACAAGTACAAATAGAATCTGAAGAATACTGGCCGAGGGGAAAACAAATTAGCCAGAGGAAGGAGCCTAACCTGAACCTTGCCTGCACTGTTCTCTCATACACATTAATCATGTATAATAAGTATGGGGCAGTAGTTTGCACCATTTGAATGATGCAATAATCTCAGACTGCAGGTTTGGCCACTTCTGTTAGTTCTCTAGTTGCTTGCTTATGCTTAAAAAAACGGTCCAGGACCCAGTTTCTATCTTTCTCCATGATTATGTCAGGGTGCTCATACAGGTGGGCACATAACAGCACCAAGAAACTCTGTTTGATTTACTTTACCACAGGATGGCCGAGCCTTGCCCACAGGATAAACAATCTCTGATGACTGCCTGATTAAGTTTGGCTTCTTTCTTGTACCAAATAGAACACCAAAGGGTCAAGGGTAAGGCATTAATAGTGTCTTGAGCATAACCCAAGCCTAACTCTAAATGCAGTGGGAAAATGCAGGGTAGAGGGAGGGACACCTAGTAAACAGTAACAAAATCTATTATCTTCCGTCTGCATTGCAAGGGCATCCCTATATCCCCAAATATCCATTCCATATATCAAGATTGGCAAGCATTTCCGATTATAGATCTCTAGAATCGGTGCAATGGGTGTTTTGCCGATGGACATGGCAAGCGAGGAGGTGGTACCAACAGCTTGAGTAAAATGCATTATCCTATTTTTGATACAGGTAGACCAAGTACAGCCATCGTCAAAGTCCAAACCCAGGTATGGGAAGAAACTAATCCTGTCTAATGTTTAGCCAGCGATATTGAAGGTGCCCGTTTTCGTGTTTCAGACCATAGTAAATGCTTTCTTAAGATTTGTCTCCAAGCCCAGCTCTGTCATGAAGCTGACATAACTAAAAATAAGTCTCTTAAGGCTGTTGGCCGTCCTTGCCAGGAGCATAAAGAAGTGCTGGAACTGACTTTTTCTCCACACACTGCATGTCTGCCCCAATGGATACCAGAGTTTTTTCCACATCATTTGTGTAAAGTAGGAAAAGATTTGGGGCAAACACACATCCTTGGCGCACCCCTAGCTTAATACTAAATGATTCTGTGCATTAATTAGCACTAGCATACCTAACTGTTGCTGTAAGATCATGGTGAAGAAGTCTTAACTCACCCCTCGTTGACGCCCATATTCTCTAAAATAGACCACAGCTTTGTTCTAGCTACGTTGTCGATGGCTCTTGACAGGTCTATTAACGCCAACTGTGTGGAGACTCCTTTAGCAGAATGTATGTCGATACTTCGCATGATTTTAGTGCAATGTTTTTACTTAGCATAAACCATTACTCCACAAGTTTTAACTGTGCATGCAATTATAACGCAAATGGTTATAAATGTACTATGGTTTATGCTAATTAAAAACATCACACTAAAATCATTCTTACACTACACTACTTAAACACCACTACACTACCCTAAACCCTAATACACTACCCCCTACACGACCTTACCCCTTCCCCCTGCCTGGCCCATACACTCTAGCACTACACTTCACAACCCCCCCGACACTACCCTAAACCCTAAAACACTACCCTACATTACACAAACACCACACCACTACCCTAAACCCTAAAACACTACCCCCTGCATGACCCTCACCCTTCCCCCTGTCCTCTCCCTACACTACAACACTACCGTGCACGACACCCCAACACTACCCTAAACCCTAAAAATACTACCCTACACAAATACCACAACACTACCCTAAAACCTAAAACACTACCCCCTGCACAACCCTCCCCTGACCCCCAGTCCTGTCGCTACACCCAAACACTACCCTGCACGACACCCCAGCACTACCCTAAACCCTAAAACACTACCCCCAGCACGATCCTGCCCCTACCCCGAGTCCATTCCCTACAATAAAACACTACCCTGCACGACCCCCCGACACTACCCTGAACCCTAAAACACTATCCTACACTACACAAACACCACATCACTACCCTAAACCCTAAAACACTGGCCCCAGCACGACCCTGCCCCCACCCCCAGTCAGGTCCCTACACTGAAACACTACCCTGCACGACCCTCTGACACTACCCTAAACCCTAAAACACTAGCCTACACTGCACAAACACCACATCACTACTCCCCAACACTACCCTTTACGACCCCCAACACTACCCTAAACTCAAATACACTACTCTACAGTACTCAACCAAAACCCTACAACCTAAAAGACTACCACTGCATGACCCAAAAAACCTACACTTACCTCTCTCTCCTCCGTGGTTCCTCTCTTCTCCAGCTTCCAGCGACGTCAGATCTGCACGTCGTTGTTTGGAAACGGAAGCGCCTTCCAAACAACGATGTGGATAGCGCATACCATTACAATGCATGCGTTGTAACAACGCTTGCGATGTAACAACTTGCGTTCTTATGGTACGCGTTGTAACATCACAAGCATAGTAACGCTTGCGAAGTAATGGTATGCGCACTAGCAGCCGCGCACTAAAGGCTGTTTATCTCTTTAGCATACTTATATTTGGCCACAATGAAGTGAAGGTTGAGGCACTGCTCAATAGTCCCAAGCCCCTTTCTGAACCCATACTGATATGGGGCAAGTATTCTATTTTCATTAGTCCAGTTGAGTAAGCTATCTAGGACTAATCTCCCAATAATTTTGGCTGTGGAGTCCAGGAGGGATATTGGGCCATAACATTTAACGTTGTGCACATTACCTGTCTTAAAGATAGGTACTATTATAGATGAACGCCAAGACCTGGGCACCCCTAAGCTACAAACAGAGTTGAATACAGAGCTGAGGACAGGACTCCAGAACTCCTGGTCCTCCCTAAACAGATCAAGCTGGACACCATCGGGTCCTGGAGTCTTCTTACACCTACTATCAACAATTGCTTTCAGGACCCCTCATTAAACTCCAGGTTTAACACCAGTGGGACGGGTGACTGAAATACATCGTCGGCCCCACCGTCAGAGGAGTACATCTGAGAAAAATGCACCAGGCAAGCCTCCCCCGGGCTGTGAACCGTAACTTTATCTTGCTGTGATGGACGAGATAAAACAGAATGCACAGCTTCCTAAAAGGCCTCTAAGTCCCTTTGTATTTTCCAGGCTGCCAACTGTGAGTCTGGGAACATTCGCCAGAACAATAGCTTAGGGGGCAGAGGCGGGAGGTAAGTCAATTACAGGAAGCGTGTTTGTGCTGGAATCACATGCTACTGGTGGCTGGACAGCTTACTTATCCCTGATGGGGTGTGGTTAATTGTTCCTGGATGTTCTGATAAGAACTGGGCCAGTGTCAAAGTCAGGGACTTGGTTATCAGCTTCCCCTCCACCCCTAAGATTGAAAGACCGATTTATATGGGGTATGGGGGTGCACTGAGTCTCCTGAGAACAAGTGAATGCCCTGAAGGCTGGTTGTGTTACTATTTTGGCTTCCAATTAGTCCAAGCGATCAATAATGGGGCGCAGTTTTACATCCAATAGCTCGCCTATGCGACAAGTAAGTCGGGCCGAGATGTCCTCGGCATCAGCAGATGATGGCACAGGTACCTCCACATTGCAGGGCCTATTTCGGGGGGCCATTTTAACTTTAGCAGCAGGATATTAACTTTTGTAATTTTAACATATTTCCTTCTACGCTTTTTGGGCTGCTCACTGAGTCAAACTCACGGTGTTGATCGCTATCCACCATGGCAGAAGGACTATGCTCAATTGCAATGGACTCAACTCCCTTTCCTATTGCCGGAGACACCCCCCAACCCCCTCCGGGCAGGCCATCATAACGCTGGTAGATAGCCCTTTCTTCCCTGGTAGAACATCTCCAAGTAAGCCAGCAGGCGAGCTTGAAGCCGAAGTACTAGGTGTACTCAACCGGGCAAGTTCAGGTAGAATTTGAGTACTAGGCTGGAGCGGAGGTAACACTAGGGCAAGCTCCTCACTCAGGTGTAAGGGAGAGGCGTCATTCTACCAGCCTTATTTCATTAGTGACCATATCCACAACCTGAGTTAAATATTTATCAATGTTTAGAGCGAGTACAAGGTGGTGGCAGCGCACCAGTAGCACCGGGGGAACCCGTCTTTTTGCCCATGCTTGAATACAGCAAGTAACACAGTTCAAAATATAAGGAGTGACCAAGCAGAAGAAGATGGAAAGGCAAAAAGCTCAAAATGTGCCCTTGTTCATGCACCTGGGATATCCAAGGTCAAGTCTCAGACGGGTGGCCCAGCCCAGGCTCACCCGGGCAAAGACAGGCCTGTCTTGGCATGGTGTTCGCCTGGGCCGATCACGCATGTTGTCCGTGCAGCCGGAAGCCCAGATGTATTTTGTGGTGCTCCGGCACCAAATCCAGGTGTCACAGCCCCTCCTTCTGGGTTGCAGCTAGTGCAGCAAGTTACGGCGTTCCCGCGCAGTGAGAAGCCTCAATGCATTTTGTGGCGCTCCGCCGCCAAATCCAGGTGTCACGGCCCCTCCTCCGGGGCTGGAGCAAGGGCGGCAGGTTACGGTGTTCCAGCACAGCGGGAAGCCTCAATGCTTGTTGTGGCTAGTGCGGCAGGTTAATTTAGGGTTTGCGTGTGACTTGACCCCGAGAAGAATTGTGGTTGCTGCTTGCGAAGGGTTTCAGCCCCCACTCATTCAGTAACCCAATTTCTTCCAAGCTACTTCTAGGGTGCTCTTCAAGCAACAGGATGAAAAATCAATGGCATCAGAAGTGAGATTGAAAAAGATTTTTTTAAAGTGAATTTAAAGCTTGATCTGTCCTATGTTATTACTATCAGAATTTCATCCAGTTGACATTGAGACTCTAACCCAACTTATTTTGAGAATGAAATCTGGTCCTCTGCTAGACCTTTGCCCTTGCGCATTGAGAAAGCAACTATGGTCAGCTGCCTAATGACTTCACTGAAGTCCTCTCTCAATCAAGGTACCTGTTGGACATGGCCCTCTTTGTAGGGTCACTCCCAAACTTTTTGCTTTATCCCTTATGTTTTCTTAATTCTTTTTTTTGTTGGCGTTAGGACTCCCAACTTTACTACTTCCATCCAGTGTTAAAATGCTTGTGATTTCTCCATGAAACACCATGCATCTTATTGGTAAATGTCATATATTTCTAAGTCCCTAGTATATGCACGGCCGTACAGTGAACGGAAACCGGCCCTGGCAAACAGCTTGGCCAGCCCCCCAGGGAGGGAGGCTGAGCTGTTTTCCAGGGCCGGTTTCAGGCAGTTTTGTTACAGGGGGCTGATATTGCGGAACCAGCCCCAGTAATAAAAACGTCCTCCAGGGGTCCAAAACCGGCCCGCATCCTGACGGCCCACTGGGGAAATGCCTGGTGCCCACTTTGGCCAGTCTGGCTCTGAGTATATGGTACTAGATACCTGTATCTTAAGGGGCATATTTATGAAAGGTTTTGCGTCATCCTAGAGCCACACATTGGGACACAGGGTGAAGCAAAACCTAGACTAAGAATTACGAAGCCATGCAAGGTCAGCTTGGTGACCCTGAGTGACTTGGTAAATCTGGAGTAAGCCTCACAGTATTGTTTTTGTGCAGGAAGATGTCCCCTCCTGCACAAAAATAATCTTGCTTGCTGCGCAGGCCCCTTTTGGTGCAAGAGTATCTGTATTTGTACTAGGCAGCCACAAGTGCACCAGCGCAAGGAAAGAACAGGAATGCGCAATATAATGTTAAATATGGTCACGCAGCACTGCAAGGTGTCTTGCTCCACTGCGTTGCATAACATTTTGAGAAATCTAACCCAAGATGCTATTAGTGGGCCTGCAGCACTCCTTGTGCCACCCACTGCAGTAGCACTTTAACATACATCTCTGGCCTGCCATTGCAGTTTTCAACTGCCAATCCGACCTGGAAAAATACACGCTTTGCCAGGCCAATACCTTCTCTTTTAATACATATTGCCTTCCATGTCTAGACCCTAAAAAGCCCACGGTGCATTGTTAATATACAGTAGGGCATGTGTTTTTAAGTTTGCATGTCCTGGTAGGGAAAAAACTGCTAAATTAAGTTGTTTACTACTATTAGGCCTGTCACTCCCATTGGATAACATTGTTTGACTGGATTACATTTACATGTTAACTTTTGATTGGGAACAGATAAGGATGTCAAATTTGGACTCAAACGAATTGTAACTTAAAATCATCTTTAATGGTAACGTTTGATTTTGAGTTAAAATTCAGACTGCCACTTTTTGAAAGATGACATTTTCTTGTCCTGACCATTTGGTGCCTTCTGCCAGTGTACTGGGTCACAAGACTGTGAGTAGTTTACCTGTTTAGCTTTGTATATTCCTCCGAGTGAGACAAAAAGGTTTTAGGTGTTGGCAGGTTGTGCCTTGCTGCTGGGATAGCTGGGGGTCGAGCTGTTCCCTGCCCCACCTATACTTCAAAAGGACTGCCTCCAACATACACACACAATGAAACCTGACTGGCCTGAGTCTTTTTCACCCCAGAATTCTTAGAGCCTTAGAACCAGATGTATGGGTTACATAGAAAATGCCTCCACTTCAAAAGCCGGCACCACATATAACTATTAGAACATTGGATGATCTTTTCAGTACATTTCTGAACCCGTGGAAGACTTCAGAAGGATTTCATGGACCTCCAGAGTACTGCCCTGATGCTTTTGGCCTGTATTGGTCCCCAGGGGACTGCCATGCTGCTACCAAGGACTGCCCTGCTGGTTGAAACCCACTTTGCTTCCCAGAAGATTGCCCTGCTTCTAGAGCCCAACCTTTCTGCTATTAGAGAACTGGACCATCTCCTTGAAAGCAGGACCAACAGATGTGACTCTAAGGGCTAACTGGCTGGCCTCCTGTAAAAGATACAGGTGCATAACAATCTCCCGAGACTTTGAACCCTGCACCTGGTCACTCTGCTGGAGTTAGTCCTTACAGCCTCTAAATGCTGCCCCCCCCCCCATCCTGCAACTTTGGAAGTGCTGTTATAGGTGCTGCTCCAACCTACCCTTAAATCTTTGGACTTCAAAAAAACGTTCACCAAAAAGTGCCAGAAGAACCAACAGAAGACTGGAACCTACCTGCCATATGATCCGCCAAAGGTGCATTGCAGTCGGTCTGACTTTGCAGTGGCTCCAGCTAAGGTCTTCACCACAGCAGCAAATCCTGTTCACCGGTACCTCTCAGCGATGGCATCTGGCCTTGTGGAGCACTCTGGAGGTTTTCGACTCCCAAAAGGTTGTCTAAGTTCAACGGAAAAAGTATTCACCTGGCTCAATGTCGACCAGCTCCCCATCAACAATGACAAACTCATCAGCCTGGAAAATCAGCTTTTTCTGCTCAGAGCTTTTCCCTGCCATTGGCATTTTCTACACCAAGACTTCGTCCAGCACTCCCCAGCGATTATGAATCGTCTTTGGGCACAGCCTGCTGCCTTGCCTTTTGAGCTCTACCTTCTCCTTCTTCTTTTCTTCTAAATTTCTTCTCAGTCCAAAGGTAAGCCAAGACCAGGCCTAATACACCTTTTGGTGCCGATTCGGATCCTGGAAAAATTTCCCCCGTCCGAATTGAATCTGGACTTTTTTCCGTCCGAATCGTACAAGTAGCGTACAAACTGCCAAGTAGGATTCGCATGGGAAAAACTCCATACGAATCACATCCGGAAAATTACCCCACATGTCCTCGGGTCGGAAATTGTGTCCGACACATCCCCGGACGATTTACCGTACGAATCGGAAAAATGAAGTCCGACCGCGCAAGTACGATCACTCCCGTCCTTTCGATTTCACAACTGTATGGAAATAAAACCGTACGGACCGAACTCCCATAGCAAGCATGGAGACGCGTGCCCGCACACGCGCCGAACACCCCACCACAGACCCCGCATGTACGTGCAAAACGCCCCCCGGCCGCGGATGCACGCGCCGAACCCCCAACAGTGTATGCATGGAGCGTACACCCACCCGTGTATGTACGGACCGTACCCCCACCCCACCCGTGTATGTACGGACCACACCCCCACCCCACCCGTGTATGTATGGACCGTACCCCCACTCCACCAGTGTATGTACGGACCGTACCCCCACCCCACCAGTGTATGTATGGACCGTACCCCCACCCCACCAGTGTATGTACGGACCGTACCCCCACCCGTGTATGCATGTAGCGTACCAACTCCCCACCCATGTATGTACGGACCGTACCCCCACCCCACCCGTGTATGTACGGACCGTACCCCCACCCCACCCGTGTATGTACGGACCGTACCCCCACTCCACCAGTGTATGTACGGACCGTACCCCCACCCCACCAGTGTATGTACGGACCGTACCCCCACCCGTGTATGCATGCAGCGTACCAACTCCCCACCCGTGTATGTACGGACCGTACCCCCACCCCACCTGTGTATGTACGGACATACCCCACCCGTGTATGCATGCAGCGTACCAACTCCCCACCCGTGTATGTACGGACCGTACCCCCACCCCACCAGTGTATGTATGGACCGTACCCCCACCCGTGTATGCATGGAGCGTACCAACTCCCCACCTGTGTATATACGGACCGTACCCCCACCCCACCCGTGTATGTACGGACCGTACCCCCACCCGTGTATGCATGCAGCGTACCAACTCCCCACCCGTGTATGTACGGACCGTACCCCCACCCCACCAGTGTATGTATGGACCGTACCCCCACCCGTGTATGCATGGAGCGTACCAACTCCCCACCTGTGTATATACGGACCGTACCCCCACCCCACCCGTGTATGTACGGACCGTACCCCCACCCCACCAGTGTATGTACGGACCGTACCCCCACCCGTGTATGCATGCAGCGTACCAACTCCCCACCCGTGTATGTACGGACCGTACCCCCACCCCACCAGTGTATGTACGGACCATACCCCCACCCGTGTATGCATGCAGCGTACCAACTCCCCCCGTGTATGTACGGACCCTACACCCAGCCCCCCCTGTATGTACGGTGCGAAACACCACCACCGATGGACGGTGCGAACCAACACCCTGCCCGTGTTCGTACGCACCCTACCCCAGGCCCACACACCAGCACCCTCACCCAACATCGGGCATGTACGAGTCGTACTAAGCCATAGCAAAGGACAGCACTGTACAACAACATGGCCCATGTACGCACCGTACAGATGCTAAAAACACTCCTACTGAACCAGGACAAACAAAAAAAACACAAGGAGAGTCAATTCGAGGCACACAAGACCACAAAACATATCCAACAAGGCCAAATACATCCTATACACTGAACTGCAACTGACAAACAGATAAACAGAGGCCCAAACCACTACCACTCCTTATAACACACCCACCCAAAGTTCAAACACAGCCACACCCACAAATGGACCAATAAAAAGGCCCAACACACACAAACCATGATCCTTTGCAACAGATCCACTGCTGCCAGACACCAGAGACAACGCACTGCACCATACTTCAACCATCAATACACCTTACACTTGAACTCCTTCACACAACCACCATCACAAACACACCCTCATCACATTCACACACACACACCTGCACACCCACAACCATCCACACCCACACCCATCCACACCCCCACCCCCACAACCATCCACACCCACACCCCACACCATGCCCACCAACAAGAATCCAAAGTTCACAAAGGACGAGCTGGAGTCCCTTGTCGACGAAATCATCAGAGTCGAGCCACAGCTCTTTGGAACATTGGTCAGACGGACCAGCATATCAGAAAAATCTGCCATGTGGGAGAGGATAGTCAATTCCGCGAATGCTGTTGGGGCCACCAGAAGGACCAGGCCTGAGTGCCAAGCCAGGTGATACGATCTGCGGAGGACGGTCCGCCGCAAAATGACGGACGAGCACAACCAGGCCAACATCACTGGAGGAGGGCCGGCCCGCAGACCGGTAGACTACCATCCCTGGGAGGAGAAGGTGATAGCCACGCTGCCGCCGTTGGGAGTAGACGGACTAGTCCGAGAGCCTGGAGAGTACACAAACAACTCACCTAACAAGGGGGGAACGCAATATACAACCCAAATACCAATCATGCACGCAACCCCCCCCAAAGCCAGCACCGGACACAAACACACTCCAAAAACACACACATGCCACTAGCGCCTCCATGCCCCATGCCCCAAGCAAGGCCATGCCAAGTCACAGGCCACACAAAACACCAACACAAGACAGGATGTCCCTGATGCCGGGAGGGTGGGCCTCAAAACTAACATAGAGCAACTCTGAAACACATAACAATGCCCTCAGCCCATATGGCTTAGGGCACAGCCATACAAACAGTGTGTCCCCACACAGTACTGTTTTGCCTGCTAATGGTGGCCGCGTTGCAGGACGACATGGGTATGAAGGCACAATTTGCACATAACAGCAGCCAATGAAGACGCAGCACACTGAAAGAGTGTCAGCACACACCGCCACAGCAGCAGCGCAGACTCAGACACTCCGCCCAATGGGTGCCCGCAGAGAAGAAACAAACCCACATGAACAAGCCAATGTCCTTTGCAAGACCTGCAAACTGTGTGTGCCCAGGAAGCTGGGCTGAGGTGACAGAGGGTGACACACAGAGGGAGGGAGAGGGGCAGTGAGAGGGACAGAGACAGAGGTGGACACAGGGAGACAGACAGAGGGAGGGAGATGGCTGACAGAGGGAGGGAGAAGGGGAGACAGAGGGAGACGCACAGAGGGAGGAGGCTGACAGAGGGAGGGAGAAAGGGAGATAGAGGGAGACGGACAGAGGGAGGAGGCTGATAGAGGGAGGGAGAAAGGGAGATAGAGGGAGACGGACAGAGGGAGGAGGCTGATAGAGGGAGGGAGAGGGAGGGAGACGGACAGAGGGAGGAGGCTGATAGAGGGAGGGAGAAAGGGAGACGGACAGAGGGAGGAGGCTGATAGAGGGAGGGAGAAAGGGAGACAGAGGGAGACCAAATCACCCTTGGGTGGTGTGGCCATGTCCGCTCGTCAGCAGGTGGACTGTGTGCATGTAGACAAGGTTTGGCAGTGCGTGAACCCCCCTTCAACCTTTGATAAACACTAGGCAATGTGTCAATCTGTGCACGAGTACATCCGTGCTGCAGGCACAAACAGAACCTTACACCCAGTATACCTACCCACTGTGTTCGTCAGAACCCTGTCACAAATAGTTAAGTTACCTACCTGCATTCTCAAATAGCATGGAATAAACACCATTTGGCCACGTACAGTGCAACATGTAAGGCGGCTCTGCATGGCATGCTACGCCCGCTCACTACACTGTTGACTGCGTTCCCAAAATATGCATCGACTAAGATTGTGTCACACATAGGTAAAGTGTCGAAAGCTGTGGCCAAGGGACATACCCATGCACAAGTGCACTGTGAGAGGAATGCTAGCCAAATCCAACCACCCAGAGGAACTGTGCCTAATCAAAAATGAATGAACATGGATGTCGCATGTAACACAATTAACACTGTCTCTCTCACACACAGGTCAACATCGTCGATCTCCCCCCAACACTGGGGGGGAAGACTCACAGGACCAGGCTCTGCATGAAGAGGACCCCACCGGCAGTGACGACTCTCACCACTCCGTGGATGACCCAGACCAACCTGGCCCCTCTGGTGTCCAACCACCTGCAGCGCCTGCGTCAGGTACAACTGTGCCAACCACCACCCCCATTCCTGCCACATCCCAGGACACACCCAGGAGCCCTGCCCGCACACAACAACACAGCCAGTCTGTCCAGGAGGGACAAGGTTCTCAGGGCACCCAGGAGGAGGCAGGCGACACCGCAAATGCCATCCCTCAGGGGTCCTGGAGACCCGATGTGCCCACAACGGCAGGCCAGGCGCAAGTGGGCAGGGGTGGTGGGAGTGGAGGACAGCGGAGGCGCGAACCTGCCCAGTTGGCTCAGGACCCGGCTATGGCACACGTCAGAAACATCCTGGACGCATACCGGCTTGACTCCAGAGGCATCGCCCAGGTAGTGGGGACCCTCAATGAGATGAAGACCTTGCAGGTTGAGCATCATGCCAGGATGGAGGCAAGACTGGCAGAGATCCTGGCGGTGCACAGGGACGTGAGCCAATCCCTCCGTCAGATCGCCCAAAGCCTGGCAAACCCTCCCTGTGCCACCAGGCGTAGAGCAGCACCAGAAACAGGGAGGGAGGAGGAGGATTCATCTGACGGAGCGTCCTTGCATCGTCAAGGCAGGCTTCTGAGGGTCCCCGCAGGAAGGCGGGTAATCCACGAAAAAGACCGTGAGAGTCAGCGGAACATCACCATCTCCCAGGTCACCTGGCCTGGCACCTGGCCCTCTGGCCCAACAGCAGCACAGCAGCAAAGGACATTCTCTGCCACATGGCCTTGCTGGTCACTGTCTGACCAATGTTGACAAAGACTGTGGCACAGACTCTGATGACTTTCAATGGCAAGGACACCAACTCCCCCTGTGAACTTTGGATTCTACACTCCTGCCAAGCACCTCTTGTCACCCCCCCAAACACGTACCCCAGCACTAATAAAATTCATCACAATCACAAGATGATGCCGTCATTTAGCATTATTCCACTACATGTGTGTGTTGTAAAGTCAAACCATGCCTGATTTCTGAATTAACTCCAAACATCCATACCCTGGGGTCTGAGTCTGGCACAGGACACACATGGGTCACAATGTACCATCCAAGACAGACATGGAGCACCATACTCACCCGTGATGGGCCCAACCAGCTGAGGGAGTGCCCGCACAACTGTGCCTACAGACCTATTTAGAAGAGCAACAGTCATGCGCAGAGGTCAGGGATCATGTGGAGTGTCCTGGGGTGCTACTCCCAGGTATGTGTAGACACGTGGCAGAACCATGTCCTGCATGCTTGAGTCAGGTGGATGTGGAGAATGGTGGGCCGGCCAAGGTTGAATGCATGGAGATGGCACAATGGGGTGTTGGATCACAGTGCCACAAGGTTGTGTTGTGGTCTGCATCCTGAGTGTGTGCGTGGATTGAGAAGGTCATCCTGCAGCTGGCAGTGATCCACTCCCCCCATCTCTGTTTGATGTGGCCTGGTCGCCGGATGTAGTAGCAGAGCTGTGCAGATGCACCCTGGATGTGGACAAGTTTCATGGGATTTCTAACGCACATGTCCGTAGAGTGCAGGGTAGGATTAGACATCGATGTCGTAGTTGACCTGGGGGATGGTCTCCCTCTTGCCTTGAGGTGGATGGAACTGGGTATCTTGTGCATAATGCAGAGTGTGCTGCCGCATGAGGCACAGATGCTGCTGATCAGCATAGCACATGTCAGCAAGCAATCCATGATGAACACCAGCTCGTTTGCATGGACACTGGCTGCCCTTGCTGCAGGGCCTGCAGCAGCATGTGCCATGTCAAGGAAACAATGCCACAAGTAGCACACAAAGACAAGGATCTCAGGAAGGAACTATGCAAAAGGTGTATGTCAAGGAAGGAATGTCTGGTTCAACATGACACACACACACAATGGATTCACATGCAGCACAGTGGCCGTCGTGGAGACTGACATGCCACAATAACTACACAGCCATGGACATCATGCACAATACAGAATCTAATCCCTGACAAACAGCTTGCATCTTGCTACTCTACACATAGACTCATATGCACCATCTCTGAGAACAATGCCAGACATGCCGCATGCACAGTGGCAACAGACCACCATTGACAGAGATGAGGCACCTTGGAGGCAGAGGGACACCTTTATTACTCATGTGTGTCGGAATGCTAATGCAACTCTGTCAATACATACACAGGTCATGTGGATGAACACGTGGGACCAACACTGGCACCCCCCTTACCACCACAGATGCTGGAAATGCATGGCACTGGCACACAAGTGACGGGTTACAGCTAAACACCCCCTGCTGTTCACGGAGAGCCTGCTATACACCATTGAGCCCCTAATGGGGAATTCACACACCATGTCAACCCGGTGCAACCCGTATGTTTCCGAGGCCAGTGTTACACACATTGATGGCTCCATCACAATCCCATTACAGATGACTGTCACCAAGTCTGACCATCAATTCAGGTGAATTCTGCTCCATGTCATGTGCCCCATGGTGATTCTACATGTATGTAAAGTATCCAAACATGAACAGGAGCAGTGCACACACATTCAAAACAAATACCACTCCCAAAAAGCTGTGCTGCATCCCTTACCCGAAGGAGATTTTTGAACTTGTCCGTGCATGTAACGCTGATTCAGCACATGTTGCTGTGTTCATGAGGAATAGCAGGAGCACAACAATGCCACCAGCAGAAAGCATGCGCAAGTACCTGTGGATGGGAGACACACCAGAAGTCAGCCAAAAGAAGCACATCCGCATGCATGTGCATGTACTCGACACGTATTAGGTTGTCAACATGCTAGGTGACAATGATGACTCTGGAAAAACATTCTTCTATTGCACCATCACTCGAGTGACACATCCAAACACACCTCAGACTCACTTGGAAGACATGCAGATGGACACACACATTGCAACACATGCCACACACAGCCCAATGCGTGCACACTCAGACACTGGAACTCACCACTAAGCAAAGAAGTCGCGTATGAGCCGATTCCGCATGTCCTCTACCGCCTCCTCCTCCTCCACATCACTTGCCTCGTGCCCAAGCCCTTCATCCTCCACGGGTGGATGGTCCTGCTCATCTGGATCCAAGATGAGTGGCACAGCTTTCTCCACTGCCATGTTGTGCAGCATGCAGCACACGAGGAATATCTTGCAGACCTTCACCGGTGCATATGAGAGTGCGCCACCGGTCTTGTGGAGGCAACGGAATTGTCTCTTCAGGAGGCCAAACGTCCTCTCTATCACTCGCCTGGTCCGCCCATGGGCGTTGTAGCGGTGATTGGCAGCCGTGCTGGGGTTGCGGAGAGGCGTGATCAGCCATGGCATGTTGGGATAGCCAGCGTCCCCTACATGGAAACATCATGGACAAGAGTGGGTCAGGAGGAGCAGTAAGACAGGAAGATGACGTTAAATACAGGACTGCCAGAGTATACCCACCAACAATACATGCTCGTTCGTTGCGCAGCTGCAGCATCATTTCAGGCACCCTGCTACGCCTCATGATGTACGCATTGTGTGCTGATCCTGGAAAACGAGCACAGACATGTGAAATCACCATGTTGGCAAGACACACCGCAAGGGCATTAATGGAGTGGTAATGCTTGCGGTTACGGAAGGCTACCTCCTGTGCCTGTGGTGGTACCAAAGCCACATGTGTTCCATCTATGGACCCAATGACATGGGGCATCCCTCCCAGGGCATAGAACTCACGCTTGACAGCTGTCATCTGCTCAGGAGTTGGGAATTTAATGAACTCATCCAGGTGCTCCAACATGGCCTCTAAAAAATCATGCACAACACGGCTGAACATCGTTTGGGACATGCCACCGACATGGGCAATGGTATGTTGAAAGGAACCCGTGGCCAAGAAATGTAGGGCTGCCATCACCTTCATCTTGGGTGTCAGTGCACCAGGATACCTGTGTAGCGGTTGGAGGTGTGCTGCCAGCCGTGTCGTCAAGTCCTCAATCAAACTTTGGGGGAAGCGGTAGCGGCATATACAGTCATTTTCCCGCATGTCAGGCAAGTCCGGAATTGGTCGAAGGAGAGGCGGAGCCCTGCAGTGAATTAGAAGGGACAACGAAGAGTGAGTACAGTACACCACCAATGTCAATGTACAGAGCACATGCTCAACAGGCAATACACATATGCTACATACAGAGTCAGGTCTGTGCAATATGCCCTGGACATGTATGCCAGGCATGTGACACTCCTACCAAGAGCCAGCTACAAACGTTGATTCTCAACCTCAATATGCCATGCCATGAAACTAGCTGTTGGCCAGTGTAAGTGAGCAGGCAGACGCATTACGGGAGTTACAGACATCCAAATATGTGCAGAAGAAGGATGGTTGTTGCACAGACAGGTTGCGGAACACTAGAGGCACAGGTCACATGTCATAGAATAAGGACACACCACACACCTTGCCATGAAGGATTACATGTCAAGACTGATCACACATACATTGCGAGTATGCAGATATGTCCGTGTTTTGGAACTCCGTGTCGATGCATACATACACACCTAACGTCGGCTTACACATGTGTGCTGGTGTGCGTAACAGTGTGCCATGCCCATCTACACACAGACACATGTTGGTTGCAGCAACAGCAGATGCATTAGACCAAACACCTACAGCAAACCTATGGGAACACATGACACACACATGACATAGCTGCAGCGTGCAACGCGGGCATTCACTTGTCATGGGTAACATTCCGTGTACCTGGCATCAGGGGACATTTGCGGGTGTCGGTGACTGTGCCATGCCAGTGACGCATGACCCACCAAGTCAGTACTACATGCACACATGTCAAAGGAGTGAAGGGGATGTGTGGCACATAGGGCACCATCACACGTGACATGTGTACACAGCCCATCATACTGTAATTAGCTTCACACCTCAGGAGTATGGTGCCACATCACAGCCTGACCCACCTGTGCCCGACACATGTAGTACTGCACAGACGATGCCTTGATGTCCAGCCTTGGCCATGTATGACAGCTCAATTCATTACTGTGTGCCGCCTGTCACCACTGTCAGGTGTGAATCCCACCGTACGTACGCTCCGAGGGCGTGTGTGGGGTCCCTATCACTATGGTGGTGCTGGCGTATGCGTACTCCATAGTGATACGGACCGTACACGCGTGTGTGGGGTCCCTATCACTATGGTGGTGCTGGCGTATGCGTACGCCATAGTGATATGGACCGTACACGCGTGTGTACGGTCCGGACTACTATGGCGTACACGTACGCGAGCACCCCCATAGTGATAGGGACCGTACACATGCGTGTGTACGGTCCAGACTACTATGGCGTACACGTACGCGAGCACCCCCATAGTGATAGGGACCGTACACACGCGTGTGTACGGTCGGTCCCTATCACTATGGGGGTGCTCGCGTACGTGTACGCCATAGTAGTCTGGACCGTACACACGTGTGTGTATGGTCGGTCCCTATCACTATGGGGGTGCTCGCGTACGTGTACACCATAGTAGTCCGGACTGTACACACGCGTGTGTACGGTTCCTATCACTATGGCGTACGCATATGCCAGCACCACCATAGTGATAGGGACCCTACACACGCGTGTACGGTCCGTTGCAATGCATTTGGGGTGCCCTAGGGCTGTGGGACGCACCGTACCTGTGTTGTGACATAGGATTGCCATAGGGGACACATGAGGGACAAGTATAGGGGCCTAAATGCATGCTGGTTGTCATGGAGACCGAGTTTCAGGTTTGAATTTTGCATCATGTGGCCAGCAGAAGTCGGTTGGAGACAATGTACTTTGTTGCAATGTGGTTGTTGACATTACATCATGCTCAATTTTAAAACCATGCATAGCCTGTCAGTGGGGTAGTTTTAAATTGATTGGAGGACACGTAGGATGCAAATGTGACTGAGCCAATCACTCTGTGCTCCTGTAAATGAAACAGGCCAGCAAGGAAGATATAAGGCAGCCAGGTCCCTTTAGAGAGCACTTGCCTGCACAACCCTTCATTCCACAACACTGCTGCTGCTTGTGATTCCTCTGGCACCATGTCCAGGTCTGTGGAGAGGGCCCAGCCATTCACCATGGAGGAGAATATGGCGTTGGTGGATGTGATCCTCCCACAGTACATCATGCTGTATGGTCGACCAGGGGAGCAGGTGAGTGCAGACCCCACTAGCTTAAACTGTGCCCCTTTTTTTTACTGTGACTTCTGGCATTGTGTCCAGGTGTGACAGACATGCAGGGTTCTTCATAGTGGTTCCCAGGGGGGGGGGGGAAGGGCTCATGTCTCCCACGCAGAGCATGCTGTAGTTCCTGTGTGCACAACGCACTAGCATGGTGCTTACTGTGACGATCACTGCATGGTGCATGCCGCTTTCGGACTGCCTACTCCTCCTGGAAATGTTGTTCCTACAGTCCTGATGTGAGTCTGTGCTCCCCCCAGGGTGACAGGTACAAGGACCCACAGATGTGTGTCTGTTCAGTGTACCTATGGTGAGAGTGTCCAAATGATGTGTTTGTCCCCTGGACATTGGTGTGTGTGTGTGAGTCCCCTGTCATGTGGGTGTGTGCATATGTGGAGTGTGTCACCCCAGCTGCATGTGGGATGGATACACCCTGCCCATCTGATGTCAGCAGGGAGCTGTGCTGGATGTCTGCCGTGCTGAGACAGCCCCACATCTGTGACACCCCCAGTCTAGTGGGACATGTGCAGAGTGAGGTTTGTAGCGGCAGTTGCCAATGCCAGGTGATTGTTCAGTGCCTGTGTGTGTCTGTGTACTCTGCTGAGGTGGCGTAAGTGGGCTGGGGCATGTGACTGCTTAGGGGTACTGTTCAGATTCCTGGTGTAGCTTGGGATGCACAGTGTGAGCCTGCATCATTGACAGTGTTGCACCCCTCATGCCACCTGTGTACTTTCAATGGCACCTACTGCATTTGCCCATTCCCAGGAGGATGATGTCACTATGACAAAGGTGCAATGAGTTGGCTGCATACTATGGCCAGTTCAAACATGCATGATTTGTAATATGTGTGTCTCTGTATCATTGATAAGGTGGATTGATGTATTGTCACTTTTGCATCCTCACAGGTAGGCGTCTGTGCCAAGGGGGAGATCTGGAAGCAAGCCGTCAGTGCCGTGAGGAGGACGGATGGTCAGAAGCGGCGCCTAGCCCAGGTGAGGAAACACTGGCAGGACATCCGGTGCTGGACGCGGAGGATCGCACGGGTCCTGCTGGGGGACTCACCTGTGAGCCACAAAAACCGTGGGCGCCGCCGTCTGACCCACATCCATAAGCGTGTGCTGGCGGTGGTCTTTCCTGACTTGGATAGGTGCCTAGCGGAGAAGCAGCAGCAGGAAGGGGGTAGGTACATGTGTGTTTGTTGTGTGTGACCAGCTTTTGGAAGTACGCAGTTGCATGGATACACTGCCAGGGTTTAAATGTGCAGTGCATATCCTGTTCCCTAAAGTAAAGCGGTGCTGTTCTTCCTCCCTTCCCCTCCTTGCCATGTGTTCCCTGGTCTGTGTGTAGTCACTCTTGCACAAGGTCATCTAGGCTGGCAGTTACTCCAAGTGCCCAATGCTTGCAGCATCATGTGTGGGGGTGTTGTGTAACAGGTTTTTGCACGTTGCCTGTGCCCTGGCCAGTTCTGTCATTGTGGGGTCCATGTTAGTTGGCACTGATGCTGAGTCCCGACATGGGAGTGTGTGTTTCATGTGTACTGCCTTACATGTCGAATGTTGTGCCCTCTGACATGATGTGCTTGAGTGTGAGATGTGCATAGTGCAGGGATGGTGGCTTGTGTTCCAGTCATATCCATCCAGGGCCATGGAGTGGTGTGGCCACTACAGTCCCCTGGGGCACCTTTTCCTAGGTATCATGTGTGTCATCAGACAATGTGGACATTCTCTGTGTCTTCAGCATAGTTTGGGCCCTGTGGCATAGTACCCTGGCCTCATTTGTATTCATGTATACTGTGCTACATGTGTCCACTGTACAGGGTGACCTAAATTAGCTGGTGCATACTCACAGGGGCCAGTGCCTGTGTGTCTTGGTACAACTATCTGATGATGGTTGTTTGTCAGTGATATATATGGACAGGCGCACCAGGGGTAGTTTGTGTGCGATCAGGATTAATTGCAGGCCATGTCTTTTCATCCCAGACTAAGAGGTGTAAGTACTTCCTCTGTCTCAATCACATTGTTTCAGGTGGGGGGGGTGGTGCGGGCAAGGCCTACATGTCCAAACCTGAAGTCTCCTTGCTCGGTCTGGCCAGTGTGTGATGTTTGTGTTGCCAAACACTCAAGGTGCAGTGCCCCAGTCATGTTGGCCATGGTTTTCAGTATTACCTTTGCAGCATGTCTCAAGAGTTGCTAGACATGGTTCCTGCTCATCCCTTTCTTGGCTACGCTGTGTGTCGCTGATGCTGTGCTAGATTGTCCCCAGAGCCTGGCTCCTCTGTACAATTTGATATCAAGTTATTTGCTATTGTGTCATGCTCTCCATATTTTAACAGTGGCATGGTGGGTCAACAAACTGTGTGTTGCAGGGACTACATATGTACCTTGTATTGTAGATGTTACTCTTGTTGCTTTTCAGGCTATGCACTGTGACCTATGTAGAGTTGACTCATGTGACATATGTATACAGGTGTCTGATTTCTCCTGTCTCTTCACCTTGCCCACAGCATCGTCGGGGGACTACGACGGAGACACTGGCATGGACCGTGAAGAGGGAGCGAGCACCAGTGCCAGCAGTGCAGAGTTGTCTGGCACATCGAGTGGCACGGAGGCCGACGGGAGTGCAGCGGAGGACCTGTCCAGTCAAACCACCACCGACTATGACGCAGACGGGTCCGAGGCTGAGCACTCCGAGGCGGCGGAGGCTGCTCACACAGCTGACACCAGCACTCCATCACTACCTGCCCCCTCCGTTCCGATCACCGGCCTCCCACTTGCTCGTGTCCCTTCCCGCCATGCTAGGTCACCACGTGTCTCCTTCTTGCCAGGCACCGCACCCCCTGCCCCTGTCTCCACTGCTGCCACCAATGCCGAGTCTGTTGACATCCTGCGGCAGTTGCAGGTTGTTGGACCCGGCCTCGTGGCGTGGCGTGGTCCTGACTTCCCGGGGATTGGACCCGTTCCCCGCCCTAGCCTCCACGAGCTACCCGCGCGGGCCGCACGAGGTCACCTGCGCCTCAAGGTTCCGCCATTTTGTCCCCTGCCACGTGACCCTGCACGCCAGTCCTCAGGACTCCGCTCAACCCGGCCTCGGCCCCAGCAAGGCCCAGACATTGAGGCACCAAGAACTGGCCGGGGGTGTCACGTGAACACCTCATCGCCCTGGCGGAGGGCGGTATCGATGGGACCCCCAACCGCCCCCACACACCGAGGTGCGATCGGCCTCCAGCTCTCTTGGGCCGGGCGCCTCTCCTGCTGGGCATCTGGCCACCTCCACCCGGCCTCTCCGCCCCCCCCCAGGCGCAAGGGTCCGGACATCAAAGGGCTCCAGACCTATATCTGGGGCGACCCCGCCACAGATCGGCAGTTGTATCCCGGAGTCGAGAGCCCTGCTGATCGAATCGCGGCCGACCCTACGGAGAAGAACTCTTGCTTGAACTACCACGAGCCCTGCAGACTGCGTCGCGGCTCCTTCGTGTTGAAACCTCGAAGCCCCCCCGGAACATCGGGGTCCTGCTGACGCTCTCGCGGCCCAACCTCGCTGAAACCTCCCTCGGAGCCCTGCTGACGACGTCGCGGCTCGAGCTGAGCAGAAACCATCTTGAGAGCCCTGCTGATCTGATCGCGGCTCTCCACGAACTGAACGCCAGAGCCCTGCTGACGCCGTCGCGGCTCGACCCCTCCGAGATCCGGAGGTCCTCCAGCTTGAGGATACGAACTGGGCCCCAGGTACCCTCGTACCGAGCTCCTGCCAAAGACTGTCCCGCTACCCCTTACCTTCTAAAGAGACACTGAGACTTTTTGTGGATCCCTCGATCCCTTTCGTGTGAATATTGATCCCGTAACCTTTAAGTGCTGATAAAGAATTGCTCGTCTTGAGACAACCTCCTTGAGTCCTGTGTGGTGGTGTTACTGTGCTAGTACATGATAGGAGAAGGATCTCTCAGGAGGCTTCTCTGCAGCGCTCGGCTTTTTCGTGCAGTGTGAGGGCCCCCCTGGGTGGTCTCGCCGACTCCTCGGGGTCCGCCTTCCAACACAGGTTGGTCAGTGTTGGACCCGGCCTCGTGGCGTGGTCCCGAACCCTCCTACCTGACCCGATGGGGGCAGCCCCAACCCTTCGGGGTCCCCCCAGATTGTACCCCGCTACCCGCACCAGCCTTCGGGACGCGGCCCCCCCGGCCTCCGTCCCAGTGAAGCCCCGACATCAAGGCGCCAAGATCCGACCAAGGGGGGTCGAGTGGCCACTCCACAGATCCCGGAGGAGGAGAGTTTCGATGGGGCCTCCAGCCGTCCCCCGACACCTGGCTCCGTTCGCCCTCCGGCCTCCCTAGGCGCTGGCTCCCCCCCCGCTGGGTGTCTGGACTCTCTCATCCCGGCTCCTCCGACTCCCCCAGGCGCGAGGGTCCGGACATCAAAGGGCTCCAGCCCTATATCTGGGTCAGCCCAAAACCAGGACGGCAGTTGTATCCTGGAGTCGAGAGCCCTGCTGATCGAATCGCGGCTGACACAACGGAGAGAGACTCATTGCCTGGAACTTGGAACTCGAGCCCTGCTGACTACGTTGCTGCTCCCCCTTTCTGAGAAGAAGACCCTCACGAAACATCGGAGCCCTGCTGACCCCGTCGTGGCTCGACCTCGCTGAGCTGACCACCGGAGCCCTGCTGACCTCGTCGCGGCTCGACCTCGCAGAAGTAACCATCGGAGCCCTGCTGACCTCGTCGCGGCTCGACCTCGCAGAAGTAACCATCGGAGCCCTGCTGACCTCGTCGCGGCTCGACCTCACCGAGGCCACCCTCCGAGCCCTGCGGACGACGTCCCGGCTCCCGGAAACCCCCCCAGCTCGAGGATTGAGAGCTGGGCGCAGGGTGTTCCCGTACCAGGTTGGTACTGAGACTGTCCCGCTACCCCGTCCCTGAAAGACCCTGAGACTCTTTGGGATCCCTCGATCCGCCTGTAAATATTGCCACCGAAACCTGCCTTTTAATACCGATAAAGACTTGTGAGAATTGATACCCTTGTTGTGTCCCTCTGTAGTGGTGGGGTTGCTTGGCTGGTACGATCATAGGAGAAGGACCTCGCCCAGGAGGCTTCTCAGCGGCGCTCGGCTACTTTCCTACGGAACGGTGGCTCTCGGGGCGGTCAATCCGACACCATCTGACTCCCCGGAGAGCGCCCTTCTAACATTGGTGGCCAGCGGTGCGATCCGAGCCCGACGCAAATCGTACAGCGAGTAACTCACCCACTACCTACCCAGACACAGAGTAACCATGAGCAACCAAGAGACCACCCCAACCGCGGAGTTCCAACAAGAACGGTTGGAGGAATATACCCATAAGGACCTAAAACAGTTTTGTAAAGACAAAGGCATCGCGACCACCGGATTAAACACAAAAGAGGACCTGCAAAAAGCCCTAAAGGCCTGGGTAGAGTCCGAAGCGGCCTCCCCCCAAACCGAAGAAAACCTGGTGCCAAACGGGCACCGGCAACCAACCGCAGCCCCGGCGGATGGGAGAAGAACCAGCATGGAGACCGGCCTCTCCCCGGAAGAGATACGAGAACGGGAGAGGGTCAGGACCCACGAGTTGGAGCTCGCCCGACTCCGCCAGGACGGCGAACTCCTACTAGCCGAAAAGAAATTGGCCCTAGAGCAACTGCGGCTGCAAGAAGAAATAGAGGAGAAAAAGTGGCACCGAGAACTGGAAGAGAGGAGGCTAACCCTCGAGCATGAGCGGGGCCTTAAAGAACTTGAACTTAAGTCCAAGAACGGAGAGACCGGCACCCCCGGAAACAGGGACACCCCCCCCGCCGGCCGGGTCGAAAGTACATATCCCCAAGGATGTCGTCAAAGAGTACTACAAGAACGACGACATCCAACAAAGGTTCAAGGCCTACGAGGTAGCCATGACTGCCCATCGGGTACCCCGAAAAGATTGGGGTGCCGGCCTATGGGGACGGTTCCTCAGCGAAGGAAGAGACACCCTGCTACAGCTCCCAGACGAGGTGATGACCTCTTATGACCATATGAAGGAGGCCCTGCTCACCCGCTATGGTCTCACCTCAGAGATGTACCACCAACACTTCCGGGACTGTAAGAAGCTCCCCGGTACCACCTGGGTGGAATACGTAGAATTTTTCAGCAGAGCCCTGGAAGGTTGGATCAAGGGCAGCAAGGTCGCCTCCTACGGACAGCTGTTCGACCTCATTGTATGGGAGCACCTCGCCAACAACTGCTTCGTCGAGCTGAGACAGCACCTCCTCGACAGCAAGCTGACCGAGCCGCGGAAGCTCGCCGCCGAGGCCGATCGATGGGTGAACACCCGGGTCCCTCGGAACTCGATGGGGGAGTACCAACGGAACACCACGGTGCCCCCCCACCAGCGTGGCGGAGGAGGAGGATCGAACAGGAACAGAGACTTCCCAGCAGGTCCGCCCCGGAGTCCTCCCCGGGGACCACCCTCGAACCGCACGTCCCTGTCCCTCGCCCAAAGAGGGGCCCCCCTAGCCCGACCAGGACCTCGACCGACGGTAACGTGCTACAACTGCCAACAGCCAGGGCACTATGCCAGTGACCCAACCTGCCCCGTGAACCGACGAGCTGGAACCACCGGACCACCCCCCTGCCAGTTGGCGGCCACTGCCCTGGTGGAAGGGGGAGAAGAGGAAGAGAACTACGACACCGGGCCAACCGAGTGGGAACCCGCCGCCATGACCTTGGTATGCCTGGGCAGCCGGGAAATGGTGCCCCGGGCTCCCATCCCGAGCAACACCCAGAAGTACCAACAGTGGGTCACCATTAATGGACGCAGGGGCCGAAGCCCTCCGCGACACCGGAGCCAGCGTGACAGCCGTCCGCTGCCACTTGGTGACCCCCGAACAGATCATGCCTAATGTACTGTGCCCCGTCCGGTCGGCAGACAACACCGAGAGCTTGTGCCAGATGGCCCGGATCCCCTTCGAGTGGGGGGGAGTGTCGGGCATGCTGAAGGTGACCGTCCGCGATGACGCCCCCATAGACTGCCTCCTTGGGAACGACCTGGAAAGTTCCCCCTGGGCCCACATCGAGCGCCGAGAGCATCTGGGGATGCTGGGACTGCCCGAGTGGGTCTGCGCAACCACCCGGTTCACGACCGCCCAGGCCATCCGACCGAGCATAGCTGCTCCCCCCGAAGAGCCGGAGTGGCCCGAGTCGCCACCTCCCTCCATCGAAGAAGAAGCCGACGCCGAGTCCGGGCCGCCAGAACTCGCCCCGGACGAGGTCGCCGCGCTGGGCGACCTCCCCAAACTCGCCCAATGGCGCCAAGAAGGTGGCCCCACAAGGGAGCAGTTCCGCCAAGAACAGAAGACCTGCCCCCCCCCTCGAAGGGACCCGACTGCAAGCAGCTGCCCAGGCCGCCGGAGATCCGACGGGGACCCACTGGCTCTATTGGGACAATGACCTCCTCTACAGCGAGCAGAAGACCGCAGAATTGGGGGCCTGCCGAGTGCTGGTGGTCCCCTCCGATTCCGGGACTTCCTCCTCAATCTGGCGCATGATGTGCCCCTCGCCGGGCACCTGGGGCAAGACAAAACATACAGCCGCCTGGTGACTCACTTCTACTTGCCCCGAATGCGGAAGGACGTGGACAATCATTGCCGAACCTGCCCGACCTGCCAAGCCAGCGGGAAGGGTCAAAGCCCCTCTCCAGCCCATTCCAATAGTAAACACCCCGTTCGAGCGAGTGGGGATCGACATCGTGGGGCCCCTGGACCCCCGAACCTCCCAAGGACATCGCTTCATCCTCGTCCTGGTCGATCATGCCACCCGATACCCCAAAGCCATCCCTCTCCGAACAGTGACAGCCCCCGTGGTGGGCCGGGCCTTGATGGGAATCTTCTCCCGAGTGGGTTTCCCCCGGGAGGTTGTGAGCGACCAAGGCACAAACTTTATCTCAAAGTATATGCGGTCCCCGTGGCAACAATGCGGGGTCACCTACAAGTTCACCACCCCGTACCACCCCCAGGGGAACGGACTAGTCGAACGATTTAACCGGACATTGAAAGGAATGATCAAAGGCCTGGAGGAGCCCCTGAGACGCAAATGGGACGTCCTGCTGCCCTGCCTCCTGTTTGCCTATCGAGAGGTCCCGCAAAAGTCTCTGGGGTTCAGCCCCTTCGAACTCTTGTACGGACACCCTGTCCGAGGCCCCCACAGCCTGGTCAAAGAAGGCTGGGAGACCACCGTCCAAGATGCTCCCCCCGATGTCTACCGGTACCTCCTGACCCTACGAAACCAAACCCGGAAATTCAGGGAACTGGCCGAAGCCAACCTCGAGGCCAGCCAGGAGGAAATGAAACGCTGGTAAGACCAGAACGCCTCCTCTATCGAGTTCAAGCCGGGCCAGCAGGTCTGGGTCATGTCGCCCGTCGACCCCTGTGCCCTCCAAGACAAGTGGACCGGGCCCTTCAAGGTGGACGAGAAGAAGAGCCCCGTCACCTACCTGGTCGACATGGAGTCCCCCAGGAACCCCCTCCGGGTCCTCCATGCCAACAGGCTCAAACCCCACTTTGCCCGAACGGAACTTAGCCTGCTGATGGCTACAGACGATGGGGCCGAAGACGACTCCGAGCCCCTGCCCGACCTCCTGAAAACCTCCGAAAAGGACGGCTCCGTAGAGGGAGTCATCCTCTCCGCCACCCTGACTCCAGAGCAGCGCCAAGATTGTCAAGGACTGCTGCATCACTTCGCTGCTCTCTTCTCCCTCACTCCCGGAGTCACCCGATGGTGCGTCCACGACGTCGACACCGGGGACAGCCCCCCCGTGCGACACCGAGCCTACCGGGTCCCCGAACGGGTGCGGGCCTGCATCCACGCCGAGGTCACCAAGATGTTGGCCCTGGGGGTCATCGAACCCTCTGACAGTCCCTGGGCCAGCCCTGTGGTCCTGGTGCCGAAAGCTGCCGCCCCCGGCACCACCCCGGAGCTCCGGTTTTGCGTGGACTATCAGGGATTGAATGCCGTCACCAAAACCGATGCCCATCCCATTCCTTGGGCAGATGAACTGATCGACCGCCTAGGAGCAGCCCGCTACCTTAGCACCTTTGACCTCACCGCCAGATACTGGCAGATCAGGCTCACCCTAGGCGCCCAAGAGCGTTCCGCTTTCTCCACCCCCGATGGCCATTACCACTTCCGAGTGATGCCCTTTGGCATGAAAAATGCCCCGGCGACCTTCCAAAGACTGGTGAATAAGGTACTGGCCGGTCTAGAAGCGTTCAGCGCCGCCTACCTGGACGATATTGCGGTGTTCAGCAGCCACTGGGCCGAGCACCTGAGGCACCTCGGGGAGGTCCTGACCGCCCTCTAAATGGCCGGACTCACCGTAAAAGCCAGCAAGTGTCAGATAGGCCAAGGATCCGTAACCTATCTGGGACATCAAGTGGGGAGCGGAAATGTGGCTCCCCTCCAGCCAAAGATCGACGCCATCGTGGCCTGGGAGCCCCCAACCACCCAAACCGCTGTGAGGGCCTTCCTGGGACTCACGGGCTATTACAGGCGGTTCATTCGGAACTATGGAAGCATTGTGGGCCCCCTCACGGAGCTCACATCAAAGAAGCAACCAAAGAAGGTGCACTGGACGCCCCTCTGTCAGGCGGCCTTCGAGACCCTCAAGACAGCGATGTGTACCACCCCCGTGCTACAAGCCCCCGACTACAGCAAAGAGTTCGCGGTACAGACGGATGCCTCGGAGTACGGAGTCGGGGCTGTCTTGTCCCAAGTGAACTCTGATGAAATTGACCAGCCGGTGGCCTTCATCAGCCGGCGCCTGCTGCCCCGGGAGCAGGGATGGAGCACCATTGAGCGGGAGGCCTTCGCCGTGGTGTGGGCCCTCAAGAAACTCCGGCCCTACCTCTTCGGCACCCACTTTCGGGTCCAAACCGACCACCGACCCTTGCGGTGGTTAATGCAGATGAGAGGCGAGAACCCGAAGTTGTTGAGATGGTCCATCTCTCTGCAGGGGATGGACTTCACTGTAGACCATCGGCCCGGCAACGACCACGCCAACGCCAACGGCCTGTCCCGCTTCTTCCGCCTCGGCGAGGAGAACCCCCAAGACGATGGGTGACTTTCCCTGCCTTCAGCTGGGGGGGGACGCCTGTTGGACCCGGCCTCGTGGCGTGGTCCCGAACCCTCCTACCCGACCTGACGGGAGCAGCCCCAACCCTTCGGGGTCCCCCCGGATTGTACCCCGCTACCCGCACCAGCCTTTGAGACACGGCCCGCCCCTGCCGCCGTCCCAGCGAAGCCCCGACATCAAGGCACCAAGATTTGACCAAGGGTGGTCGAGTGGCCACTCCACAGATCACGGAGGAGGAGAGTTTCGATGGGGCCTCCAGCCGTCCCCCGGACGCCTGGCTACGATCCCCCTCCGGCCTCCCTAGGCGCTGGCTCCCCCCCCCCGCTGGGTGTCTGGACTCTCTCCTCCCGGCCCCTCCGACTCCCCCAGGCGCGAGGGTCCGGACATCAAAGGGCTCCAGCCCTATATCTGGGGCAGCCCAAAACCAGGACGGCAGTTGTATCCTGGAGTCGAGAGCCCTGCTGATCGAATCACGGCTGACACAATGGAGAGAGACTCATTGCCTGGAACTTGGAACTCGAGCCCTGCTGACTACGTCGCGGCTCCTCCTTTCTGAGAAGAAGACCCTCACGAAACATCGGAGCCCTGCTGACCCCGTCGCGGCTCGACCTCACTGAGCTGAACACCGGAGCCCTGCTGACCTCGTCGCGGCTCGACCTCGCAGAAGTAACCATCGGAGCCCTGCTGACCTCGTCGCGGCTCGACCTCGCAGAAGTAACCATCGGAGCCATGCTGACCTCGTCGTGGCTCGACCTCACCGAGGCAACCCTCCGAGCCCTGCGGATGACGTCCCGGCTCCCGGAAACCCCCCCAGCTCGAGGATTGAGAGCTGGGCGCAGGGTGTTCCCGTACCAGGCTGGTACTGAGACTGTCCCGCTACCCCGTCCCTGAAAGACCCTGAGACTCTTTGGGATCCCTCGATCCGCCTGTAAATATTGCCACCGAAACCTGCCTTTTAATACCGATAAAGACTTGTTGTGTCCCTCTGTAGTGGTGGGGTTGCTTGGCTGGTACGATCATAGGAGAAGGACCTCGCCCAGGAGGCTTCTCAGCGGCGCTCGGCTACTTTCCTACGGAACGGTGGCTATCGGGGCGGTCAGTCCGACACCATCTGACTCCCCGGAGAGCGCCCTTCTAACAGTCAGACTGCGATGCTTAATGTCCTCCATGGCCACAGCCAAGTGCTCAACCAGATGGAGGCATACATGGAGGGCATTTCAGCTGCGCAGTCTGGCCAACGCAACTTGCTGAGGTCCATAGACTCGACACTGACTGCAGCATTGGGTCTCCTGCAGCGCTACGCGACCCCCCAACCCCTGAACCATCCACACTTCCCACTCCCATGCCTGTCCAAAGCACACCCAGATGTAGCCATGCACGCACACCACCAGACACAGGCACCACACCACCAGGGAAGGCAAAGCGCACACCTCCTGGCACGCACACACAGGGTGAAGTAGGCAGACCCACTGGGTCGGGGGAGAAACGGAAGACACGCAGTCAGAGTGGGAGTCCACATTCCTCACGACCACCACCCTCCAAATCCACTCCCCTCAGCTCTCCTGGCCACAGGGTCAGTCCTGCCCAGTGTGTCCATCAGCCCCAGTGTGGCACCACCCCGCAAGCGGTGGAGGCAGGACACCGGTAGGGGAGTTGAGTTCCCCCCCCCTGTCCACACCCTCCACCAGTAGCGCTGCAACCCACCCCTGCAACCCCCCCCCCTCCTTGGGGCCTGTGGTTCCTTCGGGTGCAGGGGAGACGCTGGGCGACCTGGCAGTAGTGTGCAGCGCCGTGCTCCAATCCACCTTTGGCGCTGCCCCACCCCCTGTGTTGGAGTCGTCCGTCCCTGCACCCACAACACCTGCCCTTGCCCCTCCTGTCCCTGCGGTGCCCGGTCCTTCCCCCCCAAACTGTGTAGGCGAGCTAGGGGACACGCATCCCAATGTGTCCCCCACCTGGATTGGAACTATGGACTGCCCTATGGGCCTTGTGCATTTTAAACTCTTCGTACAGTTCATTTTAGAACCTTGCTGAATAAAGCTATTTTATTTTCCTTGGCACACTACTGCTTTTCTGGCATTGCTGTTGGTGGTGCTGCTCCATGATTTGGGGTGGCGATAATGTGTTAGGTGTCTGGGATATGTTGTAGTGTGCTGTTCGTGGGGTGGACCCTGTTATCTGTGTGCCATCACACGGTATTTGCGATCAAACTTTGCTCATGTAAGCTGTTACTGCATGGTGACATTGTCCCAAGGTGTGTACCTTCCTCTGTGGACCCTGACATCTTCCCTGCAAGGTGTTGTGAAGACATTTGTGCAGTGCTGTGTCTACATTTGCTGGGTGTGTGACGGACCCCTTCAACTTTGGCCATGCATGCTGGCCAAGGGCTCCACCTGCATCATTTGTGTCATCCTTGGGGGTCACTGTACTTGTATTGTATTGTATTGTATTGTATATCGATTTGTATAGCGCGATTGCTGCCCCACGGGCGTCCAAGCGCTAGGTATGTAGACAGGGCTGGGCAGTGCAGCAGAAGTTTAGGACTCGTTGGACCTGGCAAACAGAAGGGTCTTCAATTGTTTGCGAAAGGAGAGCAAGTTAGGGTTGGACCGGAGTTGTAGAGGAAGTGAGTTCCACGGTTTTGAGGCGTTCAGGGTGAACATCCTGCCTCCAGTTCTAGCTCTCTTAACTTTCGGCACCACGGCCAAGAAAGCCTCCGTGGAGCGAAGATTTCTGCTTGGGTGGTAGCGGGTGACTAGGTTGTCATTTATTGCTGGACCTGTTTTCCAGAAGGCTCGATGTGAAATACACAATGCCTTAAAAGCCACTCTCTGCTTCACCGGCAGCCAGTGTAGACTTTTTAGTCCAAGTCTGGCTGACTGCGTACGTGGGATCTTAAGCAGGGTACGGGCTGCGCAGTTCTGCACCACCTGTAGCTTCCGTAGGGTCATCTCAGGGGCTCCCACGTAGAGAGCGTTATTAAAATCCAGCCGGGACTGTATCAGGCCTTGTACTGCCACCTGTTTGGCCTCCATAGGTAAAAGGGGCAAAACTTTCCTGAGTGTTCTGAGCAGGCCGAAGCATGTGGCAGATAGCTTAGTGGCCTGGGGGGTAAATGTAAGACTTTTGTCCAACCAAATTCCCAGGCTCTTTACGCTTTCTTTGGGGGAAGGGGGAGTGCCCAGGCAGGAAGGCCATAAGGAGATAAATGGCACTGGCGACACTGGGCCCAGGAGCATAAGCTCAGTTTTATCCCCGTTGAGCTTTAAGGAGGAAACTGTCATCCACCCTTTAACCTCCTCTAGACATTTCATCAGGCCTAGCGGGGTTTGCCTGTTGCCCTCCTGCGTCAATGAGTCTTGTGAGTGGAGTATATTGACAGGACTTCATGTGTACATGTTCCCTTTTCCGCACTATGCATGTGTGTACTCCCAGCCTCGCACACATGTGTTTCGTGCTCTGCTGGGTCTTTGAGCACCTGACTGATAATTGTGGCCATTGTATCTGTGTGTACTCAACCACTTTTGTTTCCATGGGCACAGCTGGGGGGACTCTGCACCCACCCCTCCTGTGTCTGGGCACTGCTGGGAGTGATAGGCATACACCCCTCCTATGTCTGGGCACTGCTGGGAGGACTCTGCACACACCCCTCCTATGTCTGGACACTGCTGGGAGGACTCTGCACACACCCCTCCTGTGTCTGGGCACTGCTGGGAGGACTCTGCACACACCCCTCCTATGTCTGGGCACTGCTGGGAGGACTCTGCACACACCCCTCCTGTGTCTGGGCACTGCTGGGAGGACTCTGCACACACCCCTCCTATGTCTGGGCACTGCTGGGAGTGATAGGCACACACCCCTCCTATGTCTGGGCACTGCTGGGAGGACTCTGCACACACCCCTCCTATGTCTGGGCACTGCTGGGAGGACTCTGCACACACCCCTCCTGTGTCTGGGCACTGCTAGGAGGACTCTGCACACACCCCTCCTATGTCTGGGCACTGCTGGGAGTGATAGGCACACACCCCTCCTATGTCTGGGCACTGCTGGGAGGACTCTGCACACACCCCTCCTGTGTCTGGGCACTGCTGGGAGGACTCTGCACACACCCCTCCTGTGGCTGGGCACTGCTGGGAGGACTCTGCACACACCCCTCCTGTGTCTGGGCACTGCTGGGAGGACTATGCACACACCCCTCCTATGTCTGGGCACTGCTGGGAGGACTCTGCACCCACCCCTCCTGTGTCTGGGCACTGCTGGGAGTGATAGGCACCCACCCCTCCTATGTCTGGGCACTGCTGGGAGAACTCTGCACACACCCCTCCTGTGTCTGGGACTGCTGGGAGGACTCTGCACTCACCCCTCCTGTGTCTGGGCACTGCTAGGAGGACTCTGCACACACCCCTCCTATGTCTGGGCACTGCTGGGAGTGAAAGGCACACACCCCTCCTATGTCTGGGCACTGCTGGGAGGACTCTGCACACCCCCCCCCCCTATGTCTGGGCATGTACGGTCGGGACATACACGGGTGTGGGTACGCTCCATTCATACACGGGTGTGGGTGCGCTCCATTCATACACGGGTGTGGGTACGCTCCGTACATACACTGGTGGGGTGGGGGTACGCTCTATTCATACACGGGTGGGGGTACGGTCCGTACATACACTGGTGGTGTGTGGGTACGCTCCATTCATACACAGGTGGGGGTACGGTCCGTACATACACAGGTGGGGAGTTGGTATGCTGCATGCATACACGGGTGAGGGTACGGTCCGTACATACACTGGTGGGGTGGGGGTACGGTCCGTACATATACTGGTGGGGTGGGGGTACGCTCCATTCAGACACGGGTGGGGGAGCGCTCCATTCATACACGGGTGTGGGTACGCTCCGTACATACACTGGTGGTGTGTGGGTATGCTCCATTCATACACGGGTGGGGGTACGGTCCGTACATACACGGGTGGGGGTACGCTCCATTCATACACGGGTGGGGGTACGCTCTATTCATACACGGGTGTGGGTACGCTCCATACACACACTGGTGGGGTGGGGGTACGGTCCTTACATACACTGGTGGGCTGGGGGTACGCTCCATTCATACACGGGTGGGGGTACGCTCCGTACATTCCCGTACCCACGGTTTGCAGGCCTGGGTACGTACCGTCCCCAGGCCTTAAGAGCGTGGGTACGGGCAGTACCACGCCCACCACTACGTCACCCCGACAATGGCAGTATGGCCCGTACCCACGTTCTAATGGCCTGGGTATGGGCTGTACCAGCATTGTTGGGGTGATGTGGGGGTACGCGTGGTACGACCTGTAACAATGCTCTGAGGGCCTGGGTACGGTGCAGACCCCCAATGGGGTGCCTTAGGGGTACGCACCGTCCCCAGCCCTTCAGAGCGTGGGTACGGGGCGTACCACGCGTACCCCTACATCACCCCAACATTGCTGGTACGGCCCATCCCCAGGCCTTTATTACGTGGGTACGGGCCGTACCGCCATTGTTGGGGTGACGTAGTGGTAGGCGTGGTACGGGCCTTGTGTGGGGGTTATGTGTCCTGCCGCTGCCCTCCCCCTTTGCCCCTGGGTGTTATTCTGACCTTCTGCGGCGTCTGCGTCGGTGCCTGTAGAGGAGTTGGACTGCTATGAGGGCTGGGATGACACGTAGGTTCGGGTCCATGGCTGTCCGTCGCGTACAGGTGCTCCTTGTGCGCGTCGTCCTGATTTCCCGGCAGTTTTTGGCAGCCGGAAAATATAATCCATGCGGGGTGACGTCGGTGCGGATCGTACTTCCTGGTTCGTGACCCGCAGCCTGAATGCGTCCCGACGTCACGTCGGAGCATTCCCGGATCACATTCGTATGTATATTTTCGTCGGTCGGTGTTTTTTACGATTCGTACGGAGATGGTGTTTCCGTGGGAATCGTACTTCCATGTTTGTAATGTTTATTTACCGGGTACGAGTCGGACGGAGAAAACGGTCCGACCGACGGTTCATACCCGATTTCTCCAGGATCCGAATCGGCACCTTTGTATTTGACTTGTGCAGCACTGTAGTAAACCTTAACTTTTGACTTTGTACCGGTCTTGCGCAACCAAAAAACAGTGATCTTTTAGGCTCTAGATTTTACTGAAAACTTTTAAAAATCATAACTTCAGTTGTACTGATTGGATTTGTTTCGGTGTTATAACATTTATTGAAATGTATCTTATTTTTCTAAATTGGGTTGGGATTTTTCTTATGTTGTGTTTCACTTTATTACTGTTTGTATACTGCATAAATACTTTACATGTTGCCTTGAAGTTAAGCCTGACTGCTTTTGTGCCAAGCTACCTGTGGATTAAAACAGATTAATTTAGTACCTTTTAAGGTTCACTCTGACAAGTATTTTGACTGTTCCTTTAGAAGGGCTCACCTCCCGTCTAGGGGTGGGAAGAATTTGCGAAATTCACTTTCGCAAACTATCGTGAAAATGTTGAAAATCTCCGCAATCATGCCGGAAATATCGCGAAGATGCAGAAGTTTTTTTCCCACCTGTTCGCGGTATTTTTTGCGTGATCGCGGCTCGGCAACTTACCCATGCGGTTGCTCACGGGCGCAGCCATCTTGTTTTCACTTGTCCCGCCCGCTCGCGGTCGATATGACGTGCCCGCGTCCTCACGCTCGCAGTGGAGAATGTCGTGTTCAAGATCTCAATCTTCTCATACTCTCGCGGTGCATGATCGCGAGAAGAAAGACGTGATCGCGCGACAAATGACGTGATCGTGCGACAAATGACGTTAATGTGTGCGCGAACTGTCGCGAGACAGCGCAAATGGCTACCAACAATCCAACATCTCGTGGAGAACGTGACCGGATCAGGAAAACTTGTCGGCGAACGCGGGGATTCAGGTAAGGCGATCGGGCTCACGCGAGAATGTATTTTTTTACAGCGCGAGCAAGAAAACAATTACCGGTAAAATGCGGATTGCGGAAATTTTGACATTTTCGCGCTTTCCGCGGAATGCGAACATGCCAAATTATTGCAATTTCCGCGAGCGAAACGGAGTTTTGGCCCAGGCCTACTCCCTTCCCCTCAAACAGCAACCTAGTTTCCCACAACAGTCATATAACTTTCATCTTGTAGATATGCGACGCCAAGATCTGGGATGCTGCTGTGGTCAGTCTCACCAGAAAAAAGTGGAACACCCTCTTTTACAAAGCAGAGAAAAACTTTAGAGAAAGGAGTGCCCAGGAGAAGGGACACGATAGAAAGAAAGCACTGCTGAGAGGAGAGGGGTTAAAAGAACGCAATACTGAGAATTGAGCAGGCAGGGGGAGGGATAGTGAGAGAGCATGCACTGATGCGGAGAGAGGGGTCCAAGGGAGGAAAGGGATTAGAGCAGGAGGTTAGTAGGCGAGAATTTTTGGAGGAAGAGGGAGAGCAATGACTGCTGAGAAAAGAATGTCCAGGGCAGCAGAGAATGGAGAGAGTGGGAGCAACCACTGCTGGGGAGAGAGGGACTAGAGACTGGAAGGCTGGGGACAGACTGAAACTCAGTCAGGGTCTGATTCTCACACTGGGGCATGCACTGCGCGTTCCCTCCTGTGAGAAGTTGGCCAGGTATATGCTGTACACTAATTACAGTGGGCACCTTGCACCAGTCCAAACAACCCTTATGGTGATTTAAGAGGTCAAAGATAACCTTAGAAAGCTATCCAAGTGATAGCTGTGGAGAGCAGCCTTCAGGCTTAGTCTTGAAGGAATGTTAAGCAGCTTGTTTTTACCAGAATTCAGCCTTATAGTATTGCTTAAATGAAAGGAGAACCACACAGTAGTTATAAAAACATGTATTTATTAATATAACACTCTCTAGTACAATAAGGTGTCTGCCGCACGCAGATAATCACAAAGCACACAATACTGTAGCAAAGAAACAATAGTAAATAATAGTAAATAGCACTAATACACAGTGGGCTCCAGGGGGAGACCAGACGATATACTAAAATAGTGGGATAAGAACCACAACTTGACAGTGCCTAGAGTACGTAGAATCGCTGGGACTCCAAGGAACCACTTTAAGTGAGTAAGTAGGGACCCCACGGAGGACGGGTGCAGTGTGGGAACACGACCGTGTGCTCCGTACAATTCTATGGGGCAGTCGCGGTTGAAGTTTTAGAGTTTAAGGACCCTACAAAGTGGACTTCAAATAAACCCTGTGGAGCTTAGGAGGTTGGAGAGCCACCCCACCCATGGATACTGTTGCACCAGAGTTACCTATCCCAGGGAAGCCGGGTGCATACGTCTGAAGTGGCATCGGCTAGACGAATGCCCACTGATGTCGGGTGCTTCAGGTGCGCTGAGGGGGTTCTTAACTCTGCAGCCCCAGGGACTAGGAGACATTGAGGCCAACAGGAGCTGGATACGAGCTGTCCTACAAAGGATGTCGAGTGCTGAGGGGTCAGTGTCCAGCCAAAGCACCAACAAGCCTTGGCAGTGGCAACCCATGCAGAAGGTCAAGGGTGGTTACTGTTTGGACCAGCAAGGTCCAGGAGACTCACCAAATACAGGGATGTCAGGGGAGGCCTGGAGCAACCAGGGGAGCCCAAGAAAAGCAGTGTTGACCCTTAAGAAGACCTGCAGGCCGGAGGCACAGGAGTCACAGGGGGACCTCAAGCAGTTTTGCAAAGCAACAGCCAACGGAGCACTCTGTGTGAGGAGGCCAAAGTTCTTTGGTGGAAATGGTGCCAGCGGTTGGGGCTACTCGGAGCCCATTGCACTTGTATTGGAAATGCCAACAAGCATATGCACTTTTAAAAGTACGCGGTGCACAGGGGTACAGGTACTGCAGCCCCCACGAGGGATTCTGACTTCAAACTTGGTAGGAGGGCAGCTCGGGCCTTGAGAGACTTGAAAACCCACCGCCTGTGTTGCTGGAGCCTTCAGAGTCCATAGGAGCTCAGGAGCAGCACACCGGTCAGTTGAGATGTGGTGCCTGCGGTTGCAGGGGAGTGAATCCTTCACTCCAAGGAAGATGTCTTCAGTTGTCCTTGATGCTCCACAGGTCCTGCACGGAGCCTGTATGGTGCATGGGCACAGACGATGCTTTGGATGGAGAGGGAGATGAAGTCAGGCCCAAAGGCAGCCCAGCGAAGTCCAGAGTGTCCAGACAGTCGAAGTTCAGTGGTTTCTTGATCAGAATCTTGTCCACATCGAATCTAGGGTCCTACAGCAAGGTAAACCCTTAAATATTCAAGGGAGAGGTTTGGACAGATTCAGGGGACCCTCAGGGGAGGGTTTAGACAGTGGGGAGGTCACTCCCATGTTCTTTGTCCAGTTTTGCACCAGAGCAGGAGCCAACGGCTCCCAGGACTGCTTTGAACTGGACTATGCACAGGGACACCAAATGTGCCCCTCATGCAGACTATCGGTCACTGGCAAGCGCACCCACCCAGGCCTAATATACTAAATTCTGTATGGGAGGTGGCCACACCTCCCTGTGACAGGATGCTTATTGCTCAGCAGAAGGAGGGCAGAAAAGTGGCTCTGGTCGGCAGCAACCCTTTTGGGCAGCCTGGGACAGAAGGCTGGTACCAGGAACACCAGGGACCTCACAAAGCTAGGTTCTGAGGCATGGAATCATACTTCCCACAGCGGTAACCAGTGTGGAGGTATGATTCCACGATGTTTGACACCAAACACAATAGGGTTACTTTCAGCCATTTTAAAGTTGGTCATTACGTGGTCGACCTAATGCCACTCTATATGTCGTAAATGGCTGCAGCACTAACAACCCGGGAGAATGGACTTTGTATGCTACAGGGGTGTCCTGCTCATGCATTGGCACCCTCCCACCTATGGCCAAGCACATATCCTTCAGTACTGTTAAGGCCTGCTATAGGGGTGACTTATAGGTTTTAAGTGTAGTGACACTTAGATAGAGTAAACCTATATCTCAAGTAAGTGGTGCATGCACCAACTTACACAGGCTGCAATGGCAGGCCTGTAGTTCCATTTTGCATGGGTGGCATAATACATGCTTTAGCCCATGGGAGGCCTCTGCGGTTGCCTCTGCCCTTGGTACATATGTACCATATCCTAGGGACTGACAAGGGTACCCCAGTATTCAATCTGGAGTGTACCTAAGTACTCAATACAATCAATTTAGGGAGAAAGCAGATGTACTGGGGTCCTGATTGGCAGAATTCCAGTCAGACTAGACAAAAAACCAGCACAGCACCAGTCAAAAAGTTGGGGTACACATGCAAAAAGATCCTACCTTGCTACACCTGCCCTTCACTTTCTCATCCTGGGATATAAAAAGAGAGAGTTCTCAAACTGTTTAATAATAAACAGCTTACACTTTGTTTAATTGTCTTTTCTTTTCTGCATTGCAATGTGCAATTGGTACCACCTACAATATATATTATCTCAACTTTCATTTGTTCTCACCAGCCATTTGAGAAAACATATTCACCAAGTCTTCACGTAGTTCTTTCCTTAGTATTATAACTGGTCACCTTCTGTGAGCAGTAAGCTCACCAAAGATATCCAGGTGCTGCATGGCCCATCCCCCATCAACCATGAAGTGCTGTTTGTAAAACTTCCCATATTGTAGCTTAGAGCCTTTATATTCGAGCAAAAACAAACCTACCTCCGTAAAAAAACATTATGTAGGTTTCTATGCAAATCATTATCCTGAAAACTTATATCATAATGCCAAAGACAAAACGCATGAAACAAGAGACTTGAGATGATGCTCAGACATGAAAAACATCTGGTAACTGAGGGTATTCCAATGTATTTTATAGACTTTTAAGTTACGGCCAGTCATCAATTACTGATATTGCAGTTGTAAACCACTTCCAATGTCGTTAATTTGTTTTTTATTCTAGCAGTTTTAAGTAGCGTAAACTCCATCTGAGCACTAGCACTAGCTGTATTACCCAATTACATTTTTTTGGGGGGGAGGTTGCACTGGTAAGAGATTTGCCTAGAATCACTGGATGGTGAGCCCTGATGCCAAGACCCGCCGCTGGTTCCCAGTTGCAAAGTCAGCACTATGATGTAATGCCAGATCCTCTGCCTTTGCTCTGTTTTTTCATCAAACAGGAAATACGAAGTGATCAATACTCACTGCAAAATCTTAAATAATCCACGGTATTACATAATTTCTGTCAGTAATAAGGTGAAGTCACTTCTTTGTGAGAGATCACCTCAGTTGTAATCCTGACTTTTCAAGTCAAATATAACTCTATTTTGGAAAAGCTATACAAGTTTGAAAAAATAAAATAAATATATAGGTAAAAGAAAAGTGCAACACATTTTTACATTTTTAATGAGGAAGTGTTAGAATGCCAAGTTAATATCAACAGCGGAACACACAATCTGTTAAAAAAACACTGTGACATTCAAAAATTGATAAAGACCAGTACCAGTGCATCACTATCCTAAAGTCAATATAAAAGACATAATCATTTTATGACTGTTCTTCTCTTCGCCCACATCAGCCCCAAAAATGTTGCTACTGCACAGGTATACAGTGTGGAAGGGTCCGATCTCGATAGCCTCAAAGCAGCGCAGTGGCTAGATGTGTCTAGTTGTTTGCAAATGGGTGACAGCCATGCAGAGTGTGACTGGACATAAGCCGAGAATGCACATGTGGTAAAGACTTGTTTTGATCAAGACAGAAAAGGCAATTCCCAGAGACAGATTCCAACCATTTTGCAGTGAAATATTTCAGATGGAGCGTCCCTACTTTTAAGTGATTGTGTCTAAAGGCCCCATAATTAAGTACTAGTACTTCTCTAGGCCATACACCAATTTAAACATCAAAAATTCCAACGTCAGGGAAGTGCCTGCCACATTTTGCTCCTCCCTCTGCAGCATAAATGTCCAATACTATTTTTTAGTGTCTCCTTGGAGGGTATTTGGGGTCAGTAGGGTGGTGCCAAATATCTTCAAAGCCTAAAAAAACGGACACTTTTTTAGTTTAAGGTCAACCAGAGGGTTGTTTGAAATCTATCTAACTTAATGATGTCTTGTAAGGCAGCAGCATCCTGGGCGAGCACTGGGGTAGCCCACGATCTTAGTCCGAATAGCATGGACCATAGGGGGACATTAAGGGCTACCTTTCTAACTCCCATGTCCAAAAATAGAAGGCACAATGGTGTACTTTGTGAAAGGGAGGTCATTAATCTTAAATAACTGTTCTCCGATTGCTCCAACACAGAAATGTCACCAAAGCCCCACAGCTCAGCACCATTTGGTGCTGAGCCAAGGGCCTTGGGCTCATACACCTGTGGAGCTGGCACTTATGGCTTAGTGAAAGAAGCCTGATGTTCTTTCAGGATGGTGCCAATAGTCTGTCTGTGCTTCAAGCAAAGGCTATTGATGTGTGGACTCCATGACATATCCCTAGGTAATCAAACAAATCAACCCCCTCTAGGGCCTTATCCCCTTGTATCATCTTTACCTTAACTTTTTTATGGTTGCTAAACAGCATAAATTGGTTTTGGCTGCATTGATTTCTAAGCCACGAACATGACAAAAAGCAGCACATTTGTTAGGAAGAATTTTCAGGCCACTCAGAGATTTCGATATTAAAAGAGTGTCATCTGCAAATAGCAATATAGTGATTTTGCTGTTAGCTACAACTAGGACATCCACTGGGCAGTCAGAAATATAGTCACCCAATCCAATTAGATTCAAAGTGAAGAGAGTGGGGACTAGTGCACACCCTTGCAGAACACCTTTCAGCACTGGGATCTTGTCGATCAGTTGGCCCTGTTACCCTAATCTGACACAGGGGAAGTTATTTTCATGTAGCTTAATCTGTAGTGACGGAATATTGTGAGGCATACCCATCACCTTCAAAACCTGCTACAGCCTCAAGCATGGAACCAGGTCAAAGGCAGATTTCAGAAGCAAAAAATAAGTTGCCCCTGCCGCTCAGAAAAATATTCCCAAAAAATTAGGGTAAACCTAAATACCTGGTCTATCGTAGAGGTTTTGGCTCTAACTCACGCTTGAAGTGGGATTATAATATCCCAACCTAATCTCCACGATTGATTTTATACCAGACCAAATAAGAATAGACTTTTTGGACACAATCAATGAGGCTTATGAACCTATAATAGGCAGGTAAAGTCTTCTTGCCCTTCATATATACTGGTATAACTTTGGCACCCTGCCAAGATTCCAGAATAGATGTTCATATATACTGGTATAACTGTGCCCGTGCTATAGACTGGTATAACTTTGGTGCCCTGCAAACATTCTGGAGTAGATGTTCTCAGAGCAATCACATTTGATAGAGCTACTTTATAGTCAGCCCAGGCATCAGCATTGTGAGCAAACAAATAAAGAGGAATGTAATCTGGGCCTGGAGCCCTTCCCCTCGCAAATGTAGACAGTGAGTCTAGAATCTCCTCTTTAGTGAATGGGGGAGAGATACAATTCTGTAGGCTACTATACAACAGAGTTACTTTGGTGACAGGGAGTACCTTCTCATAGTACAGGGCAGCAAAATGAGTAACCCATTCTGAGGGTGGAATATGGTTTTGCGGTTCTTCGCCACAGCGATTTGTACCAGTGGCAACCAATTTTCTCAAGCGCGAATAGCCTCTAGATGAACATACTTCTGCTAACTCCTGCTATCTATTATTGTCCCACCCCTTCTTTGCATTCAATATGCTAAGTTTGTATCACTTTCTGATGGCTGCAATCATAGATGGCTTTTTCAATTTGATTAACTTAGCTAGAGTGCACCTCAGGTGCCTATACTCCCTGTTAAACTATCCATTGTCTTTTGTTTGGGGGGGCTTCTTCTTAAATTATAAAATAAGCTGCAATCCTCTCAAAAAGGTCTTTATACAACACACTAAAGTCTGGGTGGTCTCCCTCCTTTTCCCTACTTTTTGCAATGGTACTCAGAGTTTCCTGGACATCTTTGTTGATGTTTGACAAGATGTATGGCTTCACAATACCCTGATGCCATTTGAGGCGACGGCCATCAGATACATTGCAAGTACTAGATGACCTTGCTGGGTCAATTGTATACTTATCAAACAAAGCGAGCACTGTAAGACATAGAGGGTTATGGTTGCTGTCCACTCTTTCCTGTACTACCATGTCACCCACTCTGGACCACAATCTTAAGTCAATGAGGATGAAATCAATTTGGATTTTGGACAAATGGTTGTTAAAATTGTATGCCCTCTTGGTATCAGATTTAGTATGACCATTAGTATCCCGACCCCCAATTCAATGGAGAGCACTTTCAACTTAGGGGATAGACCAAGATTCTTCCTCCTCAGCAGTGATTTCAATATCACCCATGTCTAAGGGCTCAAATGTAGAATTAAAGTCCCCTGCAATGATCAGATATAAACTTGAACAAGACTTAGCCAGATAAGCCTCTAGGGCCTGAATTGTCACCGAAGCGTGTCTACCCCATGTGCATATATGTTGAAGATCATCACACTATGGTCCGTCGCCCTACTTTCTTCAATTCCGGGTATGTCAATACAATCAATTGTTAATTGGTAAATCTTACAATTTAGGAAGGACTTCACCCATATTGTTAGACCACCTATAGGTCTTCCAAACTTATTAGGCTTAGCTGGAAATTGAATAGAAAAGTACCTCACTTTATGTAGAGATTCTATTGACCAAGTTTCTGGGAAGCGGCATAAGTCATGCTTGTCGACGAATTTACCCCACAATGGCTGCATCATCTTGGCTTTGAGGCCAGCCACATTCCAAGAAACCATGGAGATCAAAGGTAAGTCATGATTTTTAATGTAGCACTTGGGAAGGGACAAAGTGCCTTTGAAATCAGTGATTATGCTATTTGAGACTTGAAGAACTGGAGAATCATTACCAGTAAAGAAAAACACTGGTAGGCCAACATTGTCAATTTGGGAGTAGGTAGATAAGTCGTGCGTATTAAAACTGACCCAGTTAGTATGGATGGTACCCGGGCGCAAAACAATCATCAAATTAGGTATCCAAACTAAACATGGGTGAGCAGGGGCCCAAAGCTGTATCATAACCCCTCTTAGATCCAGAGGATTTAGAGCCTCTGAACAGGTCGCTCGTAGGTGAAAGAGTCAGCACTTCTTGGGGTAGCCCTATATTATTAATATTTGCTGGGGGACTTGTTACGGGGGGACTCTAGGGGGAGTCCAAGATTTTCGTACGAAGCCCCCGCTAATCTGAACAGTAGCCACGTCACACTTCCCCATCAGTTGTCAATCGTTATCTACCAAGCCAGATAGAACTTGAAACCTATTCCCATGTGACAGCTGAGCGGTGTGTTGGTTGTATTTGATTGAGTCTCGAAGGTTTTGGGGCTAAACTTTGTAAAAAATACCCCAATGGCAAATGTTTATATGCCCTGGCTGAGCTAGATCTGTGTTTGACTTTTCACTTTACTAAGCAGTTTGATCCTGTGCACACACTCATTTACTGTCGAACACACATTGTTATATTCCATATAGGTACCTCGATATAGGCTCAGGTAGCATCTCAACTTTCACCTATATTTTCTCCTACATTACATACACAGCGGTTCTTGGGGGGTTGACCTTTTATCTAGATACGACACTGCACACAAAACGTGGGGTTTCCCTTGTAGTAGCCTCATAAATTATGCATTAGGATTCTTGGAAAATCGGCAGGGCTCATCTCCTGCATAATAACTATGTATAAAGTTAATTCCCGACGTTATCCTAAGTCCGACACTGACACAGCAAGGTAGAACCCTCGGGGAGACCTTTGGGTATAAAACACCACATCTTGCTGAGACAAAGAGAGGAGATCAGGGCATCCATACCATCATACTGATGCGAGACGCTGAAGCTCCCAGCATGCAGATACTCCAGCTCGCAATGGTCTGGCATCCTTTGCGGGGTGTCCAACCTGAGACCAGGATGAGGTCCCACAGTCTAACACTTCAGGTACTGAAGTTTGACTTTATCCCAGAGGGATTCTTGGCTTAACACCTACATACATGCTAGGTACACCTAGATACATCTAGTTAGGATTGCATCGTAGGAGTATGCTTTTTTTGTCATGTATTTTATATACTTGCCTGTATTCACGATTATAGCAGAATGGTAGAAATCTACCATCCTTTTACTTTCTTAATGCTTCTAGTCATTTATATCTGCTGTCTAATAATTGTTACAGCACATCTATTTTACACTAGATTAACGACTGTTCAATAAATACTTATTGAAAACGTCCCTACCGTTTATTCTGTGTATCCCTCTGAGACTAAGTGAGTGCAAGTGATTGAGCAAAAAGTAGTGCACTGTTTCCACGGTCCTGAGGGATCAGGGTAGTCATGTTCGAGAGTTGCCAAGAACTATTCCTTGGTAATAGGAGTTTCTAGTGGCACTGTGAGCTAGCTGGTATACAAGCTAACATACACAGTAGGGGTTCTCAGAATAAGTCTGGCACCAATCCTACAGTGTATGTTGTTTAATGCGCAGATCCTATATAGGTCGTATAGGAACTTCACGACAACAGCACAGCCTCATTCAATGACCAACTTCCTGGAGCATGTCCTTTCCCCTGGCCAGAACCAGCTGCTCTAAACAATTCTTGCTTAGGTGACTTTGTGGCGCTTCATTCACAGCAGGGACTTTGATGGTATAGCGCTAAAAATGGATGTTAACCCGTTCCATGCTCCCGTCGGCCAACGGCCGTCGCGAGCACTACCTGGCTAGTGCTGCGCACGTCCAAATTTGCGCCATGGTTAAGCGGTTAAATACTCCCAGTCCAACTTTAGAATTTATTTATTTATTTATTGAGTTTTGTACAGCACGAACCTGACCCAAAGGCATCTGAACGCTTTACAGAGGTAGCACAGCAGCAATTATATGAGTTACATAAAAGGCAAATGAAAGCACATAGTAACTATATAAAATGTAGCATACGATAGACAGCAGGATATGTGAATGACATAGCAGCAATTGCATAAGTTACATAAAAAGTAAATAACAGTACATAATAACATGATAACAGTATAAAAAGAGGTATACAATACACAGTAGGATATGTGAATGATATAGCAGCAATTACCCGAGTTACATAAAAAGAGTAAGTAGAAGTGCATAGTAACCATATTAAAAAATAGTATATACTAGGCAGTAGGATATGCAAATTATATAGTTATGAGGTAGTTATGGTATGGTGTTGCGAAGATGGAGAGAATAGATAAACAGTTTTTGCCCACGGCAGTGGTACTAACATTTCAATGGAGGTTGTGGGGTAGGAGCATTAGGCCAATCAGATCGTTTAGTGGGGACGGTTTAGGTATTTATTAATAAGAAGAAGTTTACGTTTCATCTTGAAGTGAGGGAATGAGTGATTGTCATGTAAATCCTCAGGCAACGAGTTCCAGATTCTCGGAGCATTACCAGAGAATAGGTGCATGAGTTTTCTTTCTTGAATTTGGGCGAAATCAGAAGTAAACTTTTGGAGCTTCAAAGAGGTCTCTTTTGGCCGTCTTTTGATAGATTGTTTGCAAGGTAAACCGTTTTTTCAGTGTAGAAAGCTTTGAGCATTATTCAAGCAATTTTGAATATATATCTTGACTCGATTGGCAGCCAGTTGAGGTACTGTGATGTGGTCTAATCGCCTCTCCCCCAACAGGAGTGTTGCTTTCAGAGGGGCTAAGTGTGTATTTGAGGTATCTGTGATCGTTGCGTTACCATAGTCCAGTTTGGAGAGGACTAAGAATTGTACCACAGTCTTTAGGTCTTCGATGGGGATGAAAGGTTTTTATTTTTTGTACGTGTTTTAACATATAGAAGGAACTTTTAGCTGAGGCGTTAATATGCTCTTTCATGGTCAGGTTTTTGTCAACTGTAATCCCCAGAGACTTTACAGAGTTGGAGATGGATATGTTGCAGTTTAATGCGGTGAGGCTTTTGAACCAGATATCAACATGGAATGACTTTTCTTTTGGCTGTATGAACAGGAGCTTGGTTTTGCTAGGATTAAGCTTATAATGGTTGTTGGACAGCCAGGATTGAACCGTGGAGAGAGTGCTGTTTAAATGCTGGATGTCTTTAATTTATGAGATTTTATTGTAGATTTGAGTGTCATCTGCTTAGAGATGATAGGCAAGTCTGGCTTGTTTCAGGATCATTGCAAGGGGTTCCATACACAGGTTGAATAGGGCAGGAGACAGGATTGACCATTGCCGACCTCCTTGTGAGACTGGTGTTACTTTTGTGATGGAGTTATTTTATTTGATTAACTGTGAGTATTCATTCAGGGAGGAAGCAAAGCACTGAAGGACAGTGTCATTGATACCTGCATGTTGTAAGAGGACTTTAAGGAGGATGTCATGATTGACAGATTCAAAGGCCACTGGGAGGTCCAGGAGGACTAGGAGGCAGTCCTGGCCTCCATCCAGTGATCTGTGCAGGTCATCTACAATGTTCAGTATTGCAGTCTTTGTGCTGCAGCCCTTCATGAACCCTGATTGGAAGGTGTTGTGCAGGTTGCATTTTTCAATGTGTTTGTTGAGTTGTACCAGCATACATTTTAGATGATTTGGCCAGGAGGGGGAGGTTGGTTGGGAGATTGAAAGTGCTGCATGAAAAGGGAGAAATGGATAACCTAGTTACAGTTCCTCGTGACTTGAAGACACATCCCTTGCAGGCGTGATCTACTGAGAGTGGTTGGCAGTGCTTTTGGCTGGCCAGGTGCACGACAAAATGTTGCTTTAATGGATATGCTGTAAAGCCTCTTTTCGGTGCCCGTGCTGGATTAGAGCCAGTTGCTCTAGTACGTACTCTAGATTGTGCCTGGCAGCCTTCGAAGTACTCGCTTATTCTTTTTATTTTTTGTGGCTCTATAAGCTACGAAAATGGGCCAACGTTGATATAAAGTTATAAATGGGCAGTAACATTGCAAAAATGCATAGTAAGGGGTGTTTTAAAGATAGTAAATACAAACATAACATAAAAAAGTAGCTGGCAGACACTACCAAGGGGAAATGTACTTTGCTAATGTCAATCTAGGGTGAGGATACACACATACATGCACCGCCTAACAGGATCCGCAAATTACACATACACACACACACAACATCTCCCAATAACCTATCCACCTCCACTTACCTGCTCAGTAAAAAAGGGATGATGTGGTGATGGCTGGTCACAGCAGGTCACCATCATGCTCTAATCTGTGGCAGCCAGGCAGGCGGTTGTCAGTGTCTACAGTTCTGCTTGGCTTGCCATGCTTGCTTTCCATCATGCTGCCACTGCCAGGCTCACGCAGCACAGCACTTAGAGTGCTAGCAGTTTTTATACAGTGGCAGTGCAGAGCAGCACATGTACACCGAGTTTGACAGTGACTGCAGTTTGTGGTGGGCCCAGGCCACAAGCACTTAAAGGCAGTGTTATAGACAGCTTCAACTGGTTTCTAAGCCTGGGTGGAGTTCACGGAGTTCCCCTACGTGGAACTCCGCAAAGTGCAAAAAAACTCTGCCGTGCTACGCGGAGCTCCGCAAGCGGTGGAGTGCGTGAGATAAATACCGTTCACAGTGATTTTCAGTGCCAGATGCTTGTCTGCACTGTGCAATCATCGCGAACAGCACCATCCACACAGCGCAAGTGGGCCCTGCTTCCTTTCTGCTGCTCGAGTATATTTTTAACTCGAGCGGCAACTTTCTCAACGTGAACGGACAGTTTCTCAGTGCGAGCCATCACGAGCATGCGCGACCACTCGCAATGAAAAATCTAACCACCTGCGTTAAAGAATCTTGCTGGGAGGTTAATTTTCCATGCTCGCAATCGCCAACTTGATGTTGACAATCGGAAATGAGGAAAAATATCGCCAGGAGATGGATTTTCCTCGCTAGCGCTCGGCAACTTGACGTTGACGAACGTGAGCAAGGAAAAAAACTCTGCTCTGCTGCGCTCCGTTTTGCGCGTAACACGGAGTGCAGAAAAATCTGCAGAAAAATCTGCAAACTCCGTGGAGTTCATCGCCTAGACTTATTGGTTTCAGTTCAGTGCAAACTAATACAAACATTATGCCATGCACTTTTGATTTGCTCCACGACATTCTAAAGTTTGTCCTGAACTTTATCAGCCTGCCCATCTCCCAGCACAGCCATCAGCTGCCCTCGATCACAATTTACCAAATGAATTAGAGCATTATGATGTTCTTTGGTGAAAGGCAGGTATGCACTGCTTACATCAATACTGTGATGCGTAGGACTTACAGGAGGTACCAGGAGGGCTTCTTGGCCCCCAAAGCCCCTTAGGAGTAAAGTGGACTTCATCCCCCAACCAGTAATGTGCCAGGAGGCACATTTGCAGAGTGGTGGAGAAAATGGGGCGTGACCTCCAAAGACCTCTTAGCAATCCCACTGTGTGGGATTTACTGGAGGTAACAGGAGGAGTAGTTAGCCCCCAAGGACATCCTTTGGGGCCGACTACCCCTCCTATTACCTCCAATAAGTCCCACACATCAGAATTGCTAAGTTCTCATAGCAGGTCGTGCCCCCTTTGCCCACCACTCTTAAAATGTGCTCCCTGGCGCGCTCTTGGATGGGGATTGAAGTCCACTTCACTGCTGGGGGTCCTTAGGGGCCAACTAGCCTACCTGTTACCTCCTGTAAGCCCCACAGAGTGGGATTGCTGAGAGGTGGACAGAGGCCATGCCCCTTTCTCCACTACTCTGCAAACGCACATCCTGGTGCTCTCTTGGTTGGGGGTTGAAGTCCCCTTGCCTCCTGAGGGTCCCTCTCTTAAGCCCCACACAGCTGGTTTGCTGAGAGGGGTCAGAGGCCATGCCCCCTTTTTACACCGCCCTGCAAACACGCCTCCTGGTATACTGCTGCCTGGGGGATGAAGTCCACTATAGTCCTAAGGTCCTCAGGACACAAGGGGACCTCATCGCCCCACCAGCAGTGCGCCAAAAGGCACGTTTGCAGAGTGGTGAAAAAGGGACATGGCCTCCGACCACCTCTCAGCAATCCCACTGTATGGGGCTTATTGGAGGTACCTGGTGGGCTAGTTGACCCCTAAGCACCCACACCAGCGAAGGGGACTTCGACTTCATCCCCCAGCCTAGAGCGCACCAGAGGCATATTTGCAGAGTGGTGCAGGGAGGGGGCGGGGCCTCCAGTGAGTTGCTGTTTTTTAAAAATATTTTTATTTTAGGAAGGGGGGCTGTGTGGCCCACCTTCCATTGACCCTTTTGGGCCCCGGGGACCACATCCCCGGGGCCTGAGCCATTTAAAAAAAATATATATATTACTGAAAAGGGAGGGGGGTCGCAGCCCCCCTCCCCATGCGGATTTCGGCCCCAGGGACCACATCCTAAGGGGCCCAGCAAACACTTTTTTATGGAAGGGGGCTGCATGGCCCCCCTTCCCTGGTCCACTTTTGGCCCCTGCCCTGCTTTAAAAACCAAAACAAATTTGAGGTAGGCGGCCTGGCCCTCCACATGTGGCCATCAGATAGGGGCCTGAAATGATGAATACTTAGGTCTTCCTTTTGAGTGCTAAATTTAATTTGATCTGATATGAGGGCTATTGAAGGATCCTTTGGGTAATCTGCATGTTGTGATGTTTCGTAAACCAAGGCGCTGGCTTAGATCTACAAGACTTGTTTTCACACTAACAGGTGACTCAAGTGAACTTAGTTCAATGCACCACAACTTGAATGTGAAAGACAGGTTGTAGCATTGCACAACCTAATACATAGTTGAAGTTGTGTCTGGCTTTTGGGTTACTAACCGTCAGCAGCAGCTGGTGCCAACATAAAATGGCGTGGCAGCATGGGGGGCAAATAATTTTAAAAAGCACTTACCTGCTAGTCCCGCTGCCGCTTCCACTACCTGCCGCCTCAGTGCTTCTCTCTTCCAGAAGTCCCTGGTCCAGCACAGGCTCCCAAACTCCCCACCCAATCCAGGCACTGCTCTTATGCTATGAGAGCAGTGCCTGGATTGGTTTTAGCGGCCTGGTTAGGTGCTCACTAGACTGGGAGCCTATGTCATTTCACCCGCGAGCTGTACCTACAGCTGGATTAAGAAATCTAAGTGCGTATGTCTATTTGGATGGCCTAAGACGGCGGACCAAACTGGCATGTCACTTACATGTTCCCTCCACTCCTACTCCCAGTCCCTGCACTGTCACGAAAAGGATTGCTTGGTCCACCCCTAGACTCGGCAGCGTTGGCTACCAGTGAAAACTAAAACGATAATAACATTGTTTTATTATCATTTTATTTCTGATCCTGCAGTGGGGGGATTCTCCTCCTCTATTACAGAGGAGCCGCCACTGCTAACAGTCCCTAAACAGGGATTCAGAGATGCAGTGGTGATTTGAGAGCCCAGCGTTGTTCTTTTCAATATCACACACAAACACTGCACTAAGAAAAATGCTTTTATGGCATCACTAACAGAATATCAGAAATAAATATGGTGTGGACAGAATCTAATGTCAAAAATATCAAGGATGAAACTATTGAGAAGGTAAATGCAAATATGTACGTATAAATGTACTATTCTTAACTCCAAGTCTATGTACTTTGATGCTATATGGTATTGTCAAGGTACATATATGTGGAGGTATATATTGTCAAACACCTACCCTTATGATATTTTTGTTCTTGATAGGACGGTAAATAGAGAGGGGCCCCCGGACCAAAGGGACAAGGCTCCATGTAAGACTAAAAAGTATAAAAAATCTCCTTTTGGGACTTCAATCAACCACAACTTTGTTTCTACAAACATTTGTTCAAACATTCACCGCAGTGGACTCAGACATAATTCCATAACGACCGCAACACTGATCAAGTCAAATACCATAAAAATTGCCAGATTGTTCAGATCCTTAATGCCAAATCTTTACACATTACATTTAGGGCAACAAATAAAACGTACGAAAGCTGTACAAAAGTGAACCAAATTGCTTGAAATCATCAATTAAAAAACATATATATTACATAAAAATGACCAAAATTCATACACAATAGAAAGATGTTTTCAAATAGAGGAAGGAACCGCTTGTGTAACGGAATAAAAAGTGTGAAAAATATTGTAATCTGCTATAAAAATGCAACTTGAATTGGTCAGCGCCTAAAAGGTAACCCTTGAAAAGTAGGGGATACCAGACATTACAGCAATGCAGTAGTCTTAATATTTAATTTATTTCTCCTTAGTAAAAGATGTTGGAAAACACAGGTAAGGGTACTATTTGGCAGGAAAATACTATGTTGACCCAGAAGGCCATGTCAAATTGAATCCTGGTAAGAACTAACCTGAGAAACATAGAGGATACCAAATCATATAGCTCTTATGAGGCATTACATTGGGTATCTCCTAAAGGAACCACATGTAAAAGCTAGCGGAATTAAATCACAAATATGAAAATGTACTGTAGTCTGCTATCAAATAAAAGGTAACTTGAAGTGGTCAATGGCTAAATGGTAACCCATAAAATGTAGGGGGCATGAGATATTACAGCAGTGCTTGAGTCATAATATTTGGTATCTCCATAGTAAACGATGTTGGGAAGCAGAAGGAAGGGTGCTATTTGGCATAGAAATACCATGCTCACCCATCCAACATAGGAACATGTCAAATTGAATCCTGGTAGGTTCTACCCCAAGAAACAAAGGGCATAACAAATATTATAGATGGTAGAGGTCATTATATTTGGTATTCCTTAAGGCAACCTGGTGTAAAATCTTGTGGAATGATGTAAAAAATGTGGTCAATGGCTAAAGGGAGACCCAAGAAACGTTAGGGACACAAGATATTACAGCAATGCCTGAGCCATCATATTTGGTATTACCTTAGTAAATTGTGTTGGAGAGCAAAAGGAAAGGTGGTATTTGGCATAGAAATACCGTACCCACTCATCCAACATAGGGTCACTATTGGCCAGATGAAACAAAGAGTTTTGCCCATTGTATGTCTATGGGAAAATGTGTTGATGCAAATGTTACCTCATCCAGGGAAGCCGGGTGCATAGGTGTCTTTTGGTGTCGGGAATTGTCGTCGTTTTCAATGGCGATTTCCTTCAAAGTGCTGCTGCCGTCGAAATGGAAAGTGTCCGGGGTGATCCAAGCCTGGATCGAAGATGAGAAGAACCTGAAAGCAGAGGGGACAGAGTTTGGGTCACTAGCCAGTGACCAGGCGGCACGATAGACGAATGCCCACCGATGTCAGGTGTTTCAGGTGAAAGAGGTGAAGCTTGACTCTTCAGCCATGAGGACCAGGAGGTGTTGACGATGACCAGGAGCTGGATTCAAGCTGTCCCATGAAATATGTCGAGTGCTGCGGTGTCGGTGCCCGGATTGGACCCAAGAAGCCTTGGCAACAGCAACCCATGCAGAAAGGAGAATGATGCTTCGGTGGGAACCAACAAGGTCTGAGGGACTCATCACATAGTGGGGAGTCAGGGCACATCTGGAGAGTTGCCTTCACATGGACCCACCAGTCGAGGGACCAGGGATCGCAAAGGAGCCTCGAGCGGAAATGCAAGAAGCGGGTTAACGAAACACTCGTGGAGTGTAGGCCCACAATCTTCGGTGCAGATGGTGCTCGGGCTTGGGCTACAAGTAACCCAAAGCACAACTTCAAGAGACGTCGAGAAGTCAATGCACTTGCAAATGTGCACGGTGTCCAGGAGTTCCGGTTCCACGTCACTCACGAGGGCTGTGGGTCTCAGCTTTGCTGGGGACTCGGGACGGCCTCTGAGAAGTCTGGAAATCCTCTTTCTGGGCTGCAGATACTTCGGAGTCCGTCGGGAGCTTAGGAGATGCAGACCGGCAAATGCTTTGTTGGTGCCTGCCAAGCAAGGGAGTCACTCCTTGACCCCAAGTGAGATTTCTTCTGTCCTCTAGTCTTGAGTAGAGCGTCGAAGTTCCAGGATTCAGTTGCAGAGTTTCGTCCAGGGATATCTAAAGTCCTGTTGCCAAGGGTTCCTTACTTATACCTAAGAAAGGGGTTGGACTTACTCTGGGGACCCACCTATGGGAGGGTTTGGAAAGAGGGGTGGCTACACCCATTTCCTTTGTCCAGTTTCGTGCCAGAGCAGGAGCTGGTAGCCCCTGCAACTGGTTTGAACTGGACTATGCACAGGGACACCAAATGTGTCCCAGTGCAGACTTCAAAGCACTCTCAGAGTGCACCCACCCAGCCCCAATACACTACAGCCTGTCTGGGAGGTGGTTACACCTCGCTCTGACAGGGAACCTATTGTCCAGGCCTCCCCTGCCAGAGTTTCGGTCAGCAGCAGGAGGCCAGATGCGTGTCTGTGGCTGCAGCATCCATTTTGTAATGCCAGGGCTCTTTTAAACTGCTACCGGGTAGACCGGTGTGTACATGTCTCTACCTCTAGAAGGGTGAAATTCTACCCCTGCTGCCAGGACTGGGGGGGGGGGGGTAGGATTCCAAAGTGTTTGACACCAAACACGACATGTTTTCGTGCAGCCATCGCAAAGTTAGCATTTACCGTGAGGATATAATGCACTTAAGAGTATATGGTCAGGCTGCATCACAGAATAGGTTCCGAAAGCTGCAGAGGGGCCCTGCTTATTCACGGACACCCTCTCACACGAAACAAAGCACCCTGCCTTCAGGATTGATAAGCCCTGTCACAGGGGTGACTGATAGGTCTCTATGTGTATTGATTAAAGGTAGATATAGGTAGCCTATATCTCAGTAAGGGGTGCATGCACCACCTTACCCAGGCTGCAGCCCCTGGTAGGCCTCTGGGGTACCTATGCCCTTAGTACCTAGTGTCCCATATACTAGGGACTCACAAGGGTACCCCAGTAACCAAACTGGAGTGTACCTACAGTATATGTAATCAATTTAGAGAGGAAGCAGCTAGGTTCGGGTCCATGATAGCAGGGTCCCAGCCAGACTAAAGTCGAAAAACAGTGAAACATCAGCAAAAAGTGGGGGTAATCATAGTAAGATCCTACTCTCCTACAGTATCCCCATAGTAACCGATGTTGGAAAGCAAAAGGAAGGGTGCTATTTGGCATACAAATATTGTGCTCACCCGTCTCACATAAGACCATATCAAATTGAATCCTGCTAAGTTCTAACCCAAGAAACACAGGGGATACCAAATATTATAGCTGGTATAGCCCACTATATATAGTATCCCCTAAAGGAAACGTATGTAAAATGTTGTGGAATGATTTATAAAATGTGAACATCAACTGTAGTCTGCTATCAAATGAATGTCAACCTCAACTGGTCATAGGTTGAATGGTAGCCCAAGAAATGTAGGGGATAGGAGATATTACAGCAATGTGTGAGCCACAATATTTGGTATCCCCATAGTAACCAATGTTGGAAAGCAAAAGGAATGGTGCTATTTGGCATAGAAATACTGTGCTCACCCATCCAACATAAGGCGAAGTCAAATTGAATCCTGATAACTTCTCCCGAGAAACACTGGGGATACTACATATTATAGGCCGTATAGGCTATTATAGTTGGTATCCCCTAAGGGTACAGATGCAATATCCTGTGGAATGATGTACAAAAATGTGAAAAGATACTGTAGTCTGCTATCTAACAAAAGGCAGTTTCAAGTAGTCAATGGCTAAAGGGTAACCCATGACACATAGGGGATAGGAGATGTTACTGTAATGCGTGAGTCATAATATTTGGTATTCCCATAGTAAATGATGTTGTAAAGCAAGAGGAAGGGTGCTTTTTGGTATAGAAATACCGCGCTCCTCCATCCAACATAAGGCGAATCCTGGTAACTTCTAACCCGAAAAACACTGGGGATACCAAATATTATAGGCCGTATAGGCTATTATAGTTGATATCCCCTTAGAGTACGGATGCAACATCTTGTGGACTGATTTACAAAATGTGAAAAGATACTGTAGTCTGCTATCAAACAAAAGGCAATTTCAACTTTTCAATGGCTCAAGGGTAACAAATGAAACATAGGGGATACTAGATATTACAGTAACGCGTGAGCCATAATATTTGGTGCCCCCATATTCTATGATGTTGCAAAGCAAAAGGAAGGGTGCTATTTGGTATAGAAATACTGTGCTCCTCCATCCAACAGAAGGCGAAGTCAAATTGAATCCTGATAACTTCTCCCGAGAAACACTGGGGATACTACATATTATAGGCCGTATAGGCTATTATAGTTGGTATCCCCTAAGGGTACAGATGCAATATCCTGTGGAATGATGTACAAAAATGTGAAAAGATACTGTAGTCTGCTATCTAACAAAAGGCAGTTTCAAGTAGTCAATGGCTAAAGGGTAGCCCATGACACATAGGGGATAGGAGATGTTACTGTAATGCGTGAGTCATAATATTTGGTATTCCCATAGTAAATGATGTTGTAAAGCAAGAGGAAGGGTGCTTTTTGGTATAGAAATACTGCGCTCCTCCATCCAACATAAGGCGAATCCTGGTAACTTCTAACCCGAAAAACACTGGGGATACCAAATATTATAGGCCGTATAGGCTATTATAGTTGATATCCCCTTAGAGTACGGATGCAACATCTTGTGGACTGATTTACAAAATGTGAAAAGATACTGTAGTCTGCTATCAAACAAAAGGCAATTTCAACTTTTCAATGGCTCAAGGGTAACAAATGAAACATAGGGGATACTAGATATTACAGTAACGCGTAAGCCATAATATTTGGTGCCCCCATATTCTATGATGTTGCAAAGCAAAAGGAAGGGTGCTATTTGGTATAGAAATACTGTGCTCCTCCATCCAACAGAAGGCGAAGTCAAATTGAATCCTGGTAACTTCTAACCCGAGAAACGCTGGGGATACCAAATATTATAGGCCTTAAAGGCCATTGTGATTGGTATCCACTAAGGGTATCGGAGGCAAAATCTTGTGGAATGATGTACAAAATGTGAGAAGATACTATAGTCTGCTATCAAATAAAACGCAAATTCAATTGGTCAATGGCTAAAGGGTAACCCATGAAACATAGGGGATACGACATATTCCGGCAATGTGTGAGACATAATATTTGGTATCCCCACAGTAAATGATGTTGGAAAGCAAAAGGAAGGTTGCTATTTGGTATAGAAATACTGTGCTCTTCCATCCAACATAAGGTGATGTCAAATTGAATCCTGGTAACTTCTAACCCGAGAAACGCTGTGGATACCAAATATTATAGGCCTTAAAGGCTATTGTGATTGGTATCCCCTAAGGGTATCGGATGCAAAATCTTGTGGAATGATGTACAAAATGTGAAAAGATTCTGTAGTCTGCTATTAAATAAAAGGCACATTCAATTGGTCAATGGCTAAATGGTAACCCATGAGACATAGGGGATATGAGATATTATGGCAATGTGTGAGCCATAATATTTGGTATCCCCATAGTCAATGATGTTGGAGAGCAAAAGGAAGGGTGCTCTTTGGTATAGAAATACTGTTCTCCCCCGTCCAACATAATGCAAAGTCAAATTGAATCCTTGTAACTTCTAACCCAAGAAACACTGTGGATACCAAATATTATAGGCTGTATAGGCTGTTAAAGTTGGTACCCCCTAAGGGTATGGATGCAAAATCTTATGGAATGATGTTCAAAATGTGATAAAATACTGTAGTCTGCTATCAAGTAAAAGGTCAATTCAATTGGTCAATGGCTAAAGGGTAACCCATGAAACATAGGGGATACTAGATATTATGGCAATGCGTGAGCCATAATATTTGGTATCCCCATATTAAATGATGTTGGAAAGCAAAAGGAAGGGTGATATTTGGTATAGAAATATTGTGCTACCCCATGCAACATAAGGTGATGTCATATTGAATCCTGGTAACTTCTAACCCGAGAAACACTGGGGATACCAAATATTGTAGCCGGTAAAGGCCATTATATTTGGTATCCCGTAAGGGAACCAGATGTAAAATCTTGTGGAATGATGTGAGAAGGTATTGTAGTCTGTTATCAAACAAAAGGCAACTTCAACTGGCCAATGGCTATAGGGTAACCCATGAAACATAGTGGATACAGGATATTACAGCAATACGTGGGTCATAATATTTGGTATCCCCAGAGTAAACGATGTTTTAAAGCAAAATAAGGGTGCTACTTGGCATAGCAACACTGTGCTCACCCATCTAATATAAGACTATATCAAATTATACCCTGGTAATTTCCAACTCGAGAATCACAGGGGATACCAAATATTATAGGCCATATAGGCTATTATATTTGTTATCCCCTAAGCGTACTCGATGTAAATTCCTATGGAATGATGTACAAAATGTGAAAAGATACTGTGATCTGCTATCAAAGAAAAGGCAACTTCAAGTTGTCAATGGCTAAATGGTGGCCCATGGAACGTAGTGAATACGAGATATTACAGCAATGCGTGAGCCCAAATATTTGGTTTCCCCATAGTATATGATGTTGTAAAGCAAAAGGAAGGGGGCTTATTGGCAAATAAATACTTTGCTAAGCCATCCAACATTAGACCATGTCAAATTGAATCTTTGTAAGTTCTTACCCGAGAAACACAAGGGACACCAAATTTTATAAGTGGTAGAGTCCATTATATATGGTACCAGATATTATAGCAATGCAGAAGCTGTAATATGTGGTATCCTCATAGTACAATATTATTGAAAACCTAGGGAAGGATGCCATTTGGAAAGGAAAATACTTTGTTCACCCAGGCAACAGAATGTCATGTACAATTGAATCCTGGTAAGGTCTATCCCGAGAAACATAGGGGATACCAAATATTATAGCCCTTATGAGACATTTCATTTGGTATCCTCCAAAGGAACTAGATGTTAAAGCTTGCGCAATGAAATCAAAAATGTGAAAAGATATAGAAGTCTGCTAGCAAATAAAAGGCAACTTAAGTTGATATGTGGCTAAAAGGTAACGCTTGAAATGTTGGGGATTATAGATAATACAGCACTGCAGAAGCTGTACTATGTGGTATCCCCACAGTAAAATATTATGGAAAACAAAGGGAAGGGTGCTATATGGCAGGAAAATACTTTGTCCACAGAATGCTTTGTCAAATTGAATCCTGGTAAGCTATAACCCAAGAAATATAAGGGATACCAAATATTATAGCCCAAAGAAGGCGTTATATTTGGTATCCCTGAAAGGAACCAGATGTGAAAGCTTGTGGAATCAAATAAAAAATGCAAAGAATTGGTGTAATCTACTATCATATAAAAGGTAACTTGAATTGGTCAGTGGCTAAAAGCTAACCATTGAAAAGTAGGGGATATCAGAAATTACAGCAATGCAGGAGCAGTAATATGTGATATTCCCACTGTAAAATATGTTGGAAAACACAGTAAAGGGTGCTATTTAGCAGGAATATACTGTGTTCATCTAGCCCAAAGTATGCCATGTCAAATCAAATCCTGGTAATCTGTAACCCTGGAGACATAGGGAACACCAAATATTACAGCCCTTGTAAAGCATTATATTTAATATCCCCAGAAGGAGCCTTATGTGAAAGCTTGTGGAATGAAATTACAAATATGAAAATATACTGCAGTCTGCTATCATATAAAAAGCAACTTGAGGTGAAAAGTAGGGGAAATCAGATTTTACAGAAATACATGAGCTGTATTATGTGGTATCTCTTTAGGAAAAGATGTTGGAAAACTCAAGCAAGGATTCTATTGCGTAGAAAAAGTAATGTGTTCATAGATCCAACATAAGGCCATGTCAAATTGTATCTTGGCAAGTTCAATCTTCAGAAAAATTGGAGCTACCAAATGTTATAGGCTGTACAGGGCATTATATTTGGTGTACTTCAAAGGAACCAGATGTGAAAGCTTTGAAATTATATCAAAAATGCAAAACAAGACTGTAGGCGTCTAACAAATAAAAGGCCATTTAAACTGGTCAGTGGCTAAAAGGAAACCTTTGAAAAGTGGGGACAAAGATATATTAATGCATGAGCAATTTTGTTTGCTATCCCTATACAAAAAGATATTTGAAATCACAAAGATTGGTACACATTGTTAGAAAAAAATTTGTGTTCACTTAACGAATATGGAAATGTCTTGTTACTTACCCTTTCAAATGTTTTCTAAATGTGAAATACAAAATGCTATAGAGCAAAGGGAGAATGTGCTGTAACCAATAGCACCCAAGATTGGCTGTTAGTCACTAACCAGACCAAGTAGAGGGAGTATCCACCACCTAAAACCAAATAACATATTGAGGCTAAGGATATTTTTTAACTTTCATTTTTTTTTTTATTTGCAATGTTTCCCCTTGAATTTGGCATGCCCTTCACTTTGCACCTGAAGCAACCGCCTAGCACACCTATAAATTCTGACCGTAACTTTTATGTGTTAAAGTGAAGCTTGCGCTGCAGGTATTTGAATGTCTGGATTCTCTTTGGGTTGTTGACCATTACACTGTTCATTGCCACACAGCACTTTTAGTGTTCCCAAGCCAGTCAGTCTTCTCTTTTAAACTACAAGAGCGCTTTGCATTCTGCAATTTTGAGCCATACTGTCAATCTTCAAAGAGAAACTAAAACTCCCAGAATGCTCAATGTAGACTAAAAAGTGAAGATTTACATCTCTCATAATAAAGAGAGACTTGACACTGGGGCTGCACGAGAAACAAATTGCATTTGGATATGTTTACTATTCTGAAACAGCCAAGTGTTGGCACATGAAAAGGTATTTGTGTAAAATGCCCTATATTCATTTGTAACAATTATGCTTCCTTTTAATACTCATTGTGGGAAATGACCATATGTTGTTTGGCGTCCCTCCAGATTTTTCCCATATCTTCTTTGCTGGCTTTGCAATTTACCCCTGCTAGTAGAGTGCCTGTGCGCCCTCTTAGATATGGTTAATTTGGCTTATTCCTTTTTGGAATATTTAACTTGCTTGGATGTCCCTACTATATGATGTAGAAAGTGAACACAGGGTCCGGAAATGTAATGGCACTAGAGGACTGTAGTGCCTATAGTGCCAACAACTACAGTGGCAGGGCAAACATTGCTTCAGGCCTACCCTGTGCATTCATTCAACAAAACGTTTTTTGTTAGGTAAAGTCATATCTTTTAAATATCAAAAAGTCTGTATAGCACCACAAGGCAGTGTGCATGGTCTATGAAAGAAGAACAGTAGAAATATACAGTTAACAGTAGAAATATACAGTTAACATGCCCTTATATTGACTAGCACCCAAAAGCTATTTTTACTGTGAGAAGGCTCTTGCTATCCCAGAGGGAAACACTGAGAAGCGATTGTAAAAATAAATGTTGGTATCTCCAATTAGGGTCCAGCTACAAAAATGATGAAACAACTATTTTCTATTAGTTATTAAAATCCCAAATCATTGGTGTGAAGTAGCATTTTTAATGAATATTAGGGAAAGGTATATTTTAGAAAGTAAAATGTTCCCGGCTTGAAGCTGCTTGGGCTAATTTGTATTCTCCCATAAGTAGTGGCACAGCCAGGAATCAGCTGTGATGAATGGTATGAAAAATGATCATAGGGCAGGTACAATAGTTGGGAATAAGGAGTTGCTTTTCTCTTCGCCTAGCAGAAAGACCAGTGGGGTTGGCCCAGGAACTTAATTTACTTCGAAAGGGTGTCTCCTGTAACAGGCAAATGTTTGGTAACACCTGGAGATGTCCGGGCTTATTTCCTTCTTATTAGGCTGGCCCCAAATGCTACCTCCAGAACTGGTGTAGGGTGACCTCAGAGAAGGAGAGTGTTCATTTCACTGGTCATACATCTGGGAGGGTAGTGCACACAGGCTCTGCATAAAGAGAAAAGGATTTCTCCATCTTGGATTTTGAGAGTGAGGTGGCACTGTGGGATTGTTTACAGAGGGCAAACAGGAACTGTTTCAGAAGCTAGTAGGATTACTCCTAGGAACTTTTACCCATTTGCGTTGGGCGCCATTAGGAGCAATACACTAGTTTGTACCAAGCATTAATATGGAACCTCAAGCACCCTTTTTAATCACACTTTATGGACCTGTGGAAGACGAAGAGAGAGCCTGACCTGATTTCTGTAACTAGAGCAGAGTCTTGAAGGATTGGACTTGCTTCCCCTTGTAACTCGGACAAAAAAGTAGAAACCTATTGACCTGTGTAGCTATAGGGCCACAACAAGCTGCAAGAGTTCTTTTCCATGAAGTGCCCAGCTGACCAATAACAACTGGACCTGACTTGAAACCTGCTGATGGCCTCTCCTGGAGTGAGTCTTGACTCCCAACTGTTGTTTCTCAGGTCCTGGAAACCTGAGCTGTGTCTAACTGCATGTTGTTATACATCCTCTGAAAAGTTGGGACCTACAAGGTTTTAGATTTCCAGTTCTCAGGAGGACCAGAACACACAAACCCATTCTATCCACCCAAGGCATAGCCACGCTGGTTTGAAGAAAGTGGTTTCTCCCACTTGGACCTTCTCTGCAGTAGCAAATCAGGGGCCCTGATCAATAAGGTACCCGGCCTCATGGAACTCACAGACGGACACAGCCTGGTGGCTTTACCCCCTAAAGGATTTTGACTTCAATTTCAGAGACTGAGTCCCAAGGAAAAACTCTACTGTGGCCATTGACTATCAATGGTGTGTAATGCTTTTCAGTGCAATTATCACTTTAACCTTTAAAATTCATATCTGTTGTATCCCTTAATGGATTAGTCTTGTTTTGGTGTCATGTTGCTTATTAAATTTTACTCTATTTTTATAATTTGGTTTGGTATTTTCATTTTTTTACTTTATTACTGTTCTGACAGCGGATAAATAAGTCACACATTGCCCTAAATTAAGCCTGTCTTATCTACACCATCTCTATCAACGGGTGGAGCTTAGGTTAATTATTGACTTTGAAGGTCCACGCTGTCTCGAGTTGTGATTATTTCTTGAGATGTATAGTTGTCCAACCCAAATATGAATCCAATTTCTTGCAATCATAGAAGAAATGCATATTTTTAAAGGACTGCTTTGTGTGCTTCTTGTTTTAGATGTAAATGTCAAAAGGAAAAAAAAATATATAGTTGTATTGCTTTTTAGGTTGAGCCTAGGGAACGCACATGTGCTGTCTGAATGACCTATTCTATTGATAAAGGAGTTTGCTCATGCCTGCTGCTTACCATTGGTTCAGTCCAGTGTCGCTCTTCTTTGTTGCCTCCTAAGTGGTTCATGCAGCGATACCTCACTTCAGTTTTCCGCAGAGGAGCACCGCCTAAATACAGTTTCTTTCCGCTCGCATTCTTCATCTGTTGTTGGGGAGAACTATTTTTTCTTATTGTTGCAGCGCGGCACGCCATGCTTTATCACTGTGCAACACATGTAAAGCCCAGCTCGTATGTACAATAGCCCACCCCTGCATTTCTCTCATTCCCAGCCCACAACCCCCCCATTTCTCTCATCAGTCAGTAGTGAAAATAAAATAGTGGAGGTTCGCTTGGATGCTGTGAACTTAAATGCATGAAGTCTGCCCTCCGTGTGACAGTGCCTCTGCTAAGAGCTGTCTCGCTTCTTTCGCTAGTACTTGTTTTGTGTTTCTGCCGCTGTATTAGGTTCGTGAGCCTTCAACCATGATTATGCAGTTTGCGATCCCTTAACCAAGAGGGCGCATCCTAAGCTGATTACCTTCAGCGTTGATAGTACCTTAACTTATATGGCGCCCTTAGGGTGACAATGTACGGGTGCTGCACTGGTAAAAATAATCCAGTTTTTGCCTTCCTTCTGCTTCCGGTGCTGGCTGAGCTGCTAGAGGACCTGGAAGGCAGCAACGAGCCCATGGGGTCAACGCTGCTGCAGCAGGTGAAACTGGGCCTGGCGAAGCAGGAGTAGGTAACGCGCATGGCCTTGGAGCTCCATTTGTTTAGGTAGAGCAGGGGTGGTGGGCTGTCCTCGTTGGTACAGCATCACAAGTTCGGCAGGAGTGCCTTTTAATACAATACATGCTGAACACCTGAAACTGTTATCTGTATCTTTGCAAGGCATACAAAATGTTTCTGGAGCGTGCTTTGGGTATAATTATACTTCTGATTTGTGAGCCTAGACTATTTTTTTTTCAGAGCACAGTGCAGCCTTATTTCTTCATAGTGCTTTAGTGAATGTATGGGTCAGGTGTTTGGTGAGAGAATAAGGACTTTCACCTAGCCCATCAACCAAAGCAGTACATTAAACATTCTGGGTCCGAACTACAGATGAGTGCGCCAGCGGTAATTGTCGCTGTGCACCAGAGTATGTCTGTGCCTATTTGCATTTGCGTCTGTGTGCTAATGCAGTATGCGCACAGACACAAACGCTTAGTTCAAAGTCTTCACCAACATTATGGCGCATTACAGACTGATCCTCTGTAATGCCGTTGGGTGCATAATCTGGCACACAGTGACAATTAGCGCTGGCGCAGTCATCTGTAATACGGCCCCAGAATATGATATCTATTGTTTGATCTTCCAATCAAGTAAGCGGAGATACTGGGAAGCTGCTGCTGTTAAAGTTCACTCTGAAATGTTGCAGTCCTCAGAACAAAAAGACGGTAATGCTGCCCCTGCTGGGCCAGTCATGCAATCCCTTCCTTGCCTTCACACGGTTACAAGTTGCAAGGCTCCGTAAACATGTAGCATGCCTTTTGTGTGCATGACATGCACCATAGAGTTTACAGTTATTTGACAGTCTCAATGCCACAGAGTGGCATAATTGTGTTTATCAACAGGGCAATGTCAACGTGTCCTTGCAACGTGCAGAACACCACATGCAAGTGCTGTAAATGGGACCAGTCATCAGACTTTTCCTTAATCAGTCATAATTAGTAACTGTCTCTTTTAAGGTTTGATGGAACACAGCATTAAAGATTTCAATTGGTTAAACCAGCGTCCAAGTGTAATACTGTGTTGGAAGACTGCAGATTAGGCAGGCATCCAAGCAGCTGACAACGAAGCATAGTTTTGGGGTAAGGGAACAAAACCACCACCAACTTGTGAAATGTAAATGGGATTTTATATTTATTGACATCTGGGCCACCATGTAGCCTGATATATCATCCAGTCTTGACCAAAGTTGCAATAAAGTACAAAACTTTCCTTTTTATAAATACCAACCATCTGTAACTTTCCTAACCATGCATCACCTACCATCTTTTCATTCAACTTATCACCCAGACATCCATGCATGTACTCATACAGCTATCCATCCATTCAAGCATTCATACAAATAGCTATCATTCCACTAACCCATCCATCCTAACTGCACCTCTGCTTCTTAAATGCTCACATTATCTGGATGGTAGCCACTACACACCACATACACCGACTCTACTCTATAACACATAAATATTTACATTTACAACACCAATAGCACTAACTCTCGTTTTCTAACTGATCAATCCACTGCAAACAAAAAAAAAGCATTTGCAATACAATAGGTCTCGCATTTGCGAGAGTTTAAGCTATCGGCATTGTAAATGACAATGCCTTTTATTTATCTGTTTTGTAATTAACACATAAGTAAAAAAACCTTGTCATTTAAAATGCTAAAAGCTCAAACTCTTGTAAATACGAGACCTATTTCCTTGCAAAGAAGCAGCCGCCATTGTCCCGGGCTGCTTGGAAAGTGAAAGCACCCATGGCACACTGAATTTTGCAGGAAAGCCTGTTCTGCCTGTAGTATGAGAAACTCATTTGAAAATCAGCATTAGATTGTGCTGTGCAGCATGAGGCATAAGCGTGCACCAGGTTCCGTGCGTGAAAACCAGCCAGGTGGGACACTAGCATTACAGTGTGCTGTGCAGCGTGAGACACAAGTGTGCACAAGGACCTGTGCCTTAAAAACAGCATTATGGAAAACCAGCTTTAGAGTGTGCTGTGCCGCATGAGGCACGAGCGTGCACGGGGTCCATGTATGAAAACTATCATTAGTGTGTGCTTTTCAGCATGAGGCATGAGAGTGACCCAGGATCCTTGTGTGAAAACCAACCATGTGGGAAACTAGCATTAGAGTGTGCTGTGCAGCATGAGGCATGAGCGTGCACCAGTATCCGTGTGCGAAAACCAGCCATGTGGGAAAGTAGCATTAGAGTTTGCTGTGCAGCACGAGACATGAGCGTTCACTAGGACCGTGCATTAAAACCAGCCCTGTGAAAAACCAGCATTAGTGTGTGCTGTGCAATATGAGACACGAGCGTGCACCAGGATCTGTGTGCAAAAGCCAGCCATGTAGGAAACTAGCATTAAAATGTGCTGTGATGCGTGAGATACAAGAGTGCACCAGCAGGATCCGTGTATGAAAACCAGCACCAAAATGTGGCAGTGCTACGTGAGACACGAGCGTACACCAGGATAAGTGCATGAAAAATACCCCTGTGGAAAACCAGCATTAGTGTGTACTGTGCACCATGACACATGAGCGTGCACCAGAATCAGTGCATAAAAACCAGACATGTGGAAAGTAGCATTAGAGTGTGCTGTGCAGCATGCGACAAAAGCGCGCACCAGCATTTGTGAAGGAAAACATGCCCTGCTATGTGGAAAATCAGCATTAGAGTGTGCTGTGCAGTGAGTGACATGAGCGTGAACCAGAATTCCTGTACAAAAACCTGCGTAGGGAGCTGTCACCAGAATGTATGCCGTGAGACACCAGCGTGCCCCAGGATCCGTGAACGAACAAAGGCAGTAAGGGAACTAGTCCCAGAATGTGTGCTGTGAAGCCTGAGACATCAGCGTGCACCAGTATCTGCGTATGAAAACCAGCAATGTGAGAAACGAACATCAGAATGGGTGCCACCAGTGTGCACCAGGAGCCATGTATGACAAGCATTTACAATGCAATAGGTGTTGCATTTACCCGAGTTTAAGCTATTGGCATTGTAAATGACAATGACTTTAACTATCTGTTTTGCTAATTAACACATATATAAAAGGCATCGTCATTTACAATGCCAATAGTTCAAACTCTTGGAAATGCGAGACGTATTCAAAGAAGCGACCACCATTATCCTTGGTTGCTCGGAAAGTAAAAGCACGCATGGCGCACTGAATGTTGCAGGAAAGTATGTTGTACCTGCAGGAGGAGAAACTCATTAAACAAAATAGAGCTTACAGCCTGAAAAAGACATACCGTGTAACTGATGAATACTGGCCCCAGCTAGGCCCGCAGGACACAAGGGTTCGCTCTCCTGCAATGGAATCTATAAGGAAGTTGGCACGGAAACTGCAAAAACAAGGTTTATTAACCCTTAAGGGTGGTCCTACAATCCATACAACACTCTTCAGTATTGCATAGAGTAGCACACAGAACTTGCATACATGGTCCCCTTTTATACACAACAGAGGGGCTCATAAGTGGGTGGATACAACATAAGACAGAGAATATTACCTTTTATGGTCATTTTCGATACTGAATCAATATATGGGCGGAGCTGACACACTCCTTGAGCCCGCGAAAACATGGTCAAGCAAGGCTAACTGGTAACAGATGTGGTCAAGTCTGGGCATGCGCCAGATGGACAAAGGAGCTATTTATAGACTGTTACTAGGCAGATTACAAAAGCAACTAACACGGAGGTAGGACTTTTCTCGTGTTGAACACGTGGAGACATGACAATACAAAATGGAGTCCGAACTTCAGTCAACATAACAGAAGAGACATGCTCTAAAGAAGGGGAATTCATGTCTTTTGTAAATGCTTAATCACATCGTTGTTTCAATTTACAACAGACGACCCTTTCAGCATTTACTGAAGACATCCGGTTTGTTAGGATAATCATCATATATGTCAATTGTCATCATTTCTTCGACTTCTTTAGCTAAACGTTTCTGATAAGCGACATCGGCAATAGCTTTCTTATCGGGAATACAGAATGATACACATAAGGAACAGAGCAAGGGACCACATTGGACACAGATACAACAAGAAAACAAAACTGCTACAATGATACAGAGACCAGTTAAGACCTTCCACCCCCAGGCAGTGATCAATGCCCAGAACCATCCAGAAAAGGACCAAGTGCCGTTTTCTGTATGGATTTCAGCTGCAATTTTATGCAGCCTGTTAATAGCATTATAGACTGATGGCGTGTGATCAGGGATAAACACACAACAGCTACTTCCGATAATTTTACAAGCTCCACCTCGGTCGGCTAACATAACATCTAGCACCATGCGATTCTGCAATGCAACAATTCTAGTAATTTGCAACTCTTCCGTAAGATTCCCAAGAGCAGCAGCAGTTTGGTTCGTCACAGCCTCTACCACTCTTGTTAACCTTTGAACCTTCCTACTGTTTAGGGCAGCTCCAACAAAGAAAAACAATCCTAAATTAAAATCAATATACTGTTGCAGACTGGTGTCAGTCTGATCTACATCATCAATTGATAGAGTACGTTTATACCTATTTACAGTCACATTATTCAACAATTTCAGATCTTTATGATAGGATGCTGGTGCTAAGAATACAGGAGGTAATAGGAATGCCACATAGCATACCCCAGACCAACCAGCTGGCAAGCGGTAATAACCTTTATTTCCACATACAAAGTATGTATTATGGGAGGCTAAGAAGGTACTATTGTTCAACCCATCGATGTTCAAAACGGTAATACAATCACTAACGCCAACAGGAATAAAACCCACACTCTGGACACACAGGTCCGCTTGAGCTTGGGCCACTTGAATCACAAATTTGTCCTTTCCCACAGTGTCTCTGGTGTTCGTAAAAATATAGGGAATCGATTCATTGTCTGGTCGGTACTCTTCCCATTCCCAAATTGTCCCATTCGCTTGCGGATACCCGTTTTTATCCTGGTGACATTCTTTGTTGAGTCTGAAGAGTAATCGTCACACTGTGGGTTTCCGAGTGGCAAAAAGCAAAGTGTACCATGCTCTACAAGAGCCATTATGAGAGAAAGGAAGTGGTATGAATGGCGTTCCTCCTTTCTTCTGATGAGCTGGCATCATCCCACATATCCAACAGTTCGTAGCTTTCGTAGCAACGTGGGTATGATGCAACATCTGGATGAAAGTGTTATTCAAATAAGACTGTCGATGCTTCAACTCTTGATACGGTAATGTATAAAAGTAGTGCTCCTCAGGCACCGGAGTTGTCAACACAAGTAATTTTCGAGCGGGAGTCACATCCTCCACGAACCATGTGGTTATCCCAACAATAGCTACTGTCAGCATAAACCCTGAAGCACAAAGGATTTTCTTTCTCTCCATGGCAGAATAAAAAAAACCCAATATCTTCCTGAAACTAAAAGTTTGTCAGAACTCTTCCCCTTGGGCAGCGTTCGATTTCTTCACCAGCGGGCCAAGACGGGGGTCGCTACACTAATGCAGGGCTGATCCCCCCCCCTTGCCTCATTGGCTCTCCGTTTCACTAACCCAAGGGCCGTTCTGACAACATGTCCCGGTACTGAAGAACTCACTTCCTTGGCCTAAGATGATATCGCCTTCCTCCAGGAGTCGCGTGGTCCGGGAAGAGCTCCTCAGTGGCGTTTGGCTCCGTAGCACGGCCTTTCTCTGCAGCCAGGATTTCTCGTTGATCGGTCAATACAGCGGGTTCCACCAATCCAGGCGGTACCTTCCGACAGTGCAGGGAATGGATCCAATTCTTTCTGTTGGAAACTCGCACAGCCGTCCTCGTTGCAAGGAGAACCTGCTCAGGACCCACCCATCTTGGTTCCAAGCTGTCCGTCCTGTCGAAGATCTTCACCATAACATAATCGCCAGGTCGGAGACTATGTCCTTCACCGGTAGACCGATCAGGGAGCGCCTCTCGGACCTGTTGATGAATAGAAACCAAGTTATCCGTTAACTGTGCCAGATAATCATTCATCATTACACAAGGTACATCGTACACAGTCTTAGGTTTTGGTGGACCCCAAATATTCATTGGGCGTCCAAAGACAATCTCATACGGTGTAAGACCGGTTCGAGAGTGTGGTACCGATCTAATTGACAATAACGCCAGCGGTAAAGCATCTGGCCAAGTCAAAGACGTCGAAGCTTGAATTTTAGCGATCTTGAGCTTCAGTGTACCATTATACTTCTCGACTAGTCCCGCAGATTGAGGGTGAAACACTGCGTGGAACTTCTGGGTGATGCCCAGGCCCTTCAAAACATACTTTATAACATCCGCTATAAAGTGGGGTCCATTGTCACTCCACAGAAGTCTACAAACGCCATATCGAGGGAAGAACTCCTTCAATAGCAGCTTAGCGGTAGTCATTGCAGTATTGTCTTTCGTAGGGTACGCTTCAACCCATTTACTGAAGGCGCAAACCACTACTAGAACATACTTCAAATTATTACAGCGCTCAAGCTGGATGTAATCCATCTGCAAAACCTCGAAGGGTGCAGTAGGTGTCACAAATCCTCCTGCTGGAGTTCGAGTACCTTTCCCTGGATTATACCTCAGGCAGATCATGGAGGTCTGCACCACCCTCTTTGCCGTGCTAGCAATCTCTGGATGCTCCCAAACTTGAGTAAGCAATTTCACAATTGCGGAAGCTCCAACATGTGCTAGCCCATGTGCCATCTGAACCATAGGTTGTACAAAAGCCGTGGGTAATTTCCATCTATCCATCTGCTTATTTCTCCAGCAGCCCTCATCATCCAATTCTCCCTCGCTGGACCATTGCTCCCGTTCTTTATCAGAAGCGGTCCTTTGCCTTTCTCGCACTTCTTCCTTCGCATCATGCCATCTTTCCACCTGTGACTTCACTACATACATAGCAGTAGCACCGGGCTGCATCGCAGTCTCCCGTGCCACTCGGTCTGCTAACGCATTCCCTTCTCCAACTTTATCGACTACTTTCCTATGGGCGCTACATTTAACGATGGCAATTTTCTTCGGATATGTCAATGCAGTTAAAAGGTTGTGAACTAACTCTCCATGCATTATTTGTACTCCATGTGACGTTAAAAACCCTCTCTCCTTCCAGAGCAGGCCAAAGTCATGCGCTACTCCGAAGGCATAGCGGCTATCTGTATAAACATTCACACACAATCCTGTACTGAGCTCACATGCTCGTGTTAATGCTATCAGTTCCGCTGCTTGAGCTGATTTCTGTGGTATGCGTGCTGTCTCCACTATCGTTTGCAATGTGGTAATTGCATACGCCGCTGAAGTCGTACCATCTGGTAGCTTCAGGCATGATCCGTCCACCCACAGTTCTCCATCTACATCTGGAAAGGGCATATCCTGGAGATCAATACGACCCTTTGTTTGTTCCTCAGTCACAAGAATACAATCATGTGCTTTCCGTGCTTCAGACTGAGTCTCGGGGTATGGCAACAATGTGGCCGGATTTAACGTTACGCACCTCTTCAACGTAATATGAGGAGCCAAAAGCGTCAACTCATATCCCGTCAAACGGGCACTGGTCAAATGCTGCATCTTTGTTTGATTAAGCAGGGCATCAACAGCGTGGGGGACTAATACCAACAACTTATGAGATAACACAATTCCCTCGCTTTGGCGTATTGACACAGCTGTCGCCGCAACCGAGCGAAAACACCCTGGTAATGCTCGGGCAACAGGATCAAGTACAGCCGAAAAATATGCACAAGGGCGCTGCTTATCGCCGTGCATCTGCACTAAAACTGATAACGCACATCCATCTTTCTCATGCACATACAACGAAAAGGGTTTTGTATAGTCAGGGGTCCCTAACACTGGTGCTGAACAAAGGGCCTGTCGTAATTGCTGAAAAGCAGCGTCACACTCATTTGACCAAGGGATCGGGATAGGCGTGTCTTTTGTCAAAAGGGCTAATAATGGCTTAGCTATGTGTGAAAACCCCAATATCCACTGCCTACAAAAAGAAACAAGACCCAAAAATGCACGCACGTCCTTCTGCGTGGACGGCGTCGGCGTGTCCAGAATTACTTGAATACGATCTGGTGTGAGTGCACGCCCCTCCTTAGACAAAAGGTGACCCAGATAAGTCACCTTTGGTCTACAGAACTGTAATTTCTTCCGAGATACTTTATGATTGTGGGATGCCAAAAAGGAAAGCAAGGATAACGTACTCTTTTCACACAACTCCGGAGTGTCGGCCGCCAGCAAGATGTCATCGACATATTGAATGAGGGCGACCCCCTCGAGCAGAACAAAGGAATCCAATTGTCTTTTCAAAGCTTGACTGTAAATGCTAGGGCTTTCTGTGTAGCCCTGAGGGATCCTACAAAATCGGTAAGACCTATTATTTAAAGTGAACCCAAAAAGGTATCGACTATCGGGATGAATGGGAATGGAAAAGAAGGCATTTTTCAAATCAATAACTGAGAACGTGGTCACCGTAGGCGGGACCAAAGTAAGCAACGTCGTGATATCAGAAACCACTGGGTACTGAGGTATCACGATCTTGTTCACTTCTCTCAAATCAATTATAAACCGATAAACTTTGGCATCCGTATCCTTTTTCAAAATGGGGAGAATCGGGCTATTACAGACGTTGTAGGGAACTTCCTCCACTACTCCCACCTTAATCAAATCCTGCACAATCTGTATAAGAGCCTCCTCCCCCTCCTGGGAAATACGATACTGTGGGAGGCGTGGTAACACCGCCCCCTCCTGAACACTAATGTGAACCGGCGGAATCACCATCTGTCCCACATCAGTATCCGAAGTGGCCCACAAAGCACGAGGGAGAGCAGCTAACAGAGCATCCTCTGCGACCACACACATCCGTTCAGACCGGGGGTAATTGTCATTCAATATCACCCGCACACCAGCAGGGGAGCAGCGGATCGTAGCCCTGAAATGCTTTAACATATCAAGGCCCATAATGTTATCCGGCGTGTGCGGGGCAAGCAAAAACGGGCAGGGTGCAGAAAAAGAATCAACATGAAATGTGAGGGGCCGCGAAAGAGGGCTTCGGGAGAGTGTACCGTCAAACCCTACCGATGTAACCATTAAGCCAGATGGGGGAGCCCTCGGAACCAATTGTTTAGACAGCGCACTACGTGTTGCTCCTGTATCCACTAGGAACTGATCAGTAGAGCCCAAAACCTCAGCTGATACATAAGGACCCTTCTGATCAACCGGCACCTCAACTGATTCTAACCCCCATCCAACGCATTCCTATGCATGCTGAGAATCATGATACCCAGAACGGTCAATCCCCGACACTTGATACTGGTTCTGTCGATCGAAAACATTAGGTCTATCTCGTTGTTGCCCGGCAGGGTCAAAACGAGCGTGATCGGTAGAATTTCCTCTAAAATTCGAGAAACCCCCTCTACCTCTCGGGCCACCCTGACTATGCCCCTGACGCGAAGCATGCAACGCCGGGCAATGTCTAGCCCAATGTCCCGATTGCTTGCAATACGCACATTGATTCCTATTCAAATCAGATCGGCCCGAGGGAGGACCATAAAATCCTCCCCTACCTCTATTAACACCCCGTCGGGGCGGGCCATATACTTGTGCCAACATCACCTTTGTTTTTAAATCTTTCGATTTCTTCTCCTCCTGGCCCTTCGCTTCTTGCTCCTGACGCTCATAATACTGAGCTATAGTCAGGAGGGCTGTCGGGGTCGCAGAGGACCAAGAACTCTCACTCGCCTTTAGACGGGCCGCAACTGCCGGCAATAAATTCGCCACATATTTATCAGCAAAGAGGTGTCGACCCGTATCATCCGTAAGCGACTGGCCACTAAAGTCATGAAACGTCTCCTCAAAGCGCGAAAAGAAGTCTGCAACTGACTCGTCAACTTTCTGCTTACATGAAGCTAACATATTCCAGTCAATCTTTTTAGGGGGGATGATTGTCTTCAGCTTAGTCAGAATAGCAGCAGGGAGATCTAAAATAATCTGTGGTGGTTTCTGCGCGGGCTTCCGCTCCCTATCCTCATCCTCAAGCTCAGACCACCGAGCCTTAAAAGCGGCTGGATCATCCACCTTCCGGACAGATCGCCACATATCCGGTGGTAGAATAAGGCCAAAGAACAGATCTATATCTGCTAAGGTCATAACGCAAGAATTCAAGGCCCCTTCGACTTCTTCGTAAAAGGCCGCTGGATTCTTGCGGGGGTCAGGTAATGCATTCTTTAATGCCATAACATCAGCTCTATGCCAGGGAGTATAAACCCAATTATACACAAAACATCCCTTAGCATCGGCGGAGGTAATGTCCGGACTAGTCCCCGCTCCTTTAGGAGGAACATACAAAGGCGCCGCCTCTCGCATTGGTTTAACATGCACTATATCACTCTTATCTGACTGGGAGGTGGATGAGTGGCCATCTGCGGTACGCGAATCCGACTGCTTCTCCTCCCCAGCTTGTTGGCGCGTTTTTTCTTTAAGGTTCCTCACCGCGTCCCGCAATGCAAACAGCCGCCGAGCCGCATCAGGCGCCTTAGAGGGAGAGAAAACACCGTTACGCAATGCTTTAGCATCTAATACCACATCGTCAGGCTCAAAGACACTGGAATATTTCCGGAAAGCAGTAATCACTTCCTCAGAAAAGTGGCCCAAAAAATACAATTTTTCTCTATCCTGCCACAGCTCCCAAGAGCGCAACAATTCATCCAGGGACAACTTGCCCTTGAGTGCACGGAAAGAAACTTGCCGAAGCTCACCCATTCGGTCAGTCGATAGCATGGACCGCGTGTCTACCTTACCCGGAACCGATTCAGAATCTTGTGGCCTCGGGGCAGACGCGCCAACATAAGGGGGCGGAGAGCGATCTAATAAATAAAAATC